>NW_022145596.1:19875693-20555693 GCF_000002235.5 Strongylocentrotus purpuratus
ATTATTATGAAAACAGGATGTGACAATAATGGGAAGGGGAAAGCAAACCAGGTGTTAACCCAAGTGGGAAAATGATAATTGACACCTACAAAGATTATTTAAGTGCTTGAGAATACATGTAGCATTGGGAGGGATGCTGAGATGCCTCCTCCCCTCCGTCGTACAACATAATGAATAATATAAAAAGTGTGTATGCGAGAAAGAAAAATATAGAGAAGGAGGAGAGAGAGAGGGAAGGAGAAAGAGACGGGGAAAGAGAGACAGAGAGAGAGACAGAGAGAGACAGAGAGACAGAGAGAGAGAGAGAGAGAAAGAAATAAGGGGAAGAACAGTGGAGAGAGGGGACATCAGAACGTATAAGGACAAGATTATTATTACCTTTCCAAAAAATCCTCCAAAATTGACACAAAATCAAACTCTATAGCATAAGCCCCATTTGTCCAGATTTCAAACCTACTTTTTTTTAGATGAAAAAAACAAACGATATCCAAGCGCTGAAAAACACACAACCAAACAAAAATTACTTAAAGGAATCCCCAAAGAGAGTAGCGCTGTTTCATCTGGTTTCCCGCCCTCGTCTCGCCGGTTGATATACACCGTGACAGAGATGTTTCCCGGGGATTCACGAAGATTTACCATTCCCGATCCCCCATGATCCCCTGCAGCGATATCTCGAGTAGGAGCACTGGGGAATTGTGGGGTAGAGAATGAAGAAGAAGAATGGTGGGGGGGGGGGGGGTGAGGGGGGTAAAGTAGAAATACCAGCGTGTTTGAACCTTTTTTTCCAGTCACGGCACCCTTTTAGGAATTTGTTAAGAATTAAAAAGTTTCGAGTCACCCCAATCCCAAATTCACCACTAAATATTTGTTTACCACCGCTCTTACATAATGTATATCAATTTATTGTAGGTAAAAGGGCACGTGTTTTTGCGTAGGCTGGCGCCTCTTGCCCGATACTAATTTTCTAAATTATTATTATAGTTTTATTTTAACAGGGTGCTCTTATTTCAAGTCCATTTCTGGACCTGTTCTCCCGGAGACCTCTGCATTCACATAAAAACATGTAAAATAAAAACATGTATATATATATATAAATATATATATAGTGTCTAGTTTCCAAGCTTTGAATTTTAAGAGCGAGCCAAAAATGACAATTATATAAATGTGTATGTTATATAAATAATATGCTGCCATCAGTTTAATACGATATAAATGATATATTCAAGTATCTCGATACTCAAACTTGAGGATATTCCGTCATCTATTATAGTTGCCAAGAATCAGCCTGTTTTCAATTTTGCGAGCGAGTGAAGAGAGCCAGGGAAAAAACACTTTGCTGTGGTAACAAAATAATTTGGTGATACAAACACACTAGATAAGATTATATTCGGATACATTGCCTAACGGATAATTGATCTTATTCCAGAACATGGTTTTGATATAACTGAATTTCTCTCGCAGCACCCCAGTTGAAAAACGCTGAGATAGACGATGAACGAATGAAAGATAATAATAATAGTTTGGTCTCATTCACACAAGGTAGCCACATGAGTTCTAAATATTTCTCTTCCTTTTATTTACCAAGCATCGCCAGGTAACTATGATCGAACCCGGGTCCTTTCGTACGAGAGTCATGCGCCTTCACCAATAAACCACATTGCAAGCATGAAAGCAGAACGATGACGAATAATAATAATAATATTTAATTTTTATATAGCGCTTAATACAAATGTCTCTAAGCGCTTTACAAATATACGAATGAGAGAAAGAAGAGCAAGGAGAAGAAGGAGAAAAAAGAGAACAAGAAGAAAGATGAGAAGAAAACAGTCAAACAACCATTTACTTGTAATATATTATTTTACTTTCCTTTCCCATCTCTTGCTCCCTTTTCTTCTCTATTCAAGTTTATGTAGTTTCCTTTTTCCTTGTAATTATTTACTTGTAATATGATATACCCGAATGATTGTAATGTTCTTTGTATTAATGATCTAAATGTATTTATATTCATAATTTACCAATTTCATTGTACTCAATTGAATAATGTTCATTATCATGTAGAAAATGTATGTATTAAATCAATCCAACCCTTTGCTTGCTACGAATATATAAACGAATAAAAAAAAATACGAGAAAAAAAAAAGGATTAGAACATGAGAAAGACAAGACTCGTAGTAGAATAATAAAAATAATAAAATAAATAAAGATCGCCGAAATAAATAAAAGTAGGAGGAAAAATGCTGGAAAATAGAGGAGGAGATGGAAGAGGGAAAGAAGACAAAGGAAAGAAGAAGAAAGCTGAAGAAGACGAATAATAATAATGATAATTATCTGGATTAATATAGCGACTCTAAGCGCTTTACAGATATTATTACCCCGGTCATCGGATTCAATCAATGTGCACCATCTCCATCCCCTGTGGAAGGGCAAGTGGAAAATTTTCAAACAAAGATATTCGTCATCCTATCTGGTCCCCATTTCTCTCCTGGGTTTGGAGTGGCGAATGTAAAAAGGACATTAGTGCCGCGTCGGGGATCGAACCCCTTGCAAGCACCCTACCTTTACAGAATACTAAAGAGACTAGAGGGAAAGTGAAGAAAGAAATGAACAAGGGATAACATTTTAGATAGATTGAAAGGAGGAAATAGAGGAAAATCAATCATTAGAAGCAGGAAAAAATGAAAAAAGGGAAACGAGGGAAGAGGAAAGAAAGCAAAGGTTAAAGGAAGGAAAATGACGGCTGAGAAAAACCATTGAAAATCAATTGTTTTCAAGTTCGTCGTCAGAGAAAGATCTGGTGAAACCATTAAATTAAAATCTACTTTTTGTAGCTTTTTCAGGGATTTAACGGAAAGTCAATGTAAGCTGTCATGCAACAGCAATAAAAACAAAAAAGGCAAAGATGGATTGATAATATATCTCTCGAAAGGAACATATTCAATATAAAGATCATTTAATCCAGTACCTATAGTATTTACATTAGATGTAATTGAATTAAAAAAGCACGGTCCAATGTCAAAGCCAAAATCAATACAAAGAAGGACATTTTCAAAATGACATCCATCAAATCATAATACCACACCCTGCAATAGAATGACCAATTAAATGGAGGGATACATAATGTCTTTGCACTTGTTAACGGTAGACAATAGTTGAAAGTGTCGTGCAATGCACTTGGACTTTGAACAGGTTTTACTTAAGCTTTTAGCTTCTGTTGAAAGTAAAATGCCGTCATTCCATTTCAAGGATACCATATCCTTGAATTAGTTTACGTTTAACAGATGCTTGATATAGGTTGAATAAATCAAGTGTACTCTTCAATTTTTTGCATTTTATTCTGTTGTTTGCATTTAATGTAATCATTCACGAACTCACACATAAAGATCGTTTGGACAGTCATTCATTCAAATTTCACTTTTCTTTTGAGGCTGTCATCCTGGTCAAGCGTCGCTTATGATGGCGGTCTCTTGCAATTTTCCACAGATAATTAGGATAATACTTTTAAAAAATGATAATATATTATATGTATATTAATGTTATTATCATTTGCATATATGTAAATCAAATTTTGAGTTGAAGTTATTAGTGTTTACATATTTGTACAATATCTTACGTCTACATTTTTTGTTTTGTTATTCAGTTATTGTATTTGGAAAAATGCAGAAATATATAGGTCTATATATTTTGTTTTTAAATCCAAATTTGTCCAATATAATATTAATAAACAGACACACCTGCATGATTTCTAAAACAGTACCCTTCCTCGTTCGTCAAACTCAAACTAATGCAAGTAACTATCTTAAGTCAATCTATTTTATTTCATTTTTAAATTCTTTATTGTTTACTACTTAAAGTATAAAGACGGTTAATTAAATATGTCACTCAGGAAGATGTCTCTACTTTATATTCATCTTTATATGCTGTGTTCTTTTGTCTACAGGGTAGTCTCTTCAGAACATTTAAACTACTTTGCAAGAGAGCCCATGATACAATTAAAATGCAATGTAAACAAATACACAAATCAATATAAAGTAAACTATAACAATACATGACAATACAAAACAATAACAAAATGTAGACTGATTTTTTTAATCCCAATACATAATTCAAATAAAAATATGATTTTATTAAAATGTCTTAGAGGGTCAGTAGTTCGTGATCCAATGGCTTCGCTACTAACATGATTAAAGCTTATCTGCCATAGTTTACAGAAGGGATTAGACCGCACTGCAATGCCACTGGACAGGTGGTTATCTCATCAACTCAACTCTCAGTTAACATAAGAAAAAGAGGATCATGGGGGACCAATGGTCACCGATTAGGCATTGTTTGTTATATAGAGGGCGCAAGTAGTTACAAGTAGTGCAGTGGGCCTTTAAATCATGGACCTACTACAGGTCCATGATTAAATTGTAAAGAAATTAATAACTTGCATTGTCTAATTGTGCGCTTAATGGAAGTTATAATGATGCATTAGAGAAACTTGAAGAAGAAAAAATGATGATCCGATTATCTTTTAGATGACAAAATAGTATTATATGCAAATGCTTTGTCAAATTTGTAGATATTTTTTTTTCTTTTCAAGTGATCACGTGAGCCATTGTAAGGTGTCCCGATTACAATACCAACACAATTGGGAAAAATTAGACCACAGTTCCAAGACCTTTTGCTGGTCTATTTTTACTCTTCGGTCTTGTCTTAATCATGACATTTTTCGTCGTCCTAGATTTCACACTCGAACCGAATATTTCCACTATTTCCTTCTTCGTAATACGATAACTACTGCTTTCAACAGGTATACAGCTAGAAAAAATGCCTAATCATAATACAGCCCTTTCTTGAGACTTGAGGAGATATTATCAATGATTACGCTCTGTTCTAAATTTGGCACCCAACGCCGTTTAATTTCGGCCCCAAATTGTCCCTTTTTGAGAATACATTATTCTGCAATTCACGAAGAATTGAGCGATCGATGATTCAATTAAGAAATCGCTTTGTGATATCGACGGGAATAGATCGCGAACGTCTGTGCAAGAAATGAGCTCAATTTTCGAGAAAATGGCTTTGAGAATCAAACTCTCATTGAATCAATGACAGATTGAAGTTCACGTAACTTTGGGGTCATCAACACTCTTTAGGACCTTGATTTGAAAGAACAAAATGCAGTTTTTCCTTTGTTTCTTTACATTTTCACTCAAAAGATACCCAAATGGCAGTGAATATGCATTTCCAATGTTCTATAACCACTGACAAAAATCAAGCAATCGCGTAAAATATTTTTTGAGGTTGCATTTTGCTATAATCTACTGAATTTACAGCATGCTACCGTTTTTTTAATTGTTTTTACAGAACGTTGATCAGTTTTTGATCTATTGAATGCCTTTGTTTCGGCTGTTCGGAATTATTTGTTTTGTTGCGTTTGATATTTAACGAAAAAAGAGATTTTAGAAAAATCTTGTATAATCATAAGAGTCCCAAATGTAAACAAAGAAGAAGAAGAACAAAAACCCACTAAGGACAAAAATATGTTTCTCCAAAGAATGCAAGTCAATTTTATGTAAACAGAGCAATTTATTTAATTCACACGAGGAATGAAAAATGATGTTAAATATATTTTGTTCAAAAAGAACTTTTCAACAATCAATTTTAATGAAGGAAGAACAGCGATAGTTAGAATTCAATCTAAAACAGTAAAGATTATGAGATCCACTATAACCAATAATCCAACGTGTATCCCATATTTTAGATTTTATTATATTTACACCTTAATTTGTCTTCACTTATCCTAATGAGAGATAGTTACATCGTGTAGACTTGTGTATTAAAAAGAAATGTACTCTTAAAAGCACTTGGAAAAGTGAAGACACGAAATACGATTTTCATTGCCCACATTTCAAATAAATTGAAGACAGTTCTTGTAGATCAAAATAAAATAAAAAATCTGTTTTGTGATGACCCATCTATAGGCCTTATTTACTGGCAATGGTATATATTTGAGATTTTAGCAAAAGTTTCAATACTGTACACAAAAACTTAATTTGCTTTACCACTAAAATTTGCCTTATATGGCGTTTTCCATTGACTATATAGGCCCTAGATTTATTCTGCCCCCACCCACCCCAGAGTTATTCTCACTATAAAGCCCACAGTCATTCCACTGTGATGATGTCATCCTTTTTGGTCGAGTGGTTTAAGGCGCTTGACTGGAGATGCGAAGGTCGAGGGTTCGAATCCCGACACGGCACTAATATCCTTTGGCAAGATATTAACCTGCACTTGCTACTCTCCACTCAGGTGTCAAATGGGTACCCGGTAGGATGCGACCGTCATTGTTGGTCAAACAGTTTTTGAGCGTCAAGTAACGCCTGGCTGGAATGCTCCCCAGGGAGTGGAGATTGTGCACACAGTGTGTGCGGGCAAGCACTGAATCCAATGACTGGGGTAATAGTATATTTGTAAAGCGCTTAGAGACGTTTGTGTTAAGCGCTATATAAAAATTAAATATTATTATTATTAAATATTCTTTTATCGATTCGAATTTGATGTAAAACAAAGTTAGGACAAAACTTGTTGTTCTTCAGTTTGATCGTTTGTTTGTTGTTGGTGTTGTTTTTTTTCCTTTCTTTCTTCATATGTATTTCATTTAGCTCTCAATTATTATTTTATTTATTTATTTATTGATCAATTTATTCATTTATTTATTTATTTATTCATTCATTCAGTCACTCAATCATTTATTTATTTATTCATTTATTCATCAATACCATTTAAAAAAAAAATTATTGGTTTTTGGTTTTTGGTTTTTGGTATTTGATCCCATGCAGAGTGAACAATGGCGGGTCCAGGATTGTCAGAAAGAGGATGACATGGTTAAACACCTTGAAAACATATAATCCAATGCTAGCGTACTAAACGTAAACAATAAAGAATCGTGTTTATGACTGACTACATGTGTGTATAAGGGGGGGGGGGGGCAGGTCTTCTCTTTGTGAAAATGTATCCCCTTTAAAGCGTTTCACAATGTGATGATACATTCTTTTTCAAAATTTATATTCTGCTCTGAAGTTTTAATAGATAGAACATGTACGGAAGAGAAACCAAGAGTTTTTGGATGAGTATTCCTTTGTGGGTTGACATCAAACCCCCACGTCTAGCTCCCTCTACCCCCTTATCTCGCCTCGGGATCGCCACTTTGGCTGTTACCTGTGCCACCTCATGTGGCAGCCCCCCTCCGGGAATTCCTCCACGCAACACAATCCGCGTCCCCTTATAAATAACTCCAAACTAAAATTCCTCTAGCCCCAAACCGGATGTGACCTGATTAGTACGATTTACAAGCGGACACTGTCCAGGTCCCGAGTCGAAAACAATCGCGGAAATAATTTCTAATATTCCTACTCATATTTCCCTTTGCCTTTCTCCCGTTTTCCTCCCAAGCGAGCACGCCAAAATGCGTGGTCCTTTTTTCTTTTCTTCTCTTCTCAGTACCCTTGAAGCTTTCTTTTCCCTACTCTCCCCAATCTATCTCTCTCTCTCTCTCTCTCTCTCTCTCTCATTGCTACTTCTCATTGCTATTTCTTTAAAAAGAAATTACAATCATCTCGTTATTTTCGATTCGTGTGTTCTTGTATTCTCTTATTTCCCCCGTTTCTTAATTGTGTATATTCATTATAAAAAACAAAAACAATTCTAAACATGATTTTCGTGTGTTATCGTAGTTGGTACCCACAATTACCTTTAAAAAGAAAATATTTTAGCTGTTTATATATTTGTTTTATTTATATATTGTGAAACAAAATGTTCATGTATATGAATGAAGTTTACTAATAAATTCAAATTCAAATTCTAACCGTTTATAATCATTCCCTTTATTCAGTTTTTCAACCTTCATCTAACCATCAGAAGCTTCGCATAATCTTATCCTACCGTATCTATTTATCTTTTTATGTGATTTTTCAAAATTCACCAGCCGTTTTCTTTCTTTACTTCTTTGGCTCCCTTTTAATGTGTTATACTATACGGATACATTCTGCTCCTTGTCGCCACTGTTATCGATCACTTTCATCTCCTTGATAAGATAAATTTCCAATAAGTTAAAAAACGTTCATGACCTTGAGAACTTACATACTTTGTATTTAACTATTTTCTCCTTATCAATATCATCTTATCTCACGAATCCTCCTCTCATCTCTCTCTCTCTCTCTCTCTCTCTCTCTCTCTCTTCCTCTCCATCTCTAATATCTCTTCTCACCCATCTCTGTCTACCTTTCCCCCTCTGTCTTCCCCTCTCCCAAGTTTTAAACGTTCACCGGCCTTAACCTTGCAGTTTGCGGTCGAAAAGAGAAATCAAACCAAGCATGATTCTTTATTTCCTTGTCCCCGCTTTGAATCTTTGGTTCATTTTTTTAATCCGATGCAGATTATCGCTGCGTCTCACTCATCGCCCCCTGTGAAGATTCAAAGAAAATATTTTTCATTTGATTGCCATCGAAGGATGACGATTGAATAATTAGATTTCGCGAGATTAGAGCCCCCAAATCGTTGCTCATTGTCATCTTACAACGGTAACACACCGCGCCAGTGTGTTAATAGCGGTGGAGACTGTCGAGTGAGGCCCCATTTCATACGAAAATTTTAATTTCATTTCATAAGCTCATGATTTAGATAGAAATGATATTGATTTTGTCGATCAAGAGATATTGAGCTAAATGTGGCCGGTTAACAAAGTTCCACAGAACTGTCGCTAAAATCAAACTGAAATTAAATAAGTAGTTGGTGAACGAGCCTTCTAGATTCATTGTACAGTACTAGAATGTCCTTCTGGCCTGACCTATGCAATGAAGCTCAGGTTGAAGTACGGATGACACGTACTGACCTCATCCTCTACACCTAAGGTTCGACTGACATGGCATAGGCAATGGATTCCCCCAATGCTGCTCCATGTCACAAACAACATGATATAAAAAAAAACGGGGCGACAACGATATTTTCGGTTCTTTTATGACAGAAGTAATTTGGAGTTTATTAGGGCACGGAATATGAAACCTTACATCAAGAACGAAAAAAAACTGAAAACAAACAGATATTGCCTAAAAACAATATTTTGTTATAGATAATAGTTTATTGGCACACTTACGGGCGCCTTATGGTACCGAGCTGCCTTATCACGCGCCGAACTTCTCGAGTCGTCACACCGAGCGACGATAATCGTGAAAGACCGAGTATTGTAGGACCAACAACAAGAGACCTCGTCCTTCGTGGATCTTAAGATTAATCCCTCTTTCTTTTTCCCCCATCCCCCTCTCTTTCTTTCTCTCTCTCTCTCTCTCTCTCTCTCTCTCTTTCTCTCTCTTTCTCTCTCTTTCTTTCTCTCTCTCTCCTTTTATTTTTTTCTTTCTTACTCTCTCGCTTTCTTTCTCTCTCGCTCTCTCTCTCTCTCTCTTTCTCCCTCCCACCCACTTCCTCCCTCCATCTTTTGCAACTCTCCTCCCAGCTATCAATGTTTTACATTGACTACAAATTCCAAGAGTTCAAGTTCAAATTTGACACGAACATTAATTGGTGGTCACACCCCTCTATAATCAGATATCGACGCCAAGTGAATACAATAACTGATGCAAAATAAAGCGAAGTTTAATTTGTTTTATCATAATACTAACGCTTGAATTTGATATAGGTTTGGATTCCAGGGGCGCGGCGGACGCCTCGCTCTTCATAATTGTTTTACATTTATTATTGTTATTGTTATATTGTTATATTGTTATTATAACTTTCGCTTTTCTTACAAGATAAATTTTAGTATGGGAAAGGGGGCATTTCTGCCGAATCCATCTTCTATGATCGAGACTCCAAACTCACTCCGTTCACAGGCAGCAGCAGCTATTTTCTGCTCCTATTGTGTGTGGTAATAAAACACAGGTGTGTTTCTCTCGTGATCCTGTCTTTCGAACAGCCTTATCGGCTCCATCTCCCTCGCGCATCAAATCGAATTTCCACCACCAAATGTCATGAAATTGCATTCGAATGGCGGCGAAATAAAATGCTGATATTCAATATAGTTTTTATTTTTGCTTATCATGTCGTGTTGAAACACTCGCAGATAGCCCGATCGCTCGCTCCTTTACGAGCAACAAAGAAGATTAGAATCAGAAGGGGAAAAAACCTGAGATGTATTTATAGGAATCTTCATATATTTCTTTCCCCTCTTTGTTTCCAACTCGTCTTGGCATCGCGTTGGATTCGCAACCTAAGTTTCAGAAGAACCTGTGCACCATTGGTTCTGCGCAACCTGTCGTATATTCAAAGGGTACATTATTTTGAATGAAAAACATTTAATCAAAATCAACCGCAGGCGGCATCAATAGCCGTGTGCGTCACCTATTGAATAGTGCGTCTGTGCAGGCATGTTGATGATAGTTACGTTAGCCGATCTTTCATGCAGTTTCTAATGCAGTATTTTACATACAATGAAAACAAAGGGATTTATCAACATCTCTTTAGAAATGAAATAAAAGTCAGGTCGTACGCGTGGGAGAGGACAATACGTTTAGACGTCACCATTTTGCAGGTTATCACATTTCTGAGGATAACACATTTCTATGCCTCGTTATATTCACAACATGAGCACCTACGTCATTTCCTATAAAATAATAAGTCTTTGAATTAATATTCTATATCCGATGATTCTCGTATAGCCTAAACAAATTTTGATGCATTCAAGAAAATTGAATACTAATAATTATCGACGGAAGTCTGATTAAATTTACTTCCGTTTTTAATGCCTTTATTTACTTCTCGAATCAGAGGTGTAAAGTTTAAAAATTCTGGTGGCAATAAATTAATAAAGAATCGCCAAAAATGTTCATATACATAGAAATATCATTACGCATTACTTAGATCGCATTTATTTAATAATAATTTCGTCATTTGTGTTCTTCTCTCTCTAAAAATGTTGGTAGTAATTGCCATTTTTGTAGTCATTTTTTCCTTGTTGCATTGCATTATTCTAATTTAATGTACATCATAGTATACAGTTAACAACTAAATGATTAATACCCCTTGTATATTCGATGTTTTCGTGTTCTTTATAAATCAAGAATTAAGGCCGTTGTTTAATAATTCTCGATGTAAATACAAGTATGTCACATTCTCAAAAAACACAAATCGGGACTTAATACTTAAAAAACTACACAAATTGTAAGGTTTGTTAACTGTATGATCGCATTTGTTTTCTTTTGTCGTAAGCATCATGTGGAAGAGGTAATCATGGACAAGCAAAAACAAACAAACAAACAAACCAAAACAAATACAGCACGAACAAAACAAAAATTGTAAATATATGAGACAGCCAACCGTCCATTTCTTATGCACAGGGTTGCGAACGAAACTAAATTGAAGTTAAACTGCATTCAATCAAATAACTCTCGAATTGTTTTCTAAATTTACATATAGCCCGGCCGGAAATGTTCTCCTGTCCTGTAAGGGCAAGTGAAAATCAAACGCAGAACAACATAAAACCAAGACGTATATAACAACAACAAAGATGGTTAAATAACAACCAGTGCGATTTGGTCCTACAAAATCACATTCAAGCTCCACCAATTTTTATCAGCCATGCACGAAGTCTTTCGTATTCTTTGTGCATCGCTGCTCATCAACGAAACGGAGTTAAGTCTTTTGTCAACTCTGTTTTTTGCTACGGCAACAGCCAGTGGAAACGAATTCGCTTAATAAAATTATAGCAATATAAGCATTACTTTAAACAGGCAAAACTTTGTAATTCCTGGCTCATTTTTCCTGATTATGGTGTCATATGAAAGGGCAGAAAATGAACTTTCTGAAAATGTGATTTTCTCTTTGAATTTCAGATACCGTTCGCCAAATTACTTTTTGGTACCCTTTCTTCCTATTGTTTTTAATCACTCATGCGTGAAATATGCATCATATGAGATACATCAAATGAAAGAGGAGGATCTAAGCTTTACAAATATGTGTCATTTATTAATTATAATTGTGATTAAGTTATGATAAGACATCGATAATTCTCGGTTATGTTTTTTTCTGGGACGTACTGTATATAGACAACCAACTTCTAGGATGTTCGTGTAAGAGGGAGGATTGTGAGGATAGCGCCTGTACGAAGAGACGGACCGTATAGAGTAAGACTCAGAATAAATAAAACCTAAGAAACTAACGCTTGCGATTCCACCCACGGAAAATTGTAAGCTGATCTGATATACCAAATCCCTCCCCGATCATATTCATCAAAAATATATCAACCTGATTAGGCTTAGGATTTAGACATGAAATTAAAGAGCAATAAAAATGCATCTTAGACTCGTAATAGGCGTTTGATTTAGCTCCCATCGCTTCAGTGGACTTAGGCTTTGTTTAGGCTTGGAACCACTTGGTGTTTTTGTTATATTGGTCGCCATGGATACACCGTGATTGTGACGTCATAAATCTAGCTTCTCTTATTTTGTTGATGGATTTGGGAATGGAGAGGTGGGTTTCTAAAGAATCCAATTTCTGTGTCAAATTTAGTGGCAAATTCTTTCGGGATTATGACGATCTACATTATTTGGTTTCAATAACGGCCCATGTGCCCCCATCACTTTCAATACTATCTTTAGCATCCAACATGGAAATGACACATCAAATTCTTATCATAATTCTAATAAAAACTTAACTAAGTAACTAATGGAAGTCCAAAACATTGTACGATAAGAGACTGGAAATATTTATAAACGGATGTTTTAAGCTGTATTTCAGATTTCTGCTGTGGAGGAAAATAATGAGTTATATGTCAGTTCTGAGAATGATGATATAATTATGTCTCTGGTTGAAATAAAAACAAACACCTGGTATGGTTTCGTGGAGTAATGGTTTACAAGATGTGAATTAATCCTGTCATGGTGAAGACACCATTGTTTTGTCTCGTCAATAGTTAACAACGGAATAAACATCTTGGGTTGTCCCTTCCCTTTTAATTGGAATATGAAGACAGTTGCCATTCCGACAATCAAAATATTTATTTTGAATATTTGTTATTCAGCATATTTTAAATAAAAACTCTGGTGTTGTTGCTGAGTTTGGCAACCAGTCAAAACCAATCCTTATTCATGAAATCGCTAGTTTTTGAAAATCTGTCTACGAATATTTTTCTCCGACAGTCAAGTAGCCTAAAACAGTTTATAACAGTTATGTTGATATTTGCCATGATTACACATGCTTTGAAAAACAATGTATACATATAATTCCTAGGAAGGGTCGAAATAACTTTTTGTTTGATTGTTTGTTCGTTCGTCCTTTGTTCGTTTAGTTTTTTAGTTTTTTTTAAATAATCATTTTATGTTTTATCTCTTGTTTGGTATTTGTTTTTAACTGTTTGCATTTTTTTTCTGTAGAAAAGGTTGTTGACAAATAATTTAAAGAAAACTATGTATATTAATACATGATATCCATAATAACACACACTTTTGCAGAAATAAAAACCTAAAATGTGAATACATTTTACAAACAAAATCTTTCTGGTAACATTATAATTTAAGGGCATTAAAAACAAAACAGTGTTATGACCACTCTAAAGCTAATGGAGAACACTCTTCAACATAAATTATTACCCGAAATCAAGTCAAATTTTCGCGTTTTTTATTTTAAAAAAGAAGGGAAAAAAGATAAGTTAGAGATAGGAAGACAGGGGGAAGAGGGAGAGAAATACTGCCCTCGTGAATTAAATACCTGTAAAGCTTGAAAATAGGGATATACTTGCACATGGTCATGAATTGGCTTTGAATACATTTATTGTGCAGACTGATTCAGGAACTCGGACAAATTCTACCGGAGGGGCACTTTTTAATTTAAGAAAACTCTTATGGTATTGCTGCCTATTTCTAGTCTTCTTATCACTATTTTAATCTTTCTAATCATGATCATTTGTAGGCCACCTCTTTATGTTACTATTAATCTCGTCCCATGTGAAAGCTAGCGCCCTCTATACGGGTAAAACAAAAGCCCCTTTAAAGTGTTGGGAGTACCAAAATTTACCCCTCCCCCCAAAAAAAAAATCACTTAAATTGTATTGTAATTTGAAAGTGGATGTCACACTCCTGCAAAAATCCCCCCACCAAAAAAAAAAAATGCGTGAAGACAAATATTGAACTAATACAAACATGGGGTTTTCTGTTGTACGCAGAGAACATAAATTCTGTATTCCTTCATCAATATTCGACTACAAACACATTTCTTTTGAAAACCCTTGCAAAAATGAGTCTCAAATGACATCTCCTTTCACATTATGATACAATATAAGTGAAATTTCGCCATAAAACAGAGGGGCTTTAAAAAGTCCCCTTTACTTTTAAAAGTAAAAACACCATACTTCAAAAGGAAACTGACTGCCAGTCATTATGAACTATTCTGGAAGGTTACGGTGACAATAAAACACACTTTCAGAATGACACTGGTCGTCCGTCAACCTTTTCAACTTAAAGAAAGTTCATTCCTCTGTCCACTTTACCACTAAGAGACTAGACAGAGCGCATTTCAACGGAAGTAGCGGTCAGTAGGAGTTATGGTCATTATGAATTTAATTTTGAAGGTAGGATGGCAACAAAATGTTTATTTCATGACTTTTAAGGAAGTATTCCAGGATCGCCATTTAAATATTGTTATTTCGTCAACTTTCTCCCTTTTTTTTTAAGAAGACGAAGAAAAAGAAATATACACGCATATTATGTAAGTGTAGGATACGTAAATTTGAATTCAAAACAATTTTTAAAAAGTATTCTGCAAAAATTGTCATAAACTGACTGACTTGTCTAAATTAAACAACAACTAGTACAACCCATGTTTCCAATGTCATTCGACAGAGTCATGCAAACCAATAAACACGTCTTGAACAGGAAACCGAAATGCAGGCATAAGGAACTAATTCTAGAAGGCTAAGCTAAGGTTGTAACATAAAGTGTACTTTTCATGACTTTTAAGAAAGACTGCGACGTGTCGGCCCTCAACTAGAGTTCTTTCGCTTTTTGAAGGAGAAAGGAAATCATGAGTTGTGGGGAATTAAATAAACATATGACATTTCCTTTGCTCATCACGTATCGAAGACCAAATTTCAAAACCTTATTTTTTTTTCAGGCAAATTAGTTACTATTGATACAAAACAACAAAAAAGCATTACGTCAACTTCGACATTAAGTTCATGTAGATTATTCATAATAAGCTTGATCTCGGAATGGCACTGATTTGAAAAAGGAAAGGGAGCGTACAATAAAAGAAATTTCATAAAAAATAAAATAAAATGGG
Source organism: Strongylocentrotus purpuratus (assembly GCF_000002235.5). Taxonomy (NCBI): domain Eukaryota; kingdom Metazoa; phylum Echinodermata; class Echinoidea; order Camarodonta; family Strongylocentrotidae; genus Strongylocentrotus; species Strongylocentrotus purpuratus. The sequence goes on from NW_022145596.1 coordinate 19,891,000, forward strand.
ATAGATCTTTTTAGTGCTTGACCAAGTTTGACACATAATCAGTACCAAAAAAAAAACACGACATATCTCACCTTTATCAGTTAATCGATTTCAAGTCTAATTGGATCCAATTTAATTCATTGCTAGTATTATTTCATAACATTGAAACCTTTACATAATTTATCCGTCATTTATCATTCACTTTTAAGGAATGTGTAGGAATTCGGAGCTGCACATATTTTAAACATTTGGAGGTATCATACAGGAAAACGCCCTCCTCGACCAACTTTCCACACAAATCATACAAGTCGTACTATACGTATCTCTACAAGGTATTTTTGTTTAATTGATTGTATTTCTATATCTGTCTCATCACATGATCATGACTAACCTTAAAGGCCCACTGCACTACTTGTAGCTACTTGCGCCCTCTATATAACAAACAATGCCTAATCGGTGACCATTGGTTCCCCCATGATCCTCTTTTGCTTATGTTAACTGAGAGCTGAGTTGATGAGATAACCACCTGTCCAGTGACCTTGCAGGGCGGTCTAATCCCTCTTATAAACTACGGCAGATAAGCTTTAATGTGATTTAGTTAGAAATATCCCCCTCCCGATGGATATCCAGATATTTTGTCAAATTGATAAAGACATTTAATATTCTACCAGCACATATAAGCCAATAATCCATTCATGTTCATTTCGAGATCATACTCGCTTGGGATTTGATTATACTCTTAGTTCCAAACATGGAAGGAAAATAATAATGCTTCTACTTCTAACTTTATACTAGAAGAGTTCTACTAATCTACGCCTGCTTTCTATAATACATATTTACAACGATACCCAGGATTGTCTGAAAGCGATGTCCACTCGCTTCTCGAGCGCCCCCCTTTCAACAACAAAAATCTATTTTCTCGCAATGATCTAAATTCAAATATTAGACCAGCTTTATGTAGACTTGCTCTCAGCCGAATGGAGAGGGGTGAGAGGGCAATTTTCTCCCCCCCTCTCTATCTCACACACAGACACACACACGCACACACACACACACACACACACACAAGAGGGGGGCGTCTTCGACCCGTTACCGTATCCGCCCCTATAGTCTTATGCTTGGTAAGGTCCCCCTTTGCGAACTTTCATTTCGTTTCTTACAAATTTCACAGATTTAAAATTCAACGTCAACAGTACCAGTTACGCAACGTTCTTTCGATAAAATCTTCTATTCGCAAAAATAGATGGACAACAATACGTGCATAGAGATATGTGTTAAATTGACCTTGTAGAGGTGTTGTGGTCCAGTAGATACATCTCCGGACTGTACCACCCGGTGCAGGGTTCGAATCTCTGTCGCAGCACTACCAAGCTGAGGTAAATGGGTACCCGGCAGGAATTCATCCCTTGAAATGCTCGAGCGCTGTAATGGCTGCCGCGTTATTAAAAACACGTGTAATAATAATGGAGCGCTTGGAGTTACAATGTGTCACACATAAATAACATGACTCGATCCACTATCATTATTATTATCATTTATTATTAAAATAAAAATTGCATAGATGATAATAAGGTAAGCTTTTATAGTACACCATTGGTTCTAAGTTCAAATCTCTGTTGATAAGCTTCTATAGTAATAATACACCATTGGTTCTACGTTCAAATCTCTATTGATAGCCTGTCTCAGCCGAATGGAGAGGGGTGAGAGGGCAATTTTCTCCCCCCCCTCTCTATCTCACACACAGACACACACACAGACACACACACAAGAGGGGGGCGTCTTCGACCCGTTACCGTATCCGCCCCTATAGTCTTATGCTTGGTAAGGTCCCCCTTTGCGAACTTTCATTTCGTTTCTTACAAATTTCACAGATTTAAAATTCAACGTCAACAGTACCAGTTACGCAAAGTTCTTTCGATAAAATCTTCTATTCGCAAAAATAGATGGACAACAACACGTGCATATAGAGATATGTGTTAAATTGACCTTGTAGAGGTGTTGTGGTCCAGTAGATACATCTCCGGACTGTACCACCCGGTGCAGGGTTCGAATCTCTGTCGCAGCACTACCAAGCTGAGGTAAATGGGTACCCGGCAGGAATTCATCCCTTGAAATGCTCGAGCGCTGTAATGGCTGCCGCGTTATTAAAAACACGTGTAATAATAATGGAGCGCTTGGAGTTACAATGTGTCACACATAAGTAACATGACTCCACTATCATTATTATTATCATTTATTATTAAAATAAAAATTGCATAGATGATAATGAGGTAAGCTTTTATAGTACATCATTGGTTCTAAGTTCAAATCTCTGTTGATAAGCTTCTATAGTAATAGTACACCATTGGTTCTACGTTCAAATCTCTGTTGATAGCCTGTCAACAACAAAAAACTAGTTATATACTAATTAACACTGTAGCACGGTAAAAAGGCATTAATTAGGCTTTACGTTAAGAAAGATAAGGAGCTTTAAATTCCGTCTCTTTAAAATACACAATTGCGAAAATGAAACGAGTAAGTCCTTGTTGTTTTAACTCTAAATACACAGTCAAACATCTTTACAAAACACGAGAGATAGATGTGAATTTAAAAATCGGATTTCATTATTGACTCGGTGGAGATCGTATCAGGTTTTTGTTTACCTTTCTTTTGTTTTATGCTGTCTATCGTAATGGGTCGTAATGACCGGACATGATTGTTTTATCGTCAGTCATCTTCTTGGCCTTGCCCACCGTAACCTTAAGATGGGTTGCCTTTGTGTATTTGATAAATGGGAGGAGAGATAGAAGGGGGTATTGGGCGACTTTGAACTGTCTTTGTGGGCACATTTTTGACGAAGCGATGATTACTCGGCATTTTTTTTCTTCTGCCTATAAGTATACTGTAAGTCATAAACACCAATCATATTTTTTGTAAGCAGGGAAGGTGGATAAAAAGAAGAAAACATATCCCATCATCGGGTAATTACAATGATATGTTGTTGAAACCATAATATTATGAGATATACTTTACGAAGTGAGTGTGGCGTGATGGCTCAGTGGTAGAGCAGTTGTCTCGTAACGGTGAGGTCCCGGGTTCGAAACCAATTCGCCTTATGCGCTAGTGCCCTTTGGTGAGACATTAATCCTTATAATCAAGTTCGTCGGAGAGGACTGAAAGCCGTCGGTCCCCTGGTTGCTTACTTACAAGCATACACATGCTTTATTAGCAGTGAGGTAAAACAAACAAATCAACCAACAAACGATTATATTCAATGATCACGATGAAATATGTTTGCAAGAAAGTTAACACTTGATGGTCTATTGTATCTGTTGTTTCTTCTCTTTTTCTTTACTGTTTTCCTTCTTCTCGTTCTTGTTGTTAGGCCTCCTTGATATTTTTCATCCCAGTTTTTCTTGTTCTTTTTTGTATAATTCTTTCTTCTATTCCGTTTAACCCCTCTGCCTACTTACCCGAAATCTCTAAAAGCAGGAAATAATAGCTTTTTATAACTATTTTCAAATATCAAATCTTAAAGAACATTATACGTGTCAAAGATTCAGTGACAGATATCTACCTAGCAAAGATAATCATTCGAAACTTGTATACGACAACGGTTGCATTTTTATCTAAAAAGAAACTAAGTAGTTAAAAGAGCTCCTTGAAGAAACCAAAGCAAAAATCCTTAGTCCTACATCAAAACGATTCCCCTTCTTTCTCTCTCTCTCTCTCTCTCTCTCTCTCTCTCTCTCTCCCTCTCTCTCTCTCTCTCTCTCCCCCCTCTCTTTCTCTCTCTCTCTCTCTTCTCCTCTCTTTCTCTCTCTCTCTCTCTCTCCCCCTCTCTTTCTCTCTCTCTCTCTCTCCCTCTCTTTCTCTCTCTCTCTCTCTCTCTCCCTCTCTTTCTCTCTCTCTCTCTCTCTACTTCAGCTTCTTTTTTTTTTTCTAGTTTCGTATTTTATTCTAGGCGTGACGTAATGTCAATGACCGAAACAAAGAAGGAACAAAAAATGATAGAAGTAAGAATCCTTGAATGCGCGTGGGGAGGATATCACGAGTTTTGAGGAAGAAATGAAAATAATTCATCGAAGGGAACTCTTTCCTGAGTTATATCGGGGAGTTATGATCATTCCTGCGTTTCTCCAAATTTTCTTCTGGTATATAATGTTCTCCCAATATACCCCACACCGTGTCTTTCTGCTGATCTTATGCCAGTTGCAAAGAAAAAATCTGCTATCTGCTGTTCTCAATTTCCTGAATATGTTGCCGCAAGATATGCCTTGATACCATTCCCTTTTCAAACGGAATCGGGGATTGGGAAGAGAGATAGTCATTGTTATACACTCTTTGAAGACATCTAAACATGGGGGAATTCTACCTGCGGAAAGACTGATGCCATAAAGATCATAATAATAGTCTTCTTTTTTTCGATGGGAAAACGTTGAAACATGACTGTAAACCATGCGGTAAAGAAAACAGATGTGAGTTATAGAAATAGAGGAAGAATGCGAAGCCTCGAGTGAGGAGTGAGGACAATAATGCTCAAGGAATGACAAAAAGGGGATTAAATAGTAAGATAAGGAAAGATGGTATTCTTCTGACATACAAATGAAATTATATTTCGAAGATGTGAAACAAGGGGATTAAATGAGTAACATTGATGTAATCTTTTGATTTCTATCGAAAAAAGTAGTCAGCGTCAGAAAAATCATTCTGCCAGAAACATTTTCTAAGGTAACGATGAGAAAATTCGGTCTTTCCTGCGACGTAATATCACACGAATATAGCGAGAACGTGTCAAAATCTAAACATGTATGCAATTCAACTAGTTTAGCATAGCTCAATAGATAGGGGAGGGGCGGGGCTCTGCCTTTTTTCAATGTGGATGAAATGCAATGAGTGGGAGTGGAGAGACCGAATAGGGTAGGTGTCAGAGAGGGGCTGGGGGGGGGGGGTCTTTCCATCTGTTCACGTTTTATTTTATCAAACTTTTGTTTCTATTTCTCTCTTCATCTCTCTGTTCTTTTTTTCTTCTCAAAAGGAACTGAATTCAAACGGAGCATTAGGAGACTAACGGTACCACGGAGTAGTCACGTGACTTTCTAGAGGTATCCAGGTCATGTTGCGACGCTGTCATGGTAATTGATGATTAAGAACAATCATCAACGAGTCATTTTTTATGGATGGAATTCCGGTCTTGTCAGTTTCATTATAATGGCAATAATAATGTTGATAAGGAAATAGACTTAATAGTATGGCAATTACTCTGTTTAGATAAAGAAGTAGGTACGTATTTCCCTAACATGAATGGCGTTTAACATAGTATTTATTTCCTTCTCAAAATGTTATTACAATTGAAGGGTAAGTCACCATATACGGTAATCCATGAATACATTTATCTATATCATAATAGTATTGTTTTATATCGGGCATTACCATAGCGGCGTCTCAAACTGGATCAGTGACCATATACGGCGAGGACTCACACTCAACAGTTTCTATCATTAAATTTGAAGAAGAAAAAAATGTGAAGAAAATCAGACCAAAGGAGAAGAAAAAAAGCACTCAATTGGGTAGTTGCTTTATCTAGTCATTATTGCTACAGAAGTAGACACGCATTTCCATACAACAACTTATTAAATCAAATTAATACAATAACAAATCAAGACGAAATCGGACGATTCGTGGTTTATTAGCTTGATCATCTAACAACACGTCATATCTTAAAAATAACATATTCCAATCCAATAGTTTGCATATTCATAAGAGTATCATGAATGGCGATTGACATAATGTTTTTATTTTCTTCTCAAAAGATTACTACCATTGACGACAATGCCACTATATAGGGTCTCAAAAACTGGATCAGTCACGTGACCCTATTCGCCGAGGACTCACGTGATTATTCAAATAACGAGTTTGCTGTTCTGTGTAAGAAGAAAACAAATGTGAAGAAAATCAGGCCAAAGGGAAAACAAACACTCGATCGAGCGGTTGCTTTATCTTGTGATAATAGCAAACATAAATCAATGTAAAACAGACAACAACAACAACAACAAAATACATATAATTCGAGGAGATAGCATCGTTGCTAATAGCTCTGGAAATTATGGGATTATGAGAAAATGTAGGGTCAATCAGTGTGGATCGCCTATATGAGGGGAAAATAGAGTTTAAAAAAAATTTTGTTATAGAATATTAGTTGGGTGGATGAGGAACATAGTAGATGAATTTTAAACAAATAAATGACAAGTGTGTAGGGAAAGCAAAAGTTTAAAATGTAGAAAAGGTGTTTTTAAAACATATTTATATTTATATATTTATATTAAAGTAACGAAAACCAACGAAGAGCAAAACACCAGTCCTTGGTATTCAGTGTGACAGGGGACAGGGACGATTGTCTCCTCACAATTGAAACAAAAATATGCCCCCTCAAAAGCAATGTTGGAAAAGAAATGAGACAAGAACAAATTTTCCAAAATTAATTTATGTTTGTCATATAATTTAAAAACATTTACCGAGTACGAAATGTAAGAACCTTTGCTGATGATGTTATTGTTTGTTTCTAAAACATTCTTCAGAAAATTGTGAGGATCATTTTTGAGACGATGGGGTTGCAATATATTTCCTGAGACATGTGCCCCCTTAGAAATAATACTCTGGCGATGCCCCTGATCACTTTAGAAGTAGAAATGTACGAGTTTCCCAATTGTATAGGCCATAGACGGTGTAAATATTTGAATATAAGAACTAGTATCCCTTAGTCAAACTATTAGAGGCTATATGTGGATATACAAACATCATTAACAACAATCACTCTCTTTGGTAAATAATGAGCTTTTGTCGGTATAAATTAAAGGAATTGTCTACTATTTGCGACGCTTGAACTGGGCTACTGATGAAGTGATTCTTAAACCATTAAATACAAAAACAACTAGACATCTACATCTTTGCATCAGATTTAAAAAAAAATGATATTGGTACATCCATTATTCTTCCTTTCATTTTTTCGAAATGTTGTAATGGAAACACGCGGTGTAGCAGTGTAGCCCATGGAAACGTGCTCCTGTCGACTGGCGAGGAAAAGAAGATAGGGGGAAGGATAGTGAAATGGCAAGATGGTAGGGCATCTTAATTACAATCCCTACCGTCGTAGAAACGTAGAAAGTGTACATTTATAGGAATGGCTTTGTTAGTTAGCAATTAACACGACAGCCCCCCCCCTCCCGTGTTACCAGTGGAAATACGCTACGCCACCGAGATTACGTGCCGCCCCCCCCCCCCGAAGCTTCCCCACTGGTCATTCCCGTTTTAGGGTTGTAAAGATCTCATTGCTTTCATTTCGGCCACTGTGTCATCATCTTTAAAAGCTTTTCCTCCCTAATAGTTTACGACACCAACGAAAACCCTGGAATGAACAAACATATTACGTTATAAAGGCGTTACCAGGAGGAAGAAAAACCCGAGTATGACGTCACACAAGGCCTTCGTGCTTTCGTTGCATGCACTTGATTTCCCGGCGTGACGTCATAAGATAGTTTCGCTTTGCTGGAGTCCTTCACGTATACTACTTCGACTGCGAGAGAAAGGGGTCAAGAAAGAGAGAAAGTTAGAGCGATAAGTAGAAAGATACACATTAAGCACATAATATTATGCGCACGTCAAAACATAGTATACTCGCGCCAGGAAAGGTGAAAGTGATTCTGTGGATGGTGGGTATATATAGATGGGAGAGGGAGAAAGAAAGAAAGAGAGAGGGGAGGGAGAGAGAGAGGGGGAAAGAGAGAGAGAGAGAAGGGGAGAGAGGGAGAGAGAGAGAGGGGGGGGATAGAGACAATTGAGAGAAAGTCACAGAGAGAATGGAAGAGGTAGTGTCAGAGAGAGAAAGAGAGGGGGTATAGAAGGTAGAGACAGATAGGAAAAATCGGGGAGAGATGAAGAGGGAAAGAGAGAGAGAGAGAGAGAGAGAGAGAGAGAGAGAGAGAGAGAGAGAGAGAAAGCAAAAAGGGAATAAAGAGAGGGGAGAAGGAAGAGGGAGAGGTAAAGAGAGAGAGAGACAGAGAGAGAGAGAGAGGGAGAGAGAAGGGGGGGGGCCAAAACAAAAAAATATATAAATTTAAGAACACGATGTGGGCACTAATTCATTACAAATCATGTCGGTATTATGTGTGGGATTACCCCATGTAAAAAAGGAACAAAACAAGAACATGAAACTGTCCTAATACAACAGAAATCAAAATAGTGGAAGTAAAGAATAATAAAGAAAGAAAATAAAGTTACTATGGTTACGGAAGCATACACGGATATTGTAGACTATAGGGAAAGAGGAAATGGAGAAAGAAATTAAATATGACGCATAACTAACAAGAAGTAAGACGTATGGCAGACAGATAACAGACCAAAAGAAAGAAAAAATTGTTTAAGGATGATTGTGGAGTTTTCAGAAGGAAATGTAACTATTATTGTAAAATGTTAAAACGGTTCAAATACCTGACGAACTTTTGGCAGCTTATAGGGCATCGATGGTAAAATGTCATTTGCTTCAAGTTGTTATATTTGTATTACATTACATTCAGTTTGTCTATGCATAATTATACATGTATTTACATAATGTGTAATTTAAGCCCATCATTTTAAAGAACTTTTGGAGAATGAGCACAAATAAAACTTTGAATAATCTCTCGACTTTTTATGCGACAACATTCGCAAAGCTAGTTGCTTGCATGAGGCACATTTTGTCATCATTCTCAGCAATTCTAAAGCGCTGTCCAATAGATCAAAAGTCTATGAGACTGACAAAAATGTTCATGCACATTGTAATTATCTATCAAAATGTCCATGAGACCGAAACGCTCACTTTTCGCGGGCGTCTGTATTTTTTCAGGGGGGAGCGGTCTTTTTAATGTGAAATAAGTGACAGTATTTCAAACATACAGAATTCTATTTTATATATCTAATATGAAACTTAAAGCCTTCATAATCAAAACATAAGAAAACAATGCATCTCATAATGTAGTACTAAAGAATTGATTTAGGTGTCTGTATAATTATAATGTTTATAATGATAATAATGAAACTAGTAATAATAATAATGATAATAATGATAGTCACATTTGTATAGCGTTTAATACTTTTAAATGCTTTACATTGCAATTGCTATCATCCTGGTCATTGGATTCAATTGCAAATAAGGCACATGATAGTATGCACGCTCTGCTACATGGGGAGTATTCCGGCCAGGCGCCATTTTACAAGCACACACATGCCAATCCATGACCGCAGGGGCGTTCACATCCTATCGGGTACCCATTTGACAAGAGGGTGGGCAAAGAACATTAGTGACGCGGAAGGACTCGAACCGCGAACCATGTGCTTCACAGTCCGGTGACGTATCCACTATACCACCAGACCATGACGCCTCTGCGAAAATTGCTTCAGATGATTTTGACATTGGCCATGTGTATCATGCACTAAGTAATGTGCATACTTCAGAATAGTGAAAGGAGACGAGACAGGAGCAACACTTGGCTCCTAGCAAGTATATAAATAACCCCACCCCCTGCCCCCCCCCCCCCATAAAAAATAATGAAGGATATTTTTATATTTCGTCAGCACACAGAACAAATCTTTCGTAACATTTGATATTCTGTTGTCGAAAAATGATACTAAAATCTTGTTCATTTTGGGGGTACATTCGCTTGGACAGCCCCTATAATTATGCAAATCCTGGCTACGCCAATCAGTTAATGATGACTGCCATTCTTGCAGCTTACTCGTTCATCTGCAAGCTGTTACAGATAAACTCCCGTTATGAGTCACTCTTACGAATTAATTTCAGATGACGACTCTCTCTCTCTCTCTCTCTCTCAATAAAAAAGGAAAACAAAATATGGAGAGAATGTGTTCTTGATTATAACCATCGAATAATCAGTGAAACATAATATTTCTGATGAGAGCTGACGGAGTTCAAATGCAGTCATGTACCAGCCAAGACATATCACATGCTTGTGACGTCATCATTTCCATCTCAATTTACGTCCGACTTCCCCCGCTCTTTTGAAGCAAAAAAAAAGGGGGAAAAAAATGTCGGTCGACGTAATTAATGTACGTCCATGTGTAGCTTCCGCCTCTGTGAATACCAAGGTGAAATTGACTGTTCCGAACAAAATGTAAGACACCTGTAAACTATGTCTGGGCTATGGATGGTGTGCTTGTTCCTGATAGTGGTGTTGCAGTGGCGGGTTCAGGGATTGGAGAAGGGCGAAGCCGAGGGGAGGGGGGGGGAGGGGGGGGGGGGGGGTGGGCATTCCACTTCTTTGAGCGATTCCATACCATTTACGCTTAGACACAATCGCAAATACTTTCGAAAAATCAACCTCAGGCAATTCGAATAGCCTGGAGCATCAGCTATTGAAATGTGCGAACATGGCGATGACATATTACGTAATCTGAAAATTATTTATTTGGGACTTAGAATAGGATATCGGAATGGACCTAGAGTTGATTTTTCGAAAATATTTTCGATCGTGTTCCAAGAAAAAGAAATGAAATCGGAGGAACACTGCTTGTTTGCCACCGACCCCTAATTCGAAAGTACGGATCATGTTTTTTCTACTGAGGTATAGACCTCCCCCCCCCCCCTATTTGTGATGAATGTGATAACATTAGGTTATGATTGTCTTTTGATTAGATAAAGTACCTTAGTGGCTTTGTGCTCTTCATATTTGTTTAACTAGACATTTTTGTCTTCATTTAATTTATGGCAGTAGGCCCTTCTCCAATTGATTTTTATAATTTTATAATAAAATATTATGAAATATAATAACTTAAAATCTTACTTTAAGATTACGTCATTCCAGAGACAGCGGACATCCATGAAATATATATGACACATTAGAAATAAATATCTTCTTAAAAAACGAAAATTCCATGCTCGAATCTAACATTCTACTTATAAAATGTATCTAGGTACTTCCTTTCACGTAAAACAAAAATATATGATTGCAATATTTCATACTTTCCACAAAAATATTATATATTCGAAAATGTTGAAGCTCAGAATAGTGCATTGCCATCTTGTCCATGAATAACATGTATAAACTAAACAAAATACCTGGGAGTTTGTGTTAGCAGACTTTAAGAAAACATCCTAATTCAGCAATTCACCGTGATATACAATGCATGACGGCCTTGGCGGATTATTGCCTATTGAAATAAGAACGGAGGAAAATATTATTTCACCAAACATTTTGACATATTCATACTTTTTTGTGATTAATTTTCTATGGAGCAGGAATGTTGGTCATGAAAGCAGTGAAATCGACAATAAACAGCGTGTTCATGAATTCCACAAGGCAGCTATTATATTTTTTGACATTTTACATGACCACTGTCAACCGAATATTAAAGCTCCTATCAGGGTCTTGTAAGCTGTCAAGAAATGTTTCTCAAAATTTACCTGTAGAAGCACGATGAGTTGATGAAAGTATGTGCGAAATTTTAGATCAAAAGACTGATGGGATTTCTCTCTATATGAGGGAAAGTTGATGCCCTGATTTTGCACTGCATTTTTGCAACTAATGGGGTGAATAAAACGCTGCCAGTTGCGAAATTCGAATTGTTAGAAACAAAAGTAATGAATATTTTGTCACCACACTTTTAGAAAAGTTTTCAATTGTGATTTTTAAACAATTTTTTAAGTTTTGAAAATGTTCACCGTGCAAATCCCAACAACGCCCTGTAAAAGTAATATCAACAATCTTTATACAAGTATATGATGAATACATATATATTTTTTTACGCATGGCACATTTAAACATTTCGTCTGTGCCAACAAAAATCAGATTATTTCCCTTACAATATTTCCCCAACAAATTTTTGTTACGCACCCTAAATAATTTTTTGCAAAATATGTTTTTATACATTCCATGTATGAAACAAATCTATTCCGCAATCAATAACTAGGAAAATGAAAGTTTATGGAATAACTGTACAGAGTAAATTGGATAGGACCTCGCAAAATACGTCACAGTGTTGCCAATTTGCGTTTCACTGATGTCAACTTAAAAACTTCATAACTGCTGTACTTTTAAATCAGACATTGCTCAAACTTTTACTCATTTGTTTCTCTTTCTGGTTCTGCTTTTTACCAGCTCATTACCAGGGTGGAATTCCTGTCAATGACACTAGTGCTGCGCCAGGAATCGAACCCACGACCTTGGCATCTCCAATCTCCAGTCAAGTGACTAAACCACTCGACTACGACACCTTTTAAAATTGTATTTTGCCAGTTTAGGAAAGTCATATTTGATTGATTGATTAATTCGAATTTATTCCATTTCATATAACAATTGTTTGCACGATACAGAACATAGTTGAAAAAGTAAGTTCAAAATTATGAAATGAAACAGGAACCTACTGAAAAGCCTAACTTGTTTTTGTGAAGGTTCCCAAGAATAAATCATTTTAAAGTGTCTGAATTATCACACTAAAATAGATATAATATAATAACATATTTTCATAAACCATATTTCGATTGTGATTCGCTGTTTTTTCTCCATATTCATAAAGAATGTTAAACAATCTTAAAAATACCGTCCTTATAATAGCTTTCACTAATTTTCCTATAATAAAGAAATTCATAATCTGCTAAATCACAGTTCATTGCAGTTCAGTGGACACTACTTGGTAACTTGGAACGCACCGAAAGAAAATAATAAAAAATCATGTAATTGTATTTTCTACACCTGCTGTCATCCGTGCTAAAATTAGCCAGAAATATCTACCCGACTTTGACAATATCGACTTTCTTTTCTAAAAACAAATACCACAATCACCCCTATCTGCGAATCTTGGAGGAAACATAAAACGGACACGAGCTATTTCCCCTCCAGTCCTGGTAAAGGATGAGTAGACAAGAAGCGAAAATCTTCTCATCCTTTTCATTCATTATCGACACCACCGTCATCGAAGAATTCGGATAAAATAGAGAGAATACCCCCCCCCCCTAAAACTAAAAAGCGCAACAATATGGGTCATTTTTTAGCGTTCGTTACCCCTTTTACGGGCTTGGTGACGCATACAAACCGAGTTGACGGAAAGATGAAAAGTGCATGGTAATAATTTTGATTTCTGGTCTACGCATTTTGCTGGTCCCCGCGACCCATTATCAGGGACATTTCATGTCGTCATTGTAGTCTTAATGAGCAGACATTATCATGTTGTAATTATTGGGAAGAAGCTATACTCTGACGTGAACACTTAACAGTGGCTCGAACGAAGACTACAAGAGTTGTCTTCGTTAGGTATCCTTGGTCAATTTTCAAGTTCTGAAGTATGTCAGATGTCATTCTCATTTTTGTCCATAACGTATGGCCAACGCAATTTACTGACTGCGTTCGCATTTATGTCTCGGGCGATTTAAAAATATAGTTTCAGAAAATTTCAGGGTTTCTCATTCTGTAGTTCAAGAATATAATACGTTTGTCATGTTTGTACATGATTAAACCAAACAAATGAACAAACAAACATACAGACTAACAAACAAGCAGAACAACTTTCTCTGAAGATCATTGCTTGAATTTAAAAATGTAGTGAACACCGCTTCCTTACTCCCTAACCCTCCGCCCTCTCTCTCTCTCTCTCTCTCTCTCCCTCTCCCTCTCTCTCTCTCTCTCTCTCTCTATCTGTTTCTGTCTGTCTGTCTTATTCTTTTTCTCTCTTTCACTCGCTCTCTCTCTCACCTCCTCCTCCTCCTCCTCCTCCCCATCCTCCTCCTTCTTCTCCTCCTCCCTCTCTTCCTTACTCCCTCCATCTCCTTATTTTCCTCCCTCGCACTCCACCCTATACTCCACCCTTTAATCGGTGTGAAAAAATAATTTCCTGCAGATACACTTAACTTGCAATAACATTTACCTTTAACACGTTGAAGTTCACCCAGGGTTAACTTCTCGAAGACCTATACATGCTCTCCAAACTTGAACGTCACTTAGATTGAAGTTGAAGTCACAGAAAACAGCTCTTCCCCCGAATTCACGAATTAACCTTTCACAATCAGTTCCAATTCCAAACGAATCGGAAATGTTTGACACGTGTTTTAGATTCACCGGGAGGGCATTTTGTTCCCTTCCAGCCCACGGTGGTTACCCGAGATTTGGTTTATCGGCCGCAGTCAGTCAGGTCTTTAAATATGACGATTTCAAGTTTTTTTAAAGAAGAAAATACAGTAGACCAAAGCAAAAGAAAAAGAATAGAGTGGCTAGCGCGGTTTAAGACGAATAATTATTCGGGGGGGGGGGGGGGGCTTTGGGGCTTAGGGGTACTTGCATTCTTTTTTCTACATAATTCAGTTATAATCGATATTTTCTTTCTTTTTGGAGAAGGGGGGGGGGGGCTTGAAGAATTTGTTCTCTTTCTTTCTTTAATGGGGAGTGGGGTTGGTGGTGAGCCCCGAGTCCCCCTCTGAAACCGCTTCTAGAGAGAGAGAGAAAAAGGAGGGTGAAAATAGCTATAACTTCGTCGAATAGTAAACTACGTGTACTTGATATTTTATTTGATAAGAAATTATTGGTAAAAGAAAAAAAATAAGAAAGCGGAAGCAAAAGGAGGGTAAAATAGCTATAACGTCATAAAATAGTAAGCTATTCGATACTTTATTTGATAAGAAGTTATTGAGGTCGACTATGGATAACAGATGGGGGTATTCTATTGGGGCGCCAAGTTAGGCAGGAAATAGCTGCAGTATGCATGAAGTAAACCCCCTAGCCATGATTACAATACATTCTATTTCAGGAGAAAATCTGTATTTCGTTACAAATATCGAATTACCTGAGGTAAAATGCACTCTGGTGAAGGAGCGACGTACACCTTAAACTCAGTTCAATATGGTGTCTTTAACTGACCATCGTCTAACCTCTTTGTTCTGTTGAAGAAGAAAAGAAAAGAAGAAAAAAAGTCCCTATTCAATCGGATGATTTATTTTGTATTGGGTTGTACGACATTTGCTCTTGCGACAATAATTGTTCCGCCGTCATTCCCTGCGCTAACCGATTTTTTAAAAAAGATTTCAACACTCTTGACTCAACACTTAAAGATAAACTCCAGTACTGGTAAAAAAAAAAAAAAAAAATTCTCACAGAATCAAACGAAACTTACACTAAATGTTCAAGATTACAAATAAATGACATGTGCCAAACAATTTTGGAAGAAAATGTATACTGGCTGAGTAATGAGCATAGAAAGACAAGGAAATCAAGGTAGTACTAGCCCCGACACCATGTGTGTTGTCCCATATATAGCTTTCTATGTGAGTGCTTGTTACTTTACCAAGACTTGGTCAAATTTATTATGATTTTGATGACTCCAGAACCTTGCAGTGCACACCAATACTTACATGCTACATGATCAACTGTTTCTGATCCTTTCCACACCTTTTCTTTCACAATGCAATCGCATTACCAGTACTAAAGTTTATCTTTAACCCGACCCTAACCCTAACTCTATGCTTTTGACGAAATAAAGCCCGGAGAAATTGTCATCGGAGAAAAATATCGGATCACGGTGAAGGCAATTAGCTTTATTTACCAAGCCCCTAGAATCCCAGGTGCTTTCGTAGCTTGCATGAGGTTCAGGCAAGTACAAATGCTTTTTTGATTAATTAATGAATGTACAACCTTTCTTGGCAATCATGTAAGCTACTTGTTTTCTTTAATAAGACCAAGGAAAATACTCGTCTTTTATCACTCGTGTATTAAATACTCGCTTTCTGAGGGGGCAACGTACATTATTTACTTTCTTAAACAGGCACACTTTAGAAAAATATACACAATTTTATACTCAAGCAAAATACTCCTTTGCTTTATTGGCATACTTGAAATATTCTTTCTTAAAAGCCTTTTCTCTTTCCATTTCAAACACTCCGATGAAAAATTCTCTCTCTCTCTTTTCACTACGAGTAATATCAACCAGTCGATCTAGGAAAACGTAGGTGGTTCAGCACGAGTTCAGAACAAAGTTTGAAAAGAAAAAAAATGATATAAAAATATATTAAGCAAATTCACTGCATGACAAACTTGTACCTTTGATGACATTTGAATGCAATTTTGGCTCGAAGCGGTGAAATTATTACTGATTCAATTCTGGAGTATTTTCCTTCCTGACGTAACGTAACAAATGCGACGCTTTCAGACTTTTTAAATATCTTTTTCACAGTTTGGGCGCCAATAATCCGCTATCTTTCCCCTGTTTCTCTTTATCCGTAACAAATCTTTACATTTATAACTTGTTTAAGTAATACTTTCTGTTTAGTCACGGTATAGCGGTCTAATCATATAGATACATGAGAGGATACGAAATTGATGAATGTCCATAGTCCTGCCAAAAAATACCACTGCCCTTAAAGATAATTCAAAAACTATGTTTAAAAAAAATCATGTTTTTGGATATGATGCAGTTGTTGAGAGTCTTCATCGTTAGTCTTTGGCGAGACCCTTCCCGGTCAATCATCGCTTGTTAGGTGAAGGGGAAGAAACACGGAAGTGTCAGGATACTATAGCATGGTCTGCGCACCAGACTCGTGACCTTTCACGCATCGGGGAGGGGGCGACGTAGTCTTTGATCGCAGACACATTAATGGTGTATGGCTACAACCCCGAGCGAGACCGACAGTTTCTGGGGCAGAAGTCGGTGGTATGGGGGCGATGAGGTTGCTTGCTTAATAAAAATAAATATTTCAAAAAAGAAAAACAACAATGGCATCTCCATACTTTGTGTTAAGACAATAATCCCAAATAACCAAATCCCTCGGACAAGACGTAAAGCCACGTGTGCCCTCTACCTTTGCTTATTTCCAAACTTTATTTTGCTCTCTTAGTAATTAAATGAACTAAAAATCAGCATCAGCTCTTCAAATTTAGTGATTAAATTCATTCAGTATGACTTTATTCACTGACAATAAAGAGCAACATCTTCCCTCGGGAAGGAATGTTGAAGATCATGCAAGAACCCAGATGGTGTAGCGTTGGACCGGTAGGACGGGGAGAGAGAGAGAGAGAGAGAGAGAGAGAGAGAGAGAGAGAGAGAGAGAGAGAGAGAGGGGGGGGGCAATAGGTGACCAACTAAGTGGATGAGCGACTGGGATCTATGAGGTGGCTAAGTCCTTTTCCCTTAAGAGTTCTTTTCTCTTTCTGAGGCTTTTAAAATCAAGATCATCGATACAAATAGTGCAGGAACATGACCTGTGAATCATATAGCCTACACCATCATGACGTCATGAATTCTCACTTATTTAGTTTTCCTGTTTATTGTATTTCCCCTATGACTGCTCAAAATATATTCGACAACATAGTACGGGTCTCGTAGGGGTGGTAGGTGGGGGGGGGGGTAGCACCGGTTTGACTAGATAGTTGAAAATTAGTGTGGTAGGGATCATGCAATTTTCTTCTCGGCAAATTTCCTTTTCTCTTTATTTTCCCCTCTTTCATTCTCTTTTCATATTTTAAAGGGGGTTGCGCATGCCCTCGTCTGCCCACATAGCTACACCACCTGGGGGTGTTTCACAAAGATCCTAAGTTGAACTTATCTCTAAGTTAGACTTAACAGTTATGGAAAGCCGTTAGCATCCTTGAAAATATTAAGTAAAAGTTATTTTAAAAGGCATAAAATGTTGATTCAAATCATTCACATTTTCTATTATCATGGGAGACTTTATGTTCTTGATGTGGAGTTTATGAAAAGTCTAAAATACTTGAATTTTTGCTTTTGAACATATTTCATTATAAGACTACAAATGGCTCTCCATAATATTTAAGTCCAACTTAGAGTTAAGTTCGACTTAAAATCTTTGTAAAACACCCCCTGTATCTTTTTTAAATGAAATGATAGGCCTACATTATATTTATTAAAATACATATAGCCTACATGTTTTCGAGAAATCGCACGAATAAAGTAGGTGCTACATTACATAAATTCTGACCTATGTGACATACACACTTTACCTTTCATTGTGAATCAGTTAGTGAAAGCTATTTTTTCTTCAAATGTTACTAGTCTTTACCACGGTAACCATTTTGAATGATCCGGTATTAATATAGAGTCTGTCTATAAAGACTACAATGACCAGGGGCCTGGGACACACGCACGCGCTCGGGAAATCGCCCATTTTCCAATGCGCCCCAAGAGTATCCGAAACACAACTTTTGAATTAGTTTATGCAGGTAATAAATTATTCACATATTGGGCTATTTAAACTGCTGCCATCGGGGAAGTTCAGACACTTAACGTGATGTGAGAGGTGCCATCACTCTTCGTGAAAAATATTTCAGAAAAAAACTGATTTGTTAGCATTCAACATTATTTATAATAAATTCACAACAGCTATTATCATAGTATTAATTTATTCTTTATTTCTAACTATTCTATGTATCAATATAATAATTATCATTGTGTATGATAGAAATATAATTTCCTGAGATTTATCTAAATTGTAATAGGAGGTTGACTTCTGGGAAATTCCCCTTCGAAGCTACCATAAGATTGTTTATTCTGGAAACAACATGAACAACCTCACAACATTTTGTCATAAAATTCTTTAAAAATATATTCGTTCTGCTGTTAATTTTGATTTGAAGCCCAAACCATATGCATTGAATCTTTATTGTTATTTTCATCGCATGTAATTGTTAGCAAGACTTCAACATTACGCGGTATGCGTCAGCTATCAAACTCTGATGTGATCTAATAAGTAATATACATGAACTTTTTTCTTTTAAACAACACTCACAAATCGAAAGAAAGATAAACAAAGTATAACGACAATTGATGACCAAAAGGATGAAACAAAGAAGAGAAGTAGGCCTCTGACTGCTTTTTCCGGGCCAAGATTTTTTTCTTCTCAAAATACTATAATTTTTAAAGTGATGAACCTGCGATGAGAGACGCATGGACCCTCTTTATATGTCATTATGCCTGTGAATGCGAGGATGCAATAGTTCGCTGGAAAAAGTCCCGGATCGGAAATCGGGCCAGACGCTTGTAAATGAAATTGAGATTGACAGCGGACAAATTGAATCAAATCGATCGGTCGAACTTGGAAATTCCCCTCCAATATCAAAAAGGATAATCCGGATTGCATTGTAATTTGGAACAGAAAGAGAGAAAAAATACAAACTTCCTCTCGGTTTTCTTCGTCTTTTCCCCTTTCATTCTTTATGGCAGTCAACCATGCATGCGATACAAAAGGACGGAAAAGGGGATCTTGGTGAACTCTCTCCATTTATCTGGTTCGAGTTTTAGCTGGTTCGCGATTTATCTGGTTCGAGTTGTTCTTAAAACCTCAGAGGAAATATGGAGAGAAGTAAAACGGTGCTAAAAATAGTCAATATTGTTGTTTCGAAGACATTAGTACAATGTAGGCCTATTAAGTGTTGATATATTGAGTGAAGTGTAACCAGTCTGCAGTATTGTACTGTTTTAAACGAAATCTAGGTTTTTGTGTAGGGAAACAATGAAAAATGGCTCCATTATACAGCAATGGTACTATTACATTTAAAAAAACCGGGAGCATCTGGAGGATGAAAAGACATAAAACTACTAAATCCTCAACTATTAATTCTGATCTTACAAGTCGTACACTCGTACTAATCAGTCCATCAAATAAAATCAGGCAATTAAATAACCACTCATTTTCTAAATTAATAAATAAATTTGAATTTTACCATAATTATAAGAGAAATCCGCCATGTTAGGCCTACATTAGATTTTAAAAATTAAATTAATTATAATGGTTTGTATCATCATTATTATTATCATTATTATTGTTTTTATTATCATTATTTTGATTATTAATATTATTATTATTGTCATTATCATCATCATTATCACCATTATTATTTCTAGTTTTGTTTTTGTCGATATTGATAATAATAATTGGTGAAAAGGGGTTCGTACTTTCTTGCTATCACTCTGCCTTTCAATTTATCCACCCCCTCTCTCTCTTTGTCACCATTAGATGGGGGCACTTGTCATATACACCCATGCCCCGCCCCGCCCATGGCTGCGCCTATAGCCAACCGTCATTCATACCGACCAGTGTCAATTACATCGCCAATAACGGCCATGGACATTGAGTCAAATTTGAGTTTGTATTGTCTTTATGACAGTATCCACCTACTGACAAGATAGTATTAACTAAAATTTATCTCCGATATCGCAAGCACATAAGCACCATTGGCCTGTTGACAATGTGCGCTGCCATAGTAACAACTAAAACAAAATGATAGCGGTCATTCAAGCAAATTGACTGACAGGGTATTATGATCTCATGGTTGACAAATAATTAAAATGACACCATTTTGTCCGTCCATGTTAACACATTGCTCGAAGACGCCAAATGTGCTGACAATTAGAGTTGAGCGTGTCAGTTGCAATATTACACAAATGATACACAGCGTACGTTTACTAATGCCCGAACAAATTGATGTGTATTATTTGTTTTATAAGATGACGTTTTATTTGTTTTATGAAATGATGGTCATAAGCACTTGATTTTATTTTATTTTGTTAATTTATTTCTGTAAGATTTTCTTTTTCTTTTTCACTTTTACAAATATATAACTAACTAATTAGTTAGGCAAAATAAATGCCTGGTCACGTGTACGCTCTCAACCAATCATTTGATTAGGATCCGTTTCATCATCTTATAATACAAATAATGATTTGGTCTTATTCTTCTGCATATTTCTTAATTAATAATTGTTGATAGCGTGTTGTCAGTTACATTTGGTTTCAATGACAACATTTTATATTATTATATTGCGTACACGCTCACAAAAAGTTGTTATATTTTGTATAAGTTGTAACTCTGTAATGTAATTTGATTTGTATGTTGCATAAGAATATAAATTCAATTCAATCCCCAGGGTAGCCACAGCAGTATTGATAATCATAATATTGCTCTTCCTATGAGTTCTGCAATTACCATAACCCCAGCATTGCCAGGAACCCATTAAATACACCTGGGTCGAGAGAGACAAATGTGGAAAAACGCCTTGTCCATGCTGTCCAAGTATGTAAGCACCGGACAAGAATCGAACCCATGACCTCCCGTGTTAGGGTTAAGAGACTTCACCCGTAAACCACCCTTCTCTCCGAATTACCAACAGTGAATTAATGAGAGGTCGGTTTTTTCTTGAGCTTTAAATATTAAAGAATAGTATACTTGAGAATTGAGAATTAAAGAAACTACAAGGATCCCTTTTCCTATCAAACAAAGTCTCTTGTCATTACGAGAACTTTACACTTTGAGTGGTATTTCGCTACCTGCCGGTTGACACGTCCAATCTTTCCGATGACGCTAATCACGGTTGAATTACCTTGAGAATCGAAGACACACCGGACTTCAGACTTAAATATTTGATCGATATCATCCCAATTTACCATAGATACGAACAGGAATGTGGCCTTAACACAATTACACGAAAGGTAAATAACTAGGGAGATAGACCACAATTAGAACGCCGTGGTGTTTGAACTGGACATTGACGTCATACTTTCTGAAGTGGATGGCAAATTTTGAATGCGGTGTGCATGATTATATTGTCTGAAGTCTGGGAGCAAATCTTTGATTTGTTAAATCGGCATGACCTGTAAATGTACATATTTCTTTTACACTCCTCCATTTAAAGCATATTCACCCTTTCGATTGTCTTCTGCTTTTCCAATCTCATCTCATCCTTTCCTTCATTTATCACCGTTCCTCTTCCCCTTCTTTTTCTTCTTCTTCCTTTGCTCATGTCTGTCTACTCCTTTCCGGATTCATTCTCATTACTCTCGTCATTATTCTTCTTCCTCTCTTCTTATTCGTCTCCTCCTTCTTCATCTTCTTCTTCCATTTCTTCTTCTACTTCTTCTTCTTCTTCTTCATCTTCTTCTTCTTCTTCTATTTCTTCTTCTTCTTCTTCTTCTCCTTCTTCTTCCTTCTTCTCCATATTCGTCTGTCTTCTTCTTCTTCTTCTTCTTCTTCTTCTTCTTCATCTTCTTCTTCCATTTCTTCTTTTACTTTTTCTTCATCTTCTTCTTCGTCTTCTTCTTCTTCTTCTTCTTCTTCTTCTTCTTCTTCTCCTTCTTCTTCTCCTTCTTCTCCATATTCTTCTTCTTCTTCTTCTTCTTCTTCTTCTTCTTCTTCTTCTTCTTCTTCTTCTTCTTCTTCTTCTTCTTCTTCTTCTTCTTCTTCTTCGCCCTTACCTCTAATTATCATATCCCTAATTTTGTGTTTACACTTGCAACGATAAATACCGACTAATATCTGTTATATACTTTTATCTTATATGGACATTTTCGATGAAATGTCTTGCAAATCAAATTTTAACCAACTCGTTATTTCGTAAGAATAAAGAATACTAGATATATCTTCGAATTTTTTTTTTTGGGGGGGGGGGTGGTGGGGGGTTGTTCTCCATTTCCTGTTTATTAATTTTCTACTCTCCACATTTTAGACTAAACCTGCATCTCCTTCCACTACATTCACCTTTCCTCTAAAACAAATTATTTAATGTACATTGCAAACATTTTCAAAGTAGCACCGCCCATGGAATGAACTTTGGCATACCACAAGTCACGTGATGGATGGGCGTGGCATCTTCTCCTCAATGTGACGTCAAAAACATATGAAGGTGACCGCTGAACCATTTCTCAACACACGACTTCGAGAGGTTTTTACGGAACGCGTTTTTATTGGTTTCATTTTCATTCCGTTCCATATTTCAAAATTACACAGTTCATTTTCTTCATGACTATTCGTTTTTATATGCATATATACATATATAAAATATTAAAACAGCAGTAACATGAGCAACAATAAAATGCTAGGAAGGGAATCATAATTTTATGAAAATAATTGAGACATCGATGTACAATGTAGTTGAGGTGATGGGAATAACTTGTCCTTCAAATAAAGATATAAAGATCTGTAAACGTTTTATCCCCCGCCCCCCCCCCCCCCCCCCCCCCCCCCCCCCTCCTCTGGGGATATTTTGAATTCTGGGCTTCATTAAATACAATGGGCTTGACATTGGACGAACGATGAAGAGAAACTGGGCGGGGAGAAGGCCTATGGAGAGAGAGAGAGAGAGAGAGAGAGAGAGAGAGAGAGAGAGAGAGAGAGAGAGAGAGAGAGAGAGAGAGAGAGAGAGAGAGAGAGAGAGAGAGAGAGAGAGAGAGAGAGAGACGGAGAGAGAGAGAGAGAGAGAGAGAGAAAGGGAGAGATGAGCAAGTAACGAGGGTAATACATAAAAACGGGAATAGTGCAAAAATTGTCATAGATCTAACTAAATTATAATTTTATTATAAGGCGGTAAAGGTTTCCAAAACTGCAATCATTTAAGAACATCGACACCTTTTGTGACGCATAATCTTTATCAAACATTACTGGTTACTTATTTTTCCGAGACCCGTAAAAATGGAAGTAAACTTGCTTTTTGAACTTTGTTCCCGGCTTGCTGGAAGTCTTGCCGGCTGTTTTGACAACGGAAGTGTATCTCAGGACTCGGCACATGTTGACACGTCTAAGTTTGGACAGCGTTATGAGAGTACTTTATATGAAATAAATGACGTTAATAAAATTTCGTTCAAAGGTATTTTGACCAGGGCGATATACGAAGCCACGGTGCTATCTTAGTCACATTAGTCGTATGAGGCAAAGGGGTTGGTGGTGGTGGGGGGGGGGGGGGCTTGGTTCTGCAGCCCTCAAGATTTTGGAAGGCCCCAATTGAATTCGGGAAACATAATCAACTACATGTAGGTAGGAAGTGACAGTGGAGTCTTGCAATTCATTAAACAGATGGAGGAGGAGGAGGAAATGAAATTATTTTTTTTGTTATATTGAAACTTTGCAGATATCTTTACAATAATGGATCATCCATGGAACTTAAGTGATAATATTTATCAAAATCAAAATAATATAATTAGCCTGAAAGGCGCCATTTCACGAGGAAGAGATTCTATAACAACATTTTAGAACCGAGTAAGGACAATTTGGTGACTGATTAAAAAAATTAAACCAAAACGTGATTTACACCAAACCTCTTTAATACGAGCATTTGAATGTTTATTGCATGATTATTTATTTCAACGAACACAAATTGATGTTCTGGTGGCTTCCTTGAACTACCATCTTAACTTTCATGACCTCTACGATGTCAGGATGTTTAATCATGATAAATAATTTCATATCTGTCTATAATTACGTAGTACAATAACCGCAAACTTCTTGTTTGTATTATCATGACAACTGCCGCCGACATCGCGAATTTCTTGAAATATCATTGGAAAAGCCGGTGATTTTTGTTTGCAGTCTCACTTTCCGTCGTTCGTTTATCACTGACCAAATTTATTATATTGATTAAACATTTATTATATGCATTGTCATCAGGGTTTAGAAGGTGGATTTTTTAAAGGAGGTATTCGAGGAAAAGAAAAGGAAAGACGGAAGAAGATGGGGGTCAAAGTAAGGGAAAGAGAGAGAGAGAGAGAGAGAGAGAGAGAGAGAGAGAAGAGAGACGGAGAGGAGAAGGGGGAGGGAGACGTGGTGAGGAAGGGAAAGCATGCCATAGCAAGGGATAGGCCTATGTGTCAAAACATAGTCCACACTTAGCTGTAAATATTTTGTAAAATGTACCATTTTCTTCAAGCTCCATCGACAGACGACATTTTATAAAAACCAAGGAAGAGACGAGTAGATCCATGGTACAAAGTAGGTCCATGGTACAACCTACCAGACATAAATCATGAAAACACCAATGAATTACCAGCTGACAACACATACATGAGCAATTAACAAACAAAACACGAGCAGACAGATGCCAATCAACGACTTACATCTCCAGATCAAATACAAAAGCGGAAATGTCCAATGTAAAGAAGAAAAGATAAATTTATTTTGTCAAGACATTAAAATCTATGTGACACCCTGATTATAGGCGAAGAGGAGCGTGTTGGTCAAGTATTGTTTTTTTTAATACACCTGTTTTTGTCTTTCGGTTCAGGCAATCATATCACCCATAATCTAAAACTTAAAGGTATATAATTATGCCTGTGACTCAACTAATAACAAAGGTCATGACTTTATTTATTTTAAACAATCAAGTGGTAAAACACGAATTTATTAAAAAGTTTACATATTTTGTGAATTCTGCTAAGGAAACAAGAACTGGGAATGTATGAAAGGAGTGCAGGAGTAACATTTTTTCCTTCCGATTGTCAATTAAAAAAAACTTATCTTTCTGCGTAGCATCATTTTTTTTTGAGGGGGGGGGGGGTAAGCTATCTGCAATCCAACGATTACAAGACGACCACGTCCCCCCCCCCCCACGAAACAAAGAGAGAGAGAGAGAGAGAGAGAGAGATTAAAATGGCGTTTTGCAAACCAGGGGTTTAATAGTTCATAGGCATGCACAATTATTTACATCTTATATCTTATTTTGAGTGGGGGGGGGGGGGGTAAACTATCTGCAATCCAACGATTACAAGACGACCACGCCCCCCCCCACGAAACAAAGAGAGAGAGAGAGAGAGAGAGAGAGAGATTAAAATGGCGTTTTGCAAACCAGGGGTTTAATAGTTCATAGGCATGCACAATTATTTACATCTTATATCTTATTTTGAGTGGGGGGGGGGGGGGGTGCCATCACGTTTTATGGCTCAGCGAAAGGGATTATGGACTTTGAAAACATAAGGGAACAAAAAACAAACTGAATGACAGCATTGGGTACCTCCGCAAATTATAGGCAAATTATTTTCTGACAGGGGCGCAATCCTTGGAACTGTTTCAGGTATTTTGTGGTACTTTTTCGAGTCACATGTGTAGGTTTATTACAAAAAATATTGTCTAATTATGTGAACAACAATCATGCCTTGTAAGTATCATGGACCTAAGATAAAATCCATACTTGTACGGAAATGGTAGGAGATGGATTCTTCAGAGGAGCGATTCGACCTTTAATGCTGTTGAAGCACTGAAACTCGTGCGGGGGCTTCCATAAAGTCCTTTTATACAATTTGTTTGCCGAAAAGATTTACAACTCGATTATGCGCAATTAGACATACAGCCTTACTCAATATGTTGTTCTAACCCCTTGTAAAATAGCAATTATGTCTGGTTCTCGATATCACGAGCAGGAGAGATGGCCCTAACATTTTAAAGGTAAAACATGTATATAAAAGATGTTAGAATCCCACATCAATGTGTTTATGTTTCTCCGTTACTACGTAGCAACTATACTCAAGTGTATTGATGACATCACGTTTAGTTCATTCACAAAAATTAGCCCAAATAAAATATTTTTGTTGCAGAAACCGCTGTGTGCTCATTGGCTGAAATCATTGCGCACGCGCCAAGGACTTGTACACACTACAGCACCAGCGAGTGTCGAGTGCATACCTCGATGTTCAGCGGAATATGAAATTGTATGACCGCCCACGTCCAGGCGAGAATACAGGTAGTCAGCCGTGCTGAACTCGCCTAGCTCAACTCATTCTAGCTAGCTACTGGGAACTATTGACAAGTATCACAAACCGTCTGCGGTCTTTCATCCACACAGACGGGGTTAAATACCACGCCATGCTTACTTCGCCTCATGTCATCTAACAGGTGTAAATGGTCGAAAACTCACATTGTTGGACACAACCAGGTTTAGAACCAGGTCGCGATTTTACATGGATATTTCTTCTCCTCGACATTGCTTTGGATTTGATAATACATTAGTTGAGGACGCTTAATTTCTTCATGCACCCACAGCAGAGCAGCAGTAGTAGCATGGCCGAGACTGGCGGCATCTTACCAGACTTGTCGCTGTTCGGGAACGATGGTCTTCTCAACGAACTGGAGAAGTCTTCGACCTGCAGCGATTCGGACTTCGTGCTTCCAGCCAGTCCCTTCCTGGAGAACGGCTGGCAGGATCAAGAGGTATGCGATGCTTGCTCAATGTATCATGTGGTTTTGTTGTGTTTGCAAAGAGGTAAAGCCAAGTTTCGGTATGGTGTTCTTAATTTTGTTTTGCGGGGGTGGGCGTTGTCGCGTGAAAGGAGCCACAAAGTCACCCATAACTCCCCGCATATAACGGCATCCAATTCTTGCCTGGAATGTTATGACATCTGATCTGGGCGGTGAGCATGCATGCCAAATTAGCATATACCTAAGTTACAAGATGTACATTATTGGCTGACTTTACCCGTTTACCTGTTTACAATTACACATTCATCGCATATAAATTATTTATAAAGATGGTATGGCCCAGATCATTCAGTTATTTGACAGTATAGTCTAGTTTCGGGGAATAACTTGATCTTTACAATCATGACAATTATAATCATGAATATGTACGCTAAATATGTTATGGAAGGTGATGATTTTTCATTTGAATATGTTAGCATTTATATACGGATTGACTTTCATTGAAATAGACATCTAGAGGACCGATTCCAAGTTTTTGGGCTGCCCGTCTGCCCCAAATTAAACATTTTATGAGCCCCGCCCCGCGATGTTCTCTCTCTCTCTCTCTCTCTCTCTTTCTTACTTTCTCTCTCTCCTTGTATCTTTCTATCTCTTTCCATCTCTCTAGCTCTCACGTCTCATTCTCATGTGATTTGTCCCTTACTTTTCCTCTTGCTCTCCAGCAGGTCGAGTCCACATTTCTGCTCTATGTACATTGCTCTTTTATCACGTTTTTAATGTCTTGTTTTCGTGTTGCCTTGTGCCCCCAAACATGCCAAATGCCCTCTACTGTCTTCATTATTTTATTTGTCTTTACTTACGAATCGGACAATCAATAGTTTAGTGTTTTTTTAGTTTGCCAGCAGTTTGCCTTACCATGCATAGTCACTGTAAATTATCTAGAGATTTGAATGTAATTCCTCAGTAAAATTTAAAGAGTTAGTTCTCTAGCAAGTCTAGTGGTATATTACTAGGCGAATTTACATTGCTGATCCAGCATGTTCATTGCCTCGAGAAAATATGTTATTGTTTCTTAAAGTTTACTCAACCTTTGCGGATTTGTAAAGATGACACGGACTTGTTCGTATCATTTCATTCTTTCTGCATTTTCCTTTTCTCCATCGGCCTTGCCATCGCTTAATACATCCTCCCCATTCCTCCTTTTTGTAATTAAAAATTATATTGAGAATCGGTGATCCGGGCCACCTCTTGTCAAACAAGTATGAGTTTGATAACAAAAGTGAGCTTGTTTCATAAACCTTTTTTAAGTGATGTTTACACGCGAATATATCATGTTCAGCTTAAACGTTATGTACAAAGTTCCGTATGGGTTGTGTTGTATTGTCAAAGCTTACGCAGGCATGCATGCACGCTAAGGGTCCCCAAAAGTGCAAAACGCACATGTCCTATTCTGTGAATTGATATTAATAAATCAGCCACAAGTTTCTTCATTTATTTATTCGTTTTATTTAAACAGGGTAACTTTCTCAGTATTAATACTGTTTTTCTGAGAGGCCCTGTAACCTGAGTTTAAGTTATGTTTACACGCGAATATATCCTGTTCAGCTTAAACGTTATGTACAAAGTTCCGTATGGGTTGTGTTTTATTGTCAAAGCTTACGCATGCATGCATGCACGCTAAGGGTCCCCAAAAGTGCAAAACGGACATGTCGGATTCTGTGAATAGATATTAATAAATCAGCCACAATTTTTCTTCATTTATTTATTCGTTTTATTTAAACAGGGTAACTTTCTCAGTATTAATACTGTTTTTCTGAGAGGCCCTGTACACAAAAAAGGATTACAAATACATGAAAAAACAAACAATGTTAAAAGACGTATACATGATTTTATATATCTCAAGTTCTATGACAAATGATAATTTGCAATACATTACTTTGGTATTCAAAAGCTTCTCTTTTCCATGTTAATTAAATCTTTATTTCTCTTTCTCAAATTAAAAAGAAAAGACAAATACAAATGCATTATTAAGATCTTAAAAAACACGGGAGATGGCTCATTTCAGATGGTTTTACAAGATGTAACTGTTATTCCATGCCCTCAATTTGTTTGCAACCACAAAGCCACTGTAAAACAAAATGGCTTGAAAAATGTTGATACATGTAGGCCTATATGAAATTAAAACGTCATGCCGTATATTGCTGTTGGTTTGCACTTCGTGTTGTCATGGACCATGTGTTTGGATCAATGGTGTTGTAAAGATATTTATAGTCAGTCACTCAACCTTTTTTTGATTGTTCCTAATGACTGTGTTTTGGAGCGGCTTATCATGATTTAGGTAGACATTCAGGCAAATTGATTAAGTTATATTCGCTAAAATGTTTTTAAATCAGTTTAAACCATTATCGTTGTAGTTTTATGATCAGTTAATCACCACCAAATCGACAGAAAGAAAATACATACACTCTTACCAGAACTGTACCTAACTGAACATTATTATACGATTGTGATTACAGCTGATGACATTGAATACTCAGTTAAAAAAAAAATTTTAAAGAATATAATACATAAGTAGTAAATAAAAGAACACACTAATGAAGTAAATAAACCAGTTTTATATATCAATCAACTTCAAATGAAGAATCGTGAATTTTCATCTCTATGAATGTGTAATATCTTTCGTGTTTATTTAAGGACAGGTATAGTATGCGGTTTTTGATTTATTTACTCTTTTGTCAACAAAAAAAAACCGACTCTACAAAAGAACGGCATGTTACACTGACCGTGATAAATGTTTGTATTAAAGTTGCATCCTTTATTATAATGGAAATGCCCTTTAGATAGATACGAAATGCTGTTAAAAATCTGAACCCCATTTCACGGATTGAAAGGAAAGAAAAATTACATCGAAATATGAGGAGAATAGAATAAAAAACCGCTATTGATAATTTATTGTCATCTTTGAATAATAACACAAATCATGAAAGAGAGATCATCCGCCCAGAGATGGGTCACCGCCATTAAACTACTTCGTGCTTGACGCGGTGACGGTCGGGTTCAACCGCCCTTTCATCCACCCCCTTTCATCTATCCCTGCTCTAACACGTTCATATCATGTTTTGGAATGCTATAGATTTGTGGAAAATTGATGTGCCCCGATGTATGTTTCTTGAGAATGTAGATGATAACATTTCACATTTCTACAACTATTAAAGATATTTATCTGCCATATTAAAACAAAATATATTGTCCCAAGACCCAAAACAATCCGTATAGTACTGTCAACGAGGATATATTGTTACACGATTTCGGCAAGTTTGGATCTACAAGGCTCGTCAATGTATGGAGTTCAGAATGAGAATGAATTTCCAAAGAGATATCTCTTTAGTATTTCAAATCTTGAATACATCTCAAAGTATTCCATAAAGACACTAATTCAACCAGTCAACCTTTCATTCTTGAGTTACAAAAAAGAAACAACACTAAATATCATCAAATTTACAAGGGGTTCGAGTAATTTAGTTATTAACTGAATAACACAAGTACGTGGAAAATTGATTTGTACCGATTTATGCATCTTGGGAATCGATATGTATTTCAAAGTTTACATCTAAAAGTATTCCAGTAATTCAACCAGTCCACAAGACTCCATATATCATTCTTGAGTTACGAAAAACACAAAAACATCATCAAATTTACAAGGGTATGAATGATTTAGTTGTCAGCTGTACATAATATTTTTTTCTTTTTTCTTCAAAATCACTGGTTACAAGCGCGTGTGGAACGTACTTCAAAGCCCAAACACATTATGTGGTTTTGTGTAGTCGGGGGAGTTATGGCATGGTTTTAGAGTGGAAAGTTGTAAGTAATACTGCTTCGGTACTATAGATTTATTTAAATACAAATGCAGTGAATTGCAGTGAATTGCCAAACATCAGTTATATTCGTCACTCAAAAACAATATAGGTTAATGAGGTTGTGATTTATTGTGATTTTCAAAAGAGAATTAAGGATTTTTGTTGTTAGAGCAGTCAATATACATGTAATTATGCCCCTCAAAAAGTTCTGCAATTCAAGTTTTAGCGTTGATATCTCTCTTGTCTGTGTATCATCTTACTTGATGTTGGTATCATTGAAAAGCCTGTTTATTTCCCTTTATGATGATGCCCCATTTGTAATGATTATGTAATAATAGAATGTGCAGTTCACCTAAATATGGGGGCCAAGTCAAAAGTAAAATATTGCAAAAAGCATTGGAATAATTAAATAGTAAATAGTGATCTCTTCATTCGTTAATGGATTCTGTTGTCAAGAAATCTCGAAATGCAACACAAAATTATGGGGTTTATACCGTTTATTTCATAATTCATACAAATACTTTAATTGGTGTTGGTGTTAACTACGTTTATCGTAAAATCTTACGTATTTAGAAATCAAATTTTGAATTAGCTAAACAGTCGGAGGACATTAGTATACTGCTTTCAAATCTACACGATCTGTGTTGACTTGCCGCGTGGACCTCTGGAGCGAAAAGCTTACTCACTTTTCGTCATAAATAAATGCTTTCAATTTGTTTTTTTAGTAAATCTTGTCAATCAAGTTATGAAAATGATTTGTGTCGAATAATTAAAGAGCGTTATTAATATGGGCGTAGTCGTTAAAGGTAAAGACCAGTATTGGAGACGCCCCAATTTCAAAAAATGAAATGGAAGCTCTCATTACCAATCACGTGAAAGAATATGTTTTGACTAATACATGATGATAAAAAATTTGCCGGGAAACCGCCTACTAATTCATATATTTGGTAAATTTGTTTCTCTCATGGTCTGTGAGAGGTATAGGGTAGTCCCATATACATCTTTCTGTGTATAGTGCTTGTAACTTTACGAAGAATGGGCCAAATTTCTTATCATTTTGATGATTCCAGAACCTTGCAGATGCTAGATGCTAGATGATCAACCTTTTCTGATCGATTCCACGGCGTTTCTTTCACCATGCAATTCCATGACCATAACTGGTCTTTACCTTTAAATGAGTGTGTTCAGTTTCAACAAGTGGTTTAGAGAAACTTTTGAGAGCTCCTTGATTCCAGCAGCGAATTGCTGGTGTTTCACAGAGTCACAGGTACATGTAATTTGAAACTCTGTTAGAGGTAGATAATTTATACATGTTGAAAAATCGGCCACAAATCTGGAAAATCAAGTTTATTATATTGATAGTCACATCGTTGTGGAAGTCCTTCGAAATTCACGTTTCTGTTTATGATACAGTTTCCATATCGTTTAAAAGTTATTCGAACCGCGATATAAATGATTAAAAGCTTTTTATTATCATTGAAAACATAATTCAATTGTCCTTGTGGCACGTTGATTGATTATTTTTGTGACAATTCCGGACAAGTTTTTTTATGTAATTTCTGTCTGAAAAAGATTAATGAATTGAATGGACAATTCGACCGAGTGAATACATTTCGAGCATGTCAATAATTGTCAAATGTGTTCAGAAAAACATTTAGGCCGAATGCATTTAGAAAAACCACACCCGATCTGTCAAAATTTAAATGTTTGATTATTAAGCATATTTAAAGGAGGAATGATATAGGTCTATAACTTGAATATAACACCAGTGTGGTATAACTTATATATTTGATATACTTTGAGATGAGATCAACATGAGAAATGTAAGAGAAATCTTGGACAATTCATCATTGCATCGGGCAAGATTGGTCCTTCCCCTATAATGGCTTTCACATAGATTTGAAATAAGCAAGGTCATGGTCGTAATAATTAGTAAAATTTCGTAATCTTGTTGATATTTGCTCGCTTTTCAAGCCTTGCGTCATCTTGGAAAGACCCCGTGTCAGTCAAACTCCAAAAATACCTCTGAAAAGATTAATCATTCACTGTGACAAGTACAATGCGATCTTATACGCATTTGCATCTCGGTGTCACTAATAGAGGGTGAAAGGATCTATTGTTTGACAATGACGCGGAAAGTAAATATAATTCCAAGACATCTGAATCATGAATAACAAAGGAATTCTGGGCGATTAAGTGCCCTTGAAGACTCCATCATGAATATTAACTCGAGAAGGTCGCCGAATAATCATAATGATTACAATTATGATGCTCAACGCATTATAACCGTTAACTCTATCGACAGTGATTAATATTTTTCTCCGGCGAACTTTTCGTTTATTCAAGACCGTTAATGCCATTGTTTGCCTATATACACACGCAATCCAAATAAGTCAACAAATTGCTTTCAAGATCCTACAATCTTTTTCTTTCAGACCGATTGTTTTTTTTATACAATAACCCCAAGACTAGTAGGATAATGAGACATTGTCATAATTGTTAGGGCCATTGTGGTCAAGTATCATTTGATACGCGATGGCTCGTGCAAGAAACTTATACAAACCAGGAATACTGTTACTAATATCTCTCTATACAAACTGAGCCTTAAGAATGTCAATTTTAAGATTTCATAATCTTTATCCAATTGGTAATTGCATTGACCACTGCTGGAGGAGAAAATACAAGGATGAGATGTAGATTTAGATACATTGTGCTCTAAGATCTGGTTGGTTAGCGATTAGATCAGCCGAACAAATATTTCAATTACGAGGATAATTTTCTAGATTAACCTTGGGTTATCCTCCACCAACAAGTTTACTACCACAGGTATGCCATTTTTATTGTAAATATTAGTTGGGATATTGGCAGCGTATCAGAGGATAAGCCTATATATATGTTCAAGAAACCCGATTTCTAAAGGACGGCTTTCTGAACTTGTCATTTTTGGGGTGAATAATCGACATAAATGGAAATAGAGAGAGGATTATGTGAATTACATGTCACGTCAAAAAATGATATACCGTAACTTTTGAAACGGCAAGATTATACTTATAAGGACAAGGCGAGGGAATGTCTCCCAAAGAAAATGTAAGATGAAAACTGATGAATATCTTGCTTATTACTAATCATGCTAGTGATAGCCCCTCTTTTTTCAAGTAATCTCAAATATCTTTATACTGTAGTCTTAAGTTAGATGTCTATCCTTGTTTGATAAATTGTTCCTTAGGCTATCAAACTTGATGATTTGTGAAATAAATTAGTGACAGTTTTTATATACATGCAGAGGCCACGATATGATTTTTCTATATTATTCACCTTCGTTAGTTGTAATGGTTCTAACGATTCCAAGGTATGCCCGAAGTGAAGAGTATACTAAACTCGTAACCGTCAATTTTGTTTGATGGTGATGGTGATGATGATTATCTTTACTTTTCCTGATGATGATGTTTTTCTTTTACGAAAATGCCAAGAAAGCACACAACTGGTAAAGGCCTATACTTGTAGCAAACAGGATGACAAGGGCTAATAAGTTAGAGTCCTTTCTGTGGGACTTCTTACTCTAGCATAGAAGGGCACTCCTACATCGCTTTGGTTTTATTTCGAGACCCACCACTGTAGCACTGGGACGTCACTTCTCCTACAATGTAGATGTTTAAATTCATTGTAAGGAAAATTTCATTCGTAAACAACGCCAAATTGCATCGAACAAAATGGTCACATTCAAATCTTTACTAACTGAAAACGTCTTTACACACAAATTTGCGATGCCCTTGCCTTCCTTGTATATACCAGGGAGTTGGACTGTGTGTATTTCCCTACTTCGGGCTTATTCATCAAAAAAGAAAAGGAAACAAAGCTAAACCATGTTTTGGAAATGTTGGGGTAAATTGTTTACAACTGGTTCGTTAAACCCATTTGATTTGTACCAACAAACTCCAGAGGGTAATTTTGGTGGAACTGTCCGCATGTTTATGTGTTGGTCATATTCCCCGTAGGTCATCGAACTGGTCATCATTTTCACCGAAAGTTGACCAGCTCATCTGCCAATTTCGTGGAATGTCCGTGATCCTCGGCTTCTTGACCAGGTGGAGCGCATCTCGAAAGCGCGAAAACGAAACAGAAAAAAGGCTAAATGTTTACGTTCGATTATTACTGAATTATACCATTACAAGCTATTCGGCGGACTTCAAAACACTGCAAAGCTCTGATTTCCTCAAACTTCCACCCTCCAATTCTTTCTTCTCTCTCCCTCTCTCTCTCTCTGGCGCCTGTGGTTGTACAAGGATTGCATAATACGATTATTAACACATGACAGATAATAATAACTTGTGCTATAATTTTTTCCTGAAAATTGGGATTGCATATTACGATTATTAACACACGAAGAATGCAAATAACTTGTCCCCCCCCCCCCACCGATTTCCCGGGAAAACATGACTGGGGGGGGGGGGGGGGGGGGATTTGGTAGATGGCTACTAGACAAATGCTACTTTCCGGTATACAAACTTTCAATATTTGGAAATGATCTCATCCTTTCGTAGAATAAGCTGACTTATATATGTTTATATTTATCTGTACCAATTAGTAATTCAACGATTACATTTTCTTGAGAAAAAAAACAACATATTTTCAGGTAAGCTGTAGAAGTGCTATAAAATGATAACATTCTAACATTTTCTACAACGATTATAGATATTTATCTGTTTTACTAAAAAAATGGAAAAAAATAAAAAAAAAAGTAATAAAAATACTGTTCCATAAACAATCCTTGTAGTGACGTCAACGAGGATATACTGTTACACGATTTCGGCAAGTTCAGGGTTACAAGGCTCGTCAATGTATGGAGTATCAATTCTGAATGAATGGCGAGTGATTTTGCGATTTTTGTCACAAAATAACACCTCGCAAATTGGGCAATTTGTCTAGTATGTCCTTGGTAGTGACCTATGTCTGACGTGACCTCGTCCAACAACCCAATCTCTCTCTCTCTCCCTCTCTCTCTCTCTCTCTCTCTCTCTCCCATTTTGATCCTCTGTCTGTCCCGTCCCGTATATAGTGTAGGACCAGAGTAGACAGACAGTTCCCCTACCATAAAGGAAAATGTAGAGCTAGGAAATGGGTATTTCGTCTGCTAGCTATAACCCTCACTAGTAAAATAAAAAAAGTGCTTGACTTTGGACGAAAGTCAAAATCTGAAGTGTTAATGAGATATTTGTTTACTTGATGGTTTCTAACGTATCAAAACCTCTTAGAAACAGACGACCAAAGGTTATGATGTAGCGTCAAATGATTTTAACAGCTTTTTAGGCGGTTTAATATCAAGGTCGTGTGCTTGTGCTTCTGTTAATCCCAGGTTGACAAAATGGCAATGAACTATCACAATTTGATCCCGCATGTTCCAAAGAGTAATTTGTGAAATTGTATTGTTTTAAGAAAACGTTGGTAATTGTTGCTAAGTAAAAGGGGCTAGATACAAAATTTAAAGATAAAGTTGAGTTCTTGTTAAAAAAAAGAAAATCAGTTCTCACAGAATCTAACAAAACTTACACTGAATGTTCAAGACTACAAATAAATGTCATGTGTCAAACAATTTTGGAAGGAAATTTATACTGGCTGAGTAATGAGCATAGAAAGATAAGGAAATCAAGTAGTACTAGCCCCGACACCATTTGTGTTGTTTCATATACATCTTTCTGTGTAGTGTGCTTGTTATTTTACCAAGACTGAGCCAAATTTGTTATGAATTTGATGACTCCAAAACCTTGCAGTACACACCAATGCTTACATGCTACATGATCAACTTTTTCTGATGCATTCCACACCTTTTCTTTCACAATGTAATCGCGTTACCAGAACTAACCTTTATCTTTAAGTTTGTCAAACAACTGGCAAGAGCCCCATTTTCTATTTTATCATGTGCATGGCGCCAATACTTTCTCTTTAACTTTAGTGCTGTGTTGAGGCTCGAACTTACAACCTTCGCATTTCTAGTCAAGTGTTTGAGCCACAAGCATCAGACCCTTTGACACCAATCTATTCCACGAATTAGAAATAGAAACTTGAGGAATAAATCTAAACAACTAGCAATTTCAAACGAAAGTTGAGCCTTCGCTTTTGAATGACTGGATGACACTTCTGGATGATTTCGATTTTGTAATTCTGAATTGCAGCTTTTTTAAACAGATGATTTTGTTTTTGTTATTACAATAATACTGACGGGGAAAAAAATTGAACTATAGTGTTGGGTCACACTAACTGTACGTACAGGTGTTTCTTTCGCAAGTGCAGGGTAATCTATTATTTACTGCTTTCAATCGTTGTGTTTATTTATGGAAGGCTTATTTCACGGGATGTTGTCATATTCTCTCGTACGATTTATGATTCGATCATCCATATAATAAAAGAGAACGACTAACAAAGAAAGTGCCTGGAGCTGTTTGTTGTCACTTCGATGTATGGTCCCAATGTCAAAGCAACAACGTTTAAAAGGAGATTTGTGTTCGAGATTTGATAAGGATCTTGTATATAGTTTAGCAATTGTGATTAATAAAGTACATGTAGAATCACACTTATCAAGAGTGTGCCTAAACTAGATTACGTCTGAGTACTTGGATAAAGAGAGCGCGGAATGTATTTCAACTCTTCCTAAATGGGGCTACACGTTACTGAACCGGGCAAATTAAATTTCAAATTTCTTGAAATTATCAAAATCACGTACGTGTACATAAATTCACCAAGTGCCATGAAAAGAACATACGTTTGAAATAAGGCGGTGTCACACAGAGGCCAAAAATCCGGATTTTAGTTATCCTCTTAATTGTTGTCTGTCATCAATCCCATTAAAAATCCTCTAACGAAGCAAGAAAATTCTTCCTTGAAAGGATTTTTCAAGGGATTTTTCAAGGGATTTTTAAGGAATTTTTCAGTGTGACACTTCTTGATTAAATAAGTAATGCTATAACAGGTATTGCACTCTTCAAGGAAACTTAAATGTATATTTATTCTATGATGGTTATATTCGATGGACTGCTACCTTATATTTTAGCCCAACTTACAAATAGTTAATTAATCAATTGATGAAGAAACCCTATTGACTTGTGTATGGATTTGTCCTCTAGCATAATTCCCGTGTTCGTTATAGTGGCTGGGAAGTAGACTCTGGTTTGTATACATTTTCCAAATGATGGCCAGGGGGCTCCGTCTCTTTCGACCCTGTCATCTCCCAGAAGTATTTATTGTTATGAGTATCCATTTAGAAGAAAAAATTTGCTCGCAGCGGGTTGTTAAATGGTGCATGGTACAATATTTTAAAGACGTAAGTCGTCAAAAGATGGCAACATTTGTGTGAGCTAAGCAACGCTCCATTAACGGGTATTTGTTAAAGATGATGTTTGTTATCGAATTCAAGTTGATTGAAAAGTGTTTCATTACTGGCAGCATATTGTAAATGAAATCGTGCATCACTGTAAACACTTAAGATCTTTGTAAACCCCTAAAAACATTATTGTGATATCTTGCAAACTCCACCTGAACTCTAACTGAAACTACATACATTACAACATGTGTGCTTTTCAATAAAACCAGTAGCCGACATAATAGTTCTAACTTAAAGCTAAACTTTAGTACTGGTAATGCGATTGCATTGTGAAAGAAAAGGTGTGGAAAGGATCAGAAAAAGTTGATCATGTAGAATGTAAGTATTGGTGTGCACTGCAAGGTTCTAGAGTCATCAAAATCATAATAAATTTGACCGAGTTTTGGTAAAGTAACACGCACCGTACACAGAAAGCTATATATGGGACAACACGCATGTTGTCGGGGCTGGTACTACCTTGATTTCCTTGTCTTTCTATGCTCATTACTCAGCCAGTATACATTTTCTTCCAAAATTGTTTGGCACATGACATTTATTTGTAATCTTGAACATTCGGTGTAAGTTTCGTTTGATTCTGTGAGAATTCATTTTCTTTTTTTTACCAGTACTGGAGTTTCTCTTTAACTGTTGAACGCATTTGTTGTTGATCAATATTTTATACATTTTACACGTTCTCATGGCTTTCCCATCCAATACCATATCCTAAGCCGACATATCTGTTTCACCATAAGAATCATATACCGGCACCAAAGACCACAGCCTGAGATAGATAAAAAAAAAATGATAGGAAAAAGGGGGAAATAGCAGCAGCGGCGGCGACAGTGAAAGAGAAAACGGCAAATCACATATAAAGATGTCATTCTGGTGAACGAAATACATGTACTTGTATTTTGAAATGATGCTAGTTGTGTCGAAAATTGCGCCATCAACAGCGCTGAGCTGACGTGTTTTGGCAGATGAAATCCCCGCGCCAAGTCCCCCTGCACGCTGGGGGGATCGAGCCCCCGTGTACCGGCTAAGATCTCGACGATAGCAGTACACAACAGTACACTACAAGCCAAGCAGCGGCTGTTTCACCATCTCCAAAACCCTAGTTTGATGAAGTGTGACTGTGAACAAGTGTCATGAAATGTTGGAGACCTCGTTTTTCTTCCTCGGATGCCTGCATCATCTCATTATATGTAGCCTGCCTGCCACTTTGATTTTTGAAAGTACACCACGTCGAGAGTATACGCATGTTTCATTTTCTTGCGATGAATGATAAGAGATTAAGACAACAAATTAATTCAAGTTATAATCAGTCTGCAGTGTAGGCAGGCTAAAACCGTGATATTGAACATTGAATCGTCTTGTATTGTTTCCCAATAAAATTCCACGAATGTATTTAGACACTAATGTTCTCCAAAGGCATGACAGAGGTCCAGAACATCTGACTAAAAAACAAGGCAAATGAACACACACCAACAAATTTGGTCTGACTGTTGTCGATTTGTACCGTTATTAAAAGTGATATATTTTGTAAACAATTTTCTTTTATCGTCTATTTTGCCATCCAGGGTCAAAAAGGGGTAAGGTATTAAAAAAGTAGATTCGTACGGTAAGCGACGTTTTTTAAACATGAAGTTTAGTCCTGTACACTTCCCTTTTAGTTCTACCCTTGATTCTACGATAAACAGGATATCGAAAGTTCTATAAAGGGAAAATATGTTTCCTCTTATCTTTTCTCGAAATCTTGGCGACATTTGAGGTTCGAAGTAGTGATAGCGATTCGGTTTAATAATCATTATTCCAGTTTTTCTTAAAGACAGTGTAGCATCTTAATTTCTACGAAAATAGAACCATTTTTTGTTGTTTTTTGTTCCAGTGTCGTGTGAGCTCCGTTTATCAAAGTCATTTTCAGAGTTCCCCTCGATCTCGGCAGAAGACTCGACTCGATTGTAGTATCGCTTTCGTGATCATTGCTAACGATAATAATCTCCTGCTGATTTTC
Source organism: Strongylocentrotus purpuratus (assembly GCF_000002235.5). NCBI lineage: Eukaryota > Metazoa > Echinodermata > Echinoidea > Camarodonta > Strongylocentrotidae > Strongylocentrotus > Strongylocentrotus purpuratus. Next base: position 19,931,121 of record NW_022145596.1, read on the forward strand.
CCGCGTGATTCAGCGGGCAGAAATGACCAACAGTCACGTCTGACATCTTCAATCTCAGAAAATAGAAAATACGAAAAGTAAACGAGTTTGTCTTTCATTTCAAATCTTCTTCCCAAATTTTCTGCATGTCATGCCTGCTGATCTATTTATTCCACGTATTATCCTTCCCTCCCTCTTCCACTTCTCTCTTTATTTCTCTTTCTCTTTCCTTTGCCTCTCTCTCTCTCGTTCTTTCTCACAAAGTCAAAGCTTTGTGGATGTGGTTCTTGGAGAAAGCAGACGGTAAATGTTGACACAGTCTCTTGTTGGTTATTTCTGAAGACAAAGTTCTTCGAAAGTTCGTATTGATTTGAACTATTACCCTCTTGTTCATGTATTGAATGAAAGAAACGTTTTATTTTAGACCACGCAGCCCTGAAGCGGACAGACATATTCATATTGGTGTTTTAATATACCGGACATCTGAAACAGCCGACAGGGAACATGTAGAATTGGGATGATGCAAAATATGTTTTGTAATGATAATGTTTTCGTGACCTACTTATCACCAAAGCAGGACAGTGTTTGACATGAAATTGTGAAGAAAATAAGGGCCTAGCTCGGTACATATTTTGCACAATTCAAACTCAAAGAGTGTTTTGTTGAACAAGGAATGCAAGATGGCGAATATGTTCAAAGAGTTATACATTTGATTTTGAGCCACGACGCCGTGCTAAAGACGCGCTCACAATATTAAAAGGTGAAATCACATTAGTTGCTTTTATTACAGCAAAGTAGCTTCTGTATGTAACAAAGGTCTTTCAAGTTTGTGTGCAGCAATAGCATTTCTTTTATTTTAATTCTAACGTCAGAGTTTTGGAAATCCGTATCAGCAGTATTCGTTGTACGCCAACAACTACAACGTGGACAAGGTAGTTCATACTTATTCGTACTTTAATCCTGGGATTCGCAATTAATGAGATATTGCTAACGGCATTATGATACATAATAAGAGTAGGCCTAAAATCCAACCTCTTTTCTTTTGTTATTGTTTTATAGGACCAAACTGGACCGGATCCACTTTCCGAGATCTTCTTCAAGAAGGAGCCTTCGAGCCCTTCCTCGACGTCGAGTGACAGCAAGAGCCGACGCGTGAGTGCCTCCATGATGGAGGATTTTTTCTTCGATCCGAAGTCGTCGACGTTCGGCGACATCGACAACGGCCATGGCTTGGTCGGCAATGTCCTGATGAACCCTAGTGTGCATCAGTTCCCCCACATCAAGGAGGAAATGGACTGTGATTACCAGGGGAGTGTACCGTGTGTCCAGTCCGAGTGCGGCCCCATGCGGGTGCCTTCTACTCCGATTCCCTGCAGCAATGGCGCTAACGCCAATGCAACAAGATTGTCCATGAACTTCCAGCACAGTATGGACATCGTGAATAATAACAATCAGTGTGGCATGCGTAGGATGTCAGTGTGTAGTCCCGATTCATTGACATTGGGTGGGGTTATGATCAAACAAGAGCCCCTGGACAATCTTCCATCCCCGTGCAATATGCAGTGCAACCCGACCCCCACCAACATGCCCATGGGGGTACCGCCGACGCCCCCTGATATGTGTGCGCTGGCCATGGAGACGAAACCAATGATGCAGCACTCCCCGACGTTTCACCATCACCAGCAGAACCAGGGACCAGTGTCTAATTCGTTCACCTTTAATATCAACTTGCCACCCATGGACCACCACCATCACCACCAGCAGAATAACCAGCACCACCAGAACAACCAGCACCTTCCACCACACCACCACCACCATCACCATCACCACCACCAGCAGCAGCCGCACCACCAGTCCTACAGCGGGTTCCCTCCGACCCCGCCCAACTCTCATCCAGGTTCGCCTGCTGATATTCCCCTGGGTCTGGAGGGGTCGGCCCTCTGTCTGAGACCTCCTCCGCCGCCGTATCCTGTAGCTGTTGCAAAGGGTGGTCAGGTGTCCCCCTTGACCAGCTCCACCAGCCACACCCACAACCACGCCCACAACCACACCGGCCAGTCTCTCAAGTACAACAGGAAGAACAACCCCGATCTGGAAAGGAGGAGAATACACCACTGCAATTATCCAGGTGAGTCCAAAATCAAACAAAAAACGAGGTAGATAAGTTAACAATGAACAGTTTTTTAAAAGATACCGTACACTCTTGATATCCCAAAGGCAATGCGCCGCAACAGCTTCCACCACACTTTGTGGAATTCCGAATTAATGTTTGTGCAAATCTTGCACGCAGCGAAACTCGTCGGCCGTTTTGAAATTACTCGGAGCAGTTAGGACATCGTTCAGATATTTTGTCTGTAATTACAGTGTGGTAATAATGCTATTATGGAACGTTAGATGCAGTTACAGATAAACGATACAGGATTGTTTATACTACCAAGGAAATCAAGTTTTGACAGTTAGGCTACGTTTGACCTTTCTTCGGTTGAATTATGATCGAAACCTCGCGTTTATTGTGTTTTCTCACTTTCGCGAAGTGCCTTTAAATCGTCACCCCAATTGAGCTGTCAATTGTCAGGTACACGTGTATATTCCGAGAGCGACATCGTGACCGAAAACGAGGGATGATAGAGAGAGAGAAAGAAGATAGAGTGTTTGGGTGATAACCTCGAGTTTCTTTTGGAGGGGTTGACCCCAAGAGGGGCTGAGTCGATAACCTTTTTATTTTGGTGGGGTCAGAGCCCAGAGGGGCGGGGTCAAGGCCTGGAGTCATCAATCTTCACTCGACATGCAAAGGGATGGGGGGGGGGGTGGAGATAGAGAAAGAGAGAGAGATAGCTCTAGAGAGAGAGAGAGAGAGGGGGAGATAGAGAAAAGGAATGGGAGGGAGCGTTGGGCAGATGAGTATAGGAAAGCATGGAAGTAGAGAGAGAGAGATAGAGAGAGAGAGAGAGAGAGAGAGAGAGAGGGAGAGAGAGAGAGCGAGAGAGTCGGGCCGAGTGAAGATTTTTTCCTTGTTAAAATAAATTGCATCAATTACATTTATATTCTCTGTGACTGTGAGTGCGAGTATTATCCTGACAAGTATAGACCCTGTACCCTGGACAATCGAGGATTCATGCAATTAATTTTTTCATGGTTTTCAACACATGTTTTTTATCCACTGACCCCCCCCCCCCCCACCAAAAAAAACAAACCAACAACTTCAGAAACCTTTTTTGTTTGGGGGGGGAGGAGGGGATGAATCTTTTTCGAATATACCAAGTGGATAAAGTATGGAAAAAACTAAATAGGCCCATGGATTATTAAATGCAAAGCCAAATTAAAGTAAATCATATTCAGGCTTCCTTATCTTCCTTATAAATGACATTTAGCGCCCTACATATTTCGTGTAGATCTTATATAGCAGAAGGATAAATATAGCCTGTAGTATAGGTGCGATAGCGTGGAGATCACTGGATGCACAGAAGATCAAGGTCTTCTAATTTTGTAACCCTTTTACGCAAAGAATACCACTGAACTCTCCGAATTCCATAATTTAATGATTTTATTGTTCTTTGTGTCGCGCCAAGGTAACTCCGTATCCAATCTATTCCATTCAGTATTTTTTTTTTGGCTCAGGAAGTACGCTACTGTGGTTTGCAAATATCACACAATAATAATAAACTACCCCTATGGGCGGTCACTCGAAGAATAATGCGTTATGAAAACGTGAATCATAAAGTGCCCGAAGGTTGTATTCAGGAATCTTTATTTGAAAAAAATGAATTGAAAAAATTAATACGGATCTGTACGTACTAGTGAGGTTGTTTATTGGGTTATTATTTCTTTCTTTAATGGTAACTTGTTTTCCGTTCCACTCTACCTGTTTTTTAGCGTTGAAGGTCAGGCCAATGACAAAAGCCTATCATTATAGAGCTTCCAAACATGCCATTAGTTTGGGTTGAGTCGTGATTCTGATATGATTAACATATTTTTTTTAATTTTTGACTCAGTTCGAAGTGATCTTGTTTTGGGTTTTTATTTAGACTTGCAGATTCGAAGTAGAGATATCCTTGATGAATTGTAAACTGACAAATGAAAATCCACGTCCATCGCCATGATACATTTTATTGCCCTATTTCTAGTATAGCCGGTGAATTGCCGTCTGGTCTACTACTCATTTCGTCTACTTATCATTTGGTCTAATGACCATTTAGGCTAATAGCCTGTTAATACAATTTCCATTCGTCTACAATCCATAAGGTCTAATAATCGTTTGATGATTATTATTATTAACAATTAAATGATTATTAGAATATGTGGATAGTAGACTGGCTTGGTGTAGACCATATAGGAATAGACCAAGTGGGTATTAGACAAACTGGTTGTAGACCAAACGACTATCAACCTTTCTAGCCCGAGTTTGTGTTTGTTTTCACGACCTTCCCCATGTGTTTGTCAATATCTACATAAACTTGTTTGGTTATATAAATAATTTGGTTTAACGTTTTCAAATTGACAACAAGACTTCAAACTGCATTTAAATCCCAACGGATTCTCCAGCTGTTTTAATTACCCACTAATTAGCAAGAATGTAATCATAATGCACCACGCGTATGCAAATATAGCCAACATTTTTCGGATGATGATGGTAGCAGGTTTCTCATGTTTGCTTTTGTTTTGTACTGCGTTTGCAAGAGGGGATCGGGGCTTGTAAACAATGATATCACATTCATTGGTTTTCGTTCAGATTACCCAAATTGTAGCATCATGTAAATTGGTTCAGATGGGGGCACATTCATGAACACGATAGTCGTATCAATATTTCGTCACATCTACACGTTCATCTTTGTCCCGCCTTGTCTCGTATGTCAATTACCAAAGTAAATGAATCCGATACGCTAAGTAATTAGCAGACGATCGATCACGGGCAAAGAGGTGATCGGATGAAAATCGATTGACGTATCGCTGAATACGAGACGCTGTTGATGATGTATTGACAATAAGCCACCTGGCCTTCTGCTTTCCTAAAACAAAAGACTTCCCAGAAGTCTTTACTGAAATGAAGACAGTAAACCAGCGCTGTGTGTTCGTGGTTTGGCAAAACTTTTGCCTCTCTGCAACCCTTTAAACCTGCCACAGTTATCATCATCTCCTTTCTAGTTCAATATTTGTCGATGGGTTTTGGAACTGGAACATGAGAAAGGCGGGAGAAAGAATCAATGATCCCGTATTGACTTCCATGTATTGCTCCGACAAACAAACCAACTCTGGGGAATAAAAGACAAAATGGCGAAGACAAAGGAAGGTGTAATAGAGAGATGTGAAGATCAAATTTGGAGAGAAGGTTGTTTGCTTGATAGTGATATTTTCTTTGCATTATTCTGATCAAGTTCACTTTTCTCAAAATTTGTCTTGTTGACATTTCGACAGTGATAGGCCAAGCCCATGCATGGAAGTTTTTTTAAATTTATAAATCTACACGTAGCAGTGTCATTTCAGAGTTGAAGGTCGAGGTCGCGGTCCAAAGACCAGGACCAAGACCAAGACCAGGACCTTGTTTCCGTATTTTTTTTGTATGGACTGTCACCAAATTCTTAAATTCAGAAATATGAAATTATTAGTGATGATAACTTTTATGAAATGTGCAGGAGGAAAACTTTTTGATTACATGTACTTAGCATTAAATCTCGGCATCGAGATCAAGACAGAGTTATAAAGGGAATACGACGTCTAACTGGTCACTATATGACGGGTACATGGTTAAGGTTCAATTTCAAACACCAAAAGGAATAGGAGGCATGATACCTCATGGACCATATAAGGGTACAGGTTCTAACACCTTTGCAGTCTGAACCTTTAGAAAGCGTTTACACTGCACTCTCTGAGAAGTTTCGATAGTAAAATGCACCTTTAACTCGGTATGCAAAGTGGACTTTATGAGCTTCAATATTGAATTATGTGAAGCTATTTAAAGTTCAATGCCAAATCTGTATTTTTTCATTATGTAGTGCAAACAAAAAATAATATTAATTAAGCCGGATGATGAATTACCTGTGCTGTCTATCCGTCTGCACAACACCACAAACAATGCCTCCCAGTCCTTTCTGAGAATGTATAAAATTAAAACATACCAAAGTTTTATTCAGGGAGTTGGCATACAAATAATACAATAACTCGTACAAAATGAAAAATTCGAATTTGTGGGCGGGGTCACAAAAAAACATTAATCACGTCTATTGTTAGCGGGATGACGCATCGTACATTATAATAAATTACAAGAATGAGAAAATAATGCCGCAATTTAATACCACGCGTCGTCTGAAATGAAGTTGTCGATAAACAATTGACAATAGATGTAACTTTCTGTGATATCCAATATGAAATCGAGCCTGACAAAATAAATGTTTCCATTCAAACGTGATAATCTATACATAAATCAAGATATTTATATGTTGATATTATGATAAATGAAGTAGATACAGAGATAGAGGCAGGCAGGACAGCTGAAGATAGAGAGAGGATAGAAGAAGATAAAGAGATAATTTTGTGGATGAAGAGGGAGAGGCAAATAGTAATTATACTACAACAACTACTACTACTTCTACTACTACTACTACTACTATAACTACAACTACTACTACTACTACTACTACTACTACTACTCCTCCTATACAACAACAACAACAACTACTACTACTACTACTACTACTACTACTATTACTACTTATACTTTTATAAGTCTTAAAGTAATAATAATGATAACACTAGTAATGATGATGATAATAGTAATGATGATGATGATAGCAACATCAGCAATAACAATGATTTCTACTTTTGTATACAGTATAGGGCGAAAAATATTACGTTTATAACCACTTGGTGCTATTGTAATGACATGTTAATGAACTTGGACGGTTCAAAGGCCTGTCAAGGATAGATGAACATGCATTATGAATTTCCAAATATCCTACATTTTTGTGGTCATTGCTCTCTCTCTCTCTCTCTCTCATACTGTATCATGTCTATCCTGTCTTTCTGTTTCTATGTTTGTCTGTCTGTCTGTCTCTGTCTCTATCTCTCTGTATATATATATATATATATATGTATATGTCTTTCTATTTCTCTCTCTCTCTCTCTCTCTCTCTCCCTCTCTCTCTCTTTCTCCAGCCCTCTGTCCCTCTTTCCCTCTCCATTCCCCTTACTGTCTAATAGTCGTTTGTTTGGAATCCATGAATGATATAGAATTAGAGATTGATGAACATTGTCAGTGGGGTCTATGCATGATCGACGAGACGAGGGGGAAGAAGTTGGCCCCCATTGAATAGTGAATACTCCGTCCCCTCTTCACTGGTTTTGAAACTCTGGGAACAGTGACTAGAGTGGAGTGAGCTTCTCTTTTGTGGGGGAGGGGGGGGGGCGTTGGGGAGACGCGATGGTCTACTGGTAGGCACGGTACGGGGTCCATGTCTCATGTTCGAGGAAAAAAAGCAATACACTCGTGCCTTTCGTGAGGGTTTGGAAGGCAGATCCTCGGATAGGACTCGTGGTCATGTTGGTCTGTTGGTTACTATCTCGAAGCATGCATTATCTTTCTTGAACAACATAAAGTCTACATGTAAAGTGCAATCTTTTAAAAGAATGTCTCCCAAAAGACACGGAATCAAAATTTTCATAAACCTGGGGCAAGTTTCTCGAAACCATTTTAAGTCTAAGTTCGCGGACATGTTTGATAATCGTACACATGATTGTATGGAATGACTTAGAAGATAAACTTATGACGTTTTCGAGAAACGGTCCCCAGCTCACAAAACCAATATTTTCTTCGAAAACGAGGATGATACTCCCCCCCCCCCCCGGCCCTCACATCCGATACGGAAACATTCTGTCTATAATTTAGAAAAATCAACAACTGTAATTTAGGATAATTTAAGCCCTGTAATTGATTTTTTTTTTCTCCACTACGTACATGTTTGCTCTATAAATAAAATCATATTCTTATCTCGACTGAATGAATATAGAATTACCAGTGGCATCCTTGGGTAATACTAAACCTTTTTGAACAAAAAATGTTGACTGACTGACTGAACAGCAGCTGTTAAAGAAATAGTGATATGGAAATTTCGATATTATTTACGCCACCGTTAGCTTTTGCCATATTTCACGCTGTTGTGAAGACGAGACGATATTCAATATCAAGACAACAAAGGAGAAGTTTTACTACCGGATTATATTGTGTGCCATGTTTATTTTGTTTGGAGTTTCTTTTATCGCAGTTTTTTTTACATTCATCTTTTCATTTTATCTGTTATGAAGTTTCTGCATGTTTGTTATACGCACATGAAAACTGTGTATGTATACAGTGTAGATTCATTGCAAATGGTAAAAAGGCAGGTGTATATGATATCATTTTACGATCATCGCAGAAAAAGAAACGTAACATTTATTTTCCTTCTAAGTAACTAATACATAACTTGTTGGGCTGCAATGTACCTGTACACATAGTTCTTGTGCTCATAGTTTCTGAGATGTTGGTGCGAGGAAAATGTCAGTTTGACTGACAAAGAATGCGAAGTGACATTTTGTATTATCATTTATAATAATACTTTAAAAAATGTTAATGATATTATAGCATTAGATCATAGATTATTGAGCGACCTAGAATTACTTATATGGCTAAAGGACGTTATTTCTTCCACTTAATTCACCTGTACGCGTTCAGTTCTTTCCACTGGAAAAAAAAATTCTATTTTTGTTTGTTTTGTTTAACTGAACACAAAGTCAGAATGCTGTATCTCCACGACTATGTTGACTATAATTATGTATAACAATTCACACATGTTGTCGTCATTATAGAGTATAAGAATAATCTTCACGTTCAGTAAATTTATATTTACATCTATTTCTAATTGTACATGTTTGGGAAGGAAATGAAAAATATGATAAGCTAGTTTGATATTTCCTAAACAAGCAAAGCGTTGATAGAGTTTTTCCGATCTCCAGCAGTGAGGGAGAAAACACAATTTCTTTTTATACAAATGATATATTTATTGTTATTGTTTGGTGTGGTGTGGTCGGTCGGGCTGACGTGGTGATGTTGGTAGGGTAGGTGGGTGGATGTTGGGGTGAGGGGTCTGGAGAGTCCATTGGAGGTTTACTGGACGCTATGATGGTCATCTTAGGTGGTACTCCGTCAAGCTTTGGTCAAGCTCACAGCAGTCTACTTCCAATCCCACGCAATCTACCAACGAGAGACGGCCCAATCCTGGCTTGATCCGAGGGTCCGAGTCGCCTAATTCTTTGGCTAGGACTCCTGGGGTATTAGAAAGTGAAAGTGATGCATGACGGATGGCGGTAGAGGAAGATCGTGGATTGGAAACGAAAGTGATAAAAGTAGGAAGTCTGGTAGGAAACCTCGTTAGGAAGTTTAAGGAGAAAGTTCAGAAAGAAAGGTGACATTTAACGTGTGAGAGAAATAGGGAGAGAGAAAATGAGAGAGAAAGAGCGAGCGAGAGACAGGGTGAGAGAGCGGAGGAGGGGGGGGGGGGAGTTGGATGAAAGATAGAAAAAGTATGAAATAGCGAGGCGATTTCGAATAATGATTATAGAGAAGGTGACATTGGGAAAGAGAAAGAAGAAAAAGAGATCGATCAGGTAGAGATGAAGACTGGTGGAAGAAGAGTTGAGAGTGTGTGTGTGAGCATAGACGTATACGTCTATGGTGTGAGAGAGGGAAAGAGAAGGGGGAGGGAGGGGTCGTAATTACGGGGACGGAGTAGTTCTGAATTTATAATTTCAACATTGACATAATCATGATAATGATGACACACGCCACATTCAAGGGTTTTCGAGTGTCCTCTGCCATCTTGGGCGCCATTTTGATGAACAAGAAGGACCCTCGTCTTCACAAACCCTCATCTTTACGTCCCCCTAGGCGATGTACCTTCTTCTGCACTTGTCATAACTACACAAGTGCTTCTGTGCTTGTATGTGCGAAGGTTATGGAACCTAGTCTTGCTAAGCAGATTTGGCGATGTAAATTTGGACAGGCGAGGGAATGACCTGTGAATGTTATTGCCGAGGACGGGGAGATGTAATTAAACATTAGTCTCCTATAAAAGTACATTTATATAATAGAAAGCAGACTTTTTAAGCAGTTAACAATGCGAATCACTTAAGCGTCAAGGTTCAAATATTAATCCATTTGATTTTACTTGATAAACATCTATGGATTTGTTTCATTCGGTCGGGAGGAATCAAAACGTCGATCTCACTTCGTATTAAAATGATTCCCTGAATCTATAACGACTATGGATCCATGATTTTTCGGCGGATCCCACTTGACAATCCTTATTGTTTTGACCATCAACTACAGTTTAGAAATGAACGATCGTTCGCCTCGACACCGTCATGTCATGATGCAGGTTTAATAATAATCGTGCTTTTCTATCCGACCTTTTGACATGATTGGCTAATGTTGGCTGACTTGACCCGTCCGGATCAAGTGTAGGAAAGATTTAAAGCCAAGGGATAATTCGAACGATTGAACTGGCTGACGTTTGGCATTGGTAAAGGAATTATTAATGCTCTTCGACTAGGTGCATATAGAATTAGGATAAAATCATAAGACTAAATGAATTTCGGTTGGGAGAGAGAGAGAGCGCGCGGGGGGGGGGGGGGGGGGGGGGGGGGGGGGGGGGGGGGGATTGCAAATCAAGATGAACATTGATTTTCCGAAACCAATCGGTATTTACCACTCTGATACCTAATTTTGCATCACAGCCCATTCCACACAAAGTTGATTTATGCTAGTATTAGTGATGCATGGTGGACGCTCGCAGGGTTTAACAATTACATGAAATATTGTGACAGAAATTATGAATAAAGTACAAGAAACATAGTCCCACCTTCATAATCGTCAGGGTCATTTTCGGTTCCAAGAAGCATCTCTTCATCGTAGACATTTGTTTATCCACCCGTGTGCTTTAAATCGCAAAGCACAATAGTTACAATTAAACTAATTTTTTATGTCCTTTGGTGCAGAAACCAAGGTCACAGATTGGGCTACGTATAATCACACAAAAGACAGAAAAGGCAACAACCAAAAAACGACAGTTATTTCAAGTGCAAACTTGATTTGCTGGTATTTTGGAAGAGGAACACCTGATCGAAAATAGTTCTGATTTGTGTAACGTGCAGTACATTCTTTACGCATTATGTAAGCGAGTAACTGAGAAAAAGGCCGAATAATGTCATGAAAATTGCTGACAATGAATAGACCATATACGTGATGTCATACTATTGCCAGCAGTTTAGTGGGTAGTGTGGTGTTTTTCAAGTCTTTTCTAGCAATTATTGAGCGTTGACGAAAGAAACAAAAATATCGTGTAAATAATTTTGGGGTAAGGAATATTCTTGAATTGTTTTCTAGGTTACTGAACTCCCAAACAATGTAAACATTCACAATTCGGAATGTGGCTGCGAGGCATTGTTCTTCACAAATAGCGTTTACTGAACTGACATTTAAAATGATCGCTGCGTGCTGCCTCTGCCCCCAACAAACCGGACAAGTTCTACAACCTGCCAGTTTTATTGTTGACAATCCTGCCTGACTATTGAATTATACCTCTTGTAGAGACAAAACACACAAACAATAATAATAAAAATGGCAATCGTTTCTACATCTCGACATGACTTCACACGTACTACCACATTCCAAACCCACACTCTGGATATATGCGAATGAATACAAAAACATTGAATCTTCCAAATATTGTTTAGTTGCCATGGATTTCTATGAGAGATACCGGAAACTGGTCGAATTGTCTCTTTTTTGACAGAGCAAATTTGCCAGGCATGGTGTATCGTGATATCAGGGGGGATTCACTCGTCTCTTTTATTTGATTTCAATTCTGGTCGCCTTTATTGAACAAAATTGACTGGATCACAACACATCAAAGGGAGGAAAAGGTGTCAGATGTGATTGACGTGTTGAGTACACGCAGCGATTGGGACAAAAACGAACTGCCACTTCAATATTTGTAGTTTGTATTTTTGTGCATTGATGAAAAAAAGCACGCTGTGCTGCTTTCAAATTGTGTCGGAAAAATATTATTCCAAGCAAAACATGGAGATGAGTTGTGATTGTGTGTTCGAGATGAATGAGATATTTATGGTATAGGTCTACTTTTTTCGGGCTTTCGTTCTTTTTACATAATGTCTGTAACAGGATCTGGGGCTTTTGAGAAATAAAATTAATCAGTACCAGAAAATCTCTCTTTTTGGCTTTTCTCGTTTTGGTCTGGTACATGTTTGTACTTGGTCTAACATTTATTATGGGAGGCTTCATCGCAGGACCAAATACGCTGTAGACCTAACCCAACTGGTTATTAGACCAGGATCCTAATCCTGATAAGACTACATTAAACCTGAACGAAACGGTAATTATAAAACATCATGTGGGTGTAGATAAAACGATATTAGACTCGTCAGATTGCTGACAGATTAGATACTTATGAACCAAAAAAGGGTGGACGAACTTTTCACTAACGACTTGACTTTAGACCAAAATGCAAGAAAAAACTGGAAGTTAGTCACGGCCTTGCTATTTTCTCTCTGTTGACGTTCTCGAATGTGCAAAAAAATGCAAACTGTTCTGAGGCGGTATAATAGAACAGACTAATCGAATGATTCGACCATTGTCAAGTATAGAAAACATTCGTCATAATTGAGCGATGCAGACGCGATTGTAAACTGCGGTTGTAATGTGCTTCGAAAAAAAAAAATGTCGAGCAGTAGTCTTTGTAGTGGCAAAAGGAAAAGGTAATCGAACTTATTTTGATTGTAACATGCAAGCCAATATGTGGGCACTTCTTTTTTTGTAGTTCTTTTGAAAAGAGGAGATAGAAAGCGTGACCTTGGCATTTTCGGAAATATTTTCTTTTCTTGGTTCACCTAATTCATGTGATATAATGCATTTGTTTGGAGTGCTTTTGTATTGAATATTTTATGTTATTCTAGATTAGTTTGAGGGCACTGTGGTGTGTTGTTGAGGGCTCATATAGGAGATCCTAGGTTCGATACTTGATCGGTGCTTACATCCGTGTACAAGGCGTTTCACCCACGTTGGTCCCTCTCGACCCAGGTGCATGCTATTTTCAAATTAAGATAGGAATCTTTAACAAGGTTTATGTTCATATTTTATTTATTCTTGGGAACCTACAAAAACAAGCTATGCTTTCCAGTAGGTTCCTGTTTCATTTCATAATTTTGAACTTACTTTGTCAACTATATTCTTTATTGTGTAAACAATTGTTATATGATATGAATGAATAAAATCAATCAATCATTAGAGCAGATGAAATACGGTATTACTTTCGTTTTTGGAGAATGGCAGATAAAACCGAAAGTTTGGTTTTTGTTGGTATGTTATTAATTTTGTATGTGTTCATTTGGAGCATGTAAGAACGAAGATCTATAGTTAGGCATACAGGTAACAGCTAAAGTATTCATATTCTTTCCAAGTTTTGTAATTTTTGAAGTATGTGAAACATTGATTTGTCCCGATTTATATTTCTTTCTTGAGAAGGTGACATTTGAAAGCTTACATCCAAAAGTTTTCAACAAACGCCCTAATTTAGCCAGTCCACCTCACATTACTGAGTTACGAAAAAAACTCACCAACAAGAAACCCATGTCATATTTACAAGGGGTATGAATAATTCGGTTGTTAACGGTGCCTGTTTTCATTTCCTTTTCTAGCTGCCATAACTTTTCTTCTATTCCAACCAGATTGATGACTCGGTAAACAAGTGTCACATAATTTTTTTTTATAATCCTTTGAAGATTAACAAGCACCTGGAAATCATATTGAATCTTTTTCACCGTGTAGAGTATACAGCCTATAATACAGGCCCCGTGTATTCACTACGTGGGCGAGATATTACACAATACACGTAATGGAAACGGTGGCAGATTAACCGAGTTTTGTACTTTGTGATATAAACCTAATTACTGGGGATTGGGGATGTGCTTTTATTGTCAACCGAAGACGGATTGAGAGATGCTTTGACGATTGTCTGCTCCGTTATTGTCATCGCTATTAAATACACAGAGCATGATCGATTTGTGTGAAACGATTTTTGAAAACAGATTACAAAATATCAAGGCTTTGCAAGTCCAAGGTCAGTTATGTGTTGCTTTTGAGACTTGCGAGAGAGAGAAAGAGATAAGGAGAGAGAGAGAGAGAGAGAGACAGACAGAGAGAGGCAGACAGACAGAGAATATATTTTTATATATATATATAGAGAGAGAGAGAAAAAAAAACAGACTGACAGAGGAGATATGTATATACAGTTAGAGAGAGAGAGAGAGAGAGAGAGAGAGGAGGGACGGAAAGCGACACACGTGAGAGGGAGAGAGAGGGGGGGGGATTCAGAGAGAAAATCGGACTCGACGAGTTCATTCGAAATGAACAGGAGAGAACGGTTAAGAGACAGACACGAAAAGATTAAGAGTTGGAAAGAAAGGGAGAGAGAGAGAGAGAGAGGAGAGCAGGGGGGGGGGTAGAGAGGATAACTGCAGCGTGCCATGTGGATATACAAAAATTGAGTACAATGCTTTATACCTTTTATCTCATCGTAATAAATGACATTTTATGCCCTGGAGCGAAACGCAAAAAAAAAAAATCAAAAATTATGAAACGACTCTGCTTTTGTCATGTTTGTGGAATGCAAGTTTTAATAAACCTGTCTCTCTCGTCATTAACAATTAGACTGCATAATCTGTGTTTACTTTGACATGTCTGCTCCGCCGGAGAGTTCTTCGATCTTATCTGTTTTGCTCTTCTGTGAGTGGTGGTGGTGAGGTCTTGTCGACGTATGTAATTAATCACCGCTTATAGAAATCTTCCTTTGTTCATTAAAGATTGCGGGAGCTCTGTAATGAGCCGGTATTTTCAGGGTCATTATCTAGCATTGCCATTGACCATGGCTCATTAACCTTGAGAGTCCAATGTCAATACAGCCATTTTCGTGTTTGTCACTAAATGAAGTTAAAAAAAAGAAAAGAAAAACAATTAAAAAAATCCTCTCGTGTTTTCCCGACTTTTCCAGGCTTCATATGCTTTGGAGCTGTAAGAACTTGACACAAAAGACGCTACATTGGGCTTACGAATCGTTTTGAGATATGCCCTAGTTTTCATTCTCTGCGAGTTGAACTGAGCCAGCCCGAGGTCTAATTCGGTACCCAAGTCGGCAAAGTTGTTTGCCGATTTAGTTGCCGAGTTTGACCGCTGATCTCGTTGGGTCACGGTGCTCGTCACCCAACTCGGCACCTAACTCGACACCTAACCCGTCACTCAACTCGTCACCCAAACGCGGCACCCAATTCGGCACCTTATTCGGGACTCAACTCGGCACCCTCATTTTTACCCAGTTATGTACCTAACTCGGCTCTTAACTAGGCATAATGTGTCACAAACCGAGTGCATCTTTTGACCCCGATCTAGCTCGGTACCCGACTCGGCACCCAACTCGGCACCCAACTCGGCCCACAAGTCGTTACACAATTCGGCACCCAGCGCGACAGTTGTGTACCGAATTGGTTACCGAGTTTCACCTTTGACCCAGCTCGATACCTTACTCGGCACTCAACTCGGCAAAGTTGTATGCCGATTTTGAGGTACATAGTTTGAATCCTGATCCAGTTTGGCACCCAACTCTGCACCTATCTTGGCAAAGCAATATACAGAGTTCAGCACTTGTTTTTTGCACTCAGAAGATAGCTTGGTGCCTAACTTAGCAAAACATGAGATGGGTGAAACACAAGTAAAAGTGTTAAAAGTTAAACTTTGTAAGGAGAAGCCATGTACATGTATAATCATGTTATGATAACACAGCTCGGGAAGATGTTGAATAGAACTCTCCAGATTCATTGCAATGGTTCTAAATAATTAGGACGGGTTCACACAGGAGTTGTACAGTTGTCCCTAGGTAGTAGGCATGGCAATGCATCATTCTTCAGTAAACTAGACGAGCTAGATAATAACGTAGATGTCATGTACCGTTTTAATAAACATGATCGTGTGTGCAGCTATCACATAATTACATGGCATCACTGTGTATCAGAGCCAGTGTAATCAAGTGATATAATTTTATGGAGATATGTTTTCTTTCTTCGCGATAGAAATTTATGTTTTATTCGTCTAGCCATGCAATACAGTACGGCGAATTCTTTATTGTTTCGTATTTCGATTAAACCCTTATAGTTTTCTTAATTGCGTGCTTTTATTAAATTCAGAGTCAGGTAATGAACATAAGTGCTTTTCGGAACCTTTTCTTTGCAATAGGATTCCTATTTTTCTTCGTCTTTTCATCTGTCCATACCGTACGGCAACCTTTTGGTTGTTCGATGAAACCCTTGTAATATTCCTAATATGTGTGCTGCTATCACAGTATTGCTTAGTTTTCTTTCTCCGTGTATAGTAGAGTAAGCTTCAACAAGTGATGTAACATACATGTAAGTCTTTCTTAGCAACAAAACCCCGTTATCAATCGAGGTACAGTCCTCCTTATTCATGTTTTGATTCTGCACACAGCGACTTATTTACTTTGAACCCTTCTTTTTCCTGTTGGTGTTTGCTCTGTTACATTTATTACTTCATCAATGCGTATCTGAAGGACACGTTTAATCAAGTAATGTAAGTGTATGTAGATAAATCCCTTTTTCAATGCCAAAAATGCCCCTGTTAACATGGTCAATGTGTGTGTGTTGGGTTTTTACAGACGTGTATCAATCAGAGATTATTTACCGTCTGGGGACCAACCTTTAAACGTCACCATCCGCACGACGTGACTCAGTTTCGAACCTGCGTCCTCGGCTGAATTAGTTTGTAACTTTCATTGTTAGCTGGATCACAGGCGCACGCCACAACGCCCAGTATGGCGGTATTGTCCTTATTTATACCTCTATTCTTTTTATTTCATACGCCTCTTTCATATCTTCGTTATTACTACGAGAGCCATGTACCCTTGAGTCGTCATTCACTCGTCTGCCTGTTGTCTGAAGCCAAGGTACGCCGTCGAGCTCTGATCTGGAAAGCTAAAAATACCAGATGGGTTATGAAGAGGGCAATTGAGACGAAATACCTGTAGATAGGAAGTGGCAGGTCCTCTGATTAAGTCGCGATAACTATTTCTTTTCATTTCTTTCCTCCGATGTTCTCGGATCGTGCAGTTGTCGTGATGCGCACCTCTTTCGGCCTTCCCCTTTTTAATATACCTTTCCGAATTTATCAGGTAAAATGTTGTCTAAGGATTGGTGGGGTAAAAGGGGATAGGGCGTGGCACTACAGTGCCAGAAGGAAATGTGGGGGAGAGGGCAAGGCGAGATACGAAGGGGGGTGGGGTAGGTGCTTGGGTTAAGAATCAGAACGAAATACACTAAAAGAAGTAAGTTAAAAAATAATATTTCAAGAAGAAAGATTGTAGCGAGATGAAGAGATTGGATGAAAGGAAGAGAACGAGGAATAGACGGAGACAGAGAGAGAGAGAGGGGGGGGGGGTGAAATGCAGGAGTGTGAAAATGGAAGACAGTAGATGGAGGCGGACTGAATGCACAAATTATGTAGTTTTATTTTGTATTTTTGTATATCTTTAAATTGTTTGATTCCAGTCAATACTTTCTTTGAACCCATGAACTGGTGAGCTTGAACCGCAACCACAGTTATAATGTGTTGCAGTATATATATTGTGGCTTTGTGGCTACTGTGGTAACTTATAGTCTGCACGCACAGACTTTAATGGGAAACTTAAGCCTTAGATTGAGACTAGCTCGGTCTGTGGCTGCATCAAATAGCTTAAGTACAGAGCCGATGCAGTATGCCGTCAGCATAGTCTTACGTTCCAGCCACTGTTACATACAGCGACTGAAAAGGCGTGCCTGCACACCGGGTAATTCGGACTAAGACATAGTAGTAGTAGTAGCTGTCTGTCGCGAAGCGACAATGACCGCCTTCATTTTCACTTTACAGCTGTTCTCCATACAGCTCGCTGGCCTGCAGCAGTTGTCCAAGTCTTGGTTTCAATTTGCCTCCGCTTAAGGTTCCTCTTGATCGTGTCCTTGTAGCGAAGCCGTGGACGACCAATCCCTCTTTCGCCAGCGGGTAGTTGCGAGAATAGTACTTGCTTTGGTAACCTCTCAGAGGGCATCCTGATGACATGGCCTGTCCATCGTAGGTTCTTCCTGATGAGCAGGTCCTCCATAGAAGGAAGGTTTGCTCGCTCTAGTACCTCTTTGTTGGTCACCTTGTCCTTCCAACTGATTCTCATGATTGCTCGAAGGTGTCTCATCATGAACGCGTGAAGTTTCTTTACTTGACTTTTGTAGAGAGTCCAGCTTTCCGCACCGTATAAGAGAGTGGATAGGACGATAGCCCTGTAGATTTTGCACTTCACTCTTGTTGAGACATGATGGTTGTTCCATAGCCTGGTTCGCAGTCTTCCAAAGGCACTGCTGGCCTTTGACATTCTTTTCACCAGCTCAGAGTCGATGCGTCCGTCTTTGGATATAGTGCTGCCGAGATAAGTGAAGTCATCTACCTGGTTTAGGGCTGTCCCATCCACTAGGATCTCCTCCTCCTCTCGGTGGTCTGTACCTGGTTGGAATAGTACTTCAGTCTTTTTGATGTTTATTTGTAGACCGAACTTCTTTGATGCTGATGAAAATACATCTATAACATGTTGCATCTGCTCTGGTGTATGAGAAACAAGAGCACTGTCATCTGCAAAGAGGAGTTCCCTCACGAGAATCTGTGTAGACTTCGTCTTAGCTTTGAAGTGTGCGACATTGAATAGGTCGGCGTCTTGACGTGATTGTATGTAAACGCCTTCCTCAAAGTCCGCAAAGGCCTCCTCCAGCATCGCCGAGAGAAAGATGGAGAACAGCGTAGGGGCCAACACACATCCTTGTTTTACACCGTTACTTACAGGGAAGCTATGGGATGTTTCGCCTGCTTCCTTGACTTTAGCCATCATACCCGTATGTAAGGACTCTACCATTCCGGTGAACTTCTCGGGACATCCATACTTTCGTAGTAGTTCCCAAAGACCTGTCCTACCAACAGTGTCAAAGGCTTTCGTGAAATCGACAAAAACCACATAGAGGGATCGGTTGTGCTCAATGCACTTCTCCTGTAGTTGTCTGAGGCAGAAGATCATATCTACTGTGCTGCGGTTGTTCCTAAATCCGCATTGCGTCTCCGGCAATATATCTGGTGCTATGTGGGTATTTAATCTGTTCAGAAGGATCCTGGCAAAAACTTTCCCTGCTATTGACAATAGCGATATTCCTCTGTAGTTTCCACATTGAGTTCTATCTCCTTTTTTGAAGATGGCGACAATATTAGCATCCTTCCATTCCTGAGGTACGGAGCCTTCTGCCCATGCTTGTTGTATCAGCATTAGTAAACTGTTGGTTAGTGTGGCTCCTCCGTGCTTCCATATCTCGCTTGGTATCCCATCCACTCCTGGTGCCTTGCCATCACCCAAGGAGGCAATTGCCAGGTTTAGCTCTTTTCGTGTTGGAATATCATCGAGTGCAGTAACTACAGGTCGCTGGTTGATCCTATCACGCGCTGCAGGCTCGATATCTCCTGGCTGGTTGAGTAGTGTCTCAAAATGCTGCGACCATCGTTCAAGCACCCTTTTGTTGTCTGAAAAGGTTGTGTTACCGTCCAGGGACTTGAGATGAACTGTACTCCTAGTCTGGGGGCCCCAGACTTCTTTCAGTCCAGTGTAGAAGGACTTCATGTCATTATTGTCTGCGGAGCGCTGCAGGTCCTCTGCCTTTTTCTCCCACCAGGTGGTTTTCATTTTCCGTGTGTACCTCTGCAAGTGTCTGCAGGCTTCCTTGTACGCGGTGGTGGTTGACCTGGTGCTTCTAGTCTGTAATACACGTTGGTGTGTTTCATTCCTTTTCTTCATGAGTATCAGAAGCTCGGAGTCTTCTGGGTCAAACCAGTCCTGGTGTTTTCGCTCTGGTTTACCGAGGGTGTTGCTCGCTGTGTCATATACTACTTTGCTGAGTGATGCCCAGGTCTGATCAACTGTCATTCCCTCTTGCACTCCCCAAGTCGCCAGAGCTTTCTCCATATCTTGCTCTAGCTTTAGCCGTTGTGTGTTGACGTGTAGCCGGTCTGTGTTCAGCTTTGCAAGTTTAGTAGCTCCTTGCTTCCTACGCTTTGAACGTAAAGCAAATGCAATCTTTGATCTTAGTAGCTGGTGATCGGTCAAGCAGTTAGCTCCACGCATAGTTCTTGTGCTGTGAACATCCATTCTGTCTCGTTGTCTTGTTATGATGTAATCAATCAGGTGCCAATGCTTAGAGCGAGGGTGCATCCAGGTGGTTTTGTGTTCTTCCCTCTGCTTGAACACGGTGTTTGTCAGTAGGAGTTCGAACTCAGAGCACAGAGCTAGAAGTAGCTCACCATTGGTGTTGCATTTACCGATTCCGTGCCTGCCTAACACCGACCGCCATTTCTCATAGTCTCGTCCTACCCGGGCATTGAAGTCTCCCATCAATATCAGCTTGTCAGTCCGGGGGGTGTCCCGCAACGTTCGTCTAAGCTGATTGTAGAAGTTCTCCTTTGTTTCATCCGGACTCGTCATGGTTGGTGCGTATACACTGATGAGAGTAGCATTTCCCTTCTTCATCAGTGGTACTGTCATTGTCATAATTCTATCATTCACCGCTTTAGGCATTTCTGTGAGCTTCGCTAAGATCTCTTTTCTGATGGCGAATCCCACTCCAGCCTCTCGTCGTACCCCGTCCGGCTTGCCGCTCCAGAAGAATGTGTAGCCCATGTCATCGAGCCTACCTGACTCGGAGAAACGTGTTTCACTCAGAGCAGCAATGTCAATTTTGTACTTCTCCAGCTCCATGGCTACAAGGGCAGTCCTTCTCTCTGGCCTGCCAGTTCCTTCCCGATCGAGGAGTGTCCTGACATTCCACTGTCCAAACGTCATTGTAGTAATTCCGCTGGTGTCATCTTTTTGTTGTTGTTGTTTGCTTCCTAGCATACTTGGCACTGTCGACGGAAGTCCTGATCTAACAGCGCGGTCCTTGTTAACCCGGAAGACGACCGAACCGGTATGAAGTTTCATACTGTTGCGCATAATGAAGGCTGCTTGCAAAGGTGGATAAGTACCGGTAGCTCTTGCAAGTTACTACCGGCACTCTCTCGGGGAACTGGTGGCAGTTTCACACCGGCGAGGACAAACCAGGACGGGTGTGAACCACTAGACCCTGCAGTGACTGGTCGAAGGATGTCGGGAGTTCCGTATCGTCAATCGCCCTCAATGCTGTCACGGTGGCATGGTTTTCTGTTAGGGTTTGCTCCCTTAGCCTTAGTTAGATTCTAAAGAGAACCTGAACCACAGGGCAGTGGTTACAACTAAGCATGGCAAAAACCAATTAACAATTATTAAAAGAATGAGGCGATTACAATTACTCTTATGATAAGAGTACTAATTGAACCAACAAAATATTACCTTACTTTATTGATTATATCTATTCAGTGCTGTGATAAAAACACTGATTATAGCAGAGAAACAAAGATTTTTTTTCTCGAAATAAGTGCAAGAATATTAAGGAGATTAAGGGCAGATCGAATTACCTTACGATATCAAACTAATTTGAATAATAAATTGAGTAACTGATTATAATATATTATGAATCAATTGATTTGATCTGCAGTAACCTCTAAGTAAGCTATATGGTAATGCAGCAGAATTAATGATAGTCTATCGTATATATTTTGAGGAGGTATCAGCAATTAAGGTAGACTAAACTATAAAAAATAAAAAAAAATAAAAAATAAAAAAGAATATAAAGACGTATGACAAAAAAAAAGAAGAATATAATCGAAATGTCCGACTAAGTTCCGTGGCACAAACTCGGCATTATTGGACAAACCTACCATTGGAGAAACCTAACAATTACAAAGCTTGGTCTTGTTGCTCTGTTCGCCAGCAGTTTAAGGATATGAAACCCCGCGGCACACTACTCACAAGAGCTCTAACAAGCCAAGCTTATACAGAGCCTAAAAAGTAAAATAAAATAATACCGCGTATGTACCACTCACCCAATCGATTCAAGAACAAATTATGATTAAGTTAATCACGTAAAATTAAAACAGGAAAATATAAAAACAATAATTGAATAAACACCAAATTGTGAACTATAATAATATTATCAGCACTCAAACACACCCAACGCACATATCAGTACAAAGCGTAATATATATATCTTTACAAATCCAGTAATATAATTATTTATTATTATTATTATTAATATTCATTCATTTATTTATTTATTATTCATATTATTTCATATTAATAGTAACATAAAATGTTCATATTGTAATGAGGATAATTCCTCTGCGCGTACTTCAAATGAAAGGCGCTGGCGCAGGTGTATATGCGCAATTAAAAACAAAGAAGTAATAAAATAAATAACAGAGTGCGCAATATGTTGTCACTGACAACAGGTGTTTAGCACTACGCGCAGCAAAAACAACTGCAATTTTGACTTCCTTCACTATCAAAAAACCAAAATTTGATCACTAAATCACCAAATATATGAAAATCAAAAAGCTAAATCAAAAGACTCATCCTGGAAATGGCTTGTACGCGTCCAGATCATCACTTTAGTACCAATCACTGCATAGAAACAAACGCCAAAACGGAAAAAATATGAGAAACAAGGGAGCTCAGCAGAAACACGTCCGCCCCCACTCGCAGCTATTATTGCGGACTAAGACATAATGCACTTTTATTAGCTGGTTCTTTACTAGCATTAATCATGACTTCGAATAATATTAAATCCATTTTTATTGATATTCCCCTTTTTTATTCTGTACAGGTTGCACGAAGGTTTACACGAAGAGCTCACATTTAAAGGCCCATCAACGCATCCATACAGGGGAGAAACCATACAGGTGAGTGTCAGGTTGGAAGATATGGAGATGGTGCACATTCATACAAAAGGCTCAGCCTCCCTCCTCCCCCTCCCTCCTCCCCCTCCCTCCTCCCCCTCCCTCCTCCCCCTCCCTCCAACACATTTTCGTCGAAGGCGTTCCGGGGCTCCCTTTGCCTCAGTGAATAGCTTATTTCCAATGAAGTACCAACATATTTTCATGATCCTTGTATCGTCAGCAGGCCATGCTGTCTGTATCTCAATGAAAATGCGTCCACTGAGGCAGATATGTGCCATTCATTGTATTATTGAATAATGATTATCTTTCCATAGTGTATCTTCGTGGATGTTCACCATTTTCGTTAAGCAATAGCTACTTTTATCACAGAAGTTGTTTTTCACTGTCGGTCACGGGTACCGCAGTCAATGAATATACACAAAGTAGAACGGCCAAATAATGTGTACAGTCGCGCTTTGTGAGGACATACATTAGAGTAATGTTTCGGGACGTCGGCCAAGCGTACAAACATGAACGCCAGCAGTAGACAAAAATATGATAACATTAATGCCAGACAATCTAAATCAAAATCATTTTTTAAAGATTAAATTCGTTCTCGTTCTTGTTGCTTTTGCATTTAAGTTGATGCCACCAAAGCAAGTATATTCGCCTAGGTTGATGGCGGCCTTAATATCTCATTTATCATGCTTATGTGCGACTATGCCATCAACAGAAAATCACGATCGTGCTCATTCGTCCCTCATCTGACCCCCCCCCCCCCCCCCCCACCAAAAAAAAAAAAAAAGTTATTACAAACATCTTTTGATTTTGAATGAAGTTTACAAAAACGAAATATGAATATTTAGTAATTTCATAGGAATATATAGGTCCCTACTAAAGTGACGGATTTGTGTTACGTCAGAACTAATTAACCAATCACGAATAACGATATGGGATCCATTGATTGCGTATTTTTTATTAAGGGAATATAAAGATTTTATACGATTAAACAAAAATTATGTTATAGTTTGGATTGCACGCCAAAATAAAATGGTTCACATCAATATAGATGATAAATTCGTTAGCATTAATTAGTAAAATGCATTTTTACCGAATGTATTACAACAAAAAAGATTTGTAATTAAGATAACGCGAAGAGCGTGTGTAATGGCTTAATCTCTAATGTCTCCATGGCAACGCACTGACGATACTAATTGTAAAAAAAAATACCTTCATTTGTTCATGGCCATCCACCGAGGCAGTCAAAACAAGGAATTAGATTTGGATCGGGAAAAACAATGGGGCATACTTCAAGTTCAATGAAGGTATATCTAGGTCACCTTAAGTCATGCAAATCCAGGGATTTTTGTTTAAAGAGAACGCTCTACAAAAATTGACTTCCTGTTTTGAAAGAAAGAAAATGAAGGGGAAAAATGATTTTGAAAGTCAGTAGACGGTAGTAATTGATAATTCATGGTGTGCACATTCGTTCACAGTCACGTTCATAGAAAGCTCAACTGTTTTTGTACTGGTATAAGCCGCGTGAAATCGTTTTAAAAAATCATGATTCTTTTACGATTAGTGTACCCCTGTGTAGATACATTTGTGCGAGCGTGATACATTCCTCAATAGTACATTTCTTCTATCTACTAAGTTTCACTCGAAATATAATGATTATATATATGATTGACACACTTCCTTGACCTGGAATATATATATATATTATATATAATATGAGAAACATATATATATACTTATATCTGTATAAACCTGTATGCGCATATGGAGGTGTTGTAGCCGTGTGGATATGTCACCGGACCGTGGATCACAAGGTCCGCGGTTCGATTCCCGCCGCGGCATTAATGTCCTTTGGCAAGATATTCATCTACATTTGCCACACTCGACCCAGGTGAGGTAAATGGGTACCCGGTAGGATTATTCCTTAAAATGCACTGTGCGCTGATTACGGCTGCCGGAGCTAAAGCTAGGGTAATAATTTCCAAGCTCTTTGGAAGCGCATAGAGACGTTATATAATGTGATATGCGCTATACAAGAACCGAATATTATTATACCAAAATGAACATGCATACAGTTATGGTCTGAAGCCATTGGCTCTTTTTTTTCGTAGAAGTTATTACGCAATAAATCAGGTTATTACTCATTCAAAACAAAAAGTAGTCTATTGTCATGAGAGTGGCAGGCACCTTTTATTGAGACCGATAAAAACAACATACTCTAAGCCACCGGCATGGGAAATATTTGCTTGGCACATTAATCAACGGTTGAACGATTGTGGACATTCGCCCCCACCTAGTCAATGGGTTACAAAAAAAGTTCTGTTATTCTGTTCATGACTTCCACACTGAAAAATTCATAACTGCTATGGATGTCGGTTTCTCTTGTGTCTGCTTTTTTGCTTCATTAAATGCAGACGTGTACCTTTGAAATGATAATCAGACTAGAACTAATACCCTGAATGTTCTTTAACAAATGTCAACGATATCTATCAGATGTTATTGGTAGAAATGTATGCTAGCTGCCTAAGCTGCGTAATGGTTAATAAACAAGAACATACGTGATACATCTAATAAGAATAATACTAGTGGGTTCTTGTATAGCGCTCATGTCTGTCAGATTAGACACTCCTGGTGCTCCTTAATAATATTATTTCCCCGAATTTAGCGCCAGTTTTCCCTACCATTAGACTACATAGTCTTCATAGTTGCATATTTGCATTTGTTTTTAAATCATTTTTAGGTTAATTGATTTTTCAGGTCATTTTCGTAAGTTTTTCTGGTCCAAACAAATTATTCCACTCAAGATGCTCTTAAAAGGAACTAAAAAATCCAGCGCAACTTTATTTTCAACCAATCGGTATTAAATGAGTATTTTAACCTTGCATTCAGTTATACATTTGAGTTGCTTTAAAACGTAACTGTTATGCAAGGTGACCCATCAGGGGATGACGTACGACTCAGAAAGACTTTAAGCCAGTCTCTTTCTTTTTTTAAATCGTTACCATAACAATACTCAAAACAAATACTAGTACATCCAGAACTGACTCCTGAATCAGTTTGCTCCTTTTGTTCTATATTCCGTGGAGAGCCGAACTTGTTTAATTATCTATGTACTTTATCACCTAATCATTGTGTTATAATCAATGCAAACTTTTGAATTGCCCTTGAAAGAACTTAGGGGTGTATTCAATTCATGTGAAGAATGGAAAATAAATAGAGGAGAAAATATGTGGGCAAGTTGGCATGGTTGGCTAGGCTGAATTCAGGACATTGTCGTATGTGCTTTTTGATCGAGGTTGTTTAAACAAAAATAGAACAGATTTTGATGGCTCCATGTTATGCCGAGGTAAATCCTCGTTTTCTAAACGGTATCATTTGTCATTTAAACCTACAATGAAAGGCTCATTTAAAAGCTAAACCGTAGCATTACAGATGTTAAACGACAGAGGTTTAGTTAGAGCCCGATGAATAGAGGTAAACGGGGTGAACCATGGGATAGGGATTTATATGGACGCGCGGCTTACGAGTTGTAGAAGTAAATTTGGTTCGGATATCTAGAGCATATCTCCATGATTCCCAATCGAATCTTTTCACTCCATCCTGATTCATATCTAGCCCATGACCATTCTTTGTTAGCTATTTTGAAGAGAGACCATAGTTTACAGGAGTAGTGCCGAGTATTTTAATTATAAATATCATTGAAGTTGTTCATTCTTGCACTTGCAAGTAGGTTGAATTCTTTAAAAACAAATTTATTTTGTCAAAACACATGTTGAAACTTGAAAGTGATAAATGTGGAAATGAAATGAAATGAAATGTTAGACAATGAGCTCACTCCCCGTTTTGTTTTTCTTTTCTTTCCTTTTCTTTTCTTTTTTTTCTGCAGGTGTACGTGGAACTCGTGCCAGTGGCGTTTTGCCCGGTCCGACGAGCTCACGAGACATTTCCGCAAGCACACGGGGGCAAAGCCATTCAAGTGCAAGGTCTGCGAGCGCTGCTTCTCACGGTCAGACCACCTGTCACTGCACATGAAGCGACACCAGGACAAGATGAATCACCAGCGAAATGACGCGTCGCAAACGGCGGTAACGCAGCATCTCTAACGGCGACGCCTGACGCGTCTGACGTCATGCTGGTTGAACTCTAATAATGCTATCGACGACGTTTGAGAAACGTTTTTTTAATCAACACTGGACACGTATGTTGTTAGTCCGCCTACTTTTGTGGATTGAGACGATGCAACGACGACAACGTTTGTGACGTCGTCATGCTTTTTCTCGCGTGTGAAATAAAATCGCAATCGGCAGAGACGATGACAGCATTGTATACAAGTGTAAGAGGGAGAGACACAGCAAGAGAGAAGGAGAGACGGTGAGAGGGAGAACGTTAAACAAATTAAGAACAATGACGCGAAAGGAACGTTGCAAACAACGCCGACGTCGGAGTAAAGTTTGAGACAATAGTGAACGTTGGGAAGTTTTAGCGTTGTTTGGTCTGCCCATAGAAGGTGACATAATGGCAACGAGACATTAACCACGAAACCAACTATGTTTGGGTGATGACAATATTACCATGCTAGTCAGATGACAATGACGTCATAAAAGAAGTATGTAGCAAAAGTGGAGAAAAAAATAAAGAACAACTATGAACCTTGACCAAATCTGTCTTAGATTGGCAACGTGTAGAAGTAGATAGTAAATGTATATTATGTATTTTCCTTATTATATTTGACATATCCTGTCTATATCGGAAACGGCAGATCAAGAAATAGTCATTGTTAATTTGTCTATCCATCTACGTATTTCTTTATTTATATATTGTGAGCCTCTCTATCCTCTCTCTTCTCTTCTATTCTCTCTCTGTCTCTCTCTCTCTCCCCCTCTCTCTCTCCCCTCTCTCTCCCCCTCTCTCTCCATCTATCTCTCCCCTCCCTCTCTTCCCCTCACCCTCTCCCTCCCTCTATCTCTCTCTTCTCTCTTCCCCTCCCTCTCTCTCCCTCTTGCCCCCTCTCTCTCTCCCTCTCCTAATCTTCTGCTTATCTTTCTCTTTCGCCATTTCTTGAAGGCTGTGTGCTGAAAATACGAACTATAGGTGTCTTCTTTTATTTTTGCATCTCACCAATATAGCGAATAAATCCAGTTCGTCTAGTTATCGCATAAGATTTTCACGTGGCTATACTCGACTGCAATATTGAATCCAAAACATGTATATGCATTGAATTTATTCCGTATCTCGAAAAGACGGTTACCGACCGTACTACATATTTCCTCTCATGAAATATCATATCTCAAATGAACCTCCTGTAATAATTTACAATTTTATAAAGAAAAAAATTCATCTTTTGGTTCGGAAAGTGACGTATAATTCCAGTCGACATCATTCAGTTACTTCCTCCCCCATTACTGAGCTGTGTAAAGCTGATAGAGTAAAAACTTCAGCAGTTATTGCGCCGGGGGTAAACACCTCCGAGGAAATTGCTCGAGGCAAGACCGGGGTGCTTGCGGACAGGTGTGTGTGTGTGTGTCGGTAGAGTCTGGAAGGGGGCACGCTATTACCCCTCTCTCTCTCTCTACCGATCCTACCTATACCTCACCTGTTGGTGTTCTTTAAGTCCAAGGGGGAGTATTGCATTACCGAATGCTGGAATCGTTTAAAGTCGAAGTGCTGATTTGGTTAGGTTCGGCGTTCGTGGCATCCTTTCTCCACGGGTTCACAACATGATGCTAATGATCATGCTTAAAAATGTGTTTTTATTTTATTTTAATCCTCCTTGGGTTTTTTTTAAAGAGAAGGGGTTGTGCGTGAACTGAGAAATATCAAGAAAATGCTTTATAGACCTATCTGTTGAAATTATTTTATAGAATTTGAAACAGTTATTTGTTGTGTTCTTTTATAATCTCATCGAATGGAATGTAAAGATGTGAATGCAATTTTTTTTCCTCAAAGCTTTTAGAATCGTCTTTCCAAGAAAAAAAAAACAAAATTTTAGTGGTTTGGTCTTTTCATGTTATTCTGTTGTAGACGGTCTGACAACTATACGTTTGTGCTTTAAAAATGCGTAAAATGAAACAAGTACATGTTAATGTTTCAATGAGTGACAACGTTCAACATTTTCTTTATACAAACTTGTAGATATTCTTGAAAATCTTTTTGTAAATTAATATCTTTGTATTTATTACTTTTCATATTTCATCCCTCGCCGTGCCTTCTTAAAAGAATAATAGATTTATATTATAGAAATATATATATTTCACTTGGAAATATATGAAGATATTTTACAGACAAACAAACTTTTCATATTGAACTTCTGATGCAATGAAACAACGCAGTGGAATGGGTTTCCATACACATCACTATTATCCCCATTATATTCGTTATCAATGTATAAAACCAACAAATATTGACGTCACAGATTGACCTATGGAATTTGCTCAAAAACAGTTTAATTGCTTGTATACCAGCAGTTGTCTTAGCACCGTGAAAACATACCCAACAAAATGTCAATATCGAAAGAAAAAGAGAGCAAAACTTGAAAATTATGTTAGTATCTCGAGTTTTTATGCTGAAGGTCACACGAGCGCAGAAAAGGTCATCTCTATGAGGTATTAGAGGATAAGGGGTATATCTTCTTTGACTTGAGTCTCTAGGGAAAACGCCTACTCGGTTTGATCCAACAAACTGATGACAATAATTTATTTCATTTTTTTTCTTTTTCTGATATTGAGGAGCAAGCCAGGCTTGAATCTATTTTCGCTGTCAACATGAGTAGGCCATATTCAATTACTCTTTCTTTTTTAAAAGAGAAAACTTTATTACAGATGTGTGTATGCTATATGAAAGACAAGTGTGTTCACTGTTGACAACGTACAAATATGTGCTGTATCTATAAGTGTACATCGCTTTTATACTTCTCTTTCTCTTTCTTTTCAATGAAATTATATTCTTGTTGATTTAAATGTGTACAATTCTGACAAAGATCTTTCTTCTGCTTTCGTAGTATGATTTTCATAGAATGATTGACAATATCGGGTACGTGTTTGTTCATAGGGGATGTGTTATCCGGATTTTGCAGTGGGATTTAATATGGAAGGCGACTCGTGCCATAATTTCTAGAAGTGATCTTGTTGCGACATGGGACGTCTTCCACTAGGTCCGCATTTTGCTTCTCCGTGTGGATATAAACACATCTACTCGATAACAAAAGAGCTTACAGACGATGTGATTTAAACTGTATACAATACAAAGTGAAACATTAGATTCACCTTTTTGGAGGATTTCTCGCAACTTATGAAATTGTGTCTTACAGGTCGGAATTAAGGTGATAAAGTACTGAAAGTATGAACGAACTATCACTCGGCTTAGTTGTGTTTTATACTCCGTGTAATGATGTCTAACATTATGTGAACTTCTTTCAAATCGACTTCAAAATTATCTTTCCATGCAGCTTACATCACGAATTATATTATGTACAGATTACAAAATTAGAATATTCTTTGATATTTGTGTCATACTTTGATTTTGTATAATTATGACTAATGGCTTTGATAAGTCAGGGTAAATTATGTTGATTTTTATTCCGTTGTGCAAATAGTCATAGAACGTG
Organism: Strongylocentrotus purpuratus; assembly: GCF_000002235.5. Taxonomy (NCBI): domain Eukaryota; kingdom Metazoa; phylum Echinodermata; class Echinoidea; order Camarodonta; family Strongylocentrotidae; genus Strongylocentrotus; species Strongylocentrotus purpuratus. Next base: position 19,961,672 of record NW_022145596.1, read on the forward strand.
CGAGATATGTTGCTCATTGAATTTTCTACTTCTCGATAAACCAAGATTTATTTGACCATGATTTTTGTTTAACACACAAGAATAACCAAAGAAATGAAATAATAATATTGTGCCTTAACTCATTTTTAACAGCATTCGCAGACGCCTTTACAATATGTATTCCATTTTTTTGAAAGTACGAACAAACTTGTCTTTATTTAATATATTTGTTCATACCGGGCAATGACCTAGATAATCGTCTGTCCACTCACCGAACATTCTAACGGCATCTTGTCCCAGACGTTCTCAGAATAGTCGTTGGGATTGTGTTAAAGCACTATATGGCATTACCTGGTAAAATATTGATTCATGCTTTACGTTGGCTACTATGATAAAGAGTTTAGCACATAAGAAAAACGGGCAATGCACCAGCGATCGGTGATACCTCCGTCACACCGCCATCGCGACTCCATAACGATTCCACAACGACAGTGACCAAATGAGTCTTATCCTTTCCGGGGGGTAATGCAATCTTCTATTCGGTCTGTTGTCGCTCGGGTGTCGTTCCGGTGTCGCTCCGGTGTCGCTAAGGTGACGCTCCTGTGTCGCTCCGGTGTCGCTCTGGTGACGCTCTGGTATCGGTCTCGTTGGTGTGCCTGGGATATAAGTGATGATGATGATAATAAATATAAGCACACGCTTTCTAGTTCTCTACCAAGTTAGGGCGGGGAATCACGATTCACCAGCTCTATTTTATACCACTGTTCTCTTATCGCACCATTTACATTAGATTGTTATCATGTTTATTATGTGATTATAAGATTATCTGCCTTTAACTCTAACCATCTCCTTGATAAACGTTGATGTATTTGTCTGTATATATATTTCTATGATAGATGATAAACTTATTGACGTGTACATTTTTTGTATGTCTTCCATTACTTATTGTTATCTTCGAAGGGAGAGAATAAAACTTCTAAAGAATAGAAAAATACGTGATTTGGAGTTGAACTGATTTGAATGCGTTGTCAGAAGAGAATTTATAGTTGTGCGACGCGTTGGAATTTCCGTTTAAAGATACAGTTAAGTTCTGGGTCCGTCTTATAAAGAGCTGCGATTGATCCATATACAGTCCTCCAATCAATCACAAGTTTGTAGCCCTCTATCTTGTATGTACATAATTGCGATTAATCGCAATTGTTTATAAGACGGGGCCCTGGTCGTGTAATTACATAGTGACAGATAATTCAATAGTACATAATAGCTGTTGTAAACTGCGAGGTTTTAAAATCAAGAAATTGGGAAATCGTTAGGAAAGTAAGTCACATATATTGCGCACAGAAATGTATATACGGGACTACCCACACAGGTGACATGGAAGTTTGGTCCAAACGTTTCAACTCTTTTACGTCATATTTTAAATAAAAGGTCGTTTGAACTTTGAAGAGCACCACTTTTAAGAGACATTCCTATTATATTCTTCCAAAGTGACAATTAAAAACGAGAAAGCTCACTAATTATTTTCACCATTAACCGAACTCGGGTCGGCCTCTTTAATGATGTTAGATAATGCAGATTCACGAAGTGAGACCGATCCAGACTGTAAAGTCGAAAAGAAAAATAATCACGCTTTTTGGATGGCATGAATGTTCCAATGTTGATTAATGGAGTGAAACGGCAACACTGTTTTATTCCAAAAATAGACTGAATGCAAGAAAACAATTACAAGTTACAGCGATGGCAATGCTAGGCATTATTAAGCATTATGGTAGGATTGAACATAGGGCATTATAAAAAGCGGCGATATCTGACAGTGGGGGAATAGCGTCCAACCAAATGATAGTTTATTTTACTCATGAAATGTTGAAAAAGGGATTATAATGATGACATTTAAAATAAGAAGTTCTAAACAAATATAGATTTAATTCGAAATATTATGGTAAAATAAAAGATAAAAACAGCAACCTGGATGACTTAATCTGAAAACTTGCTCTCGCCAAACGGATAGGGGATCTAATATACAGTTTTCTGACAAGTTTTTTGCTCATTGATTATTGTTTGTTAGTGAATTGTAATAAATGCAAAATAAAAAAATTATGAGGATTATCGACAACGCGATGTCATTGCTGTGTGAGTAGGCATATTAGAGTAGTGTATGAACGGTGATAATAACAAATGCACACCGCGTAAGTTTCTTAAAAACTTTTGCAAAACTGTGGACATAGTGAGCATGGTGAGATGGTAAAAGAGAGAGAGAGAGAGAGAGAGAGAGAGAGAGAGAGAGAGAGAGAGAGAGAGAGGGGGGGGGGGGGTAAAGAGGGTGTGGCAAAGAGTATATTTATAAGTATAAGTATAAGTATAAAATGTATAGCCCATATCAAAAATAAATTCGATTTCCACTGGTTGGTACATGTACTACAATATGAGCATACACATAATGTGATTACATACATAGTTTTACATAACATAACAAAAATAACTGAGTTATATCGTCCTTCTTACAATCAACTCCATCAGAAAGAGGAACAATTGTGTGTGATTGAGAGATAGAAAGAGAGGGAGGGACATACGCCGCACGCATTTACAGCTTTGATGATTCGATTGTGTCTTTTTTATCCTGTATAAATATGTCAAATAAAAGAAATAAAAGATATAAATAAAAACATGCACAAGGGAGTTCAAAGATACAATTGATCATTTTCCCCATGATGCCTGGAAAGGGACCCCACACACCCCACGGCTTAATGAATCATCACTGTTTACATTGCACCTCAGAGTCTTTTATTCTTATAAATCGCCAAAGAAATAATGTTCCTCTGTCTGACGTGCTTCTCGGCTTTTATTGTTGGATATCATTCATGTGAGCACGGACCCTAGAAATCATTCAAACGTTCTATTTTTGTTGAGTTGTCAGGCGTTTGGGTAAAGTGAGATGAAGGAGCTAGGGCCTGGGGGGGGGGGGATGGGGAATTACTCTGACGTGGTGCAGCTACAGAAATTCAGACATACATCTTTAGAAAATCATAATTGTATAAAGGGGTAATAATAATAATAATAATAATAATAATAACACCTCTCTCTCTCTCTCTCTCTCTCTTACACACACACTCACGCACTCTGTCTCCCCCCCAATTCTGCTATTTCATTTCCCCTCTTTTCCTCCTCTGCCCTGTCTCTTTCTTCATCTCCCCATCTCGTTTACCTTTATACTAAATTAAATCCACTCGATCATCATTATCATTTATCTCATCATTATTACACATCTGGAATGAATTGACTTACAGACTTCATACAAAAACATTCAAATGGTTGATTTTATAGCTTTAATAAACATTTCACATTTTCTACGAACATCCTCCCAAACCTTTGTCAATCCTTGCCTGTCAGAATTTACAATTTGTTATTACCACTGAATCAGTAACCATTACAATACCTGATTATATATGCTCATCATTATTAATGTAATATACTATTTTGCCCCCTCCAGAAGATATCTATATATTACACATTTTGTATATCTTATTCTTCCTTAACTCAATACTAAGTGTGTGTGTGTGTGTGTGTGTGTGGGGGGGGGGGGGGGTACCTTCACTCGGGGGGGGGAGCCTTTGCCCATGCAGGACCTTCCCTGTGGCATGTTCTCCTTGAGAGATTTGTTAGAGCAGATCTGTTGAAGTGTCTAAAACTAATCTTAAAACGCATATCATTAATTGTTCTGTCATTTGTGTACTTTCTATCTTACTTACCATTGATGGTAACTTTACCATGGAAACCTCGATATTGATTGGCTGATGAGCCCTGTTACTATATGATAGTTGCCATTAATGGTAAAGTTACCATCAACATCAATGGTATAGTATTAATGACTGCTTTGAGAGAAATAGTTGTTTTTATACGCTCAAGGGAAGGTTAGAATTGTGCTATTACCCGAGGCGTGCCGAGGGCAATAGCCCAATTGTAACCTTCCCGAGAGCGTACGTTTTATGCAACGGGGCCCTGTTCCTTTGTTTATAATGCAGATGCTTTTTTCCCCACAAGTGTGCCTCGAGTAATAAATTTCCAGGTGATTCGGCGCCTTACAAATCTCACATATTATTATCTTTATTATTATTATTATTGTTATTATTACAGGAAATTTTACATGGCGCTTGCGGTCTTTATAGGGGGTTATAGTTATCAAGGGCAAGGTTTTCCTACAGTACACCAAATAATTACCAATTTGCTCGGATTTCATAACATGTTTGAACAGCAAACTATGTGGGAGGGTAAATAGAAAGGAAGAAAGAAAGAAAGAAAAAATGTTAAGCGAACTAATCACAGTAGATCAGTGCTCCATTCTCCTTCAGAAAAAGAAAGAAATCGCTTTTAAAATGATAGATATTACTTTAATGACCGAGGGCGACCTTTTGTTATAACTCAACTGGTTATTGAAATTGAACATTCGTGTTTTGAATTCATTTATACATTATTGTCACGGTATTGACATGCGTATGGAAACTGACTATCAAGGCCGCGTTATTGAGACTCGGGGGCAAATGCGCATCCATTTATCAACCGATTTTTCTTTTGTGGAGATGGTGATTACAGTTGAATTGATTTCTCTAATATGTGAACTCGTGCTTATCATAACGTTATGAGATGCAAACACACTGCTATGCATATTCTTGCTTTTGTAAGGGTATGTAATATGAATATGCAAAATACAAGACTTTGAATATTCATAACTTTCTGTGTGAGTGAAGAGATCGTCATTGATTGACTAAAACTCCAGTGTTGGGACAAAAGTCGATCATCTGATTTTGGGGCTAATTCTAACTAGTTACTTATGATTAATACTTTTATTTATACTGATAGGAAAAAAGTGAAGTAATAATGATTTAACCTTCCCAAACTATTAAGACGACATTGCCCACATAATTTGTTTACATTTATGTTTCACTCTCCTCGTTGATTAATTGATTGATTGCTTGATTTGTTTATTGATTGATCGGTTGGTTGATTGGTTGATTGATAGATGGCTGATTGATTGACTGATTGGTTGATTAATTGATGGCTGATTGATTAATGGTACGTAGATTGATCAATTCCTTTGTTGGTTGATTGATTGATTGATTTGTTGATTGATTGCTTGATTATTTGTTTGATTGCTTTATTGAATGGTTAGTGCTTAGTTAGTTTATTGATCATCGGTAATGAGCCTGGCTAGTTTAGTTGATTGATTGGAAATGACAGTGCATTAATTAATTTGTTTAGCCGTAAGTTAGTGGTATGTTCATAGGTTGGTTTGTCTGTTAATTTGGTCACTGGTAATGGGTTAGTCGGTTGCAGTTTGTCTGGTTGGTTGATAATGTGAATAGTGATTTTCTTAATTGATTGGCAAGATTGTTATTTTGTTAATTGATTCGGAAGGTCATTCTTATGTCGACCGGTCCAGTAATTGCATAGTAGATCATTTTTATTTGGGTTGCCTGAATGTGTGTCCTTAGATTTTTTTTCTTTATTGTTAGATTGTGTGTGTACGTGTGTGTGTGTGTGTGGGGGTGTGTTGGGGGGGGGGGGGGAGGGGTCAATAGTTGCTCGGTCGATCTGCTTTTGGTTTCGGCCTATTTGTTGTAAGTATGGATCCATCATTTAGCTTGTTTGTAAATTAATGGATTCTTCATTTGGTTACTTGATTGATTGGTAGTTATTGGGTAGTTGGTAGGTTAGCTATTTCAATTTGATATTACTGTTGGTTGGATAGCTTTGATTTTGTCGGATATTTGATTGATAGGTTTGTTTTATTTACAACTGATTTCTTTATCTTTAATTTTCATTCGTTTGCACAACTCCAATGCGATTGAAGGTGATTTTACCTGAAACCTCATTTATCATGTCCAAATAAATCAATATGCCCATGATCTCGTGTAAAATGAAAAGAAAAGCCTATATTTTGGAAGAAATTCTTCTAATACTTCTAAAAACTTGTTATGGGTATCGCTCAGGCTAGAGCGATGCTCCGGCATGCATCAGCAACAACCCACCGCCCACCCTCAACCCCAAACGATAATTACAGCGTACACCGCGAGTACGTGTCGCCATGACAACCGTCAACTTCACAAATTAACCATCTCGCAATTCCCCTCTCGTCTGTCTCCCGCTATCCATCGCGGGTTCCATCGCAGCCCGCGATAACGTCACTCCGCATCCAACTTAATTGCCGCCACCGTATTTTAATCTCAAACATATATCTGCAGATTACATTAATATCTCATCAAAGTTAAGTTGAGAGTAGGGAGACGAGGGGGGACCTTATAGGAGGAGTAAATTGATGAAAAGTGGATCGTGTATTCTGGTGAAAAAACTTTGTGGAGAATGCGTCAAGCTCTAGATATTCTCGCCTACATAATTCCGATTTGAGAGTGTTTGTGTATCGCAGATTAATCCCAGACGAATAGCTAAGGTGAAGGGGGAATACCTTGGCTTGTCTTTCACGTGTCGAGAGCGACTGGTGATATCACAGGAGATACATAAACATGTTAATAATCCATGTATGCATACATTTTATATCCACCTTTTTTCTCCTATAAGGATGTATGAAAATTACGATAACCAACCTGCTGGCTTTGAAGACATTCTTTATTATTGCGATAATCTTAACCAAGTTTGATAAACCCTTATTTTGTAGGAAGGTATAATGTTTGAAAAGCTGACATGGCATATGCACGAATGTCAAAGGTCAAACCAGTCTGAGTGGCCAACACTTTATAAAGGCTACATTCTATTGTGATTACACAAATTGTCATCCTCTTTAGGAAGAAATACAGTATTGTAGAACCTCTTTTTAAAGGCCCCCTGTCTACGATGGCCACCTTTATTGTCCCACTATAGAAAGAAATATGTGTTGTAGAAATTCTATGAAGGCCACTTGTCTACAAAATGCCACTTACTTTTTCGATCTTTCGATAGACATGTTTTACTGTTCTGTTGATGCTTATTTAAAAGTGCACATAAGATTTGTATAAGTTATACCACTGCTGAACTATAAAATATACCCTAAAGGTATTGAGCAGTTTTGGAAACGCCCCCCTCTCAAAAAAATGAAATGGAAGCTCTTATACCAATCATGTGAAAGAATATGTTTTGACTAATACGTGATGATACAAATTTTGCCGGGACACCGCATTCTAATTGATATATTTGGTATATTATCATATCGATCCGGCCTGGATAGATATCGCGAATGCACTTCAACATTGAACCTTTAGGCACACATTTCTGTTTTTGCGAATTTAGGTTGAAGTATTGCCCTCTAAACCTCTGAAGGCAATATTTAAACAATACTGAATGGATATTTTGCACCCAGAAGCCTAGAACCTCAATTTTAACACTACCGGTTTATATCTTCAATATTAATGTGCAGCTTCTGCTTGCTGTGAAGCAAAAAAGTTTGTTTTCCCCTTGGATTACATACTTCACAAAAATCCAATTTCCCACTGCCTTGAGCATGAAATATTTTGAATATGAAAAAAAACTAAATGAGTTTTTGAAATGTTTTAATGTTAAGGGCTTGAACCTTGTACCAGATTGCGTGGGCACATTCAGCTCAATTTCCAGTGGATAAAGCCGTCTGTACTTCACTCATGTTGGTTTTGAGTGGGTGGTGAATGGCGTGGGCCCCCGTGTGTGCAGTGGCGTAGCCTCAAGGGGGTTAATGGGGAGCGTAGCCCCTCACCTACTACAGATAAATACATGAAATGAAATGACACGAATTAGAAATCGAGTGACCAGAAAGGGGGGGGGAGGAAAGGAGTGAAAAGAATGATAAAATGCTGAAAATAAGCTTCATGGTTTAAAAAAAAAAAATCTAAATACTACCAAGCATGTCCAGACCGCTCCCCCCCCCTCCCAGTTGGCCCACGCTACCCCACTGCTTAATATATGCGTTTCCCACATTATCACTTGGAATATAAAAGTACTAGCACAGTAAGTGTCTTTTGTGTACTGATCCCGTCTGCATGGCATTGGGCAAAGGGAAAAAAATCACTACAAAAATACACGAATTTATGGATTTCGAGAAGCCCTGTATGGCTTATAAAGATTATAACAGGCTAGTAAATACTTTTAAATAAACATAATATAATAATAATAATACGTTGTTGTTTTATAGCGCATTTTATGTCTGTTGATATTTCAATGCGCTTTACAATATACATGATTTTATATCAAATATAACAAGATCATAAAAGGATGACGAGTAAACAAAAGCATGTACAGTATATATAGAAAACAATGAAGTTCTTTCTAAGAGAAAAGAGACAAAATTACAACATGTAAACATGAACCACAGATTGGAAACGTCGTATAAAAATTCTGATTTTATGTGTTTACCAGGATTTCGGCAGAGCTAGTTTTTTTCCTCAATGTGGGCGTTGGTGGGTATGGGGTGGAGGGATAGTATGCTAGAGAGCCTAGAAGACCTCAAGAAACTAGAGAAGGCAAATAAAACATGTAGCAGACCCCAACAATTGAAGAGAGAAGAGTAGGAAACAACACAGAATAGTTGTGATAGAAACAGTAAAGGAAGATGGGAATATAAAACAAGGAAAGAGAATAATGCACACCTTGGATACACAAACAAATAAACAGACATAACTTGGCAGGAATTAATTCATTGAAATGCTAGAGCGCCGAAATGGCAGCCATGCTAAAGCCGAGGACATAATTTCCAAAGCTCTTTGGAATAGAAGCGCATATAGAGACGTTATAATGTGATATGCGCTATAAAAGAACCGAATATTGTTGATATTTTTCTAATATACAGGTTGCTTACAGACAGAAACATATGAGTATTATTGTCAAGAAAATTAGACGGTTTGTATCGATGGTAGCCACAGTTATACTACCAAAATCTTACAATGATAATGTGGAACAAGAAGTATAAAAAACATTCAAAAAGTTCGCAACAGTTAGCAGAAAAGTTTTTTTTTAATTGAAAAGCAAAGCTGACTATTTCAAAGTTTTTCGACCGTGCACGCATCAAGTCTGCGGGCTCTTTTTTCTTCTTGAGTGGATCGTCAATGGCGATTTGTTTGTCCGGACAAACTCAAATCAGAGAAGTTAGACAAATAGTTTGTGTTTGGTTAATGATTATTTGATGAAGTGTTATGATAAGATTACATTATTGACCGTTGCTATGGGTGTCCGTTGCCGTTCATTGTTTACGAAGAGAAGAAATTGATCGGAGAAGGGGGGGGGGGGGGGGGGGGGGAGGGGGGGGGGGGGGTAAGGTATATATGGCTGGCAAAAATGGAGGATCGTTAAACTCGTTATAGTAATAAGGATGATAATATTGACTGTTGATTATGAAGCACTTTACCAGTCAACCGACAAGAGCGTATAGTATCGTTATGTAAGAATTATAAAAAGCAAAATTGTTTATTCGAGACTTTATTTTATCTAAACATCTTGTTCACGTTCACACCAGGAATCATGTATATGGTACATTTGCAGGCACATGTCAAATCAAAGTACACACACAGCTGTTACATCACGATACACGATACACCACCGTGGAAATATAATAGTCATAGAAGTAAAAAAAAAAAAAAAAAAAAAAAATACGTGCTTGATAAAAAAGTATGCATAAATATAGCGAAATATAAAGGAAAACGAAAGAAAAGAAAGGGCAGTTTCGTGATGTGTTTTGCACAAGAATACCCATGAGGGGCGTTACAAGGATTGAGGAGGCGTGGAGAAGAGGGGCGGAGGGGAAGGAGGTAGAGAATCAAAGGGAAGGCGGGGGAGGGGGGGACGTGTGGAGAATATAGGGAATGGGCAATTTCCCTATTAATACCTTACATCCCCTCATCCTTGAAACTATTTTTCTGCTGGTACAATGTTGTAAGCTATACTTTTACACATTTCTTCTTTATACGTTTTAATGTCAAAACTTTTTCTAAGTGCTCATTGGAAATGTAAGGGGCTCTCTCAAAAATACCATGCACCAGCAGCCCTTATCGTACTGTTACATGTATCGATGACGTGTTCGAAGAACCAAGATTTCTGCCATTGATACAGTTATTCTGATGATGTAATAAGAAACGGAATCTGCTTAGGACACGGATAATCTGCCCTAATACGATTGTCATAGCACGGTGTAATCTATTGCTATCTCTTGTTCCCTCCTTTATCCATTAATCAATGTTAAGGGTAAATAGATGATGTTATCTATTTGTGGCTGTACTCGTGCTCGCCGTATCTTTTTTAATAAATTCTCATTTCAATATTAAGCAAGAGGTAGAAATGCTGCCCTCAAAATGGTCAAGCAAAAGTATAATGATTGATTATTTTTGCCCGGTCTCAGTTGTTTATTTTATACACTTATATTTACATTCTGCTTGAGGCAGTTGAAAGAATTAGTGTTTTGCACAATACCACAGCAGCATCAAAAAACGTTTGTCTGGTAAAAGGAAGTACTTTAATTTATTTAACGCAATACCGCTTAAATTGCAAAACTGTTATGATATTTCTTTCAGAAGGCAAAGGAGAGTGGCATAAGAGTTAAAAGTGAGAAGGAGAGAGAGAGAGAGAGAGAGAGAAAGAGAGAGAGAGAGAGAGAGAGAGAGAGAGAGAGAGAGAGGGGTGGGGGGGGAGGGGGCGAGAGTGAGAAAGAGAGTGGTCAAAATAACAGCTTTAATATAGGATGATTTTCTATCATTATGCATTGTATAAACAATTATGAATGGTGAAATACCTAAAAAGGCACTGTTACAATCATGAAAATCAATATTACGTTTACCACAAGATGAAAACAACCTGGTTATAACATAAGCTTACAAAGTTTTGGCGCAATATTAAAAGAAACCAGAAATCAGAAGCCGTTTCAGATGCAGAGAAATCACAAAGTCGAGAAGCGATTGTGTGTGTTTTAAGGGCCGGTGATATTACAGATGTTTGATTTACACCACCCGGGGGATGCCCTCTCGACATATCTCACGGTTCATTTATCTTTTTAACCCCTTTGATATCGAGCTAACACATCATTACAATAAGAGGTCGGCTTTTGATGTAGAAGGACGCAAGTCCCAATGTTTCAAAATAAAATGGGGTGAGATTCCTGCCCGTTGCAATATAAAGAATAAATTAACAATGGATGATTTTGGGGGTGAGCATAGCATAGCGCTCTGATGTCTCTTAGCGCTTTACAGGAAAAGTGTTACCCCGGCCATCGGATTCAGGCTTGCCCGCATGCAATGCTTGTACATTCTCCACTCCTTGGGGAGCATTCCAGCCAGATGCCATTTTATAACCGCTCACACTGCCTCGGAATCGACAATGGCCTTTCTTATCGTACCAGGTACCCATTTAACACCTGGATGGGGGAAGCAATGTAGGTAAAAGACATAACACTAATACATAAATCATTCGACTACGACTATATGAACACATTTTTCGTCTGGAATTTGAAAGAAACAATGGCATTTTTTAAATTTGAGAGTTGCAGGTCGGATTACAATTTATCACGGAGCAGTAGAGCAACATGTTATGCCAACTAAGTGTTGGAATGCTCTGATAAACTTGACACACTAGGTGTCAAATTTAACACTGTCGAGTCTACATTGAAATCGGAATCTGAACATTGCAGTCAAAAGTGATACTCTTTCATGCGCATGCGCAGTATCTCCAAGGTCGTGTATTATGTGTTGTATTTATTGAAATACATTAGTACCCCAAAAAATCTATCGATTCAACAATTTGAAGCCATGGGCATTGCCAAATTATAAAACGCCGATTAACATTCCAGGCTTCTCATAACTGTCAATACTCCTCGCCAGATGGCGCCCTTTAGGATAAACGGACGACCGTGAGCAAATTAGTTGACAACAGAAAATAGATTATCCTGATTGTAGGAAATAGTAAATCACATACAATATATGAACTACCATCAAATTACAAGATTTTAGGGAATTAGTTAGAATGCAGAATAAACCCATTGGTTACGAATTCCTCTGATCATGACTTTACGTAAAAAATAATGGTTGTTAGTATCTGTTGCTGGTCTACCCTAGGATTTAAAAATAAACTTCATAATAAAAAAGCAAAAGCACCGTTTCTTCACAATGGAGTAAATGCTTTCTTGCAGTGAAAAGATAACTCCCCGATTGCTGGACAGTAAATTATGTTCATCGGCTAGGATTCCAAAAGGGTATAATTTGAGTATCTCGGTCACGGGTTCTGTTGATAGCTTGCAAACAAATGCTCAGGAAATTGAAGAACTATCAAATATTTTCATTGACCTCCCTTTATGCAAAGCCTATTCTATATTATCCCATTTATAGAATGGACAGAGAAGGAGAGAGAAGCGAATGATGAATGGTTGGATGGATAATTGGGTGGATAGATAGACAGATAGCTAAATACAGATTAGGGTGAAAGAGAGAGAGAGAGAGAGAGAGAGAGAGGGGGGGGGGGAAAGAGAGAGAGAAAAAAAGAGAGAGAGATAAATATATTTAGAAAGAGAGAGAAAGAGAGAGAGAGGGGGAGAAAGAGAGGAGAGAGAGAGAGAGAGAGATAAAGAGAGTTACGAAGAGGAGAGAGAGAGAGAGAGAAAGAGAAGAGAGAGACTGGTCAATCATGGTACATGGCTATAAATAATATTGCAGGTTCAAAGGCCACCTTTACCCGTTGTTATTGTGGACACAACACACAGAAATATAATAAAAATATTATTTCTACTGAACCAACATACTTTATCGTTCGGCACACGCTTAGTTGACTTTGTAATCGGGCGGCTTGCTTTTTAAGTAGTTATGGTCACTTCAATCAAATTGCATGAACCAAATAAATCCAATGTCAACGGCTGGCTAAGTTATTTACATGAAGCCGTCTTTATCTGTAGATTTTGTTATATGTATAAAGCACTGCAAAAGTCTGCTAAGGACCTGTTTTGAAGAGTTGTAATTCAGATACAGTGTATGATTTTGGATGTTGTATTTGAAACTTTAAATATTAGAGAGAGGGGGACGACTGTCCCTCATACAAATTATAACAAATAGAAAAAAGAAACCATGCCCTTTTTGGGCAAAATATTTTTGACCATGTTCATTTGGCCAACTAGGGTCATGCAAAACAAAATTTTAGATGGTTTATAATATTTCATATTCACCACAACGTCTGTTATGGAGGCTAATCTAAACTTTCAGAGAGCTAGCATAACAACATGCAAACATTTAAATTAATCTGCATTCCTTTCAGCAACATTCACTCCTATAAGTGAAGGGCCTAATGATATTTTGCCATAAACGATTATAAATGTAATACTACACAATTTAGATATTGAAATCACGCTCAGAAGTCATGTATATATATATATATTTTTTTTTTTACTGCTATAACGAAATGCTGAACAATTGGACTTGGACGATTCCCCCCTCCCCATGACTGGACATCTTCTCGCCGTCTTTTACCGTCTTTAATTTTTTTTCTTACAATGAAAGGAATGCGGTGCGTCTCCTTTTACCCTTCTGAATCGAAAGACTCTTTACCAATAGGGCGACGCCTATTTTTAGTGCTACTATATCCCACGCACACCTTCCCGAAGACTGCAAAGGTGTAGGTACAAGTGCTTGATGGGTGCAGGTCCCCGCCCCTTCACAATCTAATGGCGTTTGGGTAGCAAGAGAGAGAGAGAGAGAGAGAGAGAGAGAGAGAGAGAGGGGGGACGGGAGAGAGAGAGAGAGAGAGAGAGAGAGAGAGAGAGAGAGAAAGAAAAATAGAAAGAGACATAGATAGAGAGGGAGAAAGACAGAGACAGACAGAGACAGAGAGAGAGACAGAGAGAGAGACAAAGATTGAGAGAGGAGAAGGAGAGAGAGAGAGAGAGAGAGAGAGAGAGATTGAGAGAGGAGAAGGAGAGAGAGAGAGAGAGAGAGAGAGAGAGAGAGATTGAGAGAGGAGAAGGAGAGAGAGAGAGAGAGCGAGAGAGAGAGAGGGGGGGGGGGGGGGTAAATCTGGACCTAGGCCATGGGTAAATAAGATGTCCTATCATGATAAAGTTAAACAAGTTTCAATTTGCTTTTCTTTTTTTCTTACAATTTCTTACAATTGCTTTCATTTTGCTTTAGAATAGCACATCCATCCATGTCTTAAAACATTCTAAATGGCTATGCCTATGGGGTATTCCATTGAATGTTGTACATTGTATTCCTATTGAACCAAATAATTATCTTCTCGGGTAATTTTGTTAGTGTTCCTGATGCTTCCTTTTGCAATATGAGTCATCAAAAACGAAAACGATTTGGAAATGATTGGTAGCTTGTCGCAAAGGGTCCAATATCTTTGAAACGAGTTGGCGCATAGTTCAAAACGCCTACGCGCTTACCCTAAAATTTGAATTGAACATTATTTAACAGTTAAAGGAGTTAGATGATCAGGAAGCACATTCGACCGTCTTCAACATTCAATATGGGTAGACCTCAGAATAATACCCAAAACAGGTCGGAATTCCCAACCAGTACTATTTCATCATCGTGAATTAAATTGGGCTCTGATTAATAGATTGGTTGGAAATCAAAGTTGAAATATGGATATGAATATGCTTTATTGTGTTTTATTATGCTTTATTATTTACTCTCGCCAAACCAGCGACATCAACGAAAATAAATGCGGTTGTCTAGACAAACAAGGCGTTCACAAGTTCAAGGAATTCTCTTATTAAAATAGGTTTTCAAAATAATCATAATGACTTTGTTTGTCTGCCATATCAGTCTGTTGATTTTGTGGAATGATGCTAATGATGATGATACAAATATGATCACATCCTTCCGTCATTGCATGGATATCAATCTTGTCAATATGAATACGAATGATTCAAAATATGGCACCATTTTTATTTGCATGCATTTTCAGTGGCGTAGCAGAGATCCGGGGTATAGAGGGGGGTATGGACATTTTTTAAGGGAGGGGGGGGGGGGTGATCTTACAAGGTGAATGAAATGCGAATTAACAAGACCACGTATAGGGGAGGAGAGGGAGGTGGCCCCATCGTCTCCTTTCCCTTAAATAATCCCCCCCTCTCTCTCTCTCTCTTTTTTTCTCTCCATCTCTCTTTGTGTCTCTCTAACTATCTCTCTCTCTCTCTCTCTCTCTCTCTCTCTCTCTCTCTCTTTAACTTTCTATATCTCTTTTTTTCCAATTCATTATCCCCCCCCCCCCCCGCCCCCGATGGGGCGATGGGTCCCTTTGCCCTCTCCCGAGGCTTCGTCACTGTGCCTCAATTGTCTTGGCTACACAGTCAAACAGCAAATGAGGCAGAAGAAAAAATAGTGGGTGTAGAATTACGTGTCGTCTTAAAGAATGCACAGTTTAGATTGACCACGCCCATCTCGACTTCCGGACAGAGCGTAAACGAAACCGCCCAAATTACTCAAAATTATGATAGATCGATCTAATTTAAACCGCAAAATTTCACGAACGTGATAAAGGCATGAGAAAGATAAACATATAGCATTTTACAAGCACGGAATAATTTTAATGATGTTTTCTTTTTCTTCTTCTTCTCCTTCTTCTTCTTCTTCTTCTTCTTCTTCTTCTTCTTCTCCTTCTTCTTCTCCTTCTTCTTCTTCTTCTTCTTCTTCTTCTTCTTCTTCTTCTTCTTCTTCTTCTTCTTCTTCTTCTTCTTCTTCTTCTTCTTATTCAAAATGTTTGATGGAAGTTCAAATTTTGTAGTAATCGCTTTGTGAAAGGAAGTTCCAGTTACATCATATCGCTCCATTTATATAACAAGGATGCTGTAAACTACACGTATAATATAATGCAATATCATCGAAACTTTGGCAGTCGAACACACAAAACAAATTAACGACTTTAGCGGAATGAAACTTATGAAAACATCATAGACCTATTCTCATTAGTGACATCCGAGGGAACCCTTCATTGGCCATGTTCAGAGCCATCTATACACAGAGTTTGGCCAACCCGGTTCGAGTTGGACACAATATGGCGACTACTGCTTTGTTGGGCAAGCACAACACACAAGAATATACGCCATGTTGTAACCCAATGAAACCAAGTTGGCCAAACTCTGTATATAGATGGCTCTGGCCATGTTGATTAACCTTTTAATCATGAACTGAAGTAAACAAAAAACTTGTGGAAATTAATTAATTCATAACCAAAAAACCTCCCAACAAAAACAATTAAATCATAATCAATTATAATAAACGGGTGAATGAACGAGGAAGGATAGGTTAAGGGTATGAGAGGGAAAAAAGACAGACAAAAAGAGGGGGCGTAAAGCACTCGGAATAATATTTTGATAAGACGAAACCACTTCCCTTCTTCAACAAGTCATATCAGGTATTTGTTTGTACACACCTGAACAAGGTCTGTAACTACATGTACCTTGGTTAAAATATACAGTGACGAGGCAATTTGCACGTTTTGGTACTTACAAATTATGGTCTAGTAGCGCAACCGAATCAAGGAGAAAATAATTTTTGTATTATCTCGAGATAAATTGCGGGCTTTGTTTTCACTATTTTCTTCCTGAACGAACACCTTCTATGCTGTGGCGGTTGCCAATTCCGCCAAAGAATTTAGGTGTTGGTCAAAGTGTTTGGTTTAAGATTGACTTTAAGTTTGTTTTCTGCTGAAGCATAAAGAGGTACCTTCATTGTGAAGTTTTTTTTATCACAAGAAATGAATTCAAGCCCAATTTAACAATAAAACAAACTTAAATTGGAATTTAACACTTGTTTGGAACAACAAATGTTCATAGGCCTATATGGGTCGCTATGATGAGGTCAACAAGCAAGCCTTTCAATACCAAGGCTTGTCCGTGTTTAATTATACTGGAATCGAATTACAGCGCTAAATTACAACTTTCATGCCAGATATCCCACCACACAATCCTTCTCTATTTTCCGGATGTTTTTGTTATCTCTATGTTGTAACGGTTGTTACCTCTTAAACGCGATAAAGTTAGTTGTGACATTCTATTTAGTTTAATAGCATGTGTACGTTAATACGTTACAGCTTTGAGCGGAGGTAATGTTTATGATTAAAATATTACAGTTATTTCATATCTACAGCCATTTCTTATGTTTATGCTAAAATGTGTTGCAATTATCTGCGTAACATTCCCCAAAAGCTTCAAAAATAAGGAATGCAAGGTTACAAGGCTTTGCTTCTGCTCGAGACGGGTCGACAAACAACAAGGTTTTCAGTCGCCCACGCCTGCACTCAGCAACATTCATTGAATTAAATGATCAAATTATGTACTTCAGCAATGTATCATAAATACGACGACTGGTAATAATATTCTGCATTAAAGTTGGTGTTCAAATTATAGTGGCTCAAGAAACTGATCTGCGACCTGCAGGGATGTCGCGATAGAATATTTTGAACATTGGCGTAGCCTATGGGTGGCACAGGGCACGTGTCCCCAATCGAATGATAACCACCAACAAAAAAGATAAAAGAAAAGGAGAAAGAGAGGAAAAGAAAGGGGAGGGAATGCGAAGAAAAGGCGACACGATCCCCCACACGTACCCTCTTCTCGCTCAATAGTCATGTTTTTTCGTTTTTCATCTATAATTGTAAGACTGGTGCCCCCGCCCCTCCCTGGACCATGCCAATGGTATCCCTGAACTGCTGGACCCACGCTACACCATTAGTTTAGAAAAGGATGGATGTTAACATAGAAGAAAAGAAAACAGATTTGCCCTCAGAACTTTCAGACTTTGAAAGAAAAATATACATAGGGTATGTGAGTGCAAAGGTGCAAACGGGATAGGGGTGGGGTCCATTTTTACATCCTTACACCCCCCCCCCCCCTCCGTCATCTCACCTGTTACCCTGATTCCCTGGGGAATAGTTTGTTATTTCTTACATTTAGGTCAGAGTATGTTGTTTCGTTTTCCTTTCACTCCTCAATTTTGTATTATTTTGAACCTTAGTTCCTTTCCCTTTCCTTCTGCTGTCCCTTTTCCTTTCCTTTTCCTTTTGTGTATCTATTGTCCATACCTGATAATTGTTTCTTTTCATAAAAAACACCCTTAACATAACCTCTGTTTTTAGGAGTGCAATTACTCCCCTCTGTACGTTGTACATTGTTTATCAAATGACTCGACTCAAGTCATGTTAATGCATAATATTTTTCGGAAATTTGTTTACTTCGTTACAGAGATTTTCCCCTTTTTTATATTGTTTTCTTTCACTAGTAGGAAAACTGAGTTGCATTTTTTAAAAAGGAAACGAAGGAGGAAGATATTAGTCGAGCAAACCGAGTAGCTGAAGACAGAGATTGATTTTTAGCAATTTCCTAGCATTTGCCCAAGAGAGGGAGACATTTAAGGAAATGTTCGAATTGGGTTGATCATTTTGATGTCTTTCTCGGGTTCATCCTATCTATATCATACAGTGCACTGTTTTTTTTCCAGGTGAGTACAGCTATCATGGGTGGGGGGGGGGGGGACGAACAAACACACAAATAATCAAACACGAAAACCGAACCAACCAACCAACCGACCAACAAAGTTATGACAAAATAACATTTCGCAGTTGAATTCAATGCAAATAGGTGAAGAAGTACAAATCTATAGAATTATATTTTTGTGAATTTCAAACAGATTTTCACTATTGATCCTATTTTCACCCCATCTTTTTCTAGCATCTTAAAAGTTGTTTACGCCAAACTCATGTAGTTCGATCGTTCTGTCTAATTGAAGGTCAAAATCATTGACAGGTTTTGTTCTAATACCCATTGATCTTTTAGTTGTCTCTTTTTATTGACGCTTTCTCTTTCTGTCAAATGTCATTGGTTAAACCATTATGCAAATTCACGGTCATTTATCTAACCACTATACCGTTTAGTCTCAAAGCACAGTCGCTAATATGACACTTAGCCTTCGCAAATAGACCCTATGCATTGTGGTTTGAGTCACCCCCAATACGTAAGCTACCAATGTGGGAATAGGAAAGGGGCAACCCTCATGTTTAGCCCCTATCCAGCAATGTATTATAGCTAATATTAGTTTTGTTATTATTTATAAAGGCTATAGCATTGTCTATCTTGTCAGTTACAAAACTGCTTTCCATCTCAAGGTTTGTTTGTGCTTATCGGCTGTTGACTTCGGGTTGTCGGTGAATTCACCTGGACTGCACCTACCCCCCCCCCTAATAAAAATGGTTACGCCAATGCTCTAGGTGAATCTAACGAGCTTCAAAATGTATTTGTAGAAAATTGATATCTAGGAATCCAGGAGTGCGTTTATAACTCGAAAAGTTTGGACATATGTGTTTGCATTATGACTATTATATAAAAAGTTCCACATTTGGAACAAATCAACCGCTCCCCGCCCCCCAAAATATATCCCTGTAAAGACTGTGATGCATACTACGATACATTGATATAGTGGACCACTGTGATTGGAAAGACAACCCCCCCCCCCCCCATAGTTCAGAAAATCCTGGATCCGCCTCCACGTTTGCCTGCATGCATGCAAACAACATTTTACTCCATGTTTGTGAGGGTATAATTGATATAATAATGACTGAGACTAAGGATGCTGAGAGAGGAGCGCGTCTTGCTCCAAGTTTACAAGACAGATGCCCTCCATCCTTCTGGAGCTTGGGGAGATGTTGGGAGAGTAGAGCGGGTAGGATGAGGATAACACCGATATATGATATCAGGTAAGCAAAGAAAATGATATGGTATGTAAAAAAGAACCATGGTAACCATGGTTCTTTTGTCCAAATTACCATGGTTACCATGGTAATCATGAGATGGTAATTTGGACAAACAACCATGGTTACCATGGTTCTTTTTTATTTAGCCCGAATTGGCGATTTGGGTAACGCCCTGACTTTTACATTTTCTCCTCAGATTCCTTTGATATCAATCGATCAATAGCAATACAATCACAATTCCATATTTATTTCAAGAGCTGTAGTACTATTTTCTGAAACGTTGTGAAGGGTTTACATAATTAGATTAGAGTTATTTTTTATTTTGTTTGCTTTTCCTTGTTTCACCTGCCATCTGTAAAAAAAAAAAAAAAAAAAAAAAAAAGGAAAAAAAGAAGAAGGCCTGAAAGGGTTTGGGGAAACTTAGCAAATATTCAAATAAGATCAAAGCCTATTTCTTATTTCATGACTCAGTGGAATTTAAAATCATATAATTGTAATATAGGTGAACGTCTAGATGAATGATCCATTAAGGGGTAAATTCTGACATACGCAAGAGACGAAATTCATGAAGGATATTTGTTTTAAATAAAGTATCCTGATGCATGAAACACTGTAGCAAAAAATTGCCTAATATATCTCAAACTAATTTTAAATTTGACGTACCTTTGTTTAGCAACAACAAAAACCTAAGCGTGATAAAGGACATGATCAGAAGAGTATGCTAATGTATTTAAAAGGTACATACAGGGGCGAAGGAGCGTATTTCAAAGTGGGGGAGGGGTAGGGCACCAACAAAAAGGGCACTTTCTGGAGAAAAGAAAGGAACACCTACAAAGGGAAATCTCAAAGCGAAAATATAATTTGTTAGACATTGGTATATACCCCTACATTGTGATTCCATTATCAGGGATGATTTTAATATTTCTTTCTTTCTTCGCCTGATTAGACATACTGCTAGAGCATCATACTTTTCAGTTGGTTTTGATGGTCTGAATATTCATTTTAAGATTTGTGAGGTCGCAGTGCGAAAATTTACATCTTATAAAGCGGGAAAAAATCTTGATGTGATTATAATCACAATCTAATCATGAGAGACTGAAAAGAACTTTAATGAGAAACAAAATTATATCGACTTTAAGTGCGAGCTTTTGTGAAATTAAAGAAAAGGTTACTCTCAGTCGCTTTAATTAGGAGCACATTTTATGTTGTAAGGAAAAGGGGACCCATATCCAAAGGGAAAATTGCACTTATTAAAAAGAAAAGGAGCATGTGTCAAAGTAATAAGGGGATTTATCAGAGGCACTTCTCGCACCTGATAAGGGACACTCAAGAGAGATGAAAAATGGCACTTAGTACTGTACAAATTTAAAAGGGGCATCAGTTATCTGAAGGAAAATGGCACTTATTATAAAGGATAAGGGTAACGTGTCGAAATAACAGGGGCACTTATCAGAGATGAAAAGGGGCACTTATTACAAGGTCAAAGGGGGCACATCTCAATATTTGAATAAGGGCACTCACTGGAGATGAAAAGGGGCACTTATAAGAATAAAAAAGGGCATACAAGAGAAATGAGGCACTTGTCAAAATATAAGGGGCACCTCGTTGATTTGAAGAGGCAATTATAGGAGGAGAAGGGGCACTTATAGGGGGTACTTCTTGTACCTGAAAATGGGTACTCATCTGAGATGAATAGGGGCACTTGTGAAAATAAAAAGTGGCACTCATTACAAAGAAAAGTGGGCACTTGACGAAGGAAAAGGGGGCAGTTATCAAAGGTGAAAATGGGTATTCATCAGCGATGAATTGAAAGGGATACTTATCAGAAGGGGTAGGGGCATTCATAACAAAGAAAAGGACACTTGTTAAAGTAACATGAGCACCTCTCATATTTGAATTGGGACAATTATCATTGGTGAAGGGGGCACTGATCACAGGTGCTAAGTGGAACGGACACAATTAGAAATACAAAAGGGCACTTATCTGAAGTAAAAGGGGCAATTTTCCTATGCAAAAAGGGGCAATTAAGGGATACTTAAAAAAGCAGGGGGAGGGGACTGTGACCCCGGGTCCGCGGCCTCTTCGTAAAAATCATACATGACATGACTTAATATTATTTGTAAAAGTTGAATATATTAATTAGAACTTAAGTTTTCATCGTGCTCATATAAGATAAATGACCCGAAGAAGAAAAAAAGGAGAAAAGGGGAAATTTTAAAACAAAATTAGTGAAAGTTTGAAGAACAAAATAATGACCAGCACAAGTTATTAAAGGTAAAGACCAGTATTGGAAACGCCCCAATTTTAAAAAATGAAATGGAAGCTCTCATTACCCATCATGTGAAAGAATATGTTTTGACTAATACATGATGATAAAAAATTTGCTGGGAAACCGCCTACTAATTCATATATTTGGTAAATTTGTTTCTCTCATGGTCTGTGAGAGATATAGGGTAGTCCCATATACATCTTTCTGTGTATAGTGCTTGTAACTTTACGAAGAATGGGCCAAATTTCTTATCATTTTGACGATTCCAGAACCTTGCAGATGCTAGATGCTAGATGATCAACCTTTTCTGATCGATTCCACAGCGTTTCTTTCACCATGCAATCGCATGACCATAACTGGTCTTTACCTTTAATTTCTTATCGTTTTCTAATTTTTCCCGGAAATTTTCACTCACTCGTCACTCCGATTATCCTAATTTAATCGAAATAGGTTTTGTTGACCAGTGCATATTAGCCGGACATCTAAATAATCTACCGATGAACATGATGGCATTGGATGGAATTGACCAATTCCTTTAGGAGTGTACATTAATGCAATAATTGATTGCTTTTAGCAAGAAACACGACCTTGATCGACCGTGCGGTCAGAATAATGACCATCTCTCACCCAATATGGTCAACGCTGACCAAAGCTCACAGAAGATAGGGAATCTTCCGATCAATACTCATCAATGGTCTTCTGTTTACTCAAGCGACCAAACTTTCATTGTATTGACAAGTGCCACAGGTGAATTCTTGTAGACTTCTTCGAATCCGCAATTGCATATTTATTCAGTCTGTTTCGTTTTGTTAAATCATTCCTTCTGGTCATAAAATCAGTCTCGTAACCATGACAACATGAAAGCTTCATTGCCTCTATCGTATTGCGATTTTACTCTTAAAAATGTATCTATATTCCTTCTTGACTGTCAGTTTGGTTTAATTTTCCTTTCATATCGTGATAGAGTAATTTGTAAACGATTTGGAAGAAGACTATATACGTGGGAGAGTGAGAAGTGTTGTCATGATACAAACACAACGTGCAAGGAACTGGTCTATAGACAACAGAGAACCAGTCATGTGGGCGGAGCAAATACAATCAAAAGAAAGTTTACATCTCATTTCTCCCGCAAGCAAATGTTATTTACGTCTTTTTGTAAGGATGACTTAATTAAGGAACTTGCCTCCAAGGCAGGTATTTGATTTGTTCCTTATTATACCAACCGGAGTTCCGACCTTATGACTATCCAAAGAGGCTTTTGATGCAACTGCCGTGAAGACAATACCGCCACCTAGCGCAGTTGGTCCTATTGAGTATAATAGACTCTCAAAGTGTTTACTTCGTCAACCGAGGAAAGTTGGACTGTGTATGCCTAAAGGCTTTGCCGTCTCATTCATTCCGAGCCAAGATTTTAATGGAATAAATCCTTACAAATGTGACAAATAGGATTTCTCTGCTTGTTTGAGAGAGAGAGAGGGTTGTTTGGGGATATATATATATACAAAGGAGAAACGATAATGGATCTGTTGAGTTTGAGAGACCGTAGAACTCGTCTGCTGCGGAGCCGGGAGTATATGCTCGCTTCGAACAGACTGAACAAGCCGCCACCCTGGCATAGTGCCGGCAGGCGATGGGCTGTGTCGGCCTCGACGATAGCCATGGCGGAGAGAGAAAGGGAACTTGTCCCGAACCTCAGGGCGAGTTGCCCGCCAACCTTTTGGAGTTTGCAGAGGAGCGAGCCAGCCAAACCGGGGATGAGGAGGGCCAAAACGGCCAATGCCTCTAGTTATGCAGAAAGAATAAGGTAGTAAATCCGCCATTGCCTCGATTTGAGTAACTAAGCCGAAAATAGGCCCTCGAAATATATTGATAATATGTTTGGGGATTATTTGAAGTAGGATGTAATATAATTTTGATAGCATAGCCAACTTTTTTCATTAGCTTAACTTTGTAAGCAAACGGAAAATTTAAAATCTTATTCCGATTTAGCACACATTTGCCAAATTAACTCATTTGTTTGACGTATCATTCCGTTTGAAATCTCAAACCTCAAACAGCCCGGCCTTTTTAGGGTTAAACATGAAAAAAAAAGTTGAATCATTTACATCTGAAATACTAGACAAATAGCAAATTTAGTCAGTTTATTTTTACTAGCAGTAAATATACTTTTGAATTGATCTTATTTTCCAATAATGTACCCTCATTCCAGTATATCCATTCCGATGATATTGATTGTTCTTCTTAATTATCATACCAATGTATTTTAAGTATTTACCAGCAACACTAAAGGCAACACTCATAACATTATTAGTATCTTTTCATAACTGTGCATGGCTTTTAATTTTTGGCCTGTACAATCTTAAAACCGTAATGTATACAGAACATAAAGGTTTACCCAATGCCCCTGTGTTTGTAGTTTGCACTTGTTCATTATGTACACTTGTCATTGACAATGGCACTTTGAACTTTTTTCTTGACAAGTTTAGATCCGAAACCCAACATGTCAGGTTCAAAAGATCAGGTGATATTAGTATCCACTGCATTTACAATACACCGAGCAAGACGTCTCGCGTCTGTCAATCATAATTCGTGTGCGATACCAAGACAATTCATATTTTTGAGAGGCGTTTGTATATGACGTCAAGTAAGCGCTCATATAGTCACAAACTTAGATATTTATAAAAATCAATGCATTTTCAGGATGTTTTAAACTGGGAGTTCACCAATATATACAATATACATTTATATGGCTAGTTAATAAACTATTACAAACTGTAGGACAAGACTTAATATATTTTTGAGAGGCGTTCTTATATATATATATATATATATATATATATATATATATATATATATATATATATATATATATATATATATATTATATGACGTCTAAAAGTAGTGCTATACCAAAAACAGATATTGATATTATCCATCAATGCATTTTCACGTTCTAAACTGCGAGTGCGCCAACATAATAACACATGCGACATATTATTAGTGAATACAATATGAATTACGTTAGGACAATGCTGAATTACAGTAGTAAGCTCATATTTTCAGCCTACATGTATATATATCCCTTCCGAAGCATTTTGTGGGAACACAGAGTCAAAACATATACTACACTGCGACAATAATTATGGTGAAAGTGGGCGTCTCT
Organism: Strongylocentrotus purpuratus; assembly: GCF_000002235.5. NCBI lineage: Eukaryota > Metazoa > Echinodermata > Echinoidea > Camarodonta > Strongylocentrotidae > Strongylocentrotus > Strongylocentrotus purpuratus. The sequence goes on from NW_022145596.1 coordinate 19,986,754, forward strand.
GCAAATCGTGTTTTGTATTAACAAGCCTATACTTGTAATTGCTTTTCAAAAAGACGCAAAATATCAGATTGATGTACATGTATATGAAACGGGCTAGTAATCAACTTGAAAAGAAAATATCGCACACGATGCTGTCATTGTCATCATTCTTATCGGTTGACTTGATATATCTCTTTTATTTCATTTATAATTTTGTACCTTAAACGTGTTAAATGGTGCGAACAATTTGCGTTATTACTTCGGTAAAAAACAATTCACTCATAATCATTATTGACATTTGGCAATTTAAAAAGGATTTTAACTAGTTGATTGATTATAGTTTGCATATATGAATATTACATTTTCTAAAAGGGTATTAATAATATATTTTGGCAAATGCGCTTTGCGAGTACATGTATACACACGAACAGCAATTCCTCTCCTCCCTCAGATTTTTAGATTTTTATAATGAATTGATTTTAACGAACGAATGTTATGAAATATGTATCTCTCTTGCATGTTTCGTTTTTTTTTAATTTTCCACCGGTGATAGGGTTCTTTGAATCTACTAGTAGGTGTACGGATGTGATGTGAATTGTGAGTTATGGTAGGGTTTTAATTTACTTCTCTTCGAAAGATCTCAGCTCACAATCATGCTGAACAACTTTCACGCACCTGGAAAAAATGTTTGATAGACCGTTTATTTGTAAAGGAGATTCTGCTTTCATAACGTTAACATTTATTTGAAAATCATATTCATGCTATTCGAAACACTGAATTCAGATTAAAACTTGAGATTTGTAATTGCCTCTGTCAAAACGCATAGAATTTCAAAGAGAAAATCATAACGTAGTCATTGAATAATTAAATGTTGTACATGCCAATTACGTAAAGACTTCAAACGTCTTCTCGTGTTCTCTACAATTATGCTCAATCACTAATTAGTCTGTTTCATAATTGTCTGCCTTTTCTATACCATATATAATATATGATTCATTTTTAAAAAGCCAAACATAAACAAATGAACAAAACTAATAGCTACGACTTGAGTCTGTTTAACTTTATATGGAGATAGCTAGCGTATGCTCGCTAATGCAAATGCTAACATGCTGAGTTATATCCGTAACCGTCGAGGCTTGATGCTGCTGTAAGATACATTGTATCTTTTAGCTGGTCTTCTATTGTCCCCTTTTCTCATCTCCTATTCATACTGACGAGTTTCGCCCCAGTAAATGACACAGCAAGTGGGAGATCAAACAATGGAGTATTCTCAGAGAGGGGAGGACGAAAAGCAAAAATCGATACCGATCGAGGAGACGATACAAACATTGGGACGTTAACCGGAAAAAGAATAGTCTTTAATTGGAAGAGTGGGGGAGTGTATTGTCATTGCAAGCCATTATTAATGGAACATAATTTTTACTATCTTACTGGGGACATTACGTACACTACATGCAACTGGAGTGGCTTGTAGGGGCTTATATAGTTTTGAAGATCACGAAATACTCTTGTTTTTAATGAAATTCCTCGATGAAAATCTGTCTAAAAGTGATCTCGAAAAAGAGTTATACTTTTAACACCGAATGTCACTTTATGATTAAAAAATATCCTGACATTACTTATCAAAATAATGTTCGGATAAAGTGCCCTTTTTACTCTCTTAAAATGCAAAGCAGAGCCCTGTTATAATTATGTAAGTACTGGGAGATAACTTTTAAAAAAATATTATTGACGTTTAACCGTATTCACTGGGTATATTTTTTGTATCGTACATCATCATTCAAATATCGAGAACGAGTTTGAAAGTTAACCTGGTATTCGAGACCCATTTTGTTCTCGTCTCGTCAAGAACACAAGTAAAATTGGTACTTATAGTCGTTTCCAAGCCTACTGAGTACCCCTGAGAAAATGAGGTAGCATATACGCCTGTCCTAAATACATGTTTTGTACCTCATTTCTTGGCCAGGCTTATGATTGCTGTAAATGTGTCTCTCTTAAAACACAAAATATATTTCTTCGACTCTATACCCTTTATTAAAAAGCATGTATTTCGTGGATTAAACCACTTGTATGTAGTTCATACTTTCCTTGCCAAGTGAGAACATTCAGGGGAAACAAATTAATGTTTAATATGTTTTGTACTTTTTATCTCCCATTTCTTTATAGATTTAAGCCAGAAGCCTACCGAGCTGAACCGTGTAAGGAATGTGATTCAATGAGAGAATGCCTCAACAACGAGTTCCTCAAAAACTTCGACGCCAACCAACTCAATCACGTCGAAACGTCAACTCGAAATACCCTGCCAACTCATAAAAGTAAGCATTGGTTCAGCTGTCGACATGGTGCAGTGTAGGTTCGGTGGAGGGGGGGGGGGAAGGATACTGTTACAAGCACCAAATTATTACGTTCGAACTTGTGATTACAGTTTAGTTTGAGATGAAAATGCAAAAACAAACACACTATTTTGTACAAAAATACGCGGCGATAAATTGGCGTAATCTTAGAAAGGGTCCATGATGGGGGGGGGGGGGGGGGCGGGGGGGGGGGGGGGGAATCAGCCTCCAGTTTATTCGAGTAAATGGAATGCAGTAGGCCCATTCCGGGATGAGATGGGGAGGGGTGAACTGTACCATTACCGCTATTAGCACTGTCAGTTCTTAAATCTAGGAGGGAGTAATTTCCTCCGAAGTATTATCAATTTGTTTTTTGTTTTTGTTTCCTAACGTTTTTCTTCTTCCACTTTTTAATCTTATTCTTTTAGCAATATCTGAAGAGAGACGAGCCATTCTTGGTGAACGGGGATCGCACTCAGCCCGGTACGACGTAAAGCGACATCGCAGCGTTCATTTCTCGAGCGCTCCGACCACCAGTCAGGGTCCTAGACCATCTCAAGACGACGTCGACGTCGCAACCACCGACGCCGTACAGAAAGTAGATGGCGAAGAGACGTGACACATCGTATCTACGACGACGGCGATTACAACGTAGGATTTTAAAGACATTGAAAGACTTGTGAACATAGATCATGTTGAACAGTGGCCCGGAACAGTGGAGACCATTGACTATTTTGTTAACGAGATGTCTCGCGAGCCTTCTCAAAGTTATCTCAGGGTTTACGATCCCACGCCCGACCCGAAGGCCACCATGACGCTGGCACGTTGAACTCGTTTGCGATCGCGAGACCGACGTGGTAGATCTCATGGACAGTTGTTTTGCTAGGGTGTTCTTATTTTGTAGTCCAATAGCGTCTCGCCATTATGATTTCTCCCACAAGAGTATAGTGAAGCTTTAGTATAATTTAAAATTTGATTTACGGTGTCTTTTCCTGTCTTTCATGGCTGAAATGCTATTGCCTGATGAGTCTGATATTTAATAAGCATAGTGTCGACCCCTTTTTGGTAGAGTCCATGGTCGATTAGCTATGAGACGTATGCCGTTTTGCAATTTTGATTTATGTTTTCTAAGTTAATATTTTCCCCCTCTGATTGAAATGTTTCAGTTTTGGAATACACATTTTTATAATTTAATTTGGTCATTAATCAACTAACTTCTCAACATAGATTATATTTTGCTGTTGGTTTTTATGCTGTGAAGGATTCGGATTTTATTTAACAGGGAGGGTAAGAGTGCCATCTTTAATTTCAAATTTCTTTGATAACACGATAGGGGAGCTAATTTTACAAACATGGAGCACACCTATACGAAATCACATCGATATCTTCGGAGCTCAAATTTCAGTAAAGCTATCACCAAGGGTATGCTAAGGCAAATATGAATCTTGTGCAAATCACTGAGCTATACATGTATATGGTAATGAGGTTGTTCTCTGGACTCTCCCAAGAACAATCGAGGCCAATCTCGGATCAGTTTGTTGAATTTGGCTTCCATGCGTTACCAAGAAAAGTGATACAGTGATGACATCTAAAGTGTTATCATTTAATTGACCTCCGGGCTGTTTACTTTTGATATATTTTTGCACCGACGGCAGGGGTAGGGGGCGGGGCGATCGGGGGTGATCATCTGAAACAAATTAAAAAAAGTATACATCTCTTTGTAAGCAGGGGACAAGGGCTATGAATTTGAAATACTCTGAAATGCATAGTAATTTAAGTACCCCCTCCCCCAAGTCATGAAACTGCCACCCCTCATCAGAGGTCTGAAATTATTCAAGGGTTATCTTTACAATTTGATGTTCATTTTACTATAGTATGCTGGTGTGTGAAGTTCTTTTTTTGCAATAACTTTGTCAGGAATCATTATTTAGATTCGTAGACCATTATAGATGTAACGGAATACATTTAGAAAGAAAATTAAACTGATAGTTTTAGATTGAAGAAAAACTTCGGTCCATTACACTTGCAGATACAAACTGCTATGTTTGTTATTCGAACAGTTCCCACTTTATCGCTAGTGCATTTCCACTATTTTTAAGGACACTTTTCGGCGATTTAGATTTCAGCAATATTGAAAACACGCTCGTATCTACAAACTACATTAAAAAAGATAAATGTCTCATACATGTATTTATACGGTAAAAGTGTGGAGTGGGAGTAGGGATGACAGGTTGATGTGCGGGGTGGTTCTGTATTTCATATCTACTGAAAGGTTTTGGACTCTGACATGTAATATCATTTTGAAATCTTGTGATATTTTATTGCCGTATTTTTCTCCGTCCATTCATCTCCACAATCATTCTTCTCAATTTAGAATTTATTTTGTGTATGTATTCTTATAACATATTTTGAAATTTTTAACATGAATGAAGTTTGTAACAGAGTTATCATGGTTTACTATTAAATATATAATTTATTTCGAAATGTTCTTTTTTAAGAGTTTTTGCTTTTTCTTGTTTCAAAATAAAAACTTTTAATTTCTTATCATTCTTTATTTAGACAAGGGGACAAAATAGATATAGACATATTAATAAACAGAACGAGAATAAAACACTGTGTAAAGTGAAAGGGGAAGGGAAATAGAGAGAGAGAGAAAGCCTGAGAGGAGGAGGAAAAGTGAGAGAGCGAGAGAGAGAGAGAGAGAGAGAGAGAGAGAGAAAGAGATGGGGGAGGGGGTGAAAGAAGGGGGGGGGGTAGGTAGGGGAGGAGGAAAACCAGCATGCCTAGGCAATGGGATATGAGGACAAGAAAGAGAGAGATTAAGGGAGAAGAAGAAGATCAAGGAGGAGGAGGAGAAAGAGGAAAATAATTTAGGAGGAGAGAATTAAGGGACAGGAAGAAAAACACAAACGACGGAATGAGCAAAACTATGGCAAAACTAAAGTAACTCTCGGGAACCGTGCTTTTGCTATTGCTGCCCCCAAACTATGGAATAGCTCGCAAATAGAAATACGAAGCACTCCATCTCTCAATGTCTTCAAATCCAAATTAAAAAAATATTTGTTCAATCGACAGATCCTATTTGTAGACTTTAGTAAAAAAAAAAAAAGGAGCTCTGCACCAGCGCAGCTGAATATATTTTGTATAAAAGCTACGCTATATAAATTTATTATTATTATTATTATTATTAATGAGGATAAAAATAGATATAATTATGTCAAATATACACCTCAAGTTCTTTCCATGACATGAATTATAAAAAACGAAATTCCGATACAAAATTAGTACAATTATGAGTACATGTATTATGCTCTTACATCTCTTTATGCAAAGCCCAAATAAGCTTTTTATATTTTTTCTTCTCTTTCCTCATTGTTTTTTCTTCCTTCTGCTTGTCACAAATTTTGGCGTAAATGATTTTACCGAAATCTGATAGCCCTTTTCTTTTTTATTTATTTACCATAGTATTCAATTATTTGACATGACCTTCACAAATTCTTTGAATAAACTGAGCATTCACTCGCTCCACCCCCCTCACTTCCAAAAAGAAAGAAAAAAGAATCCCTCTGTAGATCTATAGGCAAATAAGAAAACCACGCAAAGGTGTCTTATAATCATTTCTTGTAGTAGGCGTACTCATTTGTGAAGGCTACATGTATATACAAAGTCGTGACCACTGATCTGTTTTGTAAAGCCTGTTTTCTCAATCAACTTAAAACTTAAACCCCCTTTTCTCGACCTCGCCTCCACCATACCACTCCCCGACCCTCAGCCCTCGACCTCGTTCTCTCTTCTTTTTTTTTCTTCAAATGATGCTTTATTGAAAATATCTAAGGGTCACAAAACTACAAATACAACCAAATGCAAACAATTAATATAAATGTCATATGAACAAATACTAAATAATGTTAAAACATGAATTTGACAAAACTACACATTCTACTTTTTATTCTTCATATTTTTCAACTTTTCTTTTTTAAACAAATTAATATGAACTCATACATGTGCATCTCAAAGAAAAAAAACAAACATAAAAACAAAAGTGATTAAAATAATGATGGAAAATACAACAATACATGTCAATTTTCATGTATGCTTGCAATTATTCCTTTCCTATACTGGAGGTCTAGTATGTTTTTACCCCCCCCCCCTTTTTTCGGCCTTCCGATCGCATTTTGTTATGATCGATCACCAGAATTTCCGGGTCACTGTTTCATGTCTCTGCATTTGATATGAAATTTAAGCCAGATTTATATCATATTGACTTATTTTTGACAAAATGATGCTCCGAAGTGTTCAAGCTCGGTCACCATTTGTTTTGTTTTGCAGTAAAGTGAACACAGACAGCAGCATACATCATATAACTTCAGGTAAATGAATCCTTTCATTAATACGTTGCCCCACATCCTTAAATTTGTGTGTGTGATTATCTCTGACTGTGAGGCGCGAGGCCATGTTTATGACATTTTAATATTTTATTGCGTGGATATAACTCGTTCTTAAGCGCTACATTGATCAAAATTCGGATTGCAAATTATAATAAGAATGGAAAAACGTTGTTTAATTATTGTATTCTAGATGAAGGCTAACATGAAGGTGGTAGATTCTTGATTTTAAGCCCACAAAGGCTGAATTTCAGACTTTCAATTTTCCAACTTTATTTAATCTTTTTATTAGGGTAGAGTGCCCAGTATTCGGTCACTTAAGGGGAAATCACTAATATTTTGAATTCTTACCTCTTTTATTTTTCAATCTACCCATCAAAATAAAAGAAAATTATTCCTCTAACAGGATTTTAGAAAAATATTTCCGAAAGAAGACGGAGCATTTTTCTGCCCAGAATTCGGTCGCGCCGATTAGAATTCGGTCACGCGATTTGTGCGTGGTATCTCCATTGCCAAGGAGCGAAGCGTATTTGCGCACTATTTTCACACAATTGACCGAATACTGGATGAGCGATACCGCATGGCAAGGGTATCGTATACATACCTCTTGCACATCGGCAAGTGCGTCATTTGCAAATTCGCTGCGATGGAGTGAACACGGAAGTGATTCGCTTCACACACATACTAAATTCATTGCGACAGCACATGGAGTTGTTTCGCAATAGACTTCTACATATGGCTATGCATGTTAGCGCATGTGCTAACAGGACGCGGAAGTGCAGAAACTTGTGCGACACTGACCAATTTCGAGCTAAGTTGGAGACAAAAAAATGGGTACAAAAATGAGGAGAAAAGTCTTATTCAGTTATTTTATTCAGAAGCATTGAAATTCTATCTTTTATTTTAAAAATCTTGAAATGCATGCAAATATCGGGATTAAAATGAAATCAAGCATTAGGGGAATTTTTTTTGTCAATTTCAAGTGTAATTTTAGATGGGCAGACATTCGGCCCTCCATCACAATTGTAAGATCATTTTAAAATCATGTTTAAAACGAAGAATGAAACAGCCTTGTTCTCTGGCCTGTGTCTTTGATTTTGTTTAGGTTGTTTGACTTTGAATCATGTGAAATTGTACATTTAATGATGCACATGACTTCATGTATCATATGACACACCCTTTCCATATATCTGCACAATGAATCCTAGTGTAGGATTGAAGGAGCAAGATATACTAGAAAGAGGTGGAGAAGAAGATTTAGATTATGATAAAACATGGATTTTTTTCTTTCCCATCACAGTATGTAGACATCATCTCAGCAAAAATACATTTTCAAAGTTGCATCCGACAAGAAGGGATATAAGCTCTCTCACGAGGAGACCCAGCCAACTCTTCCAACGTGTTCAGTCCAGCAAAATATCCAATGTCAGAACTTTGAGCTCAAAAAAGGATGGGGACAAAGAAGAGGTCTCTGCTGCCACCAGCGGCAACGAAAAGCCATTTGTGGTGACGACCAAGAAGAGCAAGAAGGATATTGCGGAACCGGTGGTGAAGGCCTCTGTGTCTGCTTCGGGAGAACCAGATCCGCCGTCTGAATCGAAAGAGGGCAAGTCTCCTGCAGGTAAAGTGAATTCATGCTCAAGTCCATTGGATCTTAATTTCTTTCCCCTTATATTATAGCATTTATTACACATTGTTGGTTAGTACAGTGACCCTTAGAAAATAAAATTGCTTATTATCTAGTAATGTATATTAAAGGGATCGGTAACTTTGTCTCAGATTCTGAAACAAAATCCTGGATTTAGCTCATGCTGCAATGATAATTATAAACCTTTAGATATGAACCTTATGAAACTTATGTAAGTCAGGAACCCCATGAATTTCATAGCCGATCACCTGAGTCTGACTAATTATCAAGATATTTATGATTGGAAATCGAAATTGAAAATGGTTCTTTTAACACTACAGTCTATTGGGGGGAAATGAGTACCTGTATGGCATATCCAGTCACTCAAAGATTTTTTACTTGTTTGAGGCGCTTCATGATTATTTTGAGGAGCAATCTTTTTAGGGTTTCAATATTACACCATGTCACAAACACTGAGAACACGTAGGACCATGCCTCTCAGATTTAACATTGTTAAACAACGCTTTAATGTCTTTTTCCTTCATAACCTTTATTAGACATTCTTGGTGTATTACAGTGACCCTTAAAGCAAAAACTTAGGAAATGACATGGCTCATTATCTGGTAATGTATAGTAAAGGGAGTGGCCAAGATTGTTTAATGCTCTTTTGAAATTATGCAGTATAAAGAAAATAAATGGTTTAATTTATGACCCCCTTCATAACCCTTTGAAGCATTGCAAATACTCACCTAAATTGTGTTTGAGCAGATCACTTTGATGACATTTATTAATAGATTGTCTATGAAGTAGTTTAAATTTGTGTCCCAAATCTTTCATTTCACAATCTTGTTCAGTATCATCTGGTTAGACTTAAAGACTATTGTTCATTTTTACATACAATCTTTAAAAGCTCCGTAATTTACCTTCACTAAAAACTGCTAGTGTCAAGTGGAGAGTAACATTTTATTTTGGTTGTTCCCCTATCGTTATTCATCATTATTTTTGTTCTAAACAGCTGAACGTCTTGCAAACCTGACCAAGGCTATTGCATCCTACAAGGAGAGAAGAAGGAAAGTTGATTACACCAAGAAGTACACAGATAACAACACAATCACGGCAGTCAGAGCTATGAGTGACTACTTACTGAAATCAAGGTCAGAACACCCTGCCATGTTCCCTAACCCTAACACTAAACACCTATCTTTTTTTTCAGGAGGGTTGAGGGGGGTGGATGAATTACGGAAACAAAATAATCAGACGGTGGTGTACTTTTACTCAAATACTAAGAACAGGTGGGGATGGGGTGTTATACCAAACTCAGATCTCTAATTCAGGAACATTCTTGGACTGTCTGGGGTCCATTGGCGGCTATTTCAGCAGTTTGATAGGAATGCAAATCATTGAAAGCCTAGGAAAAGAGGTGTCAAACTTTAAGCCAATTCATTGGCCTACTTGGGACTCTCTTTTGTGAATGATAGCATGACCAGCTCGGGGACCAGCTGTCAACAATTATATACATACACCTGGGGAGTGTATTACAAAGACTAAGATCGACTTAAGTTGGACTTGAAATATAGCAGGTCGTTCATGCCACTAGTTGCTCTAACCATTCCTGGCATTGGTTTTTCAAGGGATGTACAAATCATGGTCACAAATCTACAGAAATTAATTTTATTGATAGTTCATTATTGAAGGAAAAAATATTATTTAAAGATCATGATTGAGAGAACGATGGTGAGAGCAACCAGTGGCATGAATGGTTTGCCATTGTTCAAGTCCAACTTAAGTCGATCTCAGTCTTTGTGAAACACCCCCCCCCCCCCCAGAAGTGGCCATTGCTGGTAAAAAAAAAAAAAAAATAAGGCTCCATATACATGTATTTGAATGTTGGTGTAGAATTAGTCCGGGCTAATGCCTCTTGCATTAAAGTTGTGATTGAAATCAACTGTCAAATAAATTCCAACATCACAAACAGAACTTGTCTTCTGTCCAACCATCACCATGAAATTACAACTCATGTCTGACTCAGGCATCTGTGTGTCATTGCAATCTTAAGCGAGAGAGCCCTTGGCCAATGATGGAAGGTGTGTGCTCCATGTTACGATGGAACATTTTTATAGATATATTGACTGCTATGAGAGGCATGGCTGTTTCTATAGGCTCAAGGGAACGTTACATCCTGCTATGATCGCAATGGGGATTTCAGTAAAATTTAACTACATTGCGGCCCATTAACCGGGGCAACAGGCATCTTCCTCATTAACTATTGACCGTTAGGCGGGCATGGCTAAAAATCACGACTCCAATTTCTCCAATCAGATGACTAGATTTGTTCAACATACTAAAGAGAGGTATATAATTTTTTTGTTTTTAATTGACTTTCTGTAGTTGATTTATTATAATGATGTATTCAAATTAACGGCTGTTCTTCTCTGGTTATTATTTGCAGTGATCTGGAGCAGCTTAGGAAGACGGTCAGGAGAAGTCCGTACGATCAGGAATCAAGTGAAAGGAACATGATGGTCTATCTAAGATCTGATGTAGAACAGAAGTAAGTTATAACAACGGGGACTTTTAGATTTACACGACGAGAACGTGGACTGCCACGTCTGACATCCTTTTAAGGCAATGTGACGTCCTTTTAAGGCACTGGCAGTGCCCGGCAGTGCCTTAAAAGGATGTCCATTGCCTTAAAAGGATGTCACATATCAAATTTTGCCAATTGCCTTTAAAGTCATTCGGTAACATTGCTCATACAGAGCTGCCAACCATTCCGTTTTTACTGGAATTACTCCGTTTTTTCCTCTCAATTACGGTATTACGTTTTTTCTTCATAAAATATGTTTTTTAATAATTTTTGTAATTTTTTTTTTTTTTTTTTTTTTTTTTTTACATACCGCAGGTCAAACAACTGCCCTAAAATGGTGATTTGATCACAAATTCAATAGAAAACTATTTTAAAACATACTTGAAGAGAAAAATACCACAAAAAAATTACCTGCTTGTATGGAAAAAACAGCATGATGAATGAACATTTCTGCATTGGAAGTGTGTCGCGCGTGGTTGTAAGTTTCGTTTTTATGAATTCCTTTTTTTGGCTTGAAATTCCTTTTTTTTTGCCATCATGATTCCTTTTTTTGGTCGCACAAGGTTGGCAGCTCTGCTCATAATCTACTCTGTGTAATAGTATTTCCTGATTTCATGAATGTTATAGTCTTTAATATGATTTACTATATATATGTAGTAAGGTTCTGAGTTTTACACTCTATAATAATCTCTACTTAAAATATCATATTTGTGATGGAAAGTAAGAATAACAAGCTTGTTACTAACTCTTGGTTTCAGCTTTCTGGGGTGCACATAGAAAAGTTATTGCCCACTGCCTCCCCTGTGGGTACAACATGCAGCTTTGAGCATGTATGTCAAATAACAACTCCAATTTATTTTGATTTGATTTGATTGATTTGATTGATATGATTTGATTGATTGATTTATTTAGTTGTTTTGTTGCTCAAATAGGCTTACATCCTCCTTTTCATACATATAAGCCGTAACTTTGTGTTGAGCGACCTGGACAACCTAATATTCAAATTTACTCATGCTAGATATCCACTGTCCATTTTGTTTGTCCCGTGACCTTGAGCACCTACTAGAAGAAAATGTCATAATATTCTAAGATCAATTAAAAATTCAGGAAAATGGCAAAAGTTATCTGAGCTTTTGTTACAATTGTCATCCGCCAATGCATAATACAACCTTTCTTCTTTTCTTGATGTTACTAACAGGGCTATTGAGATTTGGGGAAGCATGGATGCACTTGAAATGGAGAAGAAGAAGAGGAGAGAAAGAGATGCTGTATATAAAGAGCGTGAGTATATTGAATTACAAGGATGTTACTTGCAATATTATGATCACAAAAAGGATGATTAACATTTCATAGTATGTCGATTTTCCTTCAGATTGCTTTACAATCAAAGAAATACATTTTTGGAGAGATGACGGTCAGAAATATTGCTTGCCGATAAAAGAAAATATCTGCATTTGTTTTTTAAACTGTCACATGTTTAATGTTGATTAAAAATCAAAATCTCTTGATGACAGAACTTTACAGTTTACTTCACCTTTGATGAAACATTGAATATATTATACATGTATAATTAATGTTAATGATCTTCTTTTTGTTCTCCAGATTTGTTTCTGCTCAAGAGGGCAATGAGGGAATATGACTCTTTCTTTGGTCCTAAAGAGGTAAGTGTGATGAGAAATCAAATGTTTGTGTGAATGAGGTTTTTCTTTCTCTATTTTATTAGTAATTTTATTGTTCCTGTGCTATTTACTGAAAGGTAACCCTAAAATATTTTTACTGATGTTTACATACAAAAATACACATGAAATCAAAAAAGCTGCCAATCATATCTATTTTGGAGGAATGATTCTTATATTTTGGCATTAAAGCTATTGTTTTGACCCAAATTCCTCTCTTTTTCTGAAATATTCTGTGCGAAAAGTATACAAAATAGACTGTATTTCTAATTTTGCCTTGAGTGATTCCTAATTTTTGCTGTGAAACGTTGGCCGGTATGCATGACTAGTAGTTTGTTGATGTTGCACATATATTTTACTTGTACTCAGTATCATGACATATCTTCCTAGTTGCAAAATATTGATGTTTGCAATGTAACATACTCAAATAGGACGTTGGGTTACATAAAGACGTATTCCATCCTTCAATTCATATTATCTTTCTCTCTTTGATAGCCAACACCATCAATCTTTGAGGGTGCTGGTCAGGTTGTGCTGTCTGCAATAGCCATGTAAGTAGAACTCTGATAGCACAGTGTAAGTTGTGTAGCTGATAATGATGGGAATGACTTCTCACTCAATGTCCATAACTGCAAATAAATTATACCTCCCACAAAAAGATTTTGGTATAAACATATCATTGTTGAGTAATGATGAGAAAATGAATCTATGACTGTCATTATCATGTGTTGTACACTTGGTCTTGAGTAGTGCTTTTAAAGTGAATGCCATCTCCAGCTTTTTGTTGTTGTTGTTGTTAATTTTGACAAAAAAACAACACATTTACCATATGATGAAACAATGCAGATTGCTTTAAAGGCTGTCTCTACTAGTTTGACTAGGAGGTATTAGACCACCCAGGGTGGCCACTGACAGGTGGCTATCTCATCAACTCAGCTCTCAATTAACATAAGAAAAAGAGGATCATGAGGGACCAATGGTCACCGATTAGGCATTGTTTGCTATATAGAGGGAGTAAGTAGCTACAAGTAGTACCTTGGTACTTTAAGTCTAATTTTCTAAGCAATTCTATTGCCTAAACCCAAGATGAGCATTACCTTACACATATACATGTATGATAATTATGGGCATGAGTGGTAGGAGTAGGTTAATTGAGTTGATTAAAATGCCACAGGTAAAACTTGGAATATATGCTTTTAACTGTTTTTCTTGTATTGTGAAGTGCAGGAACATTGGTTGGTGGTTACCATACTTTACCTGACTACTAAGAAAGCATTAGTGCTTGTTAGTAAGCAACCAGAGGACCTATGGCTTTTACATCCTTTCTGAGGGACCTAACATTTAATTAAATAATCCAAAATCACCTTGTTGTGACACGTATCTCATATTATGAATTGCAGCAACACAGGTAACTTTGTGTTCAAGCTGATGGCATGGCTCTACTCTGGTTCATCCAGCATGTTCTCAGAGGCCATCCACTCGTTAGCGGACGTGTGTAATCAGTGCATTCTTGCCCTCGGTATCTACCAGTCCTTCAAGAAACCATCAAGGAATCATCCGTAAGTAGGCCCCAAATATCTCTCCTACAGTCAAACCTGCTTTTAGTGACCACATGTCTACAAAGACCACATTTCTTGTTTCCATTATAGCTGCACATTTCTGTTTGGCTGTCAGGTCATTTGAAGCCTCAGGTGTTTGTAGTATCTATAGATTTATTTCTTTTGAGATCCTTTTTTCACATTTTCAGGTTCTTTACTGTGTACTCTGTGGTTTAGAGAAAAAAAAAATGTTTTTGCCTGAAGTTTGCAAGATACCTAGATGACTAAACCTTAGACATTACAGTTATTAGCCTGCATCTCCCCCCCCCCCCCTCAACATATACATTTTACCATCTAGGAGTATTGGCCTTTCACAAATAGTCCATTTCTTAAACTACCATGTGGATGATTAAAACTCTATACATACTTCCATCTCCAGGGGTCTAACATTCCATTTGTATTAATTTTCATTATTCTATAGAATATATTTAAGACGTGGATGCACAGTAATAAAAGACCTGCCAACCAGTACGATTTTGTTGTATTTCGTACGATTTTTAGAAGCAAATGCGACAGTACGATTTTCCTCAATAAAATACGATTTTTTCACAAAAAAAAATAAAGAAATGGTATTTTGTGTGTGTGTGTGCCATTTTCAATGGCAAAATGCCCACTCTGTCCTGTAAAGTATCCTACAAGCATCTCACATCGGTAATTTGGGGATGTTTATTGGTTCATCAAACACAACAGTCGTGATGAAATCATGCATATTCAACCAATGATCTATAAAAAAATTCTTCAGAGTAACAGTCCGTGTTTATTTTAAAGAATACAACTTTTGTCAGTAAAATACAACTTTTTGGATTAAAGAATACAGTTTTTGAACTCCAGAGGTTGGCAGGTCTGTAATAAACAGGGTTGTCTCATTCATGACAAGTGTAATGGTTTACCGGTAGCCTTCTTTCCACATTCATGGTGCCTTTGCTCTTGCATTGCCCTTTGTGTCAAGTCCTACCAAGTTCCCACATTCTCTCTCTTGTTTCTCTCTGATTCTCTCCATCATATTATTGTATGACTATGATATACAGATTGGTAAGGCATTTTGTTTATTGTAATTTTACTTTGTAAACTCCATGCGATTCAGCTCTTGGGCTAGCATGTTGATACCATTTCAATTCTATTCAATGCTTTTTATGCTCATTTTTCCTCTCTGTGTTCACCTCACCAGGTACGGGTTCAGCAACATGCGTCACATCTCATCCCTGATTAGCGGTGTGGGTATCTTCTGTGTGGGAGCTGGTCTCTCATTCTATCACGGTATCACAGGGTTGCTTCATCCTGAGCCTGTGCAATCGCTCTTCTGGTCCTACTGTATACTGGGAGGGGCTCTGCTTACAGAAGGAGGTAGGTTGTAACCCCCTCCCCTCCCCACTCTCTAAATCTCTCTCCTCCCCCACCTCTCTCTATCCCCTCTCTCTACCCCCTCTCTCTACCCCCTCCTCCACCTCGCTCTCATTTTATCATGGTATCACTGGGTTACTTCAACCTGAGCCTGTGCAATCGCTCTTCTGGTCCTACTGTATACTGGGAGGGGCTCTGCTTACTGAAGGAGGTAGGTTGTATCACCTCACCTTCCCCCCTCTCTAACTCTCTCTTCTCCCCCTCTCTCTACCCCCTCACTCTACCCGTGAAAATGTAATATGCAGTTGTATTTTCAATTTAGGTCCTCCCCTAAAAAAAAAATCACAAACATAATTTAAGTCATTATCAAAGTATGAACTCTGAAGTAAATAATGCCTTTTTATTATTTCAGCAACTCTGTCCATTGCAATCAATGCTATCAGGAAAGGCTCTACTGCCAGAAAGATGAAGTTTTGGGATTATGGTGAGTATCACTATTTCAATCATTGAAATTGTATGGTTTGTAGTTATGCAGATGATATACATTGTGAGGTTTTAGGCAAATGTATACAGGCGGAGCGTGATACAATGGTAGTTGCACTTATGAAGGATTTGTATGGAACAATTTCTTGAATAGTTGTATTGTCATTGAATTTATGTGCCATGTATACAGTAATTTTAAGGGGGGGGGGGGGGGGGGGTCAATCCTAAAAAGAAAGAGATGTGTTATTTACTCATTGCTCTTGTTCCACTCCATTCCACAGTGTGGAGGGCTAGAGACCCCAGTGTCAACCTGGTATTCATGGCAGACACTGCTGCTGTTATTTCGCTCTTGGGTATGGAGTGGCAAATGTAGATTAATGCCTTGCCAAGAGACATTTCTAGTGGGAGGGGGGTCAATCCCCCCTTAATGAAAGAGATGTGTTATTTACCCCTTGCTCTTGTTCCTTTCCACTCCGCAGTGTGGAGGGCTAGAGACCCCAGTGTCAATGTGGTATTTATGGAAGACACTGCTGCTGTTATTGGTGTGATCATCGCTGGTAGCTGTATGGGGCTCACCTCGATCACAGGGAACCCCATGTATGACTCGATTGGAGCCTTAGGAGTTGGGACTCTACTAGGTAAGTTGAATCTGTGTCCATTACTTTAAGCCCATCTGTACTAGTGTACAGGAGGGATTAGACCACCCTGCAAGGTCACTGGACAGGTGGTTATCTCATCAAATCAGCTCTCAGTTAACATAAGAAAAAGAGGATCATGGGAGACCAATGGTCACCGATTAGGCATTGTTCGTTATATAGAGGGCGCAAGTAGCTATAAGTAGTGCAGTGGTGCTTTAAGCTTTTTAATTTGGAGTTCTACTTGGTAAGATAATTATATGTTGGTTAGTGTGATCCTCACTGTTAGGTTTTTGGGCTGGCCTCTTGGACAGGTAAGGTAATAAGGTGATATGAAATAGAAGTTATGTTAAGTAATGTTATAACATTTACTCTGAAATCTACCTGATGCCTCATTAAACACTTGTTGTGTCTGTTCATGTAGGACACATTTATTTACTATCTAATCCATAATTCATTTTTAAACTTCATGCACGACGGCTCTGGAGGACTGGAGACAGGTACAATGACGCACTTGACATATTTCTTATTCTGTATATCTGAATTCATCCAAACTTTCGCTTATCAGTTTCTTAGACCTATGCTTTGTTACAGAGCAGCTTGCTATGCAGTCTACATTTTTTTTATTTGTATATATCCGTAAGGAATACCGGTAGACCATTTTTGTAATGCAACCAAATTTATACTGAAGTGCCTCGATACAAATTATTTCAATCACCTGTTCAAAATAATTGTATTTCAATAGTCATAATTTGTGTTGTTAGGTAAGGCAAGTCCTACCTAGCAACAACTAATGCATGTAATTTGAATTGTGAATATCTAGATACATTTATTGTAATGGGTGAATGAAATAACTTGTATCGAAGGATCATGGGGGACTGACAGGCACCGATTAGGCTTTGTTTGCTATATAGAGGGCGCAAGTAGCTATAAGTAGTGCAGTGGGGCTTTAATTTGAAGACTTTCCTGTTGATGATAGTCTTCTTACTTTCTCTTCCAAACAGGAGCCGTGTCTGGTTTCCTCATCTATACAAACACCATGGCCCTGACTGGACGGTCCATCCCGGATGATCAGCTGCTCAAACTCAGCGAGGTCATGGAGAATGATGTCATGATTAGGTCAGTAGAATTAGACATGTCTTGAACATGTTAAAGATATGTTATATTTATGAAGCCCGTACCATTTTACCATTTTAGGGTGACGATTGACAAATATACTGGCATCCAAGCAGTTTTTATGCCTCCGCCACCGAAGGTGGTGCCGGAGGCATCATGTTTTCGGGTTGTCCGTCCGTACGTCGTACCGTCCGTACGTCCGTCCCGTTTGACCGTTATCACAATATCTCAAGAACCATTTAAGATTTAAACTTAAGACTCAGGAATAGTATTTATCACCATAGGAAGACGATCTGATTAGATTTTGGAGTACGTAGGTCAAAGGTCACAGGTCACAGAGGTCAACTTATGAAATTCCTTGTATTGAGTTTGTTAGCGCGATATCTCAAGAACCATTTGAGATTTAAACTTCAAACTTAAGGATAGTATGTATCACCATAGGAAGACGATCTGATTAGATTTTGGAGCACGTATGTCAAAGGTCAAGGGTCACAGAGGTCAACTTATGAAATTCCATACATTGAGATTGTTATCATGATATCTCAAGAACCACTGGAGATTTAAACTTCAAACTTAGTGATAGTGTGTATCACTATAGGAAAACAATCTGATTACATTTTGGGTCACGAGGTCAAAGGTCAAAGGTCACAGGGCTCATTATGTATGCAAAAACAGCTTGTGATCGCGTTATCTGAACAACCGATTGATGGATTCCTGCCAAACTTTGGTCATGTATGTATCTTGCAGAGCTGATGAACTGATTAGATTTTGGGGTCACGAGGTCAAAGGTCAAAGGTCACAGGGCTCATTATGTATGCAAAAACAGCTTGTGATCGCGTTATTTGAAGAACCGATTGATGGATTCCTGCCAAACTTTGGTCATGTATGTATCTTGCAAAGCCAATGAACTGATTAGATTTTGGGGTCACGAGGTCAAAGGTCACAGCGCACATTGTGTATGCAAAAACAGCTCGTGATCGCCTTATCTCAAGAACCGATTGATGGATTCCTGCCAAACTTAGGTCATGTATGTTACTTGCAGAGCTGATGAACTGATTAGATTTTGGGGTCATGAGGTAAAGGTCAAGGTCATGCGGCTCATTATGTATGCAAAAATAGCTTGTGATCGTATTATCATTAGAACAGATTGATGGATTCCTGCCAAACTTAGATCATTTATGTATCTTGCAGAGCCAATGAATGGTTCATAAGATCAAAGGTCATGGGCTCATTATGTATGCACAAATAGCTTATGGACGCATTCGCATTAGAACTGACAGATGGATTACTATTTAACTCAGGAAATCTTGCAGAGCCAATGAACTGAGTAGATTTTAGGGTCATGAGGTCAAAGATCAAAGGGTCATATATGTATATGAGAAATTGCTTGTAATCACGATATTCTGAGAACATGTTAATGGATTACAATTGAACTTGAATTTGAAAAATTTCTTCCGTTTCGGTTTGTAAAATTGCTCTATGACGGAGGCATCATTTTCGACTGCGCACAGTCGAATTCCATCTAGTTTCCCCTTATCTCGATGAAGAAGTCTGAAACAAGAAGATTAAACTAAACTACATGCTAACTACATCTGGTGTTCCGTTCTCTCTCTCTCTCTTTCTCTCTTTCTCTCTTTCTGTTTCTCAGTCTCTATCTGCCTGTCTCTCTGAGTCCAGCCTCAACATGGGATGCAAAAAAAAAGGGGGGGGGGTGTAGTCCCCAAATCCTATGTAGCACACTTAAGTGACCGAAAAGGGAAGATCACCCATAACTATGTCATTTTCACGTTGTTAATGTCATATTTATTTGGTCAAGATAATTGTTCTCATGTATGTGCTTATAAAGTAAATATGAATCATGGAAGGGGCAATTCACTCATTGCATAACATAATAGATTTCTACTCATATTTGATAATAATAGTAATAATAATAATACTATTACTAATAATACTTATTTGCCTGGGGTATCGTCATCAGTATTAATACTGGTCTCCCTGAGGACTCTCATAACAATAATCATACAGCCATGTATATTCAAACTTTTTTTAATATACAAATCTTTTCACAGAGGTGTATACGATGTAAAGGCTACAGACATGGGCGTAAATACGATACGCTTCAAGGCAGAGCTGGACATCGACGGTGCTGAACTCACAAGATCGTACCTTGATACTCAGGACCTGGAAGTCATTCTTAAGGTTAGACCAAGTTTGAGACAAATCACAGGAGAAAGAAAAAAGTATTCCAAAAAATGGTAGCTTAGATTCATTTTGGAATCTTAAATACAATGTACATGTAGATTCAGGAGGGTTACACATCACTGTTAATTAACAGACGGTCATCTTCTAAGCTACCGTAATGTTTTGATTGTTGACATGTAAATTCCTTTTTTTAAATGGTTGCATTACAATTTGATATTTAGTATGTTTAGAAGTTTAAACTGCTGTAGGAATTCAATTCTGGAGAATGTAGTACATTCCAACATAGTCATTACCTAGTACCTTTGTACTGATATGATAGCTGATTCATGGGTTTATCATTGAAAAACCTCTTTATACATCAATCTAAATTTTAATAAACATGCTTGAACATAGAATTAACACCAAGAAAGCAAAGTATTATTAATAAAAAATGCTGTAACTTACTTTTTTCAAAACTCTTGTTTGCAGGAGATTCAGAGCTTTAAGAACTTAGAGGAAGTGGAATATTTCATGCTGAAACACGGAGAGAGGATCATTGACCAGCTGGGTGCAGAGGTGGACAGGATAGAAAAACTCATCAAGGTAGGATTTTGAAATGGATTACTGTAAACCTAATATTCGTGGTGCTTTAATTTTCGCACTAAAGTCGGTGTCCACGAATATTAAAACCCGCAAATATATAAGCATGCCTTCTTATGCCTGTTTTGAATGGGCTGAATTGCGTGCAACGCAAATTTAAGAACCTGCAAATATGTTTTGGGGTCGCTCAGCGTGAAAAATTTATCACACTAAAATAACAGCATTTACAGTTTGATGTCACTGAATATTGGGTATATATACTATGCTGAATAATGATTTTCTGTTTTTTAAGATCCATTATTACCCAGCTTTCTTTTAAAATATTACTTCTGATGTGAGGGAGTTAAAGGAGATAGATTTCAGGGTTTTTTTTTCAAATTTTAATTTTGTGATAAAGCTATGAAGATAGATTGAAACAGCTACAAATTTAGCTTTGGAGTGCCTTAATTTTTAGAGATATGACGTTTTGATTGAAAATCATTATTTTGATATATTATTTCATCCTTGAATATAAGTCTAAACTGACCCTCTGTCTGTGTATGTATAGGATGGATAACATCAGTGTAAAATCCCCAACTGTTTCTTTAGATAGTTAATTAACAGCTTAGTCAGTTGCTCATCTTATCGTGTGGTGTATACATGTAATATTAAATTGTGTGTTCTGTCAACTTAGATGATATTCTTTTCCATCTTTGCTCACAGGCAACGGATCCAGAGGTACGGCATGTGGACCTTGAAATTCTCTAAGGTCACATCTCTTTGGGATGTCTCTTATCCTTCATTGCATCCAAGAGTGCTGACCGGTGGATCTACTTGTTTCGTTTGACCAAGGTGTTCCAGCAGTTGTCAGAGACCAAATGCCATGTTTCTCGTTCTTCATTGCATCCAAGAGCTTTGACCGATGAATCTACTTGTTTCGTTTGACGAAGGAATCTTTAGGTTTTCAAGGAGTCGTCAAAGACCAAATGCCATGTTTCTTGTTCTTCATTGCATCCAAGAGCTTCGACCGATAGATCAACTTGCTTCGTTTGACCTAAGAGTCTTGAGGTGTTCCAGCAGTCGTCAAAGACCACATGTCATTAAGTTAACGTCTTTTTCTGCTACAGGTTGAATCTTCGGCTGCCACATTGTCTGTGAGTGCATGTCACAGATACATTGTACATGTAATAGAAGTAGACGATGGCAGTCCAATGATTGTTCCGGTAGTCGACCGAAGCGGATAAAGATAAGGCCCGAGATAACATGGGATGAAGCCACACAGGATGTGCATGTTAAGTAAATATGAAAGGGTTGTGGTCTGATCAGGAAAGGTGAAGCTGATTGGGTTTAGTGTTAAGTAATAAAGAGAACATTGATGGATAAGATAGAGAACTACGATCGACGAGAACGTTGTCCCTCAGAAATACACACACCAAGACCTGTGCTCACAGAGGCTACCAGTTACCAGGCAGAGTTACCTTTTTCAGAATAGGATATACCAAAGGCAAGACCTGGGGGAAGTTTCACAAAACTTATCATCAGTGACAAATGACAGTTTTTGTTTTAAGCTACTGAAATCCTTGCTTCTGATTGGTTATCAGCAGATTTATCACTGATATTTGTCATTTGTCTTTGAAAGAAGGCTTTGTGAAATGGGTCCCTGGCTTAATTGTCATGTTTGGAGTAGGATGCTGACTGACTTTTTCAAGTTTGAGAAGTTGAAATGTTGTGGCACAGATCTTTGGTTGCTGGAGACTTTCTATTGTGCCATGTGGGAGTTTGTTGTGCAAGCCATAAACACATTTTTCTTACTCTTAGGTATCAGCATTATATGGAGCCTCATATACCGCGAGTGTGAGTCTTTTGACATTTCCCTCTGTTCAGAAAAAAAAAAAAAAATCTACAATGAATCAGTCTTCTTGTGCTTCCCTTAAAATCGCTGCATCCCCTGTCATTAAACAACGTTTAAGCAATTCGTTGCTGTTAAATGTACATGATTGTCGGTATACAGTGTAAGGCAATTATTTATCATCAGGTTCATACTTTTAAAGGTTGAGCAAATTGTTAGTATTGTCTGTACAATTTAGATAAGGGATAATAAAATGCAGATTGTCTTGCATTTAATCAACATAATGCTAATTATTTGCATAGCACAATGTCTGTTGGTAATGACAAGTATTCATTGTTTCAATGGCTGAAGCCAAGCTGCCAGCGGTACAAATGTTATACAAATTCAAACATTCATACAATGGATATAAACTAAACACCTGCAAGTAGCGCTGTGACTGTTCAATTTATCATTCTGCACAGCCTCCAATATTAAAGTAGTTTTAGCATCGGTAGATTCAAGGCATCTTGGTAGAATTGCATGCAATCAAAATGAAATTACTTATTCTGAAATATTGTGAAGTTTTATGCTACATTGAGCACACTTCCAACATATTCAGATTTACATTCGTCATTATTGAATAATTACGATGTTATGTTTATACAAAGAAATGCCCCCAAAGGGGAAAATTGTGACAAATTTCTTAAGTATTTACATGTGGTGATATCTTTAATGTTTGTCAGTAATAATGCTCTTTTTTGCAAGTTCTCTCCCTGTCATATTTTCAAAATTGTTCTGTAGAATGGTGTAATGGAAGTAAAACTACCAATGGCATTGTTTGGAAAACATGATGACAAAACCAGATTTAACATGGATAGTTTCCATGCACATCAGTGCTAAGAAGTGCAACATTTAATCAATTGCTTCTGTCTTGGTGTTTTGTTTTAGCTATTTTTTCTCTTTACCCATAACAGCATCGGATGAACCCTCGTTCAGCAGTATCACTGCAAAGGATATCCATGATGTTATTTTTGATTGTTAAAAATCTACTACAGTTTTTCTTACAATGTAAGAATTGTATTGGCTTAAAATTAATTCATGACCGATTAATAGTGTTTTAATCATCGGAATGAGATAGCAATATCACATATTGTCTCACAAATACATGTGTTAATACATGTAGTGAATTTTGAGGGCGAGCAGATATTAACTTTGTTGCTCATCACAGAATCGCACAACAATTTTCAGCAATGTTTCTACAAATATAACAAATTTTGTCAATGTCCAGGAAATAAATATGAAATTGAAGGTAATAGAAAACCAGGTGCTCCCTCTTCAGGACCACCGAGTTTAGCCAACAATGTTTGAGTATGGTATATGTTGCTTTGTCGGGCAAGCATATAACACAATTATATTTATGCCACAAGGCTACCTTCTTCAACCAAGTTTTTCCAAACATTTTTGGTCTGTATGCTACCGAAATTTAAATAGTATGCTGGATTTAAGCTCAGTGTAAAGTCAAGTTTATTTAAGGGACTTGGTAACATTGTTCAGATGAAAGAAAATGGTGCTAAGGTAGTGACTCCAATGCTAGATGTACAATTAAAGATAATCTGAAATTTTGAGGGAAAAGAGACCATTATTAACGATACAAATTTGGGGAAGCTGATCTGACCGATTTCTTAATTCTTCCAACTATATTATTACAATTTAATTAAATTTTAGGTGAATGTAAATCTTCACAAAACGATGAATTGGCTCTATATTCCATTCCAAACATTGAAGTGTTAAAAGATTTTAAAAAGCCTTTTTGTCTTATTTTCGGTTGGGATAATTCAAAAAATTGTTAGGAGAATTTACTCTTGGAGGGAGTTGCACATTGGCGCCTTCAAAGAAAACCATAAATATCTTTGTGGTTTGAGATTTTTTTCAGGATTTTTTTGCATGGTAGAGGGTAACAGTAAAAGGAAAATGGTAAGTAACATTTCATACAAACAACGTTTTTTTCATCAACCTTCGACAATGTTACTGGATCACGGAAGTTGGTCTAAGGTCTAGGTTTTCCCTTTTTTTAAAGTGACCCTAGACCCGATGTTGGGGTTTAACTGAATTAGTAGATTACAAACCTATCTAATTAATGTCACCTGTATAGGCTACTACTTGAGATGTTTGAAAGCCACTTATAGACTATAGTTCATGTTTATGAAATTACATGGCTATGCCTGTATGCATGTGTTGAACAATATCCTTAAAGATACTTGACATTTATGAGGTACTGTAAAAGAACAAGTCGGAAATAACTCTCTATTGATTATGTGTTGTATTTATGATTGTGCAGAGATATACAAATATGTTGATGTATTTTATGAGACCTCAGTCTCAGTAAAACGATTTAACTTTATATGTTTCTGCTGTTAAACCAACAATCTTGAAATGATGTAATAAAATGAAATATGATATGCTTGAAAAGTCATATTAAGGCATGTATAATTTGTGATCATTGATAGTATTGGTTGTAATCTCTCTCTCTCTCTCTCTCTGTTGATATAGTATATATAGGCAAACAAACAAACACGATATGAAAACAAAGAACCATATTATATCTTTAGTGGAAGTATTTTATTATTGCAGTTCTCTGAAAAGGAGGAAAATACAAGGATGGATATCAAATACTGACATGAATCAGGTGCTGACAAATAATGTATTCATCAAACTTGTTTAGTAGTCATTTTCTGTCTTTGAAAATAGTTAACAGGCGCTGGAGACACACCACTCGATTTAACTCAGAAATATGCGAAATTATTCATGTCAAAAAGCGGTTGGCCTATGCGTCTTACACAATATTCTTCTTTCGTAACGTCTGGCATCTATCTATGAATTTCATATAAGCTTTAAACGTCCGTAAAAGATATTAGTGACCCTAACAAAGCAGTGAGTTGCAATGAATGATTTTTGTTTAGATATGATAATACAGTCCTAATTGTAAAAGACTGCAAGAACCTTTTCTATTCTAAAACGTGGACAATTGATGAAAGAAAACTATCTATAATACCTGATCATGTTATACAGTTTATTAAATGAGCTAGCTTTGGTTATCAATTAAAAACAATACAGAAATGCTCCCGTTCTAATCTTACGTAACAGATTGCAAGAAGATGGCTTCTTTAAAGCCGCATATTCGATGCGTACCAGGAAGATGAAAAAGATCACTTTTTTTTATTTTACATTCTGACACTTCCCAAAATATATTTACGCTCGATGGCATTATAATTCACCTAGTAATATGCGGGACACAAATAATGACAAACGTCTTGGACATCCGAAAAAAATTACGAGTATTCGATGCATGAATGTCCCTCTGAAACTCGGTTCGTTCTTACCATCACTAAATAAATAATAACTATGAAGGGACATCGGTTTTCGTCATGATTTCACTATGATTAACATTTGTCAAGCCTATCGAAATGTAGGT
Source organism: Strongylocentrotus purpuratus (assembly GCF_000002235.5). Taxonomy (NCBI): domain Eukaryota; kingdom Metazoa; phylum Echinodermata; class Echinoidea; order Camarodonta; family Strongylocentrotidae; genus Strongylocentrotus; species Strongylocentrotus purpuratus. The sequence goes on from NW_022145596.1 coordinate 20,012,574, forward strand.
TATGTGAAAGATTTGGTGTAACAGTCATTCTTGCGTCAAGTACGTCTTCCTGTTTGCCATTTTGTCTGTTCATTAATTCGATTTACCAGTTAATGGGTTGGTTCGATTTGTAGGTAGATGGTTGGTAATCTTGTTGAATGCCAAATTGATTGGTTGGTGGGTCGGTTGTCTGGTTGTCAGGATGGTCAGTTGGCCATGGCCTCTTTGGTCGTTCTGTCGGTTAGTCCAATATTGGTGGGCTGGGTTGTCTACCTGTTCGTTGGTTATTCGTTGGTTGGGTGATTAGTCCACTTGGTTTGTTAGTTGGTTAAGCGGTCGATCGGTTTGTTGGTACGTCGGCCGGTCGGATGAATGTCAGACGGGTGATCGGTTGGTTGGATGGTCAGTGGATGGGTAGGGTGGTTGGTCGATTGATTGGTTGGACGGACGGGTGGGCGATTGGTTGGTCGGTCATCTGTTGGTTCGGTGGTCATCCGGGTTGTTGGTTGCGCGGTCGGTCAATCGGGTGTTCGGTTGGTAAGCTGGTTGGTGGTCAGCCGGTCGATCGGGTCGTTGGTTGCGTGGTCGTTTGGGCGGTCAGGGGATCAGTCGACCGGTAGTATGGTTGGTCGGTCAGTTAGGCTGGTTGCTCCGTATTTGTCCGATGGTTTGTTGACTGGTTGGTTCATTGGTCAATTCGGTCGCAAGGAATGTTTTTCGCATCCCCATACATACCAGTCTGTATGTTTTGTCTGTCAGACTCAAATATACTGTAATGTCCATGTCGGTCATCTACTTCGTAATAAGCATTTCTTAGATCGTTGTCAATTTTTAACTCATTATAGCGTCCTCGATCTGCCAGTGACTTTGCGTCTCTCCATACCAAGTCGGTGAATACTGTAATATACGCCTATTTATATTGGTAGGAGGTGCGTAGAGGTCAAAACTACAGTAGCAGTGTAAAAGTTCTAGCCGGTGCGAGGGCACAAAGTGTCGTGAATGCACATTTCGGAAGCGCGTTTACTTTCCTTTCTACTCATATCCTGAACTTCCTGTCAATTTAAGTGTCCGTTAATCTCTCCATGTCTTCAAGGCCATTTCACTGTCAGTCCCGCCGGCGATCTCCCTGTGCATCAGTACAAATATCTTCCCCAACATTTCCCGATGAGTATTACATTAGAATGTGCATCATAGTCGTAGATAGTCCATAAAGCCGTTTCATTTTAACTTGAATCTGAAATGAAATCAAGTGATTTTAAAAATACCCTTTTTCAAGGCGCTCTATAGTTGTCATGTCAGGATCTTTTTTTGTTTGTCAGGTGGTGTCCAGGAATGATTGTCAAATCATGTCAAGCTCTTGACCGATGAAATAAAGCATATGTAGCCCCTTGGTTATATCGCTATCCGTCAGTCCCAAGTTCTACCAGTCAGCAGTCAATGATATTCAAAATTAGGCAATCATGATCAACGTCACAGGTTCAACATAGGTTAATTCTGGCTATGAAGAAACATCAATGATTAGAACTTCCCATTTTCAGAGTCTCAGAGTCGCGGTGGAATTTAAAAGCACGCGGGTCAATCATCAATCAGTATTGTCAGTCGTGTCAACCAGGTCGTGGTGATAGTTTATAGTTTGAAATCTGTACCAACATGCCATTTAGCTCTTGTCAAACACAACTCATTCCAGCCTCTACTGATGGGTACGTGCCATTGTGCCTCCTGGATCATACATTGAACTGAACACCCACACAGTCACTGTCATGAAGCTGAATTTGTGAGTTCGTCTGGTGTTGGTCAAGTCGTGTCGTCATCTTGCATGTCGTCTAGAAGTCTTAATTACCTAACTAATACTAGTAGTTACCGACGAGAAGGCTTGCCGATGAAACATTACATCAGCAATATAAACATAAACTCGGATACTGTGACGGAGCTTCTGAATGGCCAATCGTTCGATTCATTCGTCCAGTACGTGTGTCATTCACCCACTGTCAGGACTGGAGTATATATTCACGGAGGTCACACTATAGTCATGTCATCGTCCTTGTCCCTTTCAATGAGGAGGTGAGTTGGCTCAGTCGGTAGAGCCTCTGCCTGTCGAACCAAAGGTTGTGCATGGGATCGAATCGAACCCATTGGATGTCCCTTGTATAGGACGTTCAATTAAGGCCACATGCAGAGGAGAGTCACCACCTTTGCAATTGCACGTTAAGAACCCACTGCACTATTCGTATTATATAGAGTAGAGGGAAACCCCGGTGTAATAAGTTATACCGAGACCTGATCGAGAGTCCAGGGATTCAGTTCGCTTTTCGCCTTCCAGGCACAGGTGACGCCAAATACTTAATAATTATAATGACAGTAATGAGAAACAAACAGTATCGTTTGAAGAGATGTCGGTGCAAACATTTTGTCAGAAATATGAGCAAATGGTTTTGGAGTCCGTGGTCTTGGTTCTAAAATGCTCATCCGTGTACACATTCATTTGTATTAAAATCAGGTTTTCTAGCAATCTAATTGTCACAGTGGTCCGGTAAGTTTTTCTTTCGTGGGTAACACAAGATTGATTTTATGGCGTTTTGTCGGAACAGTCATAGCAGTGTTCTATTATCTTGTCATACATGATGAGTTTGAAGGCTTATAGACAATCATGATAGACCGTAGTCGTTTGTGAGTCAAAGTCCCACTGTTTTCAGTCGTAGGGTAAGAAGTCATGGTGGTTTTCCAGTTTTGGGGAATAAGTGTAGAGATGAGATTCGTCTTAAAACAAACACCTGTCATTCGTTTCATTAAGGCATCATCCCACACTATCAAAAGGTCTAGACTGTCCATAACACGCGTAAGATCAACAGTTCCGGTCTCCTATAATAGTTCTTCTGACAACTTATCGAGAATGTCCGTCTCGTGAATCTTTTTTAAAAACAATTTCTCGTGAGCTTTTGGTTTGATGGGCCATTGTTAGATAGGAATAGCCCCCTTAAAAAGTTAAAACGATGGCGAAGTACAGTAACAGTTATGTCGGGTTCGGTTCGGGTCATGTTGGGTTCAAATCGTCGTTGATTTGCTTGCGTCCTAAACTTCCGAGGCCTTGCAAAGACAGTTCATATCCTACTATGCAACAAACAGGTTAGTTTAGGATTTTTTAAAATGATCAAGAAATAAATATTTAAGAATGTAGAATATCCCCTTCGTTGTAAATTACTCTGTCATTAATGTAATCAAATTGAAACTCAAAAGAAGGTAATATTCCGTCATTATTAGAGAGAGGGAGCTTGACCTACGCAATGCAATTTCAAGAAACACAGTCTGTCAATAAAACAAAGAACACTGGGTATTAGTACTTCAATACAATATAAAATAATGTAAACATGTCGGTAATAGATCACAGTATAAAAAGATATCCTCCTCGATTTCAGATTGAAGATGGCATCAAATACCATCTCATAATGATATGAAACATTTTGTTTCTATAAAAAGAATCTATACATTATATGACAAGTATTATACTTTTTTTGCAAAAAATTTATGACAATATATTGAAACACCACAGTACAAAAAACGAAGAGATATAATCATCAGTCACCGTGAGGTGAAGTACTTTGAAGAAAGTCATTGCTTAGAAACGCGATATATTATACGTAGTAGATCATATTGGCTTTGCCATTTAATTGCAATAGCCGAAGCTGAAGGTCTTGCATTTCTGTTATGAGTGTCCTTTCATCAGGGTCTTCTTTGTCAGCTGTTTCTGAAGTACCGGGGATATCCTTGTTGCTACCGCGGTTAGCCGCGCTGCTGCTTCGGCGGTACGCGAGAACGGACGTCTCGTCGGCGTCCTCCTGGTCGTTATTCTCGATCTCCGTCTCGTCTTCCTCGTCCACGTCGTTTGTCCTCTTTCCTTTACTATCCCCAATCATGCCGACACCGCCATCGCTAATCGCCCTGAGTTTCGAAGACAAACTTTCACTGCTTCCCGCGCTGCTTGTCCCGCGTAACGTTCCATACGACCGTTCCACAACCGTGCTCCTCTCCGTATCCAAATCAGGACAGATATCCGAATTGGTCTCGTCGGTATCCGTACTAAACCTCGCCATGAGCGGCGTATGCGTGAAACTGTTCTCCTTCCCCAGACCTCTGAAAGGCAACACTGATGTCCGTCGCCGGGTTTCGGTTTTACCCGGTCGCTCCTCGGTCCGTCCACCACCACCACCACTAACCGAATTCAGGTTTTGAGTCACTATCCGCTTGTATTCCTGTTCGAATCGATTAACCGCACACGATTCTTGATTGTCTATGGGAGTCTCTGGTAAGTGTAGCAGCATTTGTAATTCATGTTCTTTCCCTGATGTGTCCAGGTCAAATTCACTTAGATGACCTAGACGGTATTGCTCCTCTCGTTCGAGCATGCGTAGTACACCTTCCAGCTCGGCTATTTTGGAATCAAGCTGCAAAAATAAGAGAGATAACCCCGATGATACAGTTTTAATTGCCGGAAAGAAATATAGTTTATGTTATGTGTATAGTATAAGATTGGTTGACATCTTAGATTTCGCAAATATGAGATCTACACCTGTCTGGGACTTTGGGAGGGGGCGGGGTTGAAACCCATATATGAACAGTTTCTATGGGCAATTTATTTTACAACCTATGTCGAATTTGCAAAAGTATTTGAAGACTTTTGGAGGTTGAAAGTTTTTAAAACTCTTGTAAACAACTTTAAAAAGCGAAAGAAAAAAAAACATCCCGAAGTGGCATATTTGTGTGAACTGTGTTTTATACAGATGTGCATCCGTCAAGACCATCACCATCTGAAACAGCTCAGGTTCGAACCTGTGTCTGTTTTTTGCAAGGCCAGAGGACTTACCACTATACCAACCTACTTTTAAAGGAATGCTTCTAAGAAATAAGTTGCCATAATATTATCTCGTCACCACTTACTTTTCTATTTTCTCTTCTGAATGCTCGTATATGAATTTCAGCTCTATAGATGCTCTCCTTTAGCTCCGTCGATTCGTCCATCACAAAGCGACGGGTTCGACCTTTGACCTCTAACCCTACCGACCTGGTGACCGGGTCATTGCTCACACTTATTCTTATTGCATGGAGCTACAAAGAGAAAGGATCGTGAACATTAACAAATACAAATGCAAGTATCAACAAGCGAGGTAAACAAGCCAGGGATGAAATTATTTCAACGAAACTGCCACGTGTGACGCAAAACGCCAATTATCTTACGACTTCTTTTTCTTCTACTTCATGAACTGTACGTACATTCTACTGATGTTTTATTCTCGTACTGCTGCTTGAGTGATATACAAGTGCAGGGGATTGTTTCACAAAGACTAAGATCGACTTTAAGTTTGACTCAACTATGACAGGCCGTTCATGCTACAGTTTTCTCTCACTATTTACTGGCATTGGTCTCTCAAGGGACGTACAAATCATGGTCACAATTTTACAGAATTTACATTTTTCGATTGTTCATAATTAAAGGAAAAAATATTATCTAAAGATCATAATTTTGAGAGCAACTAGTGGCATGAGCAGCCCATCATAGTTAAGTCCATTTTTAAGTCGATATTAGTCTTTGTGAAACACTCCACTGAAGTATCATCAGTGGGTTGCCTTACATTTTAATATTCTATGATAGGACAGCCTCATCCGCTGGTTCAAAGTTCACAGTTTAATAATTCCTATATTCTTAGATTTGGAATAAAATCAAGCAGTAAATTTTCAACTCTTTCTTTTATTACTTTAGGGCATGATAGGCTAAGGGATATTTCTTTCCATTCGATGCTGAGTAGACCTATCTAATCTGGAGACATGGTGGAAAATCTAGATGGTCTAGACTCTAGAAGGTCTAGATGACCAAGAACAAAAAATGATTAACAAAATGTGATGAAGTACTTTCCTTCATGATGGACTGGATTATATCAGGACACCTCCCACTGGACAACCACCTCCGGATAACCACCCTCTAGTGGGTTATCCGGAGGGTGGTTGTCCAGGGGGTACATCAACATTCTTTATTCAAGACCAAAGCATGAAATTTTTACCTTTGGCACAAAAAGTAGACACAGCGTGGCAGTGGTAGTAATACAGATACAGAGAGACACGAGCATGAAGGACATCGTCCGATGGTTACCCTGGATGACCCAGTTGTTGACCACGACGGCGAGCACGCTCATGATGACCACGTTGTACACGCAGACGGCGATGTAGTGGGAGTCGTTGAGGGCGGGGATCTTGACGTTGCGCGTCTCCCAGGCGAGGAAGACGCCGAAGAGAAGTAGAAGGCCCTTGTAGGAGTAGAGAGCGACCAGCCATTTGCTCTGGTGCGACGACGTGCATTCTTCGATGACGGGCACGTACGCGCGCGTGCCGTCGTCTGAAACCTTGAATAGAAGAAGACAGGAGTAAATTGCTATTTTGTTCTGCAAGTTAACATGGTCCTAGTTCAAACTTGTATTTTCTACTGGTTTCCAACTGGTACGAGTTGATACCAGTAATCAACTGGTCCCAGTAACAACTGGTATTCTATTTGTCCGACTTCAAACTGGTATTTTTACTGGTTTTCAAATTGTATCAACTGGTATCAGTTATTGATACCAGTTGGAAATCCTGACTGGTTTCAACTGGTATCAACTGGAATTTCGACCTTGGTATCTAACTATACTCTTAAAAAGTGATGTCAGAATTTCTGTCAGACCCGAGAGTTGTCCTTGTCAGATCTTTTCGTATTGTTTTTTTCCCCGCAGAGTAACTATCAGTTTAATTTTGTTTCACCTCTGTAACCCTTTGCAAACTAACCTTAATCAAACCATTTGCTAACTCATAGGAGATGAAGATCATTATTCAGTAAAACAAAGAAAAAATGAAACAAGAATATACGCGAATCCAAACTGGTATTGAGTCAGAAAAATTGACGGTACCCTTTGTGTAGGTGATTAATAAAGGGAAGTATAAAGAATGCTATTTTGGGTATTATTTACGATGCAAATCGACAATAATACCACTAAGTAGCCGTGCCCCACGTAAGTATGAACTAACCTCGACATTCAGGCGTTTTTCTTGTCGGTACATGGGATCCAGTATTACCCACAGTGCAATAAGAATGACATCCAGTAATAGCAAAACTCCGATCATGAGGAATAACGTTGATTCGTGCAGCATCTAAAAAAGAACAATAATAAAAAATAATATATTACATTTATATAGCGCTTAATACAAAGTTTCTAAGCGCTTATCATCAATCATATACAAAACAGAGTCAACTTTGTTTTTCAAGATTAGCACAACTAGTTTTGGATGTGTGATCACTTAAAAGATGTAAATGCTTGGGGTATTGAACAATAAATGTAATGTACTCAGAAAGAGCAGTATGCGGCTATTGCATCTGGTAAATAAGACTAAAATAATAGTAACCATTTTTTTAGGGGCTCTGTTATGCAGTGAACTAGTTTAGTGTCCAAATTTGAACATTCATTTCCGAATTCGCAGTTACAGAAAATAGACGATATTGTAAATCAGAATTTTTGACTTTTATTCTTAACACATCTACGACGATGCTGCTTGCAATAGAGTGTTGTTTTGAATTTTACATGTTAACAAATCTCTAGACTCGATCATTCCATTTAGCTTATAATTGACTCTGTCCCATTTCCTATCTAGGTAGGTCATCAAACAAATCAAATCAAAGCTGATATATTGGAATTACCGCTCAGACAAACACAAATCTAGGACAGTAATTAATCTGTCTGAATATGAATGTGGGGATGTCGTTTAGGGGCGGATTCGGGGTTCTTTAATAAGAGGGGTGGGGGGAGGGGTGGGGGTGTGTAATTCCGAAAATATGGGTTTAAGTTTGTGAAGGAGAGTATACTAAGGCAGTAAGGAGGAACATACATGTAGTGTTATTAATGTGTGACACATTTGCTTTGAAAGAAATGCGGGGGGGGGGGTGACTAGTCAAGCTGCCACCCTTACTCTCCCTTGGATGTTATCATAGTTTTTGTCTGTGTTAATATTGTTTGCAAGTATTCCCCAAGGAGTAGGATAAATTCAATAATATGGTTTTAAAATCGAGCAAGCTTCTTAAATATTACTTTATATTTTGTCAAAATCTCATTTTCTATCTGGTTTAAGTGATTGAGCAATTGCAGTATAATCTTCCTCCCATGTGCTCAGATTAGGCACTAATACAAAGCGATCTACGTCAGAGCTTTAGTCAACGATCATTTTTGGCAATCACAATCTTCGATCAGCTAAGCTGAAACAATGAATCGCATCAAGGCATATAGAATGTGAAGAGATAATGTATAGAAGTTACGTTTTCTAGTGGATAAGTCACTGGACTGTCAATCACACGGTTCACGATTCGAGTCCCTCTGCGGCACTCATGTCCTTTGTCAAGATAGGGCACGAGCTCCGGCAACACGAGCTCCGTGGTAAATATCCTACACTAGCCGAATTCTTAACTTCAACCCGGACCAAACACTAGCCCTAAGCCTATCCCTAAACCGAACCTGAAACCCAATCATAACCATAACCCTATCATCTTTCATTAAATGAAGACAGTTATGACAGTGAAATAATAAATTCAGTCACTTACTTTTCTTTTGATGACTCTGCTCATAGCATGTGTAATGATATGATATACCCGATAGGTCTTGACAAACATAGATCCGAACGCCATGGAGAATCCGACCGCTAGGAACGATGTGCGGATCTGAAAGAAAAAGCAAGACAAGTATATCGTTAACAAGTACATCAACAATAACATTTGCCATAACATCTTGTGATGTTGAAAGTTGCTGGTAATTGTGTTACACATATTAAGATATTTGACAGATTGGAAAATTTCGTCATCATTATCTTTAAATTTGGTCCAACACCGGTACTCAACTGGAAGAAGAAGAAGAAGAAAAATTAAGTTACAACATAATTTTGAATATAAAATTACTATTTCTTCATAAATTTCTCAGGAATTTTCTTCTTATCCTACACCATAGATCAACCAATGTCACCACAATTTAATATGAGGGACCATGGTGTAATGGGTCATAGAATTTGATTTTAAATCAAGGTTTGCAGATTTTGCCAGCATGCCTATGTCCCTATCTTAGAAAAGGTATTTCATCTCCAGTTGCCTCTCTCGTCACAGGTGTAGAACATGGGTAAATGACAGTAAAGAGTTCCTTGAGTGCGGGAGAGCAGTCGCACAGTCATGCAATTATAAACAGTTGACCATCTTGGCAAAGGCAAGTTTGCAGCACTGAAGCGTCTGAAACAGACAGATCGACACTGCATGCGTGGCACCAAGATCCTATGACTTCATAATTGTTCTGATCAAGCATGGCTTTGGTAGAAGCACATTTTTCTTTTCAATGTTGTAATGATTTTGACTACTGTCGGAAAATTTGAAATTATAAAAACAAAATAGACGGGAGATTTTCGTCATCATTGTCTATAATTTGGTCCAACATCGTCTATTCGAAATATGCTTTAATCCGTTGCCTACGGGAACCGGATGGTCTCTGTATTAAGCCTATGCGACTTTGTCAATCCAGAAGTCAACAGGTTAAATAGTGTAGGGACACACACACACCTGAGATATGGTACACATGATATATACATACCGTGCAGAGAGGAGCAAAAACAACATCCGAGACTTTATCCCCGTCGAGGCCCATCATGAGAATGGCCGAGTAGACCGCAATACAACCCACAACCAGGATGTTGTTCAGGTTGGGGCTCGATAGTTTGATGTACCTGAAGTGGAGTAAAAAAAACAGAATAAAATTGTTTGAAAACGGAAAACTATTGAAAAAGCGGATGATCCTAAAATGGGAGATGACTGCAGACACTATTTTCCACCTATTTTGCATTCATTATAGTTATACGATATAATAAAATCGAAAGACTGCTAAAATATATCGCTATATTCTACGCCCTCTTTTTAATTAATACAAATATTGACAGCGTCGTCAACAAGATGTGTGATGCAATTAATTTTGTATATAATTTTGTTTTTCTTCATTCATTTTAAAACGAAGAAAGCAGTATCAAATAATATTGGAGCAGAGAAATAAAAGGTACAGAAAACTATATTCAGACATGACAGAGCAGTATGGTTCGTACAATTATCTTGAATCACATCAGTCAGCCACCCTAAATGCTTTATTTTTTTTGTTCAAATAGATCGTCAGTTCTCTGCCAGGAGGTCACATGACCTATGTATTGTCAATAATAGTTAGTGGCCTTCTTGTGTACATCCCACGAGATACACTTTATGGGGAGTGTTTCACAAAGACTAAGATCAACTTTAAGTTGGACTTAACTATGGCAGGTCATTCATCCCACTGTTTGCTCTCATCGTTTACTGGCATTGGTCTCTCAATGGACGTACAAATCATGGTCACAAATCTATATAGTTTACATTTTTTAAATAATAAATTCATTATTGATGGAAAAAATATTATCTAAAGATCATAATGGTGAGAGCAAATAGTGGCGTGAACGGCTTGTCATAGTTAAGTCCAACTTAAAGTCGATATTAGTCTTTGTGAAACACTCCACAGGATATCTAATCGTGTACATTGATCATCACTTGGGATCATGTGCATATCATAAATGCGGTCACCACTGTCTCAAGTGTACCCAGTGTTTTTGTGTTATCTGTCTGAGTCTGACGATGAATGCGATAAGGAACCTACTTTGTTTTCCTGTACTTGATGTTGAATGCTAGGAAGAGGAAAGCGAGGAGGATCCCGAAGACGGTCAGGACGGAGATCGACAGGAATGCAGCTGAGTTGATCCGAATAGGCTTGTCGAGAACGATCAGGTGGTCGACTGGTATAAAACCACCTATTAAAGATAACAAGAGTAAGAAAGATGGTAGTCAATTGCATAGGTACAATGATCATGATGCTCATTGTAAGTTAAACAGTGTGTACAACTCTTTAGAAATTACCCATGACAACTAAATGACAACTCGCAAATATTATTCAGCGAACATTAAAATGAGATAATCTGAACATGATTTATAAAGGAAATACAAATGACTTATGCAATTTTCCTACAGTTGATGCGAACGTGTTTGCATGAGATTTAGCTTTATGATACGGAGAATCATTGTGATCACCTCTCCATTAGAAACATGTTTATGTACCCCGATTAGCACTGATGCACTCTAAGAAAAAGAAAGACATAACGAAAGAAAGATAGAAAGAAAGGAGGAATAAAGTAAAGAAAATAAAAGAAACACGTTATCTGCCCCTGCTTAAATAAAACAATAGTGCTGGATTTATCTATACTATCTTCATGAGATGTGAAATTACCCCCAACCCCTTATATCAATTGACCTTACCCTCTAAATGTGCAGCCATCCTACACCTACTACTACTTGATAATTATTCTCGAACACTTATCTCCGTATCTCAAACTGACCCACGTCCTAAAAATGCATTCAATAAAGAACGATGCACCTTTTCTATTTCTATCACAATAAAATTTTGGCCTGAAACACTATTCAACAAAGCCAATACCTGTACAACAATCCAATTGCTATGGCAATTGACTTCTTGCTCTCTGTATCAAAATACATTCAATCAAATCTATATATTAACTAGCTCCAATTCATTTCTGGTCTCCTATATGTAACCCGAAACACACTTCATCAGAGCCTATCCAATAATCCCACTTCTATCGACATTGACCTCTTGACTCTCAAATAGATTTGATCAAGAAATATGCAGTCAACAATCAATTGAGCCATTCCGAAATAGACTTCTCTAGGAGCTGTACAATCGCGGACCCAGGATTTTTACGGGGGAGGGGCTGGAGGGAGAGGGAGGGCAAAACTGTTCCGACATTGCTCAGCGATATTTCCTTCTAAATATAGGGTTAGAGATTGGAATGTAAATTGGTTTGAGTTTATGAATAGGTTTCAGGTTTTACACTTACAGTCAGGAGTAGTGCTGGGTTAGGGGGTTGAAATAATTAATTCTTTTAGTGAGAGCTTGGCCGCGGAGGAACTGTCACTTGAGTATGTATCGAACAATTGCAATGTGATTTACACATTGACAAAGGAGGGGGTACGCGCCCCTTACACCCCTCCACCACTTCTACACAATCAACCCACTTTAACCTCATAACAAGAAATGTTTCATCCGTTCCTGAGACATGATGGATGCATATTTTTGCTTCCTCTTCGGTCTCTAATCAATTTCCGAAATCGCCGTGGTACCTAGCGCGGCGTCGTCAGATGTACGCCGGGGTGACTTCGGCCTGGATTTGGGCGCTATTTGATACACCCCGCTTCATGAATGAGCACAAATTGCTCGATTCTTCACCCGGTTTTGTCACACAGATAAAACGGTTTCCCGGTGATTTGAGCAAGGACGTGTAAGCACTGGGGTATCCCCTTACGTTTTGTGATCGGGTTGGATTCTCGTCACCCACGGATACATCCATGCTCTATTTCTCTCTATTACATGATCTATAAAGTAACATTTTTGCAGACAGTTATAAGGGGACAGGGCAAAGTGCCCCTTCACGGATATTTTTAGCTTGAAAAATAGGGCTTGTAAGATTCAAGTTTCAATTATCATGGTTATTTGACCTAATAACCATCAGAAGACTCGATCGATACGCAACTTGACACTTTTCCTCTTAAGTCTTATTGAACCCGTTGAATTTGAAATAACATCGAAAGCGAAAATGACACGGACAACTCGATACTAACAAAAGACAAAATAAATTGTAAGGACTTGATATAAGAGAGCAAAATTAGAAAACTAAGGATAAGTAAAATGACATATAAAATCAACGTGACAGAAAGAAAACGAAAGGTAGTTGACATAAAAGAAAAACATGTGACGATTATAATAATTCAGGTTTAAAATTCTTGGAACGTTTGTTGGATGTTTATTCTTCATCGATCTCTGAAGCAATGCTATTTTCTAACTCCTAACTTGCACTCGGATATAACAAATATAAAGCTCAAATTTGTTTTGCAACCCGAATATTGAACATAATATGTAACTCGATGAAGATTAATGGTGTATCGGTTTGCCTTTTGTTGACAAAAATGGGACACTGTTACAGTGATATATTGGAAACCCAGAGAGTTCGCTTTTTCTTACAAAGAATTTCAACCGCCGCAGGGGAAGACGGATGTTTTTCTTCAATCGTTTATGATTCTATAAATTTGGGGAAATATTGAGGGACGATTTTTGATGTGATTTGTATCAACGGTTATCAACGTACAGTGTTTATTGTTTCTAATACAACATCATATTCTCGGTTCCGTACGTACGCAGCGAGCGTTTGTGAACAGCATCACATTTTCACTATTAAAAAAATAAGTTTATCTTGGGTCAAGACACAAATCAAAATTAGGGCAATTTAAGTAAAAACCTAAATAGTTCTATAATCGAATTTCTTTAATTGATTTCAGCTGACACTGATTAAATTTTATCAATACTAAATTACAGCAAAGTCTTTTTCTTTGATATATCGTGTGGACACATTCTACCTGTTACTAAAATTAAAAACTTGCCTTGTCTTATTCTTGGCAATGCAATTATGACCTCAAACTTAATCATGTTCAGTGTTCTTCTAAGAATTACTTAAATATTAAAAGGATCACACTATTTATCAATCTCTTTTTGATGTATTTTTAATGTAAGCCTAAACCACGGAATGTAAATTCGTGTAGGCCTATTTAGAGGCGGAGCTTGGGTGGGGCATTGGAATTACTATTTTTTACAAGGGCGACAGAACAGAGGAAAGATTCGGGGCGGTGTAGCTCCTATCAGACCCCCAAATCGGAACGGAAAATTAATGTCTCCTCTTTTCTCTCTCTCTTTCTCTCTCTCCCTGTCTCTCGCTCTCCTTCTCACCTCATATATGTCTGTCTTTCTCGACCTCCCTCTGCATGTCTGCCTATCTGCATGTTTCTTTCTCTCACTCTACTCTCTCCAACCATTTGTCCTAACCACTAAGCCTCCGAAATTAATACAATAAGTTCCTGACAATTTCCCATTTGCGACATCACACTGAAGTAATAACGTAATGAAGCGATTTAGGCCTGATTGCCCACTTTAAGACCCCCTTTCTTTCTCTCTCTCCCTAAATGCCTTCACTACGATTTGGCTACGCCCCGGTAAAAGTGCAAGTCATCCCCCGGAGAATCCGCGTTCAGAAAGGACAAAGAAAAGTGGAAGTAAAATCATACTCAAACATATTCTCTCGCGGCGTGTTTCATTACGGTAATAGTATGCCACGTGTACTTTTATTCTCATCCGGCATACGAGCTGAAAATACGCCACTGCAAGTGGATACGATCAGGAAAGAAATAAGAGCGATTGGAATTACGTCCATCAGCAAAATGTCAGACGACAGTAAGACAGGCGATCTAATGAGCCACATTACATGGTATTGTTTCTGAGAAATGATACTTGTTCATAATATGAGACCGGTAGGCCATCTCCAGGCATGTTCGCGTGGGTCGCAATCATATCCTGGATACGTTAGCAATTACGAGCTGTCCGAAAGCTTAGTCATATCCATTGGTTAGAGTAATGAGAAAAGGGCTGTGTATACTTTACTTGAAAATGGTATGTTAAACGTGTGGCTGTGAGAATGATGCCTTTGAAAAGCGACCCTCGTTTTTATAACAACTATAATTACGAGCAACGTTCGCTTCGTGTAATAAGTACCCTGCGTATCATTTGTTCTACCATAATCGATGTTGCCATTCCATTATCAAGCTATAGACTCTCCAATTTGTCTCTATTTTCAAAATGTCACTTTTGATTTGTTTCGAGAAGGCAATTTCTATGTGAAATAATACGAGGTAATCCAAACACTGCCAATCCTGGTTGATCAAAGTATTATGCATCTAATGACTGTATCAAGCAGATCGATTATAATCATATGGAGTGATATTACAATGCCTCTATTAGGGTTATTGTCTCAGTCTACCTATCTGTATTACAACGGACGTATAAGGCTTGGGTTTAATAACGCAAGAGATATGCTGTTTGCATGTAATTACATCTCTGTAATACTCCGTTTTTGTTTCCTCAGTTTTCTTGTGGGTATTTGGCGACTTTATTGTCAATCCGGAAAAGGTTAGTTGGTTAACGGTATGACATTGAGCTAGTTAAGGAAGATGAATGGCGATCTTGTGTATATGACTGACAGTTTATAGTAGAGCAGATATAGAGAGAGAGATGGAGAGGGACAATGCCGAAAATCGAGAGAGGGAGGGGTGAGCGAGAGACAGAGAAACAGAAAGAGTGAGGGGAGGGACATCGAGTGAGCAACAGAGAGAGAGAAAGAGAGAGAGAGGGATGGGGAGGAGGAAAAGAGTTCATAGAAAGTGGGAAATTGCTCAGAAAGAGAATGAAAGAAAGAGATAGATAGAAAGAGAGAGATAGAGAGAGAGAGAGAGAGAGAGAGAGTTGGGGAGTAAAAGAGTAAAAGGGAGAAAAAAGAGAGAAAGTGAGAAAAAGTAGAAAAGAGTCTGAATGAGAAAGAAAAAGAAAGAAAACGAGGCGAGTGTAATTTTGATTTGCGAAAATGAAATAACCGCCAACTGAGGAGAGAATCAATATTTAATGTAAACATGGTTACCATTTTACATTGAGATCATTTTTTCTTCACGAAGGAAATACACGAATGCAATTTGTTTTTATTGCACTCAGACAACATATTATATCACTGTATATATGTTTTCTATTTGTAGTAAACGTTCCTCTATTGGAAATGCTCGAAACAATACAATCAAACTGCTCGGGATGGCTACGGTAATAATGAAACGGCACTGGCACGAAGGAGACATTTTATTAGAGTGCGTGGGGTGAACGACTTTCTCTCTCTCTCTTGCTTAAAAAGAACATCTATTTCAACATGTTTTGGAGCTGCATCACAGTATGCTTATTCCGCAAGAAGAATGAGGTCACCTGTCGGAGCCTCTTTCAAATAAATGAACATGATGAAGATGAAAGACTCATGTTGGGTGAACGAATAAACAAGTTTACATCTGAAATATTAGGTGTTACTACCGCACTGGAATTTTCCTTTTCATCGCTCTATTTTTATTCAGGTCGTTGACCATCTACAGTTTCTATGGTTTCAGAGTTCGACGTGATAAACATAACTTAATTTTTTTCATGCAGAACTATTTTTGGCACTGATGCGAAGCTCGCTCTTTTTCTGTCGGTACATGTTCTGTGAATGAAATATATGTCATATTTCTTTAGATGCTGCTTCGCTATGACGGGTTTACAAGTTAATTCACCACATAATTATGATTTATACCTTATCGTATTGATCATATTTCTATAGAATAAACATGCATAATCTTCTTCTTTATTTACCTTACGTAATTTCCAAGATTGAAATAGGCGGATGGATGAATAAGGAAAATTGGTATGATATTGCTAAAACATGGGCACTTGGCAAGTGCCCCTGTGCCCCACCCCTTACGCAGCTATCCCATTGTACGTGACCTTTGTGCAAAACATGATTCTAGAATGGTTTAACTCACCGGCCCAGTTGATTGGCACAGTCCCCTCCGTCTCAAAGTCTAGCAGCTCACTCTCTGGGAAATACAAAGCGACCCGTTTTAATTCTCCACCTGAATAAGAGCAAGATAAACGCTTTATAGTCGATGATAATAAAACAGCCCTGTGGAACGCACAATGTATGTATAATTATGTGGAAAATCACAAGTGTTTGAAAAAAAAAGTAATTACCTTGATTTTGCCGGAATGTGGTAATACCAAATCGATCTGGACCAGCGAACGAAACAGGACCCTGTAAGGAGGTGAACAAAAATAAGTAAGAACCTCTATCATTAAGGTTATATTTGGTACTTATCTATTTCATGAAACATTATCGTGTTTAATTGAAAATAATTAACAATTGCCAGTGGTCCTAATAACAATTTGTAGCATACAACTTCTGACTATTACATGGATTTGCCCTTTGACCCAGTGATCTCTAGATTTAAGAGAAATTGCCCTCAACCTGGATCACCGTTGCATCTCGCATGTTGATAAGGACAAAAAAAGAAGAAGTTTAATGATGATTGCTTTTATTCAAAACGATTTATAAAGCAAAGTGAGTTTGACTCACATGTCTTAATACTGTATACTGGATGAATACACTTTATAGCAAAACATCCTACCGGGCATGTGCACCATGGTGGCACGGGGGAGGGAGTGGGGGAGGGGGGGGGGGGTAGGGGCATCTAATCTCTCCTGTACGATCCTATGCCAAGGATAGTTGCATCCTCACATTTTTCTTGACTTCATCTTGCCCTACCCAAACAAAATTTGGTTAAAAAGCAAGGAGCCAGCACGTAAAATCAGGTTGTACTACAGCCATTTGACACTCACCGAAACACCGGTGAATTTTACTTCGGACATGATGTCGATCAGCGCATCCTTCATGCCTTCATCCGTGTACGAGAACTCCGCGGACCCGACGTCGCTCATCACCGTCGTCGTCGTCGTCGTCAGGATCGATGCGTTGCTCGGCGTCGGTTCCGTGACTATCTGCATGGCCTCCTTGAGGGCGAGCGTGATGGTCCAGACGGCATCGTAGGTCTGAGCGGCGTGAGTGGAGAGGTGCTCGATTCCACGCTGCTTCATCTCCTCTCGGAACTCCGATGAGGTCTATAGAGTGCACATAAGTATGGGTATTACGAATTAGACCAGTACTATTCTGATCTTAGGCGCATGAACTCACAGCTTCAATACATTTAAATCACCAAAATCAATGAAAGCATTTTTTTTTTTACTTACACTTGCTAGATTACTGGATTTTGGGACTCTTCAACTAGAGCCTGCTTGAGATTGGAGGTTCCCAAGAACTGATGTAAATGAACTTTGTAAATAATGATTTTGAGTTTTGAGTTTTAAACAGATTGATAAAAAAAACTATTAATACCACAGTCACGCCGGTGAGATCGACACCAGACCGATAACAGACCGACCAAACAATTACATTATATCACATGGCCAATGCTCGGTCGTCCTAGCGTCTACGTCAGAATAGGATGGAAAACAAAATCAAGCTTTCCGTTAAAAGAGAATTGAAATCTCTCATGATATTCTTGTATTCTGAAAGCGTACATGTAATTGCACTAGAAGTGAGATTCTAAAACTAAAAATTCCTCTGTTCATTGAGATGAATGGACCGACAGTGCCAATCCAACGACACAAAATCTAAGAAGATGCAAGATGGAGGAAGAGAAAAATTAAAAGCAGTCGCGACAACTCACCAAGCCCGAGACCGACATCCGGTCATCGACGTTGGTATCCATGCTGTCGACAGCGAAGTAGCCCTCGACGGCCTCGGTGAGCTCCTCGGGTGTGCAGTCGATGCGATCGTCCTCGACCAGCCACCAGTCTCGCATGTACCAACCTACGAGAAGCCAAACGTACTTTGCCCCATACAGGCCCCGCTTGTAGGCCTAAAGTGAAGAAATCAAAACAATGTCAGGGAGAAAGATTAGAAAGATGGAAGGAAAATCTATTCAGTGGTGTCGTGGTCTAGTGGTTACGTCACCGGACTGTGGATCACATGGTTTGCGGTTCGAGTCCCGCCGCGGCCCTAATGTCCATTTGTCTACATTTTGTCACCCTTCACCCAGGCGAAGTAAATGGGTTGCAGCCGCCCTATATAAATGGACCTATTATTATATATTTCAAGCATGAATCTATACACTCCTCCCACCAAAGAATACGTCTCTTATTTCTCTACCATTATCTATACATTTACTTAGTAGTCGTCCATAGGATGCAACCGAAAGAATCCTCTCTCTCTCTCACTTTCTTTCTACAGGCTCTTAATCATACAGAATGGGATTTAGTATCACTACATTTTCGCTACGTGAGGCACCGATAATCCCCATATTACGAGGAAAATACATGCTCATGAAGTTCTCTTGACTCGAGCACAGTGCACTGTTCGAGGGCAGTGCAACCTTACACAGACACGCAATTGCACAGATTGACCACAAATGAATCTACTTCGTCGTGAGCTAGTTTGTTGATTCGGCCGTAATATGAACACACTAATCAGGCTTGTCCTCATCAGCCTGAGATTGCCAAATATCCCGCTATTTCAACTATCCCAATGGCAAATTATCCAGTTAATTTGCGTCTTCATCAGGCCGAAGTTGCAATTAGCGGGATATTTGGTCGAGATAATCATCCCAAGATATCTTGGGCTAGTTTTCAAAATATCCCGCTATTTGTCCGGTGCGTTTTCACCAGCCCGAAGACTCGCACTATGCGCGAATGCTGAGCAAAATATCTTGAGCTAATTTCTCGAGCTCGAGTTTCAAGTTTCGAGGTCAAGTCTCGAGGCGATAAAGACGCGATTTGTTTAACTTCGGGATTATTTCCCAAATCAGAAATAACGGGCTACTTGGCAATCTCGAGCTCATGAAGGCAGGCCTTAGCTCAGAAGAAGAGTGCAAAGTGAAAGGGCGCCCCAAAGAGCAACTGACAGCTTATACCACCCAAACTGGCTCAGGGTATTTTCTTTCAAATTCGAAATGACAGTCCCCAGGGTAAAGCCGTTGCCCTCACAGACATTTGGAACGTAAACCGTAGCAGGTTGCAGATTTCGAGACATGCATCATTTTATTCTAGCGAACCTTGTTAAGACACTTAACACCGATAAGGGCGCTTGCACTGCTACTACTACAAGATATAAAATACTGATAAATAATTATAAAAATAATTGTAATAGATATGATAATACTAAAAATATTCTGGATTTATAAAGTGCTATACTGAATACCGTCTCTAAGCGCTTTACAGATAGTCATCGGATTCATTCACGCACAATGTCCACCATCTCCACTCTCGGAGGAGTATTCCTATTATATGGTCACCGTGAGGGCATAGGCAATTACTAACACATAGTAATGCTTCCGTCATCTTACCAGGTCCCCATTTCTCTCTTGAGTATTGAGTGGCAAATGTAGATTAATGCCTTGTCAAATGAAATTAGTGCCGCGTCGGGGATCGAATAACCACAACCTTTGAATTTCAAGTGCTTTAACCACTCGACTATACGACACTTCAGTCTAGACACTACAATATAGATCTAGAAAGGACGTGTGAGAAATGTAGAGGTGGGGGGAGGGGGGGGGGGCGCAGTCTCAGAACAAAGATTAGATTGAACGAAGAAAAGACATTGGTAGAAGCGAAAACAACGTGAAAATGGATGAACCAAGTCAAGAAATGGGTAAACAGATTTCGAGAGAGGCAGACAGAAATAGCGAAGATATGATTGTGTCTCTTCTGCGCAATTAAGTTATGAGAAGAAGCTTTCTCAAAATACCTGTACGATGTTTTCCTTGAAACCGAAGGTTCACGAAATTTTCGATTTTAACGCCACGTGTATTTGGTCTTGTATGGCAACAGGTCCTTTTTCTCTCGAAAAGAAGTAGATGCACTCGTGTCCCTTGGTATTAAAGACATTCATCGATCATGAACTACCCTATATCACATTTAGAAAATTTGTCGGTTGTTAGTTGCTTATCTACAAACGCACGGGTCCACTTCCTTTTTAAATTGTCGAGTAAACTAATCATACACGTGATAGCATACGCTGTGCGAACGCACTCCGTGGCGCCACAATCATATGGTATACAAGTCACGTGATGAAACATACCCAGGTAAAAGGCGCCACGCGCTCCCGTTCCCTACGTGTACACAACGTATACCATTCACAGCACGTGCACGCTACGTACGGTTTGATCGCGTCTAAAGTGTCCCGATGGTGATCACAGTGTCATACTACCCGGGTTACTTTAATGAAAACTATGAGGCGTATTGGGACGGGATGAGAGGATTTTCACAATAAACGGCAGAGTCGCGTTACGCATCCTGACCAGATTGTGGTAATGAGGTGATTCTTCGGCGGAAATAAGAACGATAGATTTCCAAACCTGAGACAGTTTTGTCTGTAAGCTGCCATCTTAAAGAGGTGTAGGCGGTTATAACTTGTCTACGACTGTAATTAAAGTGATATAGCGGTTTGAGCAAGATGGTATCACATTATGAGAAAGAGAATTGGTCATCTTAAAGTAGGAATGTCTGATGACCTCTCTTTTCTTTGACCTCAGTAAATCAACATCCTCGTTTTTACCTACTCCTACAGCACTTACAATAACTACTGCTACTACCACTACTATACTATCATTACTACTACTACTAATACTACTGCTACTACTACTAGTACCAGGCGCGGATCCAGGATTTCTTAGGGGAGGGGGCCCAACTTTTTTTTTGCTCCCGAAAATTTGAAAAATCGCGCCGGCCGAAAAGTCGCTCAGTGGGGGGGGGGGGGGGGGGGGGCAACCCCTAAAAAAGGTACAAATCACGTGTTTTTACATGATATTTTTCTCAAGGCCGGCCCCCCTGGATCCGCCACTGACTAGTACTACTACTGCTACTACTACTACTACTACTACTACTACTACTACTACTACTACTATCTAATCGACTCGTATAAACTTTACTTCTGGTACTTGCACTATTAAAACTTCCGCGTTGGACCAGTCTGCTATTTTCAAAGCTTAGCATTCCAATTAAATCATTATGCTCATAAATGTAAACCAAGGTACGAATTAACGAAGATTGCACTTAAATATATATCAAAATGAATGCTCAAAGTCATTTTAAGCGCTAATGAAAGGAACAAATGAAAATCCTTCTAAAATATAGCTCTAGGTCATTCGAGTTCATTCTGAGCCATTACGCACTTATATTTATCCTTAAAAAATCAATCTGTATTCGATCCAATGACAAATGAAATGAATGAAAAACGAGGCAACTGATACGTGGATATCCTATCCTTGAGGAAAAACGCAAGCGCCAAATAATCATGACAATACCGTGGTATGTTTTCTCTTCGATATGATAGTTTTGAAACGTCCTTGATCTTCCAATTACTTTACTAATGAGATTCTTCCGTGCCCAGTCATTCAGAAAACACAGATTCAATCACGTATAGCGTAATCCAAATCATCACCCTCACCGATCTATATCTATTCTAGCCTTTTTCCGACACAGGACGTGATCATTCCGTGCTTTCCTTCAGCCTATCAATCAATTCAGAGTTACCATTGTACAATAATTATTGTTGGTTTCGCAAATTCGTTCCCTATGTCCTCACCGAGGTCATGCTTGTTGTTTCGTTCTGTCATTCTTTTGCTGTGGTCGTCGTCCGTATGAACTCCGCCATGAAGAATTAATGATAATCCGTTCAGCCATGTAGATGATGACCACGCAAGCACAACATCCCAGGAGTTTTCTATTTGTTTGCTTGGTGTGTATGGAATAGATCCTCTAAAGTTGAGATGACCTTTTTCAAATTCTTGTTCATCGTCATCTATCGTTATAAACTCACATTAATCCTGTGATTTTTATTTAGGTTTTCTTGAACGGTTCACATGATTATCATCTTTGTGTTTCCCTATTGTGTGCATTTAATGTTTTCATCAAGTTTGTTGTCATGTCTTTTTCTGTCTTCCCTATTCTGGGCTTAGATGTTCATATGCTTTATCTAGAATCTAGTTTAACAAACATGATGGTTAAGGTATTAAAGTGTCTGCTCATAGAAAATGTAATGTATTCTTTTTTATTAAACCGGTTCCATGTACATTATGATGATAATGACTTAGGAAGAAACAGAGTCATAATGTTCACTTGTTTACCAATCCCATTTAAAGACATTACAAAAGAGTCCGTTAAAACGATTGAAAAACTTCATCAAACCGCTTTAGTCGGGCCTTTGCAACCAAGTATATTATATTCGGAATTACCCTAAACCCCTGCTGTGCGACTTTGCCTGATTGGCGTAATACAAGACGATTGTCTCGTGAAGAAATCAAAGCTATTGCACAAGCATCATTACCAGCAAAATAACAAACAGGAACAAATAAATATAAAAAACAAATAGTTTGTCAATTTATTCCCGCAAGCCTTCCCTAAAAAGGTTAATAAGGACACTAAATTGATCGTAAAACAATGACCTGAAAAGCAAGGGGAAGGACGCCGCTCTCTGGCATACAGAAAAAAGCGGCGCGCATCAATCCTTGGAAGTGACAACTCCTATCCAAAGAAGCCGAAAAGCCATTTGCGCCAGGTAATTGAGGATAAATGAATTCTCCAGCCGGCAGTGTGTCTTCACGCATCCTTTGGGGGGGTATCATCTCTTGATTGTACAGCGAGAATTAGAGCTAATTTGTGTGACGCATCTAGGGAATTATCTCCCAATGCTTTGATTATTAAGAGGGGTTTCTGATTGTTTGTTTATTCCATGACACCACCTGACGGACCATCTTTGGAGGTCGTCGCGGACGCATTTTGTCAACATTTTCAAGGTAATGACCTCGAATCGATGTGATAGCTAATCATAGCTTATTGCTTCCGTTATGTTTATGAAATATGACACACCGAAGTCTTTAAACAATCGATATCATATCCGCCAGGTGAATTGAGCGAAGATGTAACCTTCAGATAAAACCAAGGGCTTTTTGGTACTTTATGAACGTGTCAAACTTTTTTCACAGAATGATGTGTTCTTTTTATTTTGTACTACAATGGCCAATATCAATCTGAAGGGCTTCTTTCCACAATTTAAAACGGCTTACTTCAATTTTTCGGGTCATTGCGTCGGGTCGGGTGTTCGCGTTACCCGACCTTTTTTGAAAACATGCTCCTTTATTTACTAAAAATTAATGTCGGGGGTAATGTTTGTGAAATAAACCCATCTCATCTACAAATAGTTTGGTCCAATTTACCCGACACTTTGTGAAACCCTATGGCCCGAATTTACAAAGGAGGTTCTGATTTTAACCCATGGTTTAACGCATTTGTGTGTATATTTTTCTTTTTCTTCAGTCATATGGCAAATGGTTGACTGAAGAAAAAAAAAATCACACAAGCTTTTAGTATGTAATTTGAGGATTTTTAAAGGGATTACGCGCTTCTTTGTGTAGATTATTTTTACGGAAGTGTGAAAAAAATTGTCCCACTGAAAATGAAAATGACCCAAGGATAATGCTTAAAATCTCAGGTCACAAATCGGATCGTATTCTCTGCTAACAATTTGAAACAAACTTTGACGATAGTCAATATATACAATCAGATGCCCAAATATGCCACATCTAAACAATGGAGCATAATTTCTCGTGTGCATGGAATTCGCTAACGACTATTTGTTTCTTGTTGTTTATCCTTTGTTTGGCTTATAATCCAGGCGGTTATATTTGGGGTTTTGGGGACGTCACTTGGGTAGCCTACTCACCTCACAGAAGACAGCCCTGGCAGCGTCCTCTTGAAAACTTCCGATAATGATACGGGCATCTTTCTCTTCTAATTGCTGTATCTGCGGCCCGGGGTCATCCACGAAACTTAATACAGCCGAGAAAGTGATGTTCGTATCGCTCTCAAAGTACTTGCTCATCTTGGTCTGGGCCTAAAGGAAAAGAGGAAGTGAAGACAGAAGGGGGAAGAAATAAATACTTCATGATGTATGAATGTGTCTTGAGGATTGGTGTCCGACGCACGATTGCACTTTTGTCAACAAAACACGATACGATTTGATTGCGACTCTTTCCTTTTTTTTTAGGGGGGGGGGGGTGGAGGTAACAACATCTCAAAAATAAATTGAAGAATTACAGCCATTGAAACCATTCGATTAAAGGTAGCCGAAAAACCCCATGCAAACAAGCAGCAAAAAAGCAACAAAAAACATCGAAAGAACTATCCACAAATATTCGTAATATCGCCTCCAAAAAGAGGTAATCCATGACTGTCCATGAGTGTGTGAAGCAACAAAGAGTCGTCGTAAATTTGATATGCGAGGTACAGAGAATATACATGATTTTAAAGGTAGAGATAGATAGACGAGAGAGAGAGAGAGAGAGAGAGCGTGTGTGTGTGTGTGTGTGTGTGTGTGAGAGAGAGACAGAGAAAGAGAGAGAGAGATAAAGAGAGAGGGAGGGAAAGAGAGAAAGAAGAAAAACAGTGAGAGATAATAACATTATCTTGGGGAACGAAAGTGACAGAATGGGACAGCATGACGATTAACATAAATAGAGAGCGGAAAAGGGTTGGTAGAGGATGTGGGGGACGGAATGAGAAAGAATAGTGTAGGGGTGAATTCGTGGTTAGATTAAAGGAGAAAATCCGACAGGTGACAGATAGAAATCGATTTTGCTAGCCACTGTGTTTGTTGATCACATTATATCACGTGATCGAATGTGACGTACCGGTCTGTAAGACAAATTAGATCCCCTAACAGACAACATGGACACTAGCACGCAATTATTATTATTGAGAGAGAAACATTCAGATAACGTAATGTACCTCTGGAAATGTTAGGTTTTCATCTAGATCTGTATGCCATCAACAATACTAAAGTGCTTTAGGGGCGTCATGTCTAACAGTATTAGAGAAACAAAAACATTTTCCTTTTTGTTTGGTATTTTTTTTTGGTTGCAGAAGTTTATTTCTATTATCATGATTATATTATGGATTTCACTTCGTAGTGTGCTGTTTTTCTGCTTTGAAAGTGTGATTATAAATGGAAATGCATGATGATGAATTAATAAAATAAATTCAGGCTCTCAACGGAGGCTCTCAATATGATGGTGATGATGATTTCTTTTGCTGATTAAAAGGAAACAAATCATTGTGGATCTTTATGACGGCATTGAATACACAATGTCTATTAGTGTTTCATTAGTGTTTAGTAGGAATGGAATATCTGTACGTAAAGGTACCAAAATACATTAAACGACAAATCCCATTAATGAAAAAAGAATGACCATTACGAAGCAATTTAGATAAGGACGTCGAATCAAATACCGGTACACATAATTCGTCGCTGTTCTCACGAAGTGACGGTAGTGAAAAAAAATTGCATTCACTTTGCGTTACGATTTTCCTCACTACCGTCACTTCGTGAAAACAAGGACGAATTGTTCGTGACGTAAGCTCACATATCCTTAATAACGCAATCGTATAAATATCTAATTGATTTTCATTCTTTGTGTCCTTGCAAGATAATATCGCAGCAAAATTGTCTCGCTTATATATCCCTATCACGAGGCCAATTTTTTCTTTCATTTGCTCGATAATAAAGGCGATAATGTTTAAAGTTAAACAGGATTGGATAGGAAGTGACAGGTGCAATGTATCTTTCATTACAAGCCCGTCGTTTTTCGTTAAAGAACCTGTCGGAATTAAACAATGACATAGATTAATTATATATTAACGGATGATTTATAACCCATTTTACAATAATATAAATAAATATGTTATTTAAATGTCAGTCAGAGGAGTGATACATTGTAGCTCTCTAAAAAAATACTTTAAATCTAAAGCTAAAGATTTTGGACCTAAAATCTATCTATCGACTTGATGACATTATCTTATGAGTACACATATTCATTATGACTTTACATTAATTAAGCGAGGCTCATCACCTCAGCTATACAGCTTTCAGGTCTACATGTTAAGTCATCACCGTAACTGCAGCATCTTTGACCCCTGTTGACCAGCGATTTATAGAGGGGTGCGGCAAATTAGGTTTTAATTTACTTTTGTGCAATAACGAAAGGGAATTTTGCTCTATAATTGTATTCTGCATTCAGTCAGCTTTCCATTGATACAAAGTTGTATTTTCATCGGATAGGGTATTTAATAATGCATTGTAGGGCTTATTCTCATCATATTCAGAATCTTCCTGCATGCGCTACATTACTTTGTAGCTTATACACATTCATGTCTCGATTTCGATAACGAATGCTTGGGAAATGATGTTTTGAGAAACACAAGACTAAATTTGGTAATGCAGTATTTCTGCGCTTAGGATAATGTAGAGGAAATCGTTGCTGACACCGTTTTAATCATCATAGAAAACAATATTTCACCTAAAATCATTAAGAATTAATTGCACCACATTATGTATGTTACACGTATTATGTGATAGAAGTAAAAGCTTATATTAAGTATATGGGAAAGTATACATTAATTAGACGTGAAGGATATCTGAAGTAGATGTGAAATTATACCTGTGTAGAGGCGTCGTGGACGAGTAGATACGTCGCAGGACTGTCAATCACAAGGTCCACGGTTCGAGTACCGCCGCCGCACTAATGTCCTTTGGCAAGACATTGATCTACATTTGCCACACTCCACCCAGGTGAAGTAAATGGTTACCTGGTAGGAATGTATTCCTTGAAATGCTAGAGCGCCCTATGGCAGCCGTGCTAAAGCCAGGGTAATAATCGGGAGCGCCAGGAGGGTTATTATTATTATTATTATTATTATTATTATTAATATCATTATTATTATTATTATTAAGTAAATTTGAAAGCGTATATGAAGTTGATGTGAAAGCATATCTTCAATAAACTTGAACTATTACGCTTTGAGATAAAGACAAGATTTTTCCCCGAGAGCTACATGTATCAATGACAGTTGTTTCGGAGATATATTTTGGGGGTATTTAGTGAAAAATTGATATTTAGAAGTGATTTTAATTGGAAGGCCATTTTCACCCGATTGTTTCCCCCTATTCCTATACAAAGTGAAAGTGATGATGACGTTTGTATTTTAGTATGACTAAGGGTGCGTTTAATCTCAATTTTGAAGGCGGAATGAGCGAATTGAAACGCTCCATGGTGTACTGTTTATGCTCCTTTCTCTGGCTCCTCCGGGCATGATTCTGGCTCAGAGCCAGAATCATGCGTAGAGGAGCCAGAGCAGTGCAATGCAGAGTCTGCAGTAGCCGTCAGTGCGTTGACCCCATTTACAAATGATTGTGCGTTTATGCTTCCCCCAAATCGGCGATTTTGCAAAACCGCCGATCGTAAACGCACCTTTTTGTGAGTTTACGATCGGCGATTACGATCGCCGTTTTTCGGTGATTCTACAAAAATGAGAAAGGACGCAACCGTGTTTTGAACTAAACGCGTAACAGATGCCTCATTCTGGCCAGAGAAAGTTGAGCATAAACGTACCCTAAAATGAATAGAACGAAGTGATAGTTTAAGTGATGATGCAAGATCCTGTTTTATGATAGTGAAGAGTGCAGGCAGTGAAGAAGGGATCACACAATTTACGACATTTACCTTGTTCCGTTTCTCACATTAAGGTCTTTCAACTTTCAAATTGCTCTTGTATAGCATTTTACAATAGTAATACATGGTTTAACCAAAGGGAAATACATTTTCATTGTTCTAGTGATGACATTACCGGGTGCCTTTAAGCTTGGAGTAGTACAGATACACTTTAAAAGGGAATTTCAAGTACCGTCTCAATCCTTCGGCATTTAATTCTTCAGCTGTCACTCTCACTTGGCGTACCATTACAAAATTCTCATTCATGTAGTCTCCCGAAATAACTCTCTAATAGCCCTGTATCTTGATTAGTATTCTAGTATCCTCCCTTTTATACCCATCTCCTCCTCGCACGCAATGTGTCAAAAACTAGTTCTCGTCAGCAAATGTGCTCTATTTTGCTGGATTTGCATAACAGGGCTTCCACAACCCCACTCTCATTTCTAATTCTCTACTCGTGGAAGTGCAGACTGTGGGAAGAGGATGAGGAATGCCGATGGTGGAACATGGAAAATGATTCTTAAATCTTCAATTTAAGGAAGGCATTATCGCCATGTTTACCAAAAGGCTTTTAGGAAAATGAACTCGCTGATTAGTGCTTGTCAGTTCCACTTTCCCTGGGAGAGAGAGATGAACGGGGGACGGGTCACTGAACTAATGCAGGAGACCAACGTATCCATGACACGAAGGCGTACATACCATGCATAACAATCCATACAAAATGTAAGACTATATCGGGTGTGTCCATACACGGGTTCTTTTCTGACTCGTTGAAATAGATTATAAGGACAGCAAAATCTCCAATGTTCATTAGAATAATTAGTAAGGAAGAAATATGGGCCGCGTGTGATCATCTTTCCTCTTTCTAATCAAGATTCGATATTTTCAGCCAACAAACACACGCTTGCGAAAACAAAGTTAAAAAACTAGGTTGTATCACCAGGCACATTTACACATAACAAAACCATTTTGAAAAATCGTCGATTTTTTTTGGACTACAATTTACACCACTGGAAAAATCCATTAAAAAAAAACCGTCAAAGTTTGCTCTACTCATTTTTGATGAGTAGTGCTCTGAATGGGACAGCATGGAAGCCATATTGCTCCGGTTGTCTCATTTTCGCCAGCACAAACGTAGCTTGTTCGCGTATATAGCAGACGGCAATCGGCGGATCAGACGACACTTGGTAGTGATTTTGTATGTGAGATTGCTTTTGCTAAATATAAAATACAAGAAACTTTTCCATATCTTTAAACTATCATTGATATCTGATAATTAAACAGTTAGTAAAATAAACCTACCAAACTACATAATACAATGAAATACTTGACTGAAAATAGGGGAGTTTGATGTGGTGCACAATTGCACCCCTCTGTTAATAATCGAATAGTCCATGGTGTTCCTGAATATTCATGTTTTTGCTTAACTCGGAAAAATGCTTGCCTACACTAAATGGAAAAAATTACGGTGGGGGGGGGGGTGGATGAAATGGACATAATGAACAAATCAGAACTGATCTATGATAATTCAGGCTTCTTATCATTCATGTGCTTGACTTATAACCTTACAATCGCGTGGTAAATTGAGAGTCCAAAGTTCGACTTGTTGTACATGTGTTACATAGGCAATGTCGAGCCTGCGACCTATTTTGATCAAATTCCGGCGGGTGAACTTTCAAAAGTCAACGGGACATGAGGGTTCCAATGGAAGAGCTAGTGATAACGTACGTCGTGGTGGATGTGCTTTTCGTTTAAACAAAAAGAATTTTTTAACGATTTGGGGGGGTAAAAGTCCATAGGCTAACGTACATGTTAGGCTGCTGGACTCTGCCGATAGGGGGCGTTGTCAAATGAGACTAAACGGAGATATATGGAAGTAAAAATCAGTATCTTATCAAAGATTGCATTTACACACACATAAAAATTATTGAAACTTCTGTATGCGTTTAAAAAGACCACACTCCAGAGGTTGATTTTTTCCGATTTTGATTTCTCGTCGTGTTTGTCGGTAAATGCTATGCTTGAGGTTGCTATGCAGCTACCGGCAAAAAACCTTAATGCAGCTTCCGTGTAAAATTCAGTTGTCTGAAGCACACACACTTCTGGTGGGACAGAAATGTCGTTTTGCCCGTAACCTTGAAAACTTATAACTTCCCTCTATACAAAATAAAAATATATTGTTTTGATAGACAGGTACTCGTATCATCTGAAAATGATAAACACCTGCTAAATAACAAAATATTGATGAATATATATTTGTATGCAATGACGTTCACGGAACAACTAAACAATTGATTCGTAGTCAACTCACCAGCGAGAACAGTTCTTCTTCCTGACTGAGACTGGCAACCATGTTCCATTTAAAGTACTCAATAAAGGAAGCTCGTGCTGCATTGTGGGAGGAATCGGGGGTCACTGTCCGGAAGAAGGTCGGATAATACTCCTGATCGGTGAGGGCCACTGATGTAGACCCGTACGAGACCTGATAACATAGAAGATATATTAACATATACTTAGTAATAATAATAATAATATTCCGCTTTTAAATAGCGCTTAATACATCTACGATGTCTCTAAGCGCTTAACATATCTACTATTACCCCGGCCATTGGATTCAATACTTGCCCGCACATACTGTGTGCACAATCTCCACTCCCTGGGGAGCATTCTAGCCAGGCGTTACTTGGCGCTTAAAAACTGTTTGACCAACAATGACGGTCGCATCCCACCGGGTACCCATTTATCACGTGGGTGGAGAGTAGCAAGTACAGGTTGATATCTTGCCAAATGATATGATATAAGTGCCATGTCGGGATTCGTACCCTCGACCTTCGCATGAGTCGAGCCAAGCGCCTTAAAGGTAAAGACCAGTATTGGAAACGCCCCAATTTCAAAAAATGAAATGGAAGCTCTCATTACCAATCATGTGAAAGAATATGTTTTGACTAATACATGATGATAAAAAATTTGCCGGGAAACCGCCTACTAATTCATATATTTGGTAAATTTGTTTCTCTCATGGTCTGTGAGAGATATAGGGTAGTCCCATATACATCTCTCTGTGTATAGTGCTTGTAACTTTACGAAGAATGGGCCAAATTTCTTATCATTTTGATGATTCCAGAACCTTGCAGATGCTAGATGCTAGATGATCAACCTTTTCTGATCGATTCCACAACGTTTCTTTCACAATGCAATCGCATGACCATAACTGGTCTTTACCTTTAATTAAACCACTCGGCCACGACACTCTTTTATAAATTAGGTGTAGGAAATAACAGTTTCCACTTATACATTTAAAAAGGCTGACTAAGGTTGACTGAGCACTGTCTTCTTTTGTTAAGCATGCTAACATCGCGACTGTCCAACTTTGTGTCTAACCGTAACACCTATATAACAAGTTGGCATAACTTTTTTTCAAACATGTTCTGAAATAGATCCACCTTTTCCCCAAGACCCTATTAATAGATTAATTCATAAGCACAATTATTCCAGTTCTTCCCCACTGCTCAGAGTCAGAGGCATAATCTAGAAAGGTTTGGACGAGCCCTTACCTACCATGACCACGTTCCAATAGGGCAGGATCTGGCCCACTCTCTTCGACACGTCCGAACAGGAGCATCCCAACAGCATGGACATGGTGGGTTTACGGTACAGCTGATCGTAGAGGGCGTCTACTCCGACTCCAGTATCGCACTACAAGTAAAAATATTTTTTTTAAAGAAAATGAATTAATCTCATAAAACATGAAATCAACTTCAGCTAACAATAATGCTTTGTATTTTTTAACTGGTCAGTGTATTTTCAGTTGACTTAAAGAGAAGGTTGAGTTCTGGGAAGAGGTGAAAAATAATTTTGTGAGCGTTATCATTCTTATTATGCAAGTGTGGAAGAACATCAGATAAGACATGTTCCCTGAAAAGCATGGCTCTTCAAATGCCTTCATATTCTAAATATGTAATGTAACATCGTAAAACTCCGGGGTAGGATTTTTACGCCACGTGTTCGTGTAGTCCCATATACATCCTTCTGTATTAGTAACTACCAAGACTTGGCCAAATTTATAATTTTGATGATCCCAGAACCTTGCAATACACACACATTCTTATATGCTAGATGATCAACCTTTTCTGGTCAATTCCACACCGTTACTTTCACAATGCAATCGGATGACCAGAACTCAACTTCATCTTTAATTGAATAAATCGGCAATTTTGTTGTACAAAATTTGAGGGCTGAACCATCAATTGGAAATACCAGTGTCATTCCAGGCCAACGTTTGAAGATTTAGTGTTAGGTTTTGTTTTATGCATACAGATTCGAGCACCCAGAATTGAAATGCAACGTTATGATAAATATCACGATTAAAAACTACTGGAATGTAAAGTTGGACGTGACGTGGGGTAAGTGTCTTGAAGAGGTAGATCATGTTAAATTGGAAAATGGATTTCCTGAATTCACGAAGAGGTAATACGTGTCCATGCAAAATGTCTCTCGATATACACGTACATGTCATGACATATATCTTGCTGGGTTCACTCTTTGTGGCAAACATATCTTTAAATCCAACCCAGCATGTAATGGAATTCATTTCTTTTGCACACTCACTCAACCCACAACAAATTCTCACACTCTTTTCCTTCATACACATTTTCACACAAGCAGACACAACCCGCCATTTTTCATTACTACCCTTTTAGTGCTGAGTGGTGCACAACCCCGTTGCACCACCACACGATTGGCAGAATACACTGATTTTCCCTCAAACAGTATGCGTAGAAGGGTTTGGACACCATTCAGCTCCAATAACGTCACTGTGTGAACATCCTTCCCCTTTTCTTTTCCGTTGGTGAATTTTGTGCGAAGGCCATCCCGCGAGGCTTTGCCAGCTGCCGTAAATTTGTCGGTAAATTCCCGCCGGGCAGAAGTTTTTACATGGCCAGAAAATTTTAGTCTGTCGCTGCAGACTGTTCAAGAGAGAATACAAGGCCTTTGGAAACGACAAGCTGGTACAATGACTATACTCCTACCATGCCTAATGCCTGCCTGTCTTCAAGATTAAACCAGGAAGCTGTAAGCTTCCCGATTATACATAAAACAAAATCAGCGCGTTATAGAATGATGTGCTTCGAACACCTTTCTCATGTCTTCATGATCATGCTTAGTCGCAAATTTAATCCGCGTACCAGAGAACTCAGTGGTCTTAAGTTGCGGTCTTGTGGAAATATTTAATACTTCGCTGTCACATGACATATTTCATTTTTTCCACAATTAAGCCTCGGATAATTTGTTCCAAGACTAAGGAAATTTAAAGCACGATATAAATAGTAAATAGATATCAATGATTATTGATCCGTTAAAATAAATGTTCAAAGGTGTCGCCATTTCGCAAGCGCGTAGCCAGGATTTCATTTTAGGGGGGCGGTAGTGAGCACGCGAAGCGTGCGAATCACTTAAAGAGCGCGCGAAGCGCGCTCCCTAGGGGGGTGGGTGCAGGGAGGGGGGAATTTCCCCCCTCCCGCGCGAAGCGCGGAAGCTTTGAAAGAAGACGATTCGTTGTACCTTTCTCGACTCATAATCCTTGTCTGAATTCAGTCCCTCCCCTCTCTCGCGCGAAGCTTTGACGCTTTTTATTAAATTATTAGAGAAAGAAGACGAGTCGTTGACTCTTAATCCTTATCTCGACTCTCTCTCGACTCTTAATCCTTATCTGTATTTAGTCCCTCCCCTCTCTCACGCGAAGCTTTGACGTTTCATTAAATTATTAGAGAAAGAAGACGATTCGTTGTACCTTTCTCGGCTCCTAATATATCCTTGTCTGAATTCTGTCCCCCCCCCCCCCCTCTCGCGCGAAGCTTTGACGTTTCATTAAATTATTAGAGAAAGAAGACGATTCGTTGTACCTTTCCCGACTCATATTTCTTAATTTGAACTCAGTTTCCCCCTTCCCGCGCGATGCGCGGAAGCTTTGACGATTCATTGTACCGTTCTCGACTCCTTTTCCCTCTTTCTTCCTACGTCCTCTTTCTTTTTTTTCTTCTCTTTCTCTCTCTTTTTTTTTTTTGGCCGGCGTTTTGGGGGGGGGGGGGGCGACCGCCCCCACCGCCCCCCCTGGCTACGCGCCTGCCATTTCGTATGAACATTTCATACTTAAACTATTACGTAACATAAGATCAGAAGATCGTTGGTTCAAACCATCCCACCATTACTGTACGTGACATTTGTCCTGTTTAACTGCATTTGCCACTCTGTACATAGGGTAGAAAATTATGATTATATTCGAACTTTACCTGATAACTATGGCAACATAAAATACGTTTACAGAAAAACTCAAGCCGCTACTGCCTGCATACACAGCACAGTACAAGGGAGACAATAATACAAATATTTGTCCTTTTTAATACAAAAGACAGGGTGAAAATACTGGAGAAATGCAACAAACATGTTATTTGGAGTTGCTAGGTAAGTTTAGGCACTTGGTTCATTTGTTCGAATAGTTGCATTTTAATATAGTTTGAGTAGCATATACAGAAATATTATAGTTCGAGTTCGATCAATAAACATACATAAATGAGGACTTCCGTCAGGGACCAAACAAGTGAATAAAGACAAGAAATCTGACATTGGAATAATCAGTGCTACCTTATCGAAATTCAAGAAAGATTGTATAAATTATATATTTTTTCGTAGCTACAGAACAAATAAGGAGGAAAACAACATCAATGATATACGCCCGTTTTCATTGACGTGTCTGAAATCACTACTACGTACCGAACAATATCATAGTTGTGAACAAAAAATGAATTTGAAAAAACCCTCTAAATCCTTTTTCATGATCCGATGGGTTACACACGATTACTTGTAAATTTAGGTCCTTGCATATTCTCTTGGGAATCTTAGTAGCTCCTTAATTTCACGCACTCCTTTTACTTGCAGCCGTTAAAGCAGAGCACTGCGTGTGCCGATTTGTATTGGGCTCGCGGGCAACGGGGCGGCGTTGACAATTTAATTGACCTCAATTTCATTCTTTCTGATCGTAACATGGGATTTCTTGATTAGGAGCTAGGATCAGTGGCGCAACATGGGAATACGATGAACGTAATTCTTAAAGGATAGGGAAGAAAGACAGTGGTCGATATATGTCAGTGAAATCGACCTACATACAGTTACAGTGCCATTGTCAATAATCAGTTGTATCAAGGTGTGATACACGCATTTCACTCACGTCTTATCATAAGAAGATAAACCTTACAGAAAATAAGCTTGTCAGATATCTACTTTGAAATTCTGCACTCTTCTGCCGAAGATAGGCAACATTAACGTTCATACTATCAACTCATTATGTCAAACATCTCATTGACACATGATGTATATGATGCCCGTGGATAGGTTACATGCTGACCAACGTTCTCTCTGGAAATAAAACCTCCATTACAATACGTGTGTTTAAAGGTGAGACATCCATTGATTACACGATAGTAATGTGAGAGGACGAACCTGTTGATCAATGGTCATTCATACCAGGGAGAGTGTATCCCTGTTCCTACCATTTCTCAGAATAGCTTACGTCTTGATCCAATATGACCCCGGATTTTCGCCCTCATTTCCATGCCCCCTGATCCTCGAAGGTTCCAAGTCGTGCCTTTTATCTCCGTTGGGAGCAGCGAAATCAAGTCCCCCATTTATGGATCGCGACGCCATTTTGCTCTCCTTTTCTCTCGAGTTACAACTTTAAAAGCCACGTTTCCACTATAACTACAGAACTGTTATCGGTGTTTAGTGATACTTGCTCTCTTCCTAATACGATATAAAGCACATACTCTAAAAGCTATAGCCTGTCTCCCGTGCGGATGTTCCTGAGACAATAAATGAAAGAAATTAAGTTCTCCTGAGCCTACTAACAGTATACTGCGTCCAGGAAAAAAATTATGTTTATCATATAAGAGAAATGTATTTGGAATATAACGAGTTTCCATTTTAGAGAACGGAAAACCTGCCCTATAACTGAAAACAGGTTAGTGTTAATAAAGTGGTAACATCGTTTTTCAATCGTGTTAACATCGGGGAATGTTGATGAGTTGCATTTTCCAAAATTGATCCACACGTTTTCCAGACGGGATCGATGTAAACAAAATGACGTGGGTATGTGAACGACGACGAGACGAGGTTGCAATAACTGAGCAGTGGGAACGGGATGGTCTAATGGATTAGATCACTTAGTTGTCAATAAGGACGTGGATATGCGCCATCATCCCTTCCCTATACTCATAGCTGTCAATATCCCTGAATGGAGACCACCACTCCTGACAGGATTTACTCCCATCACATTACTGGCATATTTGCTAATTTTCGGAGGCGGCGTGGAGGAAAGAGATGATGGATGAAAAGACCGCTTAAAACTCGATTTGGGCGAGTCATTTGGCAATTTGGTCAACCATTAATGGATGCATGTTGTCATGATGTATAGTAGTGTCCTACCAAATGCCACTTAATTAACGTTGATGCCAAATAGCTACGACGCTTTGACAAGCTAGTTTAACTGATATATTGGTATACGTGATGTGTTGGAACCTGAGACGCCAACTTAATTGCAAAAGATTGTGATTGATCAATGAAAGCTATGAAACAAATCCACAGTCCTTTTGGTGCCACACGGTTATTGACACTGCACGTAGAATTAAACGACGACCAGCCTTTCTATATTCCTGTCAGGTACACTACTTCAAACTCTCCAACTTGTAATTACTCTGAGGGTCTATTTGATCATGGAAGTTTATTTTATGGCTCAATTTTAATAATGGAATTTTTCTCAAGGCAAATTTTAGTGATATATTTATGGCAGGAACTTAGCTATTCGTAGACTGGAAAACAGAAGAATTTGGTTTGCTCTACTAGAGCAACATGTCAAAGGTAAATTTATGTGAGTTGAAATACGATTTCCAAAAGTCTACATACCCATTCCCTAAATATTACTTTCAAAGAAGAGCGACAACACGGAGACAAATGCCTTGGTGCTTTTTATGGAAACGACCATTACTGGGACAGTTGTACGTGTTCGTGGTGTCTAGAGCTGTCTTAAGTATGTACAAACGCACGTTTATAGCCACAATAACCTTTCCATGGACGACCACTAAAGAGTGAGCCGGCTATTACGCGTCGTCGTTTACGACCCCATTACACCTCTCATCTGTCACAACATCCCATCATAACCCCTAGACAGATCTGGGGGGTGTTTCACAAAGATCCTAAGTTGAACTTATCTCTAAGTTGGACTTAACAATTATGGAAAGCCATTAGCGTCCTTGAAAATATTTTGTAAAAGTTATTTTAAAAGGCATGAAATTTTAATTCAAATCATTCATATTTTCTATTATCATGGGAGATTTCATGTTCTCGATGTGGAATTTATGAAAAGTCTGAAATACTTGAATTTGTTTGCTTTTGAATATATTTCATTATAAGGCTACAAATGGCTCTCTATAATATTTAAGTTCAACTTAGAGTTAGGTTCGACTTAGAATATTTGTGAAACACCCCCTGGAACTAGCAAAAGCCCTTGGAGAACCTCTTAAACTGTCTGAGAAACGTCGTAAAACAGTTGTGAATGGTGCTATAAAAGATTTGATCGGTGCGTGCGAATGGGTAGCGCGTATACAGACTCGGCCCATATCTGATCTTGGGTAGATGTAGAAGTGTTATTCAGAGTATTTAACGACTTACATGTACGTGACACTCAAAATAGACATGTTCTTTCGGTTTACAGTCGCATTAAACCTTTCTGGTTTATGGGATGTCTCGATAATTGGGAACCCATGTCAAGTTACCATGATTATGCAAGTAGTCTATGTGCTCGCAATGTTAGGAGGATCACGTAAGCTTTCTTATACACTTCTGTAACATGTGATTGTTGAAGAAATTTGGTTTAAACTGAAGATCAAATGCGATTAAACCTATACGTTTCTCTCCTTCAAGACAAACAGACAGTAATGTAGGAATCACCAACATTAGGTCACTCGTCTTTATTCGTCTCCCCCTTTATTATTTTCTTTGTAATACTTATTTAGCTTTTCCTTGAAACACAGTGCACGAAGAACTGTCATAATTCCAATTCTCGTCTTGTGGGATATTGTCATACAATTTTCCCTAAACAAGCTTGAAGTAACAATTCGATTGCGATTATCTTGTAATGGAAAGCTGTCAAATGTTATATTCGGATGATAACTGATTCGTCTATACAGTTGCCTACTTGAGTCATATCATATGTCTAAGAGTCAAAGCGAAATACACCCTTTGTTAACTTGTGATGTTATGGATGAAGTTGGGGAGGGGGGGGGGGGGGGGGGTATACACCTGACCTTACCATGCATTTGGCTGTCATACTGACAGGAAATGCAAATTGGGGTCATGGAGCCAGGAGGAAAAAGTCTAAGAAACACTAAATAACATCCATCATTCGGAATTTTGCATAAAATCTCCAAATCTTCATCGACATTGATTTTCTATAGTATTCTCACCATTTCCCCGCATCCACAGAGATGCCATAAGAGATGGGAACGTACTTTCGATTTGATACCAATATTGCTCAGCCCTACTTCGTAATCACTTCCAAGGAGGTCAATGATAAAGAGCAAGTGTCATCTGACCTTGATAAAGTGACAAATCAATTCATACAGAAATCTGTCAGGCTCAATGCGTTCTAACCGATTTGAAACGTCCCCCTGCATGCATGATAAATACACGCCATTAGGGGCGTTTACACCTACAGGAAAAAGAGAGATTACTTTTGTTTGCGTGTGTGGAAAGAATAATTTCACTTATCTTCGCGCTTTGCATCTTGCGATTTTTTCAGAATAATCGTGATAGTTTGCCGGGTGCTGTGTGTGTGTCAACGGTATTGAGAATCACAAATTGTTATGTGTGAACGGGCCGAGTATGTTAGGGTGGGGGTTTCATTTGGTTGAGCACTCCCGTTGAATGAAGTTGATGGGACTGTATGGTTGGACGATGGAACGTTCGGTAATGACTGGCCCTGATTCGATTGGAAGTTCTGAATGGTTGGAATGAAAACTGAATGAAGCATGCAGGATGTGCTATGAAATGATGCACACGTTCACGGCTGGACTGACACAAAAAATGTACAGCACCCGACGCGTATATCAAATTTGGCACTCTGTATTACTTGAATATGACAGCCTACCATTTTCTCAAATACATCCTGTCTAATCTTGCGTTCATATCATGTACATGAAAGAAGCAAGACTACAAATATAAGATACAATTAAATGTAAAAACATGACAATGTCGGATAAAGATACCTCATCATTTTACTGCTTATAAATGCACATTACTGCTTTATCTCAAGCAAATAGCCCTTGATATATTATTATTGGAATAATCAAGCTTTACTATGATACGAAATTCTGATTTTCAAGTAAGACCCAGTTTTAAAACTAAAGCAAAATCATGAAGCTCTCGACCATCTGTCAACAGGGACTTTTAGATTTGCACAATGACAACGTGGATTGCTACAATCGACGTCCTTTTAATGCACTGCCTTTAATGGACGTCACACGTATCAGTCCACGCAAATCTAAAAGTCCCTATTCTTATTGCCAGTCAGCTCATACTACTTAATATTACCTACACGAATTACTAATGACAATCCTTCCTTTTCACTACTACAGAAAAACATCTCTAATATGAACGGATGTGGAGGATGAATGAATCAACTTGTGTAATACACTCCCACGTGACCTCCCACGTGACCTCCCACGTGTTTCCTATATTTTTGTTACACCTCAAATGTGCCCTATGCATCAAACTGTCGTATAATAATCTTAAAGAGATCCGGTAATTTTGTCTCAGATTCTGAAACAAAATCCTGGATTTAGCTCATGCACTTCATGCTGCAATGATAAGTATAAACCTTTAGGTCAGTCTGGAACTCCATGACTTTTACAAGCCGATCGCCTGTCTGATTATCAAGATATTTATGATAGGAAATCGGAACCAAATTTTGCGTTTGCCAAACGGTTTTCATAACACTACAGTTTATTGGGGAAAACGAGTATGGTAAAGCCGGTCACTCAAAATGTTTTACTTTCTTGTGGCACTTCTCGATCATTTTGAAGCGAGATTTTTTGTAGGGTTTCAATATTACACCACATCACATACACTGATAACACGTAGGGCCGTGCATCTCATATTTAACATTGTCAAACGATGCCTTTAATCGTGGCGTCACTTTTGTTTTGATCAATGAATCACGGAAGGGTTTAAGACTCGTTTCCTTTTCAGACATGTGGTCTTATTTCGTATGACTGATGAGCTTTTATCAACTAATAATCTTTTTAGTCGGCTGTTCTTGATTACTCTTCCGTTCCGAATAAACTCTCTCTATATATATATAGAATATAGAATATATGTTAGGCACCCTCAATGCCTACGGGGTTCTGTTTTTTTCTAATAAAAAAAAAGGTTATTATAAAACAAATGCTTTTTTTGCCTCAATGTGGGACAAAAATATATTATGACCTTTAAAAACTAAATCTGAGTTGACAAAATACTACCGGCTTTGACAAACACAATTGGCCGTATCATAATGAGTATGATCAATTGCTACTGTCTTCCGACGTGCCTTCAATTGACATAGATCTGCTATTCCCATTAAAATGCTAGGCGACAGACAGCAAGAAGTAGGCGGTGGCAAACAACTTGAGATACGTTAACGAGAGGGTATTGAAGAGAGGATGGAAGTGGGTTATTTGGTTTGAGAAGAGAGTGAGAGGGGGAGGGCAAGACCAAGAGATGTAGTTTTAGGGGCAGAATGATAGGGCAGAGGCTGAGAGAGAGAGAGAGAGAATTGGAGGGGATGGGGGTAATGTGAGAAACATCTTCTTCAGGAACACATTTATGAACCCATGTGATTTCTTTGTACAGTTATACAACATTCAACATTCAATGATGATAACATTACGAATGCTTACTGTGATTTACATAGGGGTCGGAAAATGCACAGTTTTGAAAGCTCCTTACTTTTCGCCCCATCGTCTCCCTACCCACCCCCTCCCCACCGTCTCCCCTTCCTCATCCGAAACTCGACAACACCACCACCGTCCATCTCGGAGGCGCCATATGCCTCTTAATTGGCCAGATCAAAGTCCGAAGAAGTGTGCGCATCTTTTAATTAGGGGCAGCGCTCCCATTTTTGTTTGGTATACGGGCCAATTAAACAAAACCAGTGGGTGGTAGGAGGCACTTGTCCCATCGTCTCTGTCTCTCTACAGCTTCATAGTGATGTTAAGAAAGGTGGATGATTGAGGGGGTTGGTTCAATGGCTAGGTCGGCTCTTGAACCTCGTTGACCTTTAATCACCCTAGATACCCGACACTCCTGTAACCTTCTGCCATCTGCCCATGCATATTTTGGAAGGAAGTGTGATCTTCTTTTGTAAAGCCCCAGTCCCATATAAAGCCGGACCAGCACGGACGAGCACGGACCACTCCGGACCATCCCGGACCATGGTCTGGGGCGATCCGGGATGGTCCGGGATGTTTTGTTCAAAAAAGTGTGATGCTTTTAAGCTACAGTCCCATATACGTCCCGGACCGTCCCGGACCATCCCGGACCCCATCCGGGGTGATCCGGGATTCGGTCCGTGTTGACACCGTGTTGGCACCGGGGTGGTCCTGGATGGTCCTGGATGGTCCTGGATGGTCCTGGGCGGTCAATAACTCACTCCCGGACTGCCACGGATCAACACGGACCGCCACGGCGCCACTACGGATGACCCCGGACCCAGCACGGTGGCTACACGGATCACCCCGGATCAAACTATTGTCCCGGACCGTCCCGGACCACCCCGGCAGTTTTTGACCGTCAAAAACATCCGGGGTCGACTCCCGGACCGCCCAGGACCATCCAGGACCATCCAGGACCATCCAGGACCATCCAGGACCACCCCGGTGCCAACACGGTGTCAACACGGACCGAATCCCGGATCACCCCGGATGGAGTCCGGGATGGTCCGGGACGGTCCGGGACGTATATGGGACTGTAGCTTAAGCATGGTTGGTTTTCTAGTCCATGCCTTTTGTAATTGTTTCTCATACCGACAGAAACACCTTAATCTGACCTCTGTTATTATCCATGACATAATTCCGGTGGTATCCATAATGTTTTATTCTTTTATATGTTTCATGTATCCATCATCACCATGGTTACTGAAAGAGCTTACAGGAATCATCTTCGTCCTAATTAAGACTGGTATTTCAGAAGTGCGGGTTATTGTTGCTATGTGCATGTCCTAGGCGCTTTGTGTATAAAGGCAAATCATTCGTTCAGCTTCCATGGTTTCATAAAAGGTCCGTATTTGCTATCTACCCCCTCTCGGCTGCTGTGTAACTATGTTCGTATAAAACCAGCTGTAAATGAGGCGTCAACTCTATCGCGACAATTAAGGAGCGCATGCATATATGTATACGTTAAATATCTAAAATTTTGTTGTGTCTCACTCCGAATAGAGAGAGAGAGAGAGAGAGAGAGAGAGAGAGAGAGAGAGAGAGAGCAGTACTTACATGAAGTATTACCGAATCAGGGAATATATAGTTCCCCAGACTGGGAGCATTACTTCACTCGGTTTTTCTAAGAAACACGGTAAAAAAAGGTAATCACTCTGCTTTATCTTGTACCACCACACGCCAGCACACGACAAAGCTTTACCACCGGGAATACGATAAAACAAAATCGATGGAAGAAGCTCTCTACCACTTCACTCATGGGAGAGAATGCTAACCAAATACCAATCAGCGACAAATTTGATTTTCATTCCCTCTCAATCGTACTTTAATACTTGTAGAGCTGCCATCTTTAACTCAAGTTCCACAGGACGGAGGAGTAACCACATGATCTAAAGTAGGTAAGCATACGCGTAGGTGCTCCCCTTCCCACAATTGGGGGTGCCTTTTTAGATTACCAATTTTCGAGCACCTGTCATGTCACATTAATGAATATGCATGACCATGAACTACTATGTAGGGCGAGCTATACAGTGTGTGTATGTTCACTCCAATTCTCTCTTTCTCTCTCTATCTATCTCTTCCCTCTTTCTCTTCTCTCTTTCTCTTATATATCCCTTAATCTAACAATTTTGTTTGTGCTTTTCCATTCCATGTTCATTTTTCTGTTTCTCTAACCAGTTATTCAAATTTTCATTTTCTTTGGTCTTGCTAGTTTTCAGTACAGTAACCATTTTAGGGGTCAAAGAACAGTTTTTTTCTAATTACCGGGTATCCACTGCTTTACATTATAAACTCTCTGATTTTAAAAGAGATTGGGTAACTTTGTCTCAGATTCTGAATCAAAATCCTGGATTTAGCTCATGCTGCAATGATATTTATAAACCTTTAGGTCAGTCAGAAACCCCATGACTTTTACAAGCCGATCGCCTATTTGATTATCAAGTTCTTTATGATTGGAAATCAAAATCAAATTTTGAGTTTTCCTAACGGAATACCACCTCACCGACGAATTAAAAAATGCTTTTTTTGTAATGGAATAATTGATATTTTCACTCATTAGTCAAATACATTTTCCTGCAGCTTTTCTATTTGTCTAACTTCTTCTTACTATTTCTTCAGCGCTTTAAGACCTTTAACAAAAGGTATTATGCGCAATAATTCTACAGAAACTGTTCTATTATCATCATCATTATTATCAATACAATAACCTGTAATATTGTCTTATGCCTGACATTAATTTCTTTACTTCCTTTTGAATCAAAGGAAGGGTATTTCCAACATGTTCAGGTCGATTTTAGAAAGCTGTGAATTCGTAGGGAACGATGGCAACTCTTTGCCTAGTGCATGGTAATCATTTATTTTTCAATCGGTTGGAGAAAAGACTCCGAAACGGGGTGCTTAGTTCGTGACACCTACATGTATTATGTGCGTGACGTAAAATCTAGTGATACTGTTTACTGAATGAAACCGAACGTGCCTCATGAAATCTTTTCAAAGGGCACATTATATTTAGAAGTGACCGATCAACATTGTAATGGAAAAACCAATCATGAACATCTATTTGTATTCATAGATATATGATCA
Source organism: Strongylocentrotus purpuratus (assembly GCF_000002235.5). Classification (NCBI taxonomy): domain Eukaryota; kingdom Metazoa; phylum Echinodermata; class Echinoidea; order Camarodonta; family Strongylocentrotidae; genus Strongylocentrotus; species Strongylocentrotus purpuratus. The sequence goes on from NW_022145596.1 coordinate 20,056,821, forward strand.
AAATATTTTTGCAGTGGAGCCTATCACGTATAGCCAGCTATTGAAATACAAAAGACTCTTTGGTTAAAGGACACTTTGTTTGAAGAACGACGTCACTTTGAAATGAAATTCAGGCCATTATCTGATTGTCATCGAAAGAATAATGTCCTTATTATGATTAAACTGTAGGGTGATATCTTTTCAAGTGTTGAATATTTGTGATTTAATCACGGTTTAAAAATAATGACCCTGCTTTGAGTGTACTTCATGCTCCTTTGAACATTCCTGACAAGATAAATATTTTTCGATAGAGAAATCGAGCAGATCGCAAGCAAATAATCCCCTAATTCCCACCCGAATGATGACGCATCTACATGATGACCTGAAGAGCAGCTTCAAGTTCCAGTCACCGTATGCGCTATTAGCCAAAGACAGAACGCCACCATGTTCACAAAGGAAGGGTGTAGGAGAGACATTGCCATGACTGCTAGATGATTGTGGCAAAGGATGTGCTTAACATGAACGAAGGACTTGGAATAAGGGAGTCTGTACATAGACACGAACTGGTGATTATTAAAAACAAAATAGGAATGCTCGAGTCCCCTTTTGAGGCTCCCGAAACTCATTCCTCCGTGATCCCCTGTAACAGAGTGACAACGCGTCAGTCAATGCCTCGACATCATCTGACCACGACAAGAAGTGCACCTCTTGTCTGCGATACCGTAAATATTTTGTTTCACCGACGACCACTCAGAGCCTGATACGGTGACTTGCGACGAAGGGCAATCGGGTAATGGGTATTTGAGTAATGACCACTTGAACGAATGGAAGTTGGATCAAGCGCGATGGACCCCGACGGCCCTTTCCACCGACACTTGATATCGATGGCCGTGTCTCGACAATCAGCTGGTCACTGACGGAATGCGCACCGAATGATTTTCGCCGTTTCTACGGAAAGTCCTTGATATATATTCTGTTTCATGTATTCTTCTCACTTTCAGTAATCATTAATACAAAAGATGAAGATTCGTTCTTCATTCTGAAGTGCCTGACATCTACATTATTTGTCTATTGATTGGTTTCTAAAGAAAACGATTAAATTTCCTCTAAAAAGGCTACCCTTCTCTCTTTCTCTCTCTCTCTCTCTCTCTCTCTCTTTCCCCTCTCTCTGTCTCCTGAGTAGCGTTTATAGCCAAACCCCTTTTTATGGGGGGGGGGGGGGAGGAGGTACAAGCGATTATGCTGACAAATAATCAGGAACAATAGGTTCACAACGTCAAGTACTTGAATGTAGGTAGCCGGGACGAGCTCAGTACATCAGCAATCGAACAAACAGAAAGTATCAAAAATGAAGGCATGGTAATTTACGTGACTGTGGTTTTGTCACAAAAAATGTATACATAATAATGAGAGGGTGCAGTTTCACCTCATGTGTTGATTCAGAAAATGCATTTTGGGATGTAGAGATATTAAAATAGAAACATGCTCAACTGACATGTCTGAAACGTGAAACTCATATCAGATGATTGATTGCGATTTCTATACCCAATAATAAGTTAACTTAATTAATTTATCAACTAGTTGACTGTTTTCAAAACTCAGCATCTTTCAATGATAATATAGCTCTTGAGTTTGAAGATAAAACATCCACGAATTCATTAAACGCCTTTCTAGGAGGAACGTTTCCTTTGGTGAAATAAGAGCAAGGAGATATACAACGGAAATGAATACTTTCAAGCAAAGGTCCTAAAAAAAGGCCTCAAGGACTTAGAATATACTGCATGGAGGGGTGAATGTACGCTCGGTATGAGTAATACTCTTTAATTACTGCGTTTTAAATAATACGCAACAAAGACAGTTTCATAATCTCCAATTACATCCACGGGAGAGAGATAGCTTGAGTTGCAAAACCTGAGGGATAGCAATATTGACTCGAACCCGAGAAACACCCCCTCCAAACCAATCGCGAGCTCGTGGAGGATACTAAGCCGTGGTAGGATTGCTTTTGAAACTTGATTTCCCGTCGTGTGTATATGTGGATATCCGGTGTCGGTATGAGTCCTAGTCTATCCCGAGGATTTTGTTTCTGTAAATGATACACGGCAAGTAATTCTAGGCTTATTACGCCAATACGTTAACTAGTCTAGGGCACGGAGTCTTCGCGGTTGCGGATGAAGAAGGATAGCGGCACCGCGGCGTTGCATACGTTGATGAAGATAGTTATTAGTTATAGAAACCATGATAACAGACTGAATATCTCATTTGATATCGAAATGAAGTCGCACTCGAGCCTACAATGGGATCAGGGCCCATTGCACAAAACTTACCATTGTTTGTAACTTTGCCATCAATGATAACGACAATGGAAACCTTGATTTTGATAGGCTTTTCAGCCCTGTTACCATTAAGGTTTCCCAGGTGTGTATTCATAATACAAATTAGTGTGCACATAATTATTATGCGAACCGTGCATTAAGCTTAGAACCGACAGAGTTGGGCGAAAAACTTAAATTTTAGCTATCAAATCTCATTGTCATCGAAGATTTCAAACAGAATGTCAACATAATAGCACAAAGATATTTTGGTACATATGGAATAGTAGTCCATCAACAAGTTTCATCTCAGTTTATTTGTATTTTCATGTGTTTATCGTTATAAGAAATTAAAAAAAAAAACGAACAAGGATGGACTCAAAAGTCTTGATTTTTGTTGTTGCTGTTGCTTTTTGTTTGTAACCACTTTCATTACAAACATCCTGTATTTAGCGACTATGGTGCCGGTGGAGCTGATGTAACGCAAAGCACGGGAAACGCCTGTGGCAGAGTCTAGGAAGACACCGGATAAGGTCAGATTAACGATACGTGTCATCCCTTTCCTTAACTAATAATTAATCATGAGACATTAATACCGCGTCTTGTTTTCCCAAACTCTCCAAAAAGGGAGCAAACGCGTTGAAATCGTATATGTTGACCTTGAAAGCTATGACATCGTCCTTGCCAGCTAGGAGATGGCAAAGTAAATGATTAATCACAATCAGTTTATGGCTATTTTCATTTCCTGTTCATCACTCCGTTTAAATTTGAACTCGTCGAAACTCTTGCATAGTCATATCACACCAAGCCTACGTACTTCATTAGATACAGAAATAGTAGCAGCGACAGCCAACTCCCCCCCCCCCAAAAAAAAAACACAAACAAAACAAAACAAAACAAAAACATAAAAAACAACAACATAGCAAACACAAAATGTTTTAGAGGCGCCAAACTCCATCATCAACAAATGTGATTCAATAAAGTTTGTCTTAATAAGATAAATTGTAGCCATTATCCTGATTATCCTTTCAAAAAAAATTCATTGCTCTTATCAACACATCAACATAATATACATGTATATACTGCTTTGCCGATGAAATATTGAGATATCTATTAAGCATAAGTTTGGATAATAACACATTGCAACCGAACTATAATGCTTGGTAGGTACAGTACGTATCAAAAGAGTAGACCCAACTTTAGTAATTTATTATTAGGAAATCATGATTAATGTGACCTTGAAATCTATTTCATGGTAAAGAGTAACTTCTTGTCCGTCTAATGATACCATATTCATATTTTTACTGTAACGGATGACCGAGCACCAAGTTTTTTTGTTTTTTTTAAGTGCCGTCAACATCTGTTTGAACCAAGTATGGGCTCATGCACTGAATGTGAGTCGGGTAATATACATTTGTTACTTAGGTCTAAAATCATTAAACTAGCTATAATCTGCTTCATGCGACAGTCCTTCATTGTTTAAAGTGATCCAATGTTTCATAGATTTCACATGAACTTGTTTTAATCCACAGGATAACATTACAATATCTCAAACAGCCTACTAACATCTTGTCTCATGATATCGAAGATCTATCTTCTCACTTGTCCATTGCACTATTTCACATGCATAAGCTGCATAAGATGCATTAGGTATTTTCTAGAGCAGCACATGCAAATTCAGAGGTTTACTAACCTCAGAAATGTATTGAATACAAGAAAGAATACATGTCGATAAATAGATAGTGACAGTGGACTTTCATGAAAACTAGATACCATCCCAAGTTAAATTTGTCAATTTTGAATGACTCAATGCCAAGGATTACCTTTAACGAGGGATGCTAGAGAAGCAAAGATTGTGTCATCACAAAAAAAAGGCAATATGAAAGATATTGCTTTTAAATGAGACATTTCTTGAGTTTGAGTTGACATTGTCACCTTTTCTTTCCAAGTGCAGAAAATCAATGCAAACAAGTAAGCAGTTGTTCTCGGACTGGAATAACAATGCCAAAGGGCTTTTGACCTAAATTAAATTGCTTCAGCCAAACTTGGTACACTAGGATTTTGACAACTCTCCTTTTAAAAGGCTGCTGCTCAGACATTCATGTCAGCAGAGGTATGAATGAGGTATCATTAGACAGAGCATTAGTTACTCTTTAAGATGAAATGTATTTAAAGGTCAAACAGGTTATAACGTTTAATTGGGAATCTACCAAGGTTGGGTTATCTCTTTCTGGTACGCACTGTAGAGCCAAACAACTCCGAAATACGTCCTTTTTGTGACATGATTTATTGTATTTGCTTTTTTTTTCAATGTCAAAACCAGATCACTTTATTCCGAAAGGGATTGCCTGTCTTTGGCATTGTACAATCTGTGAGATGCTCTAGGCCCTCATTTCAAGGTCACTCTAAAACCTTAAGAGCCTCGCATTTCCCGGAGCCGATGGGCATGACCGGTGTTCCCCTTTAAAAGTAACACAGCCGTCATCAAATGTTATTGTCCATATTAAAGAAACCAGCACAATCTGATACTCTGTCCGGGGCATCTACTTAAGATAACACGAGTGCTTTGCTAAGACCCCGCACAAGTAAGGATATGGTTTCACCTGCAGCTACATAGCAGGCTAACCGTTCCCCTGGCTCGAAACCCAAGATGGATTCCGAAACCCCCAACTTGTTACATGTTCAATAAAGTCGTAACTCGAGGCGAGATTTCGTCTTAATAAGGCTCCTGCTTGGGACTCTAGCAAAGGTGAAATTGAGTTTGTAGCATCGTGATGAGGACGAAGGGAAGGGTGACGGTGTGGAAGAGAGGAAGGGTGTAGATAAGCCAATATGTGTGTGTGTGTGTGTGTTTGGGAGGGGGGGGGGGGCTGGTGGAGGGGCACGTACAAATGTAGCAGACTAGTATACATAGGCCTACCATGCCCCAAATCAGGCTTTCCGGGGGAATAAAGAATTGATTAAACATTCAAAACGCATCATTACACAATCTATGCAATTCAATTCACGTAGGGTAACACAATTTACTCTCCTGGTCTCGTCGAAATTACACCCCAACACATACACTCGCACACCTGCCCGGACATACATTGTAAGTATACTAATATACGAGTAAATGTATAACGAACAATCAACACGATAGCAACTGCTTTAATATAAATCACCCTAAGGCGATTTCAACTATCTTATGTGCCTCCTTTTTAGATGTGCGGACATGATATTGACGTGTTACGTAATCTGAACATGATATTTATGGGACCTACGATAGGGTATTGAAATAGCCATTGAGTTGATTTTCCAAAAATTGTTGAGAGATCGTGTTTATTAATGATTGATAATGACAATTCTGGAAGTTGGAGTAGTGAAATAGTGAATATCAATTTCAAGCATCAGCTCAGATATCGTACCATTCATTTGAACGGCGAATGGTCAATGGTATCCAACCTGAGTTATTATCATTACACACCAATACAGGTCCCTTTAATCACTTAGTAGTCCAAAGTATCAATGCACCCCATTTTGATTCCGCCTTTTTCGCTCGTTTCTTTTCGAGACTCGCTGTAATCATTGATACCGTCACACGTACTTTACCCTATAGAGAACCTGAGCGGGTCTTCATCGAAAGCCCTACTGGTCGAGTACCGTATTAGAATGTCTTATGGATTATTTTGAAGGGTCTGTTTATGCATTCTACAGATTAGGATTTGATAAGATATGGTGTTCCTTCAGGCAAATACCATACAGGCAGGAGTGCGCATGCGCAGATGATTAGAAAATGTGCGGGCGGGGGAAGGGGGCGTGAGAGGGAAAATGCAAATTTGTATAATAAATAGGTTGAAATAAGAAAGATTAGGACTGTGAGAGGGAAATATATGACTAATCAATCAACGAGGTAATGGAATCATAAAGTACAAAGTTTGTAGGAAACTGGTTAGTTGATAATTGAGGCGAACCATTGGCGAGGGCGTTAGGGAAGGGAGAGAGAGAGAGAGAGAGAGGAGTATGATTAGAAAGCCTTGCAGAAAAAAAAGAGCATAACCCTGGATGTGAAGTGTCAATCAAATACAACCTTGTGGTCACTTTCAGACACATGTAAGATGACCGTCAGAGAATGACCAAAGAAGCAAAGAAATATATCCATGTCATATAATCTGAGGTAGATGTGAACTCTCTAAAAAACAATCGAGTGATCACGGACGTCACTCCTCTGGAGAGTGAAAATGTAGTGAAAATAGAGTGAACATTCACTCTTTTCTTCTTAGAGAGCACTCTAAAATCAATCGATTTTCACTCCTAAACAAGTGATCACGGACGTCACTCCCAAGAAAGTGAAAATAGAGTGAAAATTCACTCTTTTTTTTTTAAAGAGAGAACATAACGACCAAACTAAATTCAGGGAAGACGGACAAATCCTTCATCAGCATAATCTATATCAAAGGTACGTGAGGAAGAGAAAGTGAGAGCGAGAAAGAGCGAACGAGAGAGAGAGAGAGAATGAGAGAGAATTAGAAAGCCTTGTACGAACAATAAGGTTATATAACACTGGATGTGAAGTGTCAATCACACACAACCTTGTGGTCATTTTCAGACACATGTAAGGTACCCGTCAAAGATTGACCGAAGAGATATATTCATGTCATATAATCTAAGGTATAGGTGTGAAAATAAAGATCAAACAAAATTCAGGGAAGATGGACAACTCTTTCATCAGTATAAGCGATAAAAAGTTCATCAGCGAATAAAATATTAAAAACGTAAGTGGGGAAGCGAGAGAGAGAGAGAGAGAGGGGGGGGGGGGAGGATTAGAAAGCTTGCATGAACAATCTAGTTGCCTAACAGTAGATCTGAAGTGCCGATCAAATACAACATTGTGATTATTTTTTAAACAAATGTGACGTACCAATCAAAGGATGACCAGTGAAAAAAAAAAAAAAGAGCAACCAATGTCCTATAATCTAAGGTAGATGACGATATTGAAATCAAACTTAATTCGGTGTAGATGGACAAATCTTCCAACAGTACAATATAATAATAAAGGAACTTGCGGAGAGGGATAGAGAGAGAGTGAGAGAGAGAGAGAGAGAGAAAAAAAGCGAAGGCTGCGAGGGAGAGAGGGGGAGGGAGGGAGGAGAGAGAGAGATCTTAGAGGAATAAGGTGTTCAATGACATAGATCTAAGGTAGATGTGGACACACCGTGCGAGCTGGCCAATTTAGAAATAAGACAAGTCCTCCAAGCGACGTAAGATGAAGACAGAAAGAGGATAGAGCGAAATGACAAAGATCGGAAAGAGAGATAGATAAATAGTAAGACAGAAAAATAGATGGATATATAGTTAGAGACAAAAAAAAAAGGGGGGGGGGGTAATGTGGTGGGAAGGCTTGCACTGAAGTCAGGTGGCACATCAATTGAGTGTTGCGTGTCAATCCGAACCATCATGTGGTCAATAGAGAGTTATACCAGAGAACTCATCCAAGAGTGACCACATAATCACAATTCGACCACTGTCCTCTGAAAAGGTCTGCTATTAGATGATTGAGATCTTAGTTAGATGTGGACATACTTGACAAGAATAGTACGCAAGTCCCCCAAGGGTTGTTTGCTAGAGAGAAAGAGAGATGCAGATAAGATGCAGGGAAGAAAAGAGAGAGAGAGGAAAGAGAGAGAGAGAGAGAGAGAGGGGGAGAGAGAGAGGGGGAGAGAGAGGGGGAGAGAGGGAGTGAGAGAGAGAGAGAGAGAGAGGGTGAGAGGGGATAGAGAGGGGGAGGGAGGGAGTGAGAGAGAGAGAGAGCGAGAGAGATTGATGGGGGTTGTGGCAGGGGCAGAGAAAGACTGAGAGATATTAAGAGAGAAAACGAAAGAGAGAGTGAGATATATATATATATATAGAGAGAGAGAGAGAGAGGGGGGGGGAGGGGTGGCAAGGGAGTGAAAGAGAGAGAGAGAGAGAGAGAGAGAGATGGAGGAGGGGCAGAGAAAGACTTAAAGAGAGATTTTAAGAGAGATAAAACGTGTCGAGAAGGCCTGCACAAATTCAGGTGGCATATCAGTTGTGTGTTGAGTGTCATCTGAACAAACCTTGACGACTGTGGTCAGTTGGAACACATGTCAAGTACTCTTCCAAACTCGACCACAAAAAATAAAGAGCGCTAAGTGAGCCGTCCTGTTAAAAAAAGTGTTAAGCTATTATGCGGGCACCTGGCAGAGGTGCCTGAATACAAATCTCATTTATTATGACGGTCTCTTAGTGACTGCTGAACATACAAACTTTATCGTGGTATGCAGGGGCGTCACTTGGACAGTTCAAATAAAGTGAGTGGGGGTGGGGGGGGGGGGTGTACAGACAAAAATAGGCAGGTATGCAACGAACGAATCATTCCTTGAAATATCACACTTGAAAGTGAATCCATCATTATTAGACGGGTAGAACAAATGCACTACCACAAGACGACAAATTATCATAAAACCACGGATAGACGGAAAATATTGAACAATTTTAGTTAGATTCATGCCGGCTAGAGAAAATTTGCTGACAGTGTTTTCGAATGGAGAGTTGGTCTCCACACCACCTTTCTAGCGGTCGATGCTTCTGGCGATACGAAGACCGTCTTATAAAGAGATGATATATTAATTTCAACTTATTTGCGATTGGTATCGATCGCAACTATGTTCATAAGAGATAAGAGACTGCAAACTTACGATTGATTGGAGGACTTGTGATTAACTCTTTATAAGACGGGGACCTAATGAATTAGACAAAACATGGGGTTTTACCAGAACATTTTAGTCGAAGATCTACCGGAAGAGGGACAACATTTTGTTTTCGCTTCCAACTTAGAAAAGGCCTAATTAGTTTATCTGATTAGAAGGGGGAAAAAGATTTTGTTGTTGTTGTGGACAAGACAGATTAGATTATGTCCCGCGAGTGAAAATTTATTGTAGACGCATAAGTCAACAAATATAAGATGGACCTACAGTTTCTAAAAGTGTTATTGAAAATAAGAACGCAACTATAAAACTCGAGAGAATCAGATAACTTAATTGTGGTCCCAGCCGAAATTTGAAGAAAAAAATCAATGAATGTAATATAATATAATCGGTATTTCAGAATTATCTGAGGGTCTCCGAGAACTGATTAAAAAACGTTTCTATCTTTATCTGTAATGTGTTAACATAACAAAATAAGCTGATCAAACTGAAACTTGAAATACTCTAGGGATATTTTCTTATTTCCATGCAGGTGAAAATAAAAGTGTTACGTATCATATTTCGATTCTTTGTTAAACTCCATTTATGTTTATGTAATTTGTAATCAAATATGGTATGATGTTGAGTCAAAAACCTTTTTTACGTAATTGGATTTTTTTTTTTTTTTAACTCTCCTTCCTTTTCTCCCTTTGTGCTTTCTCGCTTTCTCTATCTCAAACACACATTAGCGAACACAAATTTAAAATGCGAATCCTCTTTTTATGTCAACTCTTTGATTTTGTTTGGGTTTTCTTTTAAAACTCGGCTCCTCGTCACAGTGTTGAAACGTGCTTTCAATGCTATATTCCCTTTTTTTTTGGGGGGGGGGCTGAATTTTTTTCTTCTCTAAATGACGTCTTTTGCCGTTGCCATGGTAACGAATTTCTTTAAATTCTTTTAAATGAAATCTCATCAAACAAAAACAAAATATAATGCTGGTGGCTTAATAAAACTATTTCCAGCTATCCATTTGAAATTTCATGAAAATCTGTCTTTCCAGGTCAAGTTTTCCCAATTTCTATTGCATTCTACTCCCTATAAATTCTTCTTTGACTTCCTCTCTTTTTCATCCATTCATCTTCGACTATCTCTCTGTAATCGCTCCCTCCTTTTCACAATCATTTCTGTCTTCACGATTGCATTCCATTTCTTGGACTCATCCTCATTGTACTCAGACCATACAGTAGTTCTTAACCATTTGGTGTCACGCCCCTTTTGGATTATCATGGTCAGTACGGCGACCTCAAAACAAAAAAGGAAAAATGTAGTGTTTAAAAAAAGATCGTTTTAAAGTGATCGAATAAGAAAAAAAAGGAAAATAAGAGGAAAAAGGAGGAGAAGGAAAAGAAGAACAAGAAGAACATGATGATGATGATGATGAAAAAGAAGGAGAAGAAGAAGAAGTTACAGATTTCAATTGCAGTCATTAACTATCCAAGTTAAGAACCACTGGATGTATTTCATCACACACACAGAAATAAAGGCACAGATGGTGATTGCCGAGTACATTTATACGACTAAGAAACTATTTAGATCTAACCTTTAAGAAACATAAATATGGTTTTCCATCTTACCCTGACGTATATCTATATCCTTCATCAAAAGTCGAGTGTGTTTTTCTCTCTTTTGTTTGTTTGCTTGTTTATCATCATCATCAAATTATTCATCTTCGTGGTCAATAATGAAGCTTCCGTGTAGAAGAAGAATATTCATGGTAACTGACCGAGATCTCGCAGAAGATAAGCCAGGAACGTGCTCAAAACCGTGTACACTGTGTGTCCATGATCTAATTAATGATGCGAAATCGGTGAACTACATTGTTAAATTAATATCATTATTTTGTTAATGTTCTTTAAATAAATATAAGCTGATAAATAATAAAAGTCCGTGAACTGCTAAGGATTTTTGAAAAAGTGAACAAAACAAAGATATGATTACCAACGAAAGGTGTATGATAAACAAATTAATAAATTAAATAGAAGATGATATCAAATTTGTAAAAACCCAATATGATATTGAAGATGAAACTGAATATAGAATTAACATGAAATGAGCAATAAAACTGAAATGAATCGCAAACAACAAATGACGGAAAACCAACCTATAATTAAAACACCGAGTTAAAACATGTGTTTCATCAACCAAAATTTTTTTTAAAAAATAGTGCGTTGGTAGAACAAACTTAAAACACTATAATGTAAACAAAAATACATGTGTTGTATTGCATATAGCAGTGTTTACCACACGAGTAACCAATTTCTTCAAATCTCTAAAGGAATTTGCTGAACGATCATCTCTTGATTGTATAGTCTATACCATCATTGCACTGTACTGTAATAACATTTTTTCTATCAGTGTTCGAATCGGTTCTATTATTAGTAACCCGTTTCTCCCGCGGGGGGTGCGCGAATCGGAAGCAGGCAGCTTGGCGAGGCGTCCGTAGTAACACCTCGCGCGTTTGATCTCTGATGCACCTTTTTCTTTCGGTTTCCCGCCGATCTAGCGGCATCCCTAAGATAAGTATCGCTCTACCGCGCCTCATCAGATGGTTACGGTTAAAGGGAATCATATAACTTTTAGAATAAACTCGTAATGAAATAATTGTTGTGCTCCGTAGTAACACCTCGCGCGTTTGATCTCTAATGCACCTTTTTTCTGTCGGTTTCCCGCCGATCTAGCGGCATCCCTAAGATAAGTATCGCTCTACCGCGCCTTATCAGATGGTTACGGTTAAAGGGAAGCATATCACTTTTAGAATAAACTCCTAATGAAATAATTGTTGTGCTCCGTAGTAACACCTCGCGCGTTTGATCTCTGATGCACCTTTTTCTTTCGGTTTCCCGCCGATCTAGCGGCATCCCTAAGATAAGTATCGCTCTACCGCGCCTCATCAGATGGTTACGGTTAAAGGGAATCATATAACTTTTAGAATAAACTCGTAATGAAATAATTGTTGTGCTCCGTAGTAACACCTCGCGCGTTTGATCTCTAATGCACCTTTTTTCTGTCGGTTTCCCGCCGATCTAGCGGCATCCCTAAGATAAGTATCGCTCTACCGCGCCTTATCAGATGGTTACGGTTAAAGGGAAGCATATCACTTTTAGAATAAACTCCTAATGAAATAATTGTTGTGCTCCGTAGTAACACCTCGCGCGTTTGATCTCTGATGCACCTTTTTCTTTCGGTTTCCCGCCGATCTAGCGGCATCCCTAAGATAAGTATCGCTCTACCGCGCCTGCCTTATCAGATGGTTACGATTAAAGGGAGTCACATCACTTTTAGAATGAACTCGAAATGAAATCATTTTTATGCTGCTGGTTTTAATTGTTCTCAACATTTTGAACACATTGCCCCCTTCCCATGTTCTACGTACTGAGCATGTTACTTTATGTTTTTTGTCATTTGCACCACAACATTTTATTTCAGCAATTCCAATTTCTAGTGTTGGCCCCCTTTCCCTCACCTAGTTTATATCTATACCTCACTCCCTCTTTCTCCCCCCTCTTTATTATTTGTAGGTGAGCAGAAGAGCTCCCCCCCCCCATCATGCACATTAAAACTCTCTTCTTGGCTAGGATTTAGGAAGTGCAGATAGATACAAAAACAAAAAACGATGGACGAGATAAATGCATTGTTGAACGAATGAACATTATGTTTACAATCCAATTTGTTGATCGTGTATGAACGCAGCTTAACTTTGCTGATCATCCTCATCTTGTAGATATCGGCCGGTACATTACATCTGTATAGAAACGGTTACCATAGCAACGCCATAAATGTAAAATATAATGATTTGTGATACAGGGAAACAAGGACAGATACGTACTTTGGAAAACACATATCAGAGCAACAAGGCTATGCATGTATATTTGCCTCATTTTTGCAAAATATAGCAACGCAGGTGAAAAATATCGTGCATAACGAAGTGAGGTCGTGAGGAAGGACATATTTTTGACGACGGACGCGAAAAAAAACACGTTCTTTTATGCCGCGTAATAGCCTCAACTCTAAAGCATGCATCAAGGACAATTTGGAAATGAAAATGGACTATAGAGAAATGTCTTTTTAAGAGATGATCTTGGAAAAGAATACAAATGAAAAGGGTAGAGGTTACGCGCGTCACAACTAGATCTGTTTACACCCATTATGAAACATATTGGAAAGCGGCACCCTTTCAACACAAAGCATGTTTTCTTCTCCTCTTTATTCGTAGATCCACGATATATCAAGGGCAAATACATGCGCTGTGATTTTGAGTGGAGAGTTGATGGATGTCATGATGCGTGCTCTAGCTACTTTAAAACATGTTTGCTATTGCATTCCTTGCTTCACGAAGACGTTGATGCATCGCATTTTTGTTATTCTTTATCGTTATTGTATATATATATATATATATATATATATATATACTATCACTATTACTATTATTATTGTTGTTATTATTATTATTTCTCGTGTTTCAGAGTGTCTCTTTGTCTGTCCGTCTGTCTGTCTCTGTTTACCCAAACCCCTCTTTGTTTCCCCTTTTCCCTTTCCGCCTCTACAGCTTTCTCTATTTTAAACCATGCCATGCACATCAATTTCACGCCCATCTCTCTCTCTCCATCTGTTTTCTATGTATCACACATGTAATACTTTTATCTGTTCTCCACTCTCGGGCCTTGCTAGCTACTATATATATCGAAACCAATGTCATGCATGTCAAACTTTTCTCTATATTTCTCTCTCTCTCTATTTATCTTCTCTGTATCACATCTCAAGGTTTCACTGTTCCCCCCTTTACTATATCCCCCCATCATCTTCCTCTCCAACCCTCGCTCTTTCTCTCCCCCTTTTTTTTTCTCTCTCTCTCTCTACCTCAGTCACAAACGTACGTTTTCCTGGCATGGCGAGTAAATCAGATGATTTGAAGACAGTGCAAAGGCTTTTTCTGAAGCCACAACGACAAGACATGACTTACTCAATAATAACAACGATGCTTTATCAGTTTTTCTCTCTCATATTTAATCACAGTTTCATATAGTACTCATGCTTGGCATTTTGATATTTGCAACCCTCGTCTTTCCTTGCCGTGTCATCACATGTAATGTCATAAAATAGCTTGCAGTTAATGGATGGTAGCTCAAAACAAAGTAAACGATCAGTCAGAGATCATTCTGCCAATGTCCCTGTTCGATCAAAGATTAGACTGACGTGTTCTCGGAGTAGTCATGATAGGTATATACTTAGTTATACCTCGTCGTCGCAGGGAGGCTGGGTACATACAGGGTAAAGAGAGATAGAGAGAGAGAGAGAGATAAAGAGAGAGAGAGAGAGAGAGAGGGAGAGAGAGATAGAGAGACAGAGAGAGTGTGTGACAGACAGAGGGATAAAGAGAGACATACAGAGATAGAGAGGGAGAGAAAGCAAGAGAGAAAGAGAGAGAGGGATATCTTAGGTAGATGTGGATACACCGTGTGTGGAGGACGATGAAGATAAGGAGTTATTAAGACAGTAAGAAATACTAATGAAAAATTGAGAGTATTGAATGAGATACCCAAAGAGTAAAAAAAAAGGCCGGATGGGGGGGTGGTTAACACGGAGAGGAGAGAGGAAGAGAGAGCAGAGAGATCAAGATCTATTTAAACAGATAGAGAGAAAGCTTGCATCCATTCCGTTTTCTGTTGTATTTTGCTTTGATGGGGGGGGGGGGGGGCAACGAACAGTTTGAGAAAAACAAGATACTGATCAATCAAAATATATCTCTAGCGATTTCTCGCAAACACAAATTGAAGTCATGTACTTTTTCTGAGTCAAGGTCTTCACAATGTCTGATAACGCTTAAAACTCAACTCTCGCCTTAAAGACACTATATCACGAATGTTATCAATAAACCAATTAAACATAAAGTATACAATTATTTAGTATGCAAATATTCATCCGTTAAAAGGGCCTGAAGGGGTTGCGATTGATGACAATTTATAATTATGTTATCAAAGTTATCCGCTCATTTGTGGGTTTTTTTATTCATAAGTGATGGAACTGATGCGTAACTTTAACAATTTATCTTATTACTTTATTTGTTAACGGTCAGTATTAGATTCCTGACACGTGAAAATGTAATTGGAGTTACATATTGGTACATATTGGTATACTGTTGATACTATCTATCATCTTCAATCCGCTGCATACTAGAACCGAGTGTTCCCTGTATTAAACCTATGGAAATACGATAATTCAGAAGTCAACGGGTTAAAGGCCATTATAATTGATATTTGCAAACATGTCTTGTGATCACACTATCAATGACAGTCATAATCACCTATTATCAAATTTTGATTCTTTTGACTGACCTTTCTTTTATGCGGATGGTCAAGGCCTAGCAAACTATTAATATGTCATAATTAGTCGGGTTTGATAATGAAAAGATAATTGGTCATCATAACTCGTTGAAGATGTGAGGGGCCGACATGACCTCGATAACGGCTTGTTACAATAATGGACGTTGAATATATTAATTGCCCGTGGTCTAGTTTCTATTGTGGCTTTAACTGTAATTGGGTGATCATTTAATACACGTAAATGGTTGCTGTCTGTCAGTGACTTCAAAGATAGAAGTGGTCTATCATGACCTTTTCATATTGACTATTGCCGTCATTTAAAGCTATTCTAAACATGTTTAAACAAATTTTTTCGCCGTGGTATTTTCTCATTTCATTTCTCCTCACCCCGTCTATTTTATTTCTTCTCTTTTTCTTTCTTTCTATCTTTCCTATTGTTTACATTGTTTGTCTATCCACGTCATGTACGTTTCTTTTTAGACGTATTTCTTTTTGAGAAATATTTTTGGATATCAGTTAAGTTCTCAATAACAACGCCCTTTTAAATGGGGCAATGCTACACCTTTGCAATATCATTATTCAATCTTGAAAAAAGGATAATTTTAGAAAGGTTCAAACTTGAACCACAATTTAAAATACGAGGGTTTCACAAGTATTTTGCTGTCACCATTTTATTTTAATCAATCCATTTATTATTCTTAAGGCCTATCTGCACTAGTTTTGCCAGGAGGGATTTGAACTCTCTGCGTGGTCACTGGCAGGTAGTTATCTCTTCAAATCAGCTCTCAATTAACATAAGAAAAAGGGGGACCATGGGGACCAAAGGTCACCGATTAGGCATTGTTTGCTATATAGAGGGCGCAAGTAGCTATAAGTAGTGCAGTGGGTCTTTAAACACAATCCGTTCGTATGCGCCCATGTATGTACTGATATGACGTTCTTAATGATTACATTAATCTGGGACCTGCGGTGACCTTTTATTGCGAGACGATCATTACACGGCTTGCGAAAATCATGTACCATGTATGTAACCATATTTATTAAATGCAGACAAAGATGGTATAGAGGGAAGGATAATCATGCAATCATATTGCCTCGTTATGACAGAATTAGTCATCGTTCATGACCTTGAGTCATGTGACTCCGATTGAAAATGAGTTATGAAATGTAGAGAGGATAGGATAGAGATAGAGAGGGGGTGGGATAGGGATAGAGAGGGTGCAGGGGTAGAGGGAGGGAGAGAGGGGAGAGAGGGGGAGAGGGAGGGGGTGGGACAGTATAATTAACAGAAGAAGTAGAACATAATGAATGAAAACATCCTATTTAAAGTTTAGCCAATGCAATCATATATGTACCAAAACAAATTATTTGCCTTAGGCATTTTATTCAGCGGAATTTTGATAACTGTGACGAGATATACATAATGAATGAATACATCCTATTTAAAGTTTAGCCAATGCAAGCGTACATGTACCAAAACAAATTATTTGCCTTAGGCATTTTATTCAGCGGAATGTTGATAACTGTGACAAGATATTAATCTATATTCGCCATTCTCAACGCAATTGAAGACAATTCCTTGAATGCTTGAGCGTCTTGTCATGCTAGCTTGGTCAAAACCAATATAATACTACTATTCAATGCATTGCATCCCTCCAAGATTGCGGAAGAAGCGCTTTGCAAATTAAACAATTATTATTATTATTATCACGTTCAAAAGTGAACATAATACAGGCATAACGAAACGTCGTTATATCGTATAAATTCTTCCAGAAGAGATTCATTTCGTTTAAGGTTCAATGCATTGCATCCCTCCACGATTGCGGAAGAAGCACTTTGCAAATCAAGCTATCATCAATATTATTATCAAGTTCGAAAGTGAACAGAATACAGGCATGACAGATATATAAATGTATAAATGAAACGTCGTTAATCGTATAACTTCTTCAAGACGAGGCTCCTTCCCTTTAAGGTTAGGAAACAATGTCATCCTATCACGGCTGCCTCCTCATGCTTGCTTGAGCACTCATTCTCTCTACCCCCCTCTCCCCCCCCCTCTCTCTCTCTCTCTCTCTCTCTCTCTGTCCCCGACAGGCGCAATGATTGCGACTGCTGAAATGAAAAGTATTCCACCGACCGAAATTGAAATACAGTTGCCAATTCTCAGTATGTGCTCCTAATTCGCACAATTCTCCCACTGGGTCCTCGTTTGTTTGGTCATACCGGCGTGGCGAATCTCCATAGAACCTTGTTTCTATTTTTACTTCACTAGATTTAAAGGAAGAGTTGAAGAAACTACTAATTTAATACTCCAACACCTTTTTTTTAACCTTATCTTTTCACTTCCGTCGAAATATTTATGCTGTGATTTGCTAATTGTTTGGACCATCAAACTGTCGATCCCCAATAATAATAATATTACATTTTTATATAGCTCTTATATGTCTCTCAGCGCTTTACAGAAATACTATTAGCCCGGTCATTGGATTCAATACTTGCCCGCACACAGTGTGTGCACAATCTTCACTCCCTCGGGAGCATTCCAGCCAGGTGTTACTCGACGCTCAAAAATTTGTTTGACCAGCAATGACGGTTGCATCCTACCGGGTACCGATTTAACACCATTTAATGATTGACCTTTGTATGTTTCTTTGTAGTATGAATTCATTTAATGTACATTGTATTGAAACCATGGAATGCTTCGTATATATTTGAATGTTTGCAATGTTCTTGAAATGAAGAATAAATAAAGACTGAATAAAAAAGATATCTATAACATTAAACAAATATGTCGAATTTCAAATGTATTGATAAGAATCTGGTCGAATTTTAATGCTCCTTGCTGGTAATTAGCGAAAATGTTACAATCGTAACAGATGGAGCTCATTCTCCTGTGTTTAAAGTGGATTAATGCATAAGGAGAAATACAATTATATTAGGATAAACAAATATAGGCTATGTCTTTCTTATTTGTTTCTTCCTGAAATAAGGAAAAGATCGAACGGATTTCAAAGTTATCGAGACAAGTTTGCACAGAATGATGACGTTAACATTTATAAACATTAATGGCAGATAGCAATTATGGTTGTTACAGTTGTAATATTTCATGGTATCCTTAAAAAATACATAATGTATGTCATGAAGAGGACTCCGCCGTTCGATGCATAAATGCAATAAAATATCAAAGCTTCGCTTTTCAAATGGTTTCGTGGCAAACTCTCAATCAAACCAGATTTTGTTGTCAGGGTTTGACTTTAATAATGTTCTCTATCAATTATCTTATAACCTTATTAAATCCTTTCATGCATATATGTATATTCACAATCTGACTCCATGTTTGTGATTTGCATCTTAACCATCTAGTGCGTTTAAATACCATGTAAACTTAAATAGAGAGAGAGAGAGAGAGAGAGAGAGAGAGAGAGAGAATGGAAGTGTCTATTAAACAGGCGTGCTACTTTGTTGTTTTCTCTGAACTGAAGTTGAAAAAAAACCTGTGCCTATGAATGCAAAATCTACTGACAATTTCCCATCTGTACAACAGAAAACTGAGGCATTGAATGAGGAGTGGATACAACAAAAACAGGCTAATTTTCTACATCTTCTCCAAACTGTCCATTGAGCGACCTCGAGGCGACCTTGTCATCGCATTCTCACAGCTCCACCATCGGTTTACACTGTGTACCTGGTTTTGCTCCTGCAACAACATTCTGCAAACATTACAGAGGGATACAGGGTCGAGGAAAGAAAGAAGACCCAACGTGTAGGGATGTTTGGGTTTTGCAGGGACATCGCTATCTGTGCTATGTCAATAGACCCGATCTTGTAATGCCCAGAAATCACATTAATGCATGCTCGGGGAAAAATACTGGGAGGATGGAGAAAAAAAAGCGAGGTAGTGTATACAGTGAGTGAGAAAGAAAGAGATATAAAGATTGAGAAATGAAGATAACTAGATAGAGATGTAAAGGGGGCCGTAAAGCGAGAGGCGAAGTGAAGTGAGATGAATAGAGAGAGAGAGAGAGAGAGAGAGAGAGCACGCGCTCGTTCTAAATATACAGAGATGAACAAATATGAGAGAGAAAGAGATAAAGAGATAATGAAAGAGAGAGGGAGGAAGATAAAGAAACAGAGACGGAGAGACAGAGAGAGAGAGAGAGAAAGAGAGAGAGAGAGAGAGAGAGAGACAGACAGAGACAGAGACCAGGGCAAAATTGAATACCTCAAAGAAAACAGCCAGCATGTCGATGAGATTATGCGGTGCATGTGACATTATTGTCTTACACATTTTTGCCATTCAATGTATATCGAGTACGCTTAATACATTTTTGTCATTAGTATTGAGATAAAATATAGGATTTGTAAGGCGCTAATTCTACTTGCAATTAAATCTTTAAGGCGCGCAAGTGCATATGATGAAATCACATACAAAATCACTTACGCAAAATTACATTAAATTACAATGGATGTTGCGCAAACAATCATTCATTACTATCCTATAAAACAACAGCAACAGCAAAAGAAACAATAAAATACATATAAAAGTGAATAAAACAAAACAGCTGCGAACTGGTGCAATTCTAAAAAGAGACGTGATAAGATTAAAATGACTTATACTAAATCATAATCAATTACATTGGATGTTGCGTTAACAGAAATCGTTAATTACCATCCTGTAAACACAGCAACAGAAACAATACAATAGATATAAAAGTGAATAAAACAAAACACCTCTAAACTGATTAAATTCTAAAAAAAGACGTGATATGATTAAAATGACTTACACTCAATAACACTCAATTACATTGGATGTTGCGCAAACAATCTTTGATTACCAACAATAACAGCAACAATACAATACATACACAAGTGAATACAAAAAAACACCTGCAAACTGATGAGATTCTAAGAAAAGACGTGATGAGGTTAAAGAAGCAGGTCATAGATATCTTGCTTCTCCCACTGTTCTTGAAACCTCATCCCATTGAGCCGAAGTATTTTCCTAGAGACACCCTCTAGTGTCTAGGAATAATACACCATGTATGTCATGACCCATTTTCTTGGACTATATATATGATTAGCTTGCAGCTAGCTAGACAAGAATACTGTTGCGAGGACATCGACTCGGTTTTGTTTGTTATTGTTAGGATAGGATGTGTATGATCGAGTTAAAGAGGTTTGAATGTGTCTTCACATACATGAACTGCATTACATCTATATCACGAACATTTTCATAATCAGTATTTGAACCTTTTCATGAAGAATATACTGTACGAACATTTTTATGAACTATAAAAATAAATATTCTATAATACTGTTTCAATGAACTATGTTTGAATATTTTCATGAACTATATATGACAACTTATTAAATGTATAAAGGAATATTCTAATGAGTCATACAAAAAATTCTCATGAGCTATGTAAGATTATTTTCAAGAACTAATAATGATTAGCTTGATTAGGTTTGATGTATTCATTTCAGAAAATTCATTTTCTTGAACTGTATAATGAAGATTTTCATGAAACATACAAACATTTTCTGTGAATATAGACGAGCATTCTCATTAACGATATTCAACAATTTTATGATCTTTATAATAACAATTCAAGAACTAATTATGATAAGCTTGCATCAAGGAGAATGTAAACACGGAAGCGAGGACGTTGATCCATTCCTTAGTATATACAGTGCGTCCCAGAAAAAACGAAACCGAGAAGTATCGATGTTCTATCATAACTTAATCACAACTATAATTAATGAATGATACATATTTGGAAAGCTAAGAGTCCCCTCTTTCATGTGATGCTACTCAGATAATGCATATTTCACACATGAGTGATTAAAATCAATTTGAAGGAAGGAAACCAAAAAGACATTTGCCGGGCCGTATCTGAATTTCGAAGAAAAATTCACATTTCTAGAAAGTTGAGTTTCTGCCCTTTCATATGACACCTCAATCAGGAAAAATGAGCGAGGAATGACAAAGTTTTGTTTGTTTAAAGTAGTGCTTGCATTTCCATAATTTTATTAAACGAATTCGTTTTCACTGGGTGCCTGCCGTATCAATAAACGAAATTAACAAAAGACTTAACTCCGTTTCGTTGACGATCAGCCGTAGACGAGAGTCTTCATGCATGGCTGATTGTCAACGAAACGGAGTTAAGTCTTTTGTCAAATCTGCTTTTTGCTGGCAGGCACCCAGTGAAAACTAAGTCGTTTGTTAAAATTATGAAAATGTAAGGGCTACTTTAAACAAACAGAACTTTGTAATTCCTGGCTCATTTTTCATGCATCACGTGAGTAGCATCAACTGAAAGAGGAGACTCTAAGCTTTCCAAATATGTATCATTCATTAATTATGGTTGTGATTAAGTTATGATAAAACATCGATACTTCTCGGTTTCATTTTTTCTGGGACGCACTGTATAATATGAGTGGGGAGGACAATCATGATTAGGTTCGAAGTATTCATTTCAGAAAATTCATTTTCATGAACTATATTTTAACAGTTTTCAGGAAACATAAAAGAAGTCCTTTTGAATATAGACGCACATTCTTATCCACTGTTTGCACACATGTTATGAGCTGTGGAATAACATTTCACTATGATTATCTAGCAGCAAGGTGAATGTGAAAACGGAAGCAAGGACGTCGAACCTTAACAAATAAAGGATAGGCCATGGAGACGTGAGATATGACATAATATGGTGAGAATTTAGAGAATATTTGTATGAACTATACACGAACGAACATATTTATTGACTATGTACTGAATGGATCCCATCAGGCAGAACGGGTACATTGAGTATGGTCGTCAACCAACATTTTGTGACAGGATAGAATATCATCTCATTGTAGAAGTGAGGATACACACATTGACCTGTATACACTCTAGAAATTAACTAGATTTTCATGAACCTCTAAACAATCTGTCTAGCAGACACACATATCTATCTAATTCTAAATAGGCTCATACATATTAAATCAAACGTCAACTTTATATTGGCCTGACCCTCATCCATTGTATGTATAGTGGCCTGTTATTACGTGTGTAAAAGGAAATCTGTACTAAAACAAGGGACACACTGTTCGCCACCTTCAACGCACCCTGACACCTCAGCAACGAGTAAGACAAAGATGGGATTCGAATGCGAGTGACACAGCACGTGATCGACCATGGACGCGTATTTGTTGTGCCAGCCGGTACTATATGAAGGACTGCTGTATCACAAAATAACACGCGTCAATTTAGAATTCGAACCGGCATGACCACTCAGTTATTGTTAATCTATTTGCGTTGGCTGTATGCAGTGGTACCACTGTTGTGATAGTGTGGTCGTTATAATATTGGCATGCGTTGATTGAACATCGGACATTATTTTCGAAGGAGCGAGAGAAGCGGGTAATATCATGATGAAGGGAGTAACAGTCGTTTGTGTAGTTTATCACTAGTTAATGGGCTGTACGGACAAACTGAATTTGAACAGCCTTTTACTCTTGTATCCTCTGAAAACCAAAAGAAGGTATCACCACTTGTTTCATTGTTCAGAAACCTATACTTAGTTTGATTTATTTCTCTGCGTATTCATCAGCTTTTATTTTTCATTATCTTCTATGAGCAGAATAAATCTCTTTGCAGTGTTCATATTCCGATTGCAGGGTTCATTGACTTTTGTACAACTCCCCAACTTTTTGGCAGATACCAGAACCCAACCGCTATTTTCTTAACCTCTGAACTCAGCCAATGGCCCAAAGAAACGTGACATGCATGAAACATTTTTACATCTAATATTTCATTCTCTTTAATAAAATCCTACTTGTCCTTTGGAGTGGAATAACCGACTCTCATCCTGGAAGAAACCCTTCCTGATTTATCATCTCCCACACCGTTGTTGCTCCTGCTGTCGATAAAATGTTCTTATTGGATTATGGTTGGAATCACACGCTGTTCATATAACATTTTTGGTGTAAACAGACAGCGGATGCCAGGTCCCTTCTGCCACGCTGTTCGCCCTCCGGGTCGATGAACAAAAAATGTAAAGAAAAAAAACAAGGTACACCCTGTAGTTGTATGTTTTGAGAAGATGGTGTGTTAACCGGTGATGACCCAATTTCTTCGCTTTGCCCTCGTCTCATTTTATCTGTTTGTGGCGCCGCGGTGGGAATGATCTGAGATATGAGGTTGTACGATGTTAAAGTCTAACCATGCGAATGTTTCGTGTATCAAAACAGTGGTGCGAACTTTCGTTGGTATGCTTTGATAGACGTCTAGGTTGCGAAGAAATGTCCATAATGTCGTGGTTCACATAGACCAAGCATTTAAAATCAAAAACAGTATACAAATCATGCGTGTATAAACATTATTGATACAGTGTAAAATGGTCATGGTGCCACTAAAAGCCAAGGCTTGATTAATGGGGACCCCAATACATAAAGAAATTTAAATAGAATAAATATGAGATACCAATAAACTTATTTATAAAAAAAAACACTTTAAGCACTAAACATACAGGTAAAGGGAAATAGGAAAAGGCGAAATAAGAAAACGCAGGGAGGAGAGATGAAATTACATGTTTATTTGACATAGGTAGTTATTATTGAACATTTGAGCTTGGTTTTAAATGAAGTAACATTAGTGCTGGAGATTAAATCAGAAGGGAGGGTATTCCATATTCGAGGACCAGCAGATTTAAATGCAATAAGAGTTGACTGATTAAGTGCTAATGGAAAATGGAATTTAGAGTGGGAACGGATATTATATTGATGGTATTATTTATTATACTGAAATAGATTTGTTATATTAGGAGGTGCTAAATTATGTTTCACGTATCGCAATTTGGATTTCATGAATTTTTGTCAATATGTAACGTTTATTCCCATATGACTAACATACCCAGACACCTCGAGGCTCATGTTATATACACATTCCACTTTCCTCTCTCTCGTTCCCACACACACACACACACACATACACACACGTACTCTCCCTCTCTTCCTTTCTTTCTCTCTCCCTACCTTTACCTTTCTTCTCTTCACTCTCCACCTCTAATCTTTAAACGTATCTCTGTACTCTATTAAGGCCCGAATTCACAAAGGAGGTTTGTCGACAAACCGAGGTTTATGTGCGTCATTCGACGCGTTTCGACGCGTTTTTACAAACTTTGGTTTGTAAAAAAACAAAAGGAGGTTTGTCGACAAACCTCCTTTGTGAATTCGGGCCTATCTGTCTGTCTACGTCTCACTATCTCCGTACCTCAATCCCTTCTCTCTACTTCTCCCTCCTTTCCTCCGTGACTGTTGGGAAGCCCTCGTCTTCTCTTTCTCTCCCTCATCCAAGAGTGCTCGGGAATGTTCGAATATAGGTATCGTAATGTGGATGCTATTTGACAAGTCAGCTGAAGTGGACATCTTGGTGGAATTTCATATTTCAGATGAACGGCCTTCTGGTCATCGGCCTTTTCCCATCAAGGTAATGAAAGAAGACCAAATGTCATTGAGAAGTGGGCACTCACCCACAATACTTATCGTAGCTAGAAACAGAACCCAACAAAATGGGGGGGGGGGGGGGGGCTTTCCCTCGTCATTTTTCTAAATAGCCAAGTAGTCTCCCTGCTCTCTGAGGCGTACACAAACAATGCCCTTTATATTGCATATCAAACATGTATCCCTAAAAAGGTTCCATTTATCTAATTTGTATTTTTTTTGTTGGGGGGGGGGGGATGTTGCAAATGGAAGTGACATGTGTTGGCTGGATACGCCCCTGGGTCCATATTAATATCTAAATTTGTCGAGTAAGGTGACACCCACATGGCCATGGCCGAGGTGATGATAATTATTAGTGCGTGACAGAAATATGTTCTCTGTAGCCACAGCAGCATGTATAGAATCACTTTGTAATGGATTGGAATTAGCCTGCATTCTAATACGTCTGGTCTGCAGAGAGACTGAAGGAAGTCCGAACGGATGGAATGTATCTCACAATCACCCTTGGCATTTACTTGTATAGGTGTCGTAGTCGAGTTGTATAAGCATTTCACTTGGAACGCAAAGGTCGTGGGTTCGATCCCCGACACGGCTCTAATGTCCTTTGGTAATCCATTAATCTACAGGTGAGTAGTGTTGGTGTTACACCACTCTCACATCGTTATTTTGAAGCTATATCTACCGCGAGAAAAGTCGCGTTTCCGTTTAAAAAAAACAACCCTCAGTTATATTCAGATTTATCTGCTATTAAATATCAACTGAATTGACATCAAATTTAGATATTTCCATTTGTCTAATAATATGTAAGTAAGATTACTGGCATAATATTATGGGGCAACACAATTCAATTCCACACTACAACCCCTTCCCCTTGAAAACCTGCAACTTTATTGAGGGAGAGAGAGAGAGAGAGAGAAGAAGAAGAAAAAGAGAGAGAGAGAGAGAGAGATGGGGGAGGTTTAGAGGGGAAAACATGAACCAACAGAACTGTAAATCTGTCATCATGATCTCCTCTCGATTTCCCGAGAGAGCACTTATTTCTAACCATCGTAAGGAGAAAAAAACGCGAAAGCGCGTGCCTCGTTGAATAGGCGATAATTTGGTGACAAATAGGTACAGGGATGTGACATGACACGAATGGAAAGAGGGATGAAAAGCCTGGGATGCGATCCTTTTGTATAAACCTTTGGTTTCATCATCATCAACATTTTCATGACTACGTGATTAAACACTGCTGGCGTGTTTTCGACATGAAGTTGCCGAAATTGTCGACGACGATCAATTTACCGTCACGTGTTGCAACGAAAAAGCGCATGGATTTTTCACTCATCATTCTGGGAATGGGAGACAGAAAATCGATGAAGACAACTTCAGAGTAATTTCTCTTTTATTTGGGGACTTGGTCGAAGCTCAAACTCGATTTATACTTGCTCACAGTGTGATATTTTGAGGATTTTCTAGTTGGACTAGTTCACCGGTACCCCTTCCCATAGCTAATTTAATTTTGTCACAACACAAGAACTAAAATGCAGATTACTGTTTGATGATTAACGAGATTGTCATTTTCCCGTGACCGTTTACCAAATCTCTTCGTTTGCAATCCTAAGAAGATAAAGGTAATATGTCTTTTAACGTAAGAATGTATGAATTATCATGAAAAAATCCGGAAAGTATTACAATTTCAACAAAGTGGAATAACCTCATAATCTTCAGTAGATATGAACATGTTGTCAACTTATTCATGATTCACAATAAAGACGCGTCTTTACAAATGAAACTTTTGTAGGTAAACGTATATGTAGGTGATTCTACACTGTAAAAAAATAATAGTCGAAATAACTCAATAAAATTGAGGAAAAGAATTGCCTTATTTTTATTAAGTAAATATTACCTCCGGCATCTTAAGTAGAATTTACTTATTTTGCTGAATAAATTTTTACTCAGTTAAATCGAGTTACATTAACGTGAATAATTTAAGTATTGTAATCATTTTAGGTAATTAAAAAAAAGCTATGATAGGATTACATATTGCACGATTTGGTACCCATCTAATCTGACAAGTAACATCCACTAATCATTCACTACTTCTATTTAAGATTTAACCGTATATAAATATATATATCTACCACCATCACAAACTATTACATACGCTTCAATTCGACACATATTGAAAGGCTCCAAATTTTATATATACTTGATCGTAGCATCTTAAAAGGAAAATTGGTTGACAATTTCCTGAAATATCAAGTTTTGATTTGTTTTGAACTGGGTAACAATTAAAAATTGTCTTGTCTTTGCTTAGCCATGTTAAATGAATTAGTAAATGTTTTAAAGTCCTTAAATTTTCATTCAACCACAAAAAAGAATTGTTTTATTTAAAAAAGAGTTTAATTTGGTCTCAATGAATATTCATAAATTATGTAAATATTTCTATTACGCACTGCATCGGTCCTTACTTTAAAAAGATAAGAATAATCAACATAAATTGTTTGAGTAATACGTATAATTTCTGATTTTGAGTTAAAATTACTAAATTAATACAAGCTGATATTACTTAAAGTTTTTATGTATTTGATTTTACTTAAATATTCCACGTATGTTCTACTAAATTGAAAGTTTGAGTTAGCAAGACTTAAATTTAGTGCGTAAGTGGCAAAACTAATGTTTTCAAGTAAATTCTACATGGAAAAAATACGTAAAAATTACCAATGAACAAATTCTTTTTTTACAGTGGTATACAATTTTACAGTTCGCTATAATGTAATTTCCTTTGATGTTGTAAACATTAACTTGTAAAATAAATGATACATGCTTTTTTATGTTGTTTTTTATATTAAAAAAAAATTACATTTGACTACATCAAGTAGAATACCAGAGGGTCGTGCTTCTTTCCGCCATTCAAAAA
This sequence comes from Strongylocentrotus purpuratus, assembly GCF_000002235.5. Classification (NCBI taxonomy): domain Eukaryota; kingdom Metazoa; phylum Echinodermata; class Echinoidea; order Camarodonta; family Strongylocentrotidae; genus Strongylocentrotus; species Strongylocentrotus purpuratus. Next base: position 20,084,569 of record NW_022145596.1, read on the forward strand.
AAATAGAACAATACGGCGACAGTCACATTCAGATTTATTACAAATAATATGAGTCATTGATATTGTAAACCAGACATTTAGTTCTGATCAACCGTTCCCTTTACAATGCCAGACTGTTATCTACGAAAGATATGAACCTGTTCGTATTATATTATGATAAAATTCGTGATTCTCAAAATCGCCTAGGGGTAACTTAAAGCCCCATTGTCCTACTTGTAGCTACTAGCTCCCTCTATATATAGAAAACTTCCCCAATCGGTGCCTGTTGGTCCCCCATGATCCTCTTTTTCTTATGTTAGTTGAGAGCTGAGTCGATGAGATAGCCACCTTTCAGTGACCTGGCTGGGTGGTCTAATCCCTCCTGGCCCAGTAGTATTGACGGTCTTTAAATATTCATCTACTTTATAATTTTTCCTTGTGGCTATATGATTTATATATAATCTTTAAAGGCTATATAACAATATGCGAGTAAATCTTTATTACGCCAATGCGTCACTCTATCTCTTTGCTGAAGATACCATTTCTTTCATGCGTTTGGATTCGTTACTGTGAGCGGTATGCAATTTTTCTCATGTGATATAAACGAACAGTAGCTTGTCAATAATGTTATGTCGTTATTAACCAATCAAAATGTATTCTTAATCTTACATCCGGTCCGCTCTGGGTTTCGGCGAAATCGGAAATGTGATTAGTAAATAACTGCGTGGGGTAGGAATTTTCTTTTTAAAATAATATATCTTTCTATTTTCAATTTGAATGGGGTCGCCGTAACTTCAAGTCAATTGCTTTTTAACGATACACCTATTACATACCTATCGGAATCTGATGTATTTGCACAGTCTTGGGGCCCGTTTCACAAAGCCTTTTTTCCAATGACAAATGACAATAATCAGTGACAAATCAGCTGACAACCAATGAGAAACAAGGATTTCGGTGGCTTTTAACAAAAACTGTCATTTGTCACTGAGGACAAGTTTTGTGAAATGCCCCCTGTACTACATTATATTTTTTGTTTTAAATGGTCAAATAACTCGAATTGAAATCTTGCAGGAACCTCAAGTGACAAGACCAGGGCCCGGTATTACAAAGAGTTGCGATTGATCCGAATGAATCGCAAGTTCGCAGTCCCCTATCTCTTATATGTACATAGTTGCGATTGATATCAATCGCAAAAATAGGTTGCGATTAATCGCAACTGTTTATAAGACGGGGTCCTGGATTCCTCCTTACCCCCCTAAAAGATCATAAAGATCGCCAAGGGGTCCCGAGGAAGGAGAGGAGCGTCGTTGTTTGATCGGTTACGGAAGAAGGAGAAAACATGTGTATTCGCCATTGGCTTCACAACAGCCCAACGGTCAGCAAAAACAAGGAGCAAAAGGGTACCTAGCCCCGACAGACAGGCATCAATAACCCGTTCACACTGGCTGAACTACATGTATACTCTAAGTACATGTTATACACATTTTACCCACATTCTCTTAACTGCACCCCTGAGACGTGTCAATACGTAGTTCATATTAATATGATAAAGCGGATGTAGACCCTATTGTATTGCATTCCGGATTTTTGGGGAAGATTCTTGTTGTAAATTCAATCTAAAACTGATAGGATATTCGTACGTTTCTTAATAGCAACTACAACGACAACAGCCAACAAAAAAAACCTCACAAAAATACGAAAATGCATATTAAATAGCCTCCAGTAATGCGATATCATGATCACTACTGAAATACACGAAGAATACACACTTTCAGGATTTTTGAGAAACTCTGCCGCGAATCTTAAGAAAATACAGATTACTTTTAGCACATCATCCGTTTTGGAATATGATGGACGGATTGACATGTATAAACATGCTCATTTTAGCAAAGATAACCGATATCCATCCGCGTTCAGATATGGATTTAGTATTTATTTATAGCAACTTACTCTAAACTATGTTGAGGGCAACACTGTGAATCTCGCAATTTAAAGTAAGAGGCATTGCTCATGCGATTGAACTACTAAAGCAACTTTAAATTTTTGGAAGGTAACGTTCACGTTAGCAGTGCTGTAAACAGCTAGTAATTAGAATGTACTTAATGAAGGTAAAGCAATGTGAATTGAATTATATTACAGCTAGTAATTAGAATTTACTTAATGAAGGTAAAGTAAAGTAAAGTAAAGTAAGGTAAATCAAATTTAAGTAAATCAGAGTACAGTAAAGACTAAACAGTACTGCTGGCCTTAAATATAGAGTTGAGTTCTGGTCATGCGATTCCATTGTGAAAGAAACTTTGTGTAATCGATCAGAAAAGGTTGAGCATCTAGCATAGAAATAGTGTACTGCAAGATTCTGGAATCATCAAAATGATAAGAAATTTTGGCCTAGTTTTAGTAAAGTTACAAGCACTGTACACAGAAAGATGTATACGGGACTACACAAACATGTGGCAGAAAACATATACAAAAACGCGGGAATTTAGATAAACATCCATGAAATCTCCAAAGACATGAATCTCGCAGCAAATGCTCTTTCCTTTGGTTCAAAGACCTCGGCGTTGTGAATTATGTAAAGCACTCGAGCACTTGTGATTTTAAATGTCTCCATCGTATCGACAAAGACAAATTGACTTTACAACGATCGATCGCTTTTGTACCAAAGGAGACTCAAGTTTGCGATACTTCATCGTGAATTAACATGTATCAGTGAATGTACTCTGAACTTATTTCGCATGATTAATCTAATTGCATATTTATTCATAAAGTTCAATAACACGGGATTTTTGTTCGTGATTGAATGGACCAGAAGAGAAACAGGTGTCTGCTTTCTCTCTGCCATTGTCGCAATCGGCGAAATAAATTATTCGTGATTTGATGTGACTCACAACTAAATCGATGAAACCATGTGGTATTCACAAAAGAACATCTATCGATCAAAGTACATCGATATGGGCAATTCAAACTCATCTTGTACTCTAAAAAAGAAAGCATTTGAATGGTATCATGCGACATTCACTAGGAATGTATCCATGGTAAGGTTACAATCGTTTATTAACACATCATTGGAAGAATAATAAACCTTAAAAAACAGATGGCAATTAAAAGACACGTGTTGAATAAAACAAAATTCTAATTTATTGGATTAAAAAATAAAACGAAATAACCAAAATGACAAAATTGCCATCCAGTGACATACTTCATAGGAAGAAAATCCCCCTTTTTGCATCTTGTTTGGTGTCCTTCCCTTTTCAAAGGATTTATCAATGAAACTCTTGTATTGGATCAAGACATGTTACACATTACCTTCAATGCAACCCAATCGTTTTATTTTCGTTTCGATTGATCCTACTCTGTAAGTCAGGTATTGACAGAGAGGTGTATCAAACGAGTCAGACAGACTTGGAATAGCGGATTTATCCAAGACAAACGTTTACGTTAAAGTAAGACCCTGGTGACATTCGTCAACCTTCAACCACATTAAAGGTTTTAATTAAAAACTTACGTCAGAGTTAAAATGAAGTTATTTGGATGTTAGACTTGTGCAAAATATATTCCATTAAACTTATACTTGAACTGAAGTTTTCTACTCAATATAATGGTGAAATTTCTTTTTGTGTTTCCTTGTTTGATGTATGCATTAACAGAAATGGATGAAGACAAACATAGGCGAGAAATACAAAGCCCAATCTGCTTCTTTTTACGGCCTTGTTGATCGTAAAATTCGAACCACTTTTCAAAGACTCTATCTACAAAACTACTGAGATTACTTTTAATTTATTTTTTTACGTAACATATTTAAAGGTCGTACTGCTCTGGGGGAAAACTCCAAACAAAATGGTCAAACAAGAACGCCAACAACAAATAATAATCATACAAGGGAAACGAAGAAGAGAATAATGAAAAGAACAGTAAGTGAAATATAAGAATTCTTCTGCATTGACCCTTCTACTTGGTCAGTTCAATGCTTCCCATTTGTAGAACATCGACCTGTAGGCCTTTCTCTTCTCACCCTCCCATTCCAGCCCCACGACTGGACACACGGTACTTCACTGGTCATTTTGATATCAGCTGAGAAGCACACCTTGATTTCACATTGTATTTACACCAAGTCATATCATCGATATGACAAGACGTGTATAATTTTGTCATCTAGTTTCAATCGCTGTCGAAATTATTTTTTTTAGCTTTGGCAAGTGACACGAAACAGACTTGCGGTGTCTAAACGCATTCAACAAAATCTAAACCAATTGCGAATTTGATCCTGCAGCACATTTTTTCCATTGTCCATGCATGTCTTCATTCGTTTAAAAGCTGTTGTACAATCAAATTCTTACATGTACTAAACATATTTTACAAGAGCACAATGATGTAGACAAAAATAAAACTCATAAATGGTGATACATGTATATGTATTAGGTAAGACTTTTTCCAAAATCTAGATATTGGGACGAAAAATGATGAAGGAAATCTTTAAAGAAGACCTTAAATTAAAAAAAACATCGCATAGAAACGTTCATATTAACAAAGAAGAGAGACAGAAAAGAGAACTTGATTAACTTAGGATTACAAAAAGACAAGGACGTGTATCGCATAATGTGCTCTTGAACGTGTATCAGTAATACAGAGAGTATTAAACGCCTCGGGTCACCTCACAAGTAGTGTAAATCCTATTCATAAAATTCGAGAAGACTTGAATGGTACTCGCTCACTATATACAAACCACTTATGTGTTTCCTGACCAACCAATCGACGCCCACTGCATACGAAAAAACGATCAATCAAACAAAATCCTGACTGAACCGTCTTGAATTTTCTTGGCCGTTATTGTAATTAAAGAACTAGATATATTAAGAAACAGAACACGATCGGAACGTCGGAAGAAAAAAAATCAACCCCAACCAATTCTAAGAGGCTTGTGCGTCACCTATTGTAATGTGTGAACATGACAATGAGGCGTAGCATAATCCGAACGTGATTTCTATAAAGGGGGTATCGAAAATAACTTTAAGTTAAAGTCCCTGCAAGCGTGTAAAAGATAAAGCATATATTTACAATGTTTTCTCAAATCCCTTGATTCTTTCAAGATTGACCACTTACATCTACATGTACGATGCGATCTTTAGTAGAAGAGCGATGGTTTCTTTTACAATTAAATCATTCCACATCAATGGGGATATTTCTGACGAATTTATTTGCTTCGATTGTTATCACTCTTGGAGGAGAACTTTGATCATGCTGATTCAAAAACTGATATTGAATTATCATGACGCCACACGATGCCTCCTTGAAATTGTGAGTTCCATTTCGAAACATTTACGACGCATTAGCTAGCGGGGGGGGGGGGGGGGGGGGGTGGGGGCTGACCCTTGGGAGGAGAGTCAATCAGACTCTCGGTTTACAATACACCTCTCTGTTAATTATTTACTTTTTATTCATTATTGTTAATTTGTATTTCGTACATTATAATAATTCATGTTTTCTTTGTTTATTTTTAGTTGTTGATTTGATTCGATTATTTTGCATATTTTTATGTTTTGTTACCTTTTGTTCCTGGATTTTGTTTTGTGATATAATTTGTATATTTTTTATTCAGCCACGGACTTTCTGAAAATCAACCGATAGGCTGAGAGAGTGACTGTGCTTAAATAAATAAATGAAATGAAATTAATTCACAATTTATACTTTGGATTACCGTTATTCTGTTTTGGATACGGGTGAAAAAAATATTTACATTATTCCACCTTAGAATAATTAATTCGACCTTAAACAAAATTGTCATCAGTTTATCTTGAAATGCGTGAAAATGATTAAGGCAAAATTAGATATAGCCCCCCCCCCCACACACACACACACAAATGCTCGATAGTACCTTTGAAAATAAATTGTATGTCATTTTTATTTAGTAAAAGCACAACCACTACATCGTGGCGGATGGTGTGCGAATCATATTTGTTTTAACTTAAAAAACTGCTTGAAGAAAAAATGACAGGAGCAGAGACTAGTTTGGTTGATCGTCACCCAGCTCGTATTTCTAGCTTTTCTTAACACTAAGTGAGATTTCTATCTCATCCTGCTCAAGTCCCACTTCAGACTCTCATTGGGGATAGGGTGAGGAGAGAGATAGACAGAGAGGGATATATAGAGAGAGAGGAGATATGGAGAGGGAGAGAGAGAGAGAGAGAAAGAGAGAGAGAGAGATGGAGAGGGATGAGTACAAGGCAAGAGGAGAGAAATAGCGTTAAGGAGAGAGAGAGAGAGAGAAAGAGAGAGAGAGAGAGAGAGAGAGAAAGGTCATGTAACACCAAGCGAAGATAAATGTCTGTATTTTATAGCCTTGTATTGAATCTCGAATCTTGAGTGAAACAGACCGAGGGAGGAAAAGAGAGAGAGAGAGAGAGAGAGAGATTGATAAGGAAATAGAAAATGGGAGAAACCGAGAGAGAGATAGAGAGGTGAAAGAAAAAAAGTAGAGGAGAAGAGAAAAAGAAAGAGACAAATTTGACGAAAACAACTGGAAAATAGCACCCGTCACATTTCTTTATCCCGAAGAGCAAAGCAGACATGACAATGAATAAATAAAAAGAGAGCTATAAAGGCTACAATTTTTGTTTTATATTCTAAAGAAAATGTAAATTACACTTTTTTTTAAAAGTTCAGTTAGATATTAAACAAAATAGAATGAGATGTCGAAATCTGAGTCTGAGAGAAATTTGGACAGAGAAAGAGAAAAATTTAAAGACAATCGAATCACGATGGGGTCATGAGAGTAGAAAAAGAGACGACAGAAAATAGAAGAAGAGGAAGAAGAAGAAAAGGAGGAGGAAGAAGAAGAAGAGAGAGAGAGAAAGAGAGCGAAGAAATAAGACAAGGCACGCTATGAAAAAAGTACCATGACACCGTGATTTTCGCACGAAATGTAAGCACTACCGGTGCGATTAACGACGAAAATACTGACTCTGTGGAGATTAAGTTTCACCTCGCTGGCGCTTTGAAACAAAACATATTTGACGATGGATGCATTTGACGTACGATTATTTATTTCACAGCTTACCACCACTCGTCGAGTCCTCTTCATAGTGCATACAGGATACCAAATATGACCAGGAGAAACACATTGTCTGGATACAAATGTTGGTTGTCTATTTTAATGGCAGTTCATCAGTCAAGAGCTTCCTATTTCTCGTTTACAACAATACGTCAATAAAATATGCAAATGATTGGTTCGATTGGTTAATGGAATAACGATGTTTCTGGGAACATTTAAAAATTGATAGCAATGACTTGAGGAAGGAATTATATTTTCATTTATTTAGGATTCAATATATCATCCATCGTATCTTTTTAGTGCATTTACATGTACATCATCAGACATCATCATGGTAATCTATCCAAAATGACAGTTTTGGCGACACGATCAATTTCTGAAACAAAATGTCTTTCTAAGTTACACGATCTCTTGAGCCAACAGCTGCCTTTCTCATCCTACTTCTCAACCTCATGCAAATATTATGAACTACACCTTAAGAGCCCTTCCAAGGTCTTAGTTTACACTTGATTTGATCATAACACTCTAACTCTAAATGTAGACTTCACATTCTTCCGCTTCTTTGAATGAAATACTGCAGCGCTACAGTAAACGATTCAGAGCGTATCCTTGCGATTGTATCTAATAATATGTCACGCAAAATAACCATCTAAAGACATTGAGATACATTTAAAGGTATTATGCAACTAGACATATCAATATCAAGTTCCAACAAAGCGATGTTAAAATGGGGGAAGGGGGAGGGGGACTACAAATCGGGGCGCCAGCAAAACGATATGCATAAATAATGGGAATTGCCCATAGGGGCTGTCCCAATAAAAAAATGGGGCACCATTCCTGTCCTGATTTGCAATTGTCCAAGGGACAATAAACCTGCCATGCGACCCAGTTCACTCTTTAAGCAACGTCTACATTATTATACTTCTTCCGCTCACGAGGTTTCCGCACCACCGTATCCTTTCCTCCTCTCTCTATATGAATTACCATTCATTATCACCCGGACTATCGCCTAACCAATCGAGGGATTGTTTTCTTTTAATCACTGCTCACCCTCGTCTCTCATGCAAGGGAATACTATCACTTGCGATTTGACGTGATCTAATTTTGAACGACGCCCTTAAATAACTGGCATACATTAAAACAGCGCGGTGTTTAGGCTGGCTGGCTAGCTGGCAAGCTGGCAGCGAAGCGTGTGTCTGTTGTTGACAGGCAACGCCAAATGATGTGGGTTTCATTCACCAACTTGGTGTCGTCACTTTACAGAAAGTTTAATATTATATTTCATGAGGGTTTTTTTATATATATGAAAAGGAATGGGTATCGTGTTGGTACATGTAGATGGGAAGGGGGCGGGGCAGTGGTGGTGATGATGCTGCTTGTGGTGAATGTGGTGGTGGCAGTGGTGGTAAGAGGCTTTTGAGGGTGTGGTGATGTTTGTCATCACTTCGCATCGTGGTCTAATAAGGGACATCATTATCTTGGCGCCATTATTTTGGCGACAATGGTAATGATGGCAGTGTTGTTGCTGGTGGCATGTGTGATGGTGGTGGCGGTGGCGGTGGTGGCGGTGGCGGTGGTAGTGGTGGTGACGATGGTTGTTGTGGTGTGGGATGAGCAGTGAAAGGTGTAGGATGGCATAACGAGTTATGTATTAATGGTAAGATATAGTAAATTTTTCATTGGAATACATGTAGTTAACTTTAGGTTTAACTCTAAATATTGTTTAAAGAGGTCAAACTCGAGTCTCACTATCGACATTCGGATCAGATTCATATATACAAAACAGAAATCTCATAGAAAATACATTTTTTCACGAAGTCGAATCGTTATTAAAAAAGTAATGTATTAATGTGTAACTCTTTAATGTTTGTGTCTAAAGGAAGCGCACAGTTTGAACAAAAGCTGGAGGCCATTAAAAGCCGGCACGGTACAACATTTAATTCAATCAAGGTATTGAAGGCCTATAATTCAATGGTGTTGAATGCACGTATGGAATGCCAGAATTGAATGCTGAGCTGTTGCAATACATGAAGCTATAAATCAGGTTAATAACCGATCAAGTTCGCCTATTGACATTGGCAGGGGTATCAAGGGTAAACTTGGTGGGAGTCGACATTGCTGAGGTCCGGGAGCGAGCTTGTATACGGCGGAGAGAGATGAGGGGGAGATGGAGGAAAGGGGGAGTTGACTTGAACATTTCTCAAAAGCCCCGTCGGAAAAAAAAAGAATGGTTTTAATACTTTTTGTATAAAAAGTCTTACAAAACGCTCTCTCTCTCTCCAAAATGATATAACTTTGTAATTTTGCACCCCTTTTATCGCTAACTATAGTCTCTCTCTAATGCCTTTGACACGCCCCCCTCCCCCCCCACCCTCCCCAAACTCACAGAAGGGGATGCCTGTACCCCTGGTACTGCCACTAGGTGATATTATGTGGTGACGAATCCTAACAGAATGATATTATAGTTGAAGACACTTATATTACTTTTCTTTTTGCATGTTTATTTCCACTTCACCTGATCTGCATCCTGGCTATTACGTTTAATTGGTGAGTTAAGCTATTGAGAATGCATTTCCGTATAGATTTCCATCAACCTGTCTAAATTCTTTATTTTTTATTTTGCTACTAGCAATAACTTTCTTCTAACAGTTAGTTATCTATCATAATGTTAATTTTCTTGCTGGTATGTGTAAAGGCAAACATATACGGAAACAAGATCGCTACAAAATTTCGTTTATGAGTGATTTCTTTTAAAACAGTAATGAGAAAAATAGATCATAATTCCAGCGATCATTACGATGATTGATATGTTTTGTGATAGCACATCGAACCTAATATATCATAGATCTGATAATCATTTCCCAGACAACTATTCTGAAACCCGAAACTGCCTTTTAGAATGTCACTAACGTCCCGAAGGGAAAACTGCATATAGAAGTGCTTTGTATCAATATCGCTCAGCAGCATCATCACTTTAATAAATTTAAGTTTCACGATTTCATAAACATTTCCATGAATCTTGGTTATCTAATCTGATTTTCAATGAAAACTGATATTTTTATGGACGCCTTTTTGGTAAATTTCACGGTATTTTATAATTTAATAATAATGTCACATTTGTAAAGCGCTCAACTACGTTCCAGAGCGCTTTATATTGTAATTATCATAACCCCGGTCTTTGGATTCCATTGCTAATCGGCACACGGTAGTACACATGCACCGCTCCCTAAGCAGTATCCCGGCTAGGTGCCATTTTACAAGTACACATAATGACAGTCCAACCACGTTAACGTACGCATCCTACCGGGTACACATTTAACACCTGGGTGGAGAGAAGCAAATATAGATTAATGTCTTGTCAAAGGACGTTAGTGCCGCGGCGGGACTCGAACCGCGAACCATGTGACCGAAAGTCCGCTAGCATAGCCACTAGACCACGATACTTCTATTTTGGCGAGCTCATACCCCGTTTACACGATTTCTTTGTACCAACAATTGATTTCAAGCATGAGATGAATCCGTTAATTGAATACTGATACAGTTCATTTGAATCGTGACGGATGAAATACTTTTTTATCCGATGTTCTTGATTATGAAATAAGGGAAGTGATAGATTCATATCAGAATAAATAAGTAAAAATAGCATAATCAATTAATACATAGCTGTATACATGTTTGTCTATAACACATTAGCACAGAGTGATTCTCGAAAACAAATCTTTTTGGATTACCGGTTCCCGTGCAAGGAGCTTAATTGACACACTTCCTGTCATACATTTCTTTTGTTACAACGTCGTTTACAGCTTATTGATATATGTTGTTATTGGCACTTTGCATCAATTTATGTATCAAAATTTAGTTGCCAGCTTTATCAAGATTGAATTCACATTTTACAGATTGTGAGTTCATCCAGTGTGGGTGAGACTTTAGAAAATCCGAAAAACCAATGAATATATGAATGCGTTATGAAGGACTTATATTTCACAATCATTTTGGAATTGTAAGGGCCTTACAATCATAAGTCGTCGCTCTGTGGATAAAATAAATCTAGAGCTTGAAAAAAGATATTAGAATGATGAAATGGTGTTATTTCTCGCAGATAAATAAAGCCGTCAAGAGGCGTGCCTCGTTCAAGATTGCCCTAATCTACCACCCGGCTAACTCGTGAATTAGGCTAGAATTTCAGCACTCCAACGAGCCTGCATGCCACCTCGGCAGGATTCTAAAAACAAAAGCACGATGCACTTAAAGTCAACATGATGTCCTATATTTTAAAGGTAATGTTACGCATGACTGACATGACTTTTGAACATGGGTCTTCTGCATATGGGACCCCAACATTTTACCTCCAGATCCCCCATCTCCTCTCAAAAGGAACTGTAAACAGGAGTACAGTGCACAGAACTCGAAAAACAAACTCTCCCCCCCCCCCCCCCCCCCCCCCCTTGTGAATACGAAATGTCATTAAGACCGGGGTTTAGTTTGGTAAACAAAATGAAAGTAAAATTTGTTGGATATATAGTTTAAGAATTATTCCACGTGCACATAGATCGACAACCAGATGTTTCTTTCCGATTTATGATTTCTGATAAATTTTTAGCGGGAAATTTCAAAAAACTAAATAGCCAAAAATGACTGCACTGACCCCCCCCCCCCCCTCCATTGTGGTAACTGCCAGTTTATCCCTTAGAGCGTTGCTTCCGTGTTTTTATTTGTCAACTATCAACAAAAATAAATTCATGTTCATACATGCGTCTTATAACATGATATCTTGCAGTTCTGTCTATGACCATTTGAAAGAAAGCATTCTTATTTCTTAGCACCTTTCTACCCCGTTAATACAATCAGTCATATTCATATTCACAGTGTAGATCAAACTATCTCGTATAGAATTCGTGAGCTTTCCTTTTCTCAATCATTAACATGAGTTTCGGTCTGGTGTCGGTTTCATCTGTGGGACTGTGGTGTTAGAAATTCAAAGAAACAGACACAGGTCTACAGATAGAACGAAATACACAGAGCAGGGCGAATAATAAGGGTGAGAAGGAGAGAGAGAGAGAGAGAGAGAGCAAGAAATAAAATGGATAGTGGGTTTCATACGCAGCAGTGTCTGTCCATGAACAACTGTGACAGAACGAGTGACCGTTGCATCATCACACGCACATTGACGTTTTCCTGGCACATAACATGTAACAAGCTCGCCACATGATGGTTGAGGAATGTGTGAAGATATTTCCCCATCCATGTTACAACCCCTATCGTTCTCTCACCTCGGACAAATGTCCATCTGATGATGTCAATCTTAAACATGTTTAATTCCTGTTCCTTTAACCACTCGTCAAACTATGTACACATATAGGATCGTTCCCCCTGATGGGATCTCTTCTTTGCGTAACTGCGAAGATGTGCAACCAGTGTTGTGCACATTTTAAAAGGAGACATCCCCGCCTCTCTTTCTTGGACTATACAACACATCTAACGGTCCAATCTCATTTACATCAATCCCAACTTTCAATGACTTAATCAATAGTAAACCATTATTAAGATTGTATTTAATTGTAATCCTCCTTTAAAAGTGGCTTTGTAATTTGTATGATCATTCATAACCACACTGTTGATGGATTTGCTTATTTAAAGAATTTATCCGTTTTGGCTTCAGCTACATTCATTTTCCAAAGAAATCCTACGAGACTGATTTTTATTTTTTAACAACCTCTTTATATTTTTTTTTTGCAAATTTGCTTAATGATAAATCATGTTGCGGTGGAACTACTTGAAGGCCAGGCAATATTTATGTGTGAATTATATTCAAACACATATTTTGATCGCATATAATAATAAATCACGTCTTATGATAATCCTTTAGAAGTAAGAAAAGTCATTAGCCCACGACTCTCATTCCTCCCTCCTCCTCTCGGGGGCACATACCCCCGATGCCGCCCGCCCCTCACTCCACCTCTATGTTCGCCACTGGACCAAACGCAAGAGATGACCGCTAGACCTACTCACGTCTCGAAATTAGCTGTCGCGCAAAGTTCTTAGCAGTGTGTACGCGAATAACCTACACCGTAGGTACTCAACAAGTTAACATCTGTATTAGATTGTATAGCAGCAATTGCGTGTCGGATTGAGATATTGAGCCTAATTGTATTGACATTTCATTTCTGCTTTTGACTGGGGTGGCTGTGTGTTAGCCAGCGGTGGCTAGCAATGGCCAGGCCCAAGTACAAGTGTTCCGGGAAATCAAAGAGCTCGGTCTCGAGGAGTAATTTGCGATTGATTGGAGGCGGGGAAATTCTCAAGATCCTTCACCTTCGTAATACAAAACAAATCACATCACACACGTTTTCACGCCCTTACAGAGTTAGGTGTCCACATTAAAAGTAATTAAAAGTTCTTTCTTTTTGTATAGAATTCCTAAAAAAAGAAAAAAGTTATCGTTGATCGCTATCTTAATCATACAGCGAAGATAATCATGTTCGCGAAATAAATCACCCCTATGCATGTTAAGAGCGTGGTCAGCCCGCATTTCATTTCAAAGATTATGATACATTATCAATTTCGATCAATTGACCGCTTATATATCTTCATCATGATCACCATTTGCCAACAAATCTGGCTCACACACGGCTCACAATACCCGGACTACAATCTGAAACTAATTAATTGGCAATATGTCTATGCCACTACTGTTTTCCCGTATAATGAGCAATTGCAATGTGCTCCTATCTGCTTTCTGGAATTAAGTTCCTTAATAATACTGCCAATCATTAGAATATAATAGGCATTGGGTGATAACTAGTTATGAAAGATACAACATCACTTATAGCATGTTTTAATAGTATACCCCCTGATCACCAATGAATTATGCAACATTATATGTAGTAGTAGAATACATGCCAACTTTGTGTCGAGTTTTGTCAGCAACTCCCAGTGTACAAGGACTCTGCGACCCGTAGTACATTTAGGATAGCTTGACACATATGCATTCCTTTTCGATGTTGAAGAAAGTATTATAGCGTTATAATGTGCAATGATTAATGGTGCATAGGGCCCCCCCTTAACAGCCCATTACGCCCAGCTGGATAAGTAATTCGTTTCGCAGTCTGAAAAAAAATTAAATCAATCTTATTCTTAAGAAATGTATTAAGACCACAATCACTAAGTGGTGTTTGATTGCCTTTGCAAAATGTATATTATGGCACCATGGTGTATTATGAGGGTCAAAGTCGGGGTGAAAAATATGCCAACCAAGGCTGTGATAATTATTATAGCAGAAAATCAACTGTTGCGAATGCTATTACCAAACGAGACACAGACTAAATCTATTACGACGAGAACATTGCCATTTTTGGCGCTTCTAGCCAAACAATCATTCTTGTAATATCGGTAAAATGGTTGATTACTTTCATGAAATACTGACGGTTTCTAGCAGAGAGAGTTGATATTGACAATTATTGCAATCCTCAAAGAAATAGTGTTGGTTAAAAGGGGTGCAACTCGAAGTAGGCATAAAACGATAGAACTGATAAATCAGTCTGTCCTTTGATGCAATTTCTAAATGATTGGAATAACGATTATCATAATTGGAAAATTTCAAGTTCATTATCCTGAAGAGAGATTCGATTATCTTTTTAAGATTGTCTACGTTGCTTTTACAACGCATCTCGACAGCGATTAGGACTGCATAAATACATGTACTTAGAACAAACCTTTAGCTAGCGTAAGAAGTTACTACTTTGATCCTGATGATATCACGATTTGGAATCGCAGACAACAATAGTCACAAATGGCTGATACCCGATGCTTCAGCTTTTAAAGTGACTCGGTAACATTGCCTCAGATTCTGAATCAAAATCCTGGATTTAGCTCATGGTGCAATCATAATTATAAACCTTTAGGTCAGTCAGGAATCCTGTCTGGTTATCAAGATATTTATGATTGGAATTCGAAATTTCATTTTTCGTTTGCCTAACGGTTTTTTTTATAACAGTACAGATAATTTCGGGGAAATCAATATGCTAAAACCGGTCACTCAAAGATCCTTTTGAAACGCATTTTTCTTAAGGCTTCAATATAAACCAAATCACAGATACTGATAACACATAGGGCCATGCATCTCAGATTTAACATTTTAAAAAGTTGCCTTTAACCTTGTTTTGCGGAATACCGTCCCATCGTTTGGGACCTATGAAGAGGGTAGCACTTGGAAACCACTCTAGGGTATGCACACACAATCAGGAGTTTGTTTGAACACGATTCAAAGAGGGCGTCATCGTCGAGTGGTCAGGCAACAGCCTGGTGTATAAATGTCAAGAGCGTTCGCACTATTTGGGATATATGAGAGAGAGGATAGGAATATGACAGTTTTGATTGCTTGTGATGAAACTGGCAGTATTTGTCTGAGCAAATATGCTCGCTATTGGACGAGTTTTGAATAGTGTATTATGGCTGTGATTGATTAACTGTCGATGAAAGTCTTGAGAAGGTTAAAAGGAACGCGGAGGGGAGGGGGGGGGGGGGGGTCAAATATTCAGATTCGAATGATAAACGCCTTTAAACATAAACTGAAAACAGGGGATTAGTCCTGTACTCCTGTTAAATGACTTGACTGTTACGACGCAATGCCACTATGTATTTTTTTCCCTCAAATATTGTAAATCTCAACTCTTTGGATTTATTTTAGCACTTTAGACAATATTATTCGGGAAAGAAGCTTAACGCAGAATGAATTCTAACGGAGAATGTAAGAAATCCATGAAATTTGAAAAATATGATGGAAAGAGGTCGACGTGATTTTTCATACGCGTTTGTGTTTCTGCAAAAGAGAGGGGCGGGGGACACATACGGGGGAGAGCAGTGGAGAGAAAAACAGAAAGTGATAGAAATTGGAAAAGGAAGTATTGGGACAGTAAATTCAGAGTGATGAAAGAGGAAGGGGGCGGGGCGGGGGCGTGGGTAGCAGATGCAATCGACATCTCGATATTTGTCTTTGATTGATATCGTGGTCCCCTATCTTTGTGTATATACTCTAAAACCACTTAGGGCTTTCTGACGTGCATCCGGGGTCGGAAGACCCGTATGCACATTATTGCTGTTGTCGTTACGTAATCCATCATTATCCTTGTCTTTTGAATCTGAGAGGGTTAACAAAACTGAACGAGAATAGTGAATTCATGTAAGCACACCAATAGGATATTTTTGTGCTTTAATATCAACATTATAAATCAAGTCTTCCATTACAGACATAAGAGTCGATCAGTGCAGGCCTATCTGCTAACCAATACGAAACTTACAGTGATAAAGGGGCGACCGCACTCCCGAATCGGTCAGAGCCTCCCATAAAGAAACAAAAAAGTGTCTCCGCAATCACAATCAAACAAATCTTATCAGGGCACAGACAAAATTATGAATTCGTTTCAGTAAAGTGGCAGTCCCCCTGAAAATGAATTAAATTTTCTTCCAAATCTAACTTGTGCTTTAACATCAAAATATAAATGAAGTTTTCCGTTACAGACATAATAGTCGATCGATGCAGGCCGCTAACCAATACAAAATTTACAGCGACAAAGGGGTGAACGCTCTCCCGATCGGTTAGAGTCTCATAACGAATCAAAAAGTGTCTAGCAAAAACAATCAAACGAATCTTATCAATGCACAAACAAATAATGTACACTGTATTCGATTTGTTTAAAAAAAACAGTCCCCCTTAATATGGATTCGATTTTCTACCCAAGCTAACTTGTGCCATGAAACCACTAAAACCAATACAAAACGTACAGCTGCAATGGTGCGAACGCACTCCCAAATCGGTCAGAATCTCATCAAGAAACAAAAAGTGTCTCGCAGAAACAATCAAATCTTATCAGTGCACAGACAAATAATGAACACTGTATTCGATTTGGTTTTAAAAAAACAGTCCCCCTAAAAATAAATTTGATTTTTTTACCCAAGCTAACTCTCGGGATTAGACTACGTTGTCGGGAACCAGACGTTGATATGCACGCACAGACAGACATCTTCGTAAACACATCATACCATGCGTAACTTTGGGGTTCTATCTCGCCCTCTGCTCTGTATACGTTCATCAAACAAACCATCCCCTCTTCGTCATCTTCTCATCCCTTAACTGATAGAAGACATGGAGCAACAAATTAATCTCGTAATATATCATTCAGTGTTTCATTATCTTGTCAATGGACGTGTTTCTATAGAGTGGGCTTCAAGCGTTCCTGTCGGTGTTTCTGTTACTTGAAAATATACAACTCCAGCGAATTATTTGCCCATTAATAATCCCCCCTGGTCTATTTTGACATTATGTTGTCTAACGCATGACGGCACGTGGAGAATTTATTCGTTCATATTTTCTTCCACGACATTTAGATTTATATATTAGTTACCAATTGAGTTTGTGTGATCCAATGTGAAAGCAATCTTGCGAACTTACCGAGTATTTCAACAGTATTGTCCCTTTTCCTTTTGAAAAAAAAATCAAACACATTATTATTATTTCGGTAAAGAGAGTAAACAAGAAAAATACATTCTCCTTGCTCTTTATGATTGTTATGGTGTAGACAAAATGTGCTATTGTATGCATTTTCTCTTTCATTTTGTCTTTGCGATCAATCATGATATACTGACATGTGTTTCAATTACGATTTTGAAATGATAAGAAGCGAGTAATGTAAATAGTCATGTTTCGTTATCAAGATAGAGTGGAATTCTACGTGACTCCAGGCCATGGCGCAGCTAGCCCTTTGCGCCAGTGGCCAATGTGCTTACAAATTCTGTACGACGGAATATAAATTGTCGTAGGAGAAAGTTAAATTACCAGCAAAGTATCTAATCATGTAATGAGTGGGTGGGCGCGGGGGGGGGGGGGGGGGGGTTGGGCGTCCCATCCCGTTCTCAACAGCGATATTTATGTAGAAAATCATATGTTCTAATGCGCCCAAGTGATCGCATTACGACATATCATGAACCTAGCAGATTCCCATTATTACTGATCTTCACGCGGGTCCTTCGATCGCTCTTTCCCCAGCATTGTTGAGAGGGACCCATGTGGACAAAACACCTTGTATAAGAATGTAAGTACTGCATGAGGAAAGAGCCCAGGACTACTCGTATGAGACTCTAGAGCGGCCTTCAAAAATACACCGCAGTTTCGAAGTGTTTGCTTGAAGATGACATCCCACTGGTCCTACGGAACGTTTGTCCTTCGCTGTAGACACCACTGGTCGTAGCAACCGTTTGTCCCTACGCTAAAGCATTTCGGTCCGATAAAAATCCTTGCATACAGAAATTCATGCGCGCTGTCCGAAAACGGGAAAATGCGGCGAGAAAAGCATGTCCGCACTGGTACTAGGTGTCAGCCAGACTTATGACATCCTAATTCAGAACTCTATTAAAACGATTTAATTATCCGGGACAGGACTAACAGTGTTTTCGAATACTAACGGATATAAACACCTCAAATCGGTCGGTATTTGCTCTGAATGTGAAATGCGCATGACGAAGAATTACAGCCCCTCGACAATAATGACATTCTCATCGAAGCGATTTTTTGTTGGGTCTCATTTCATCCGAATCAAATCAGAGTTTATTTGCTCTAATCCCACTTGATTTATCTGGGCAAACTTGGTGGGGTCCATTCTGTCACGCTTCGAATGTTTCCCTTGTCAGGTTCATTAATCAAACTCTACTTATGTGCCCTCCCTCCACGCAGAGGTGTGTGAGGGAACGGATAGCATCATGGCAGGATGACGTAGAGATGAGTGAGTGACAGAGGGGTGACACAAAGGCGTAGCCATTATCTTCTCATCATATTTTCTGGGGGGGGGGAAGCTAGTACAGAAAAGTATATCAATTACCTTGTCACAAAAAGGCCCGTCCTTATTTCAACATGATCAAATGTTTTGACAAATAATTAAATACCCATTTTGGCTGGACAATGGCATGGCCGACAATTATTGTGCTAGACATATAGTCAAAGCAACTAAGAGAGAGAAAGAGAGAGAGAGAGAGAGAGAGAAAGGGGGTTGAAGCAATATTTGGGCATATTGACATGCCAAACTTTATGAGCAATTTTGTTATTCTGCATTGATTTGTATGATCATGTATACTTCTGTTTTTACCAAAGGACTATGAAATACGACTAGAGCAACTCAATAAATGCCATACCCCTTTAAGCGTTCCACCAACCCTCTCTAAAGCAATGCTACGGCAATATGCCGATGATTTAGTTTACACGGCTTTCTGTATTTACCCAACGAAAGCCATTATACACAAAAACGTTGAACGTCAAGGTCGTAAGTTCGCGCCTCCCGCAATAAATCATGGCGCATATTCGGCCACCACGGCCCTTCCCGCGGCCGCGGAACGCACTTCTGTCAACGAGCCAATTACGAAGGGTATACGAATTCTCTCGCCTCGTTATTCAATACGCGTCACCCTACCTCATGCTCATTCTGAACAAGTTCGTGATAACTTTTGATGACAGGTTCGATGCAATCACTGACGTCGTATTTCTATCCCACAGTTTAATATCTTCATTCAAATAAGGAGCGAATAGAGATAGGAACTTACTATTTCTTTTAATATTTTAAAACTCTGATCCGTAGTATAATGAAATACACTATATTAACGATTGGCGTGTTTTCATACTCACAAAGCTATGAAGAGCGATATTAAAAGGAGTATTGCAAGCCTACTGAATTATTTAATAATAATGATTCCAACATAAACTTTGAAGTACAGATCCATGTAATCAAAGTTTGAGGTGTAAAGCTCAACGAGATGAAGACATCAATCAACGAATGTTCGATATACGGCTAGGTTCATATCTTACGTAGATAGCTGTACTATCGATAGAAGAACTCGATGTGCCTATTGTAAAACCTTTAACTTTTTTTGCGCTCTATCTATTCTTACTTTTCCCTCTCTTTGTTCTCTCTGTATCCCTCCCTTCTCTGTCTGTCTGTCACTTTCTCCCTCACTAACCCCTTTTCCATTTCTCCCCTCTTTTTATCTTTTTTTCTTTTTTTCTTCCATTAGAATAATTTTTAAGCCGCATTATGATTTCAATTTTAAGGTCTAGAATAAAAATAGGGCCGTACTTTCATCCCTAGCTTATCCATAATTCTACTTCCGATGGACGTACAATGCAGTATTCATTTAAAGCCCTCGATCACCCTCTCCATTTGTCAATGGCACTTTTGCAAACCAGCTGTGTCACCGCAAAACGACCCGTTCGATTGCATAGCACTTGTAATCGAACTTAAGGAAGATATGAGTAATTGCGTGATTCAAAGAAAAGAGTGACAACAAGAATGTAATTACAGTATTTTTTATCCCGATGTATTTAAACTTTCGAAAAATCGACCTAACACAGTTTCAATAGCCTTGTGCGTCATCTATTGAAAAGTGTGAACACGACATAGACATATTATATTTTCCGAACATGAGAATAGTAGCCCTTGAGTTGAATTTATTTAATTTTCTTTTAATAGATTGTGCCAATACAACAACAATTAGCTATATTTTCACCTTACTCCTTTCAACCTGACGTTGTATTCTCATTCAATATCGCCTACACTGTGCAAAGGCATTTTGCGTATTGTAACCAGCGATCTTTCCTCAAGCTACATGGCACAAATCCCATTATCAAAGCTCCTCGATCAGGGGATCAACGCAGTGGATCGTTAGGATATCCACAAAGGAAAGCACAGTGATTACGTCTTGCCCCGAGGAAGGTAAAGACGAAGTCATCTACAGTTTCCTGAACAAATTAAGGATAAATTTGAGTTCTCGTCGTGCAGTCAAGTTTGTGAATATACCTCGTGTATTGGGAAGGCTGATTATGTACGGACAAGGGTGAGGATTTGAAACTACCGAAAAGGGAAGAAATGTTCTGGTCGTATTTTGAATATTAGAGTGTTTGAAGAACCATCTTTTTTTTTCATTCAGAAAGGCATTTTTAATATGATATTTTTCAAATTGATACCTTCTTTTTAAGATACATCACCAAGTAAACAAGACTGCACGATTAAAGTTGAGCACCGTTGTTAAGTGGACGTATTATGGGAAAATATGAGGATAATCTAATATGGATAATACCGTTTTTATTCAGGATGGGATTATTGGACTGCATTTACTTGTTTTGTATTGTTTGTGTCTTAAGCAAAAAGAAATAATAAAAAGAAATAATAATTTGTTTAAATGAATTAAACGTTTAAACGTGATGGATTATCATCGTTTTGATATCAAACACTTTCACCGTTTTATAACAAGAATATGATCAAGAATATGAACATTCGCAAATCGCTTTCCCATCCCATTCCTATAAATACCAACCTGACCAAATATAAGGTTCCTTCAGACAAACAGTTTTTCATTCTTTGAATTTCGTTCTGTGTAGTTTTTTAATGATTTATTAGTTTATCAATTCTTCTATTTTTGTAAAAAGTATTTTCAAACTGTTATTTATTTACCTATTTATTAATTTATTTGCTAATTGGTAATATATGCCAAGTCGTTTCAAATTGTTGGCCTCTCACACAACATGAATGAATGCACTTTTTGGGGTGAATTTAACAAAGCTGTACCGTCAATCGTAAGGATCTTGTGTTAATACCAAGTACTTGTATAAACTTGTATATACACGAAGGTGTCGAGTGCTTGTGCGTTTTAATGAAGATGCGAAGATTCTACCTTAAAGGTACTATGTCCCTTTTGCAGCCAACCTCAAATTCTGTAGAACTTTGCAGGAATTATGAATATGTCATTTATGTCCTATCTGTGAAATTTAAACGTTAGCAGTGTCCTCATATTCAAATTATGCAAGGAAACCCGTTTACTTGCTAGACTTCACTGTCAGACACTATTGAGTGACTGACTGGCTTTTTTCTTCTTTGGTAATAACATACATGAAAAGAGTTGTGAAGGGTACATGAGCATTTGTCTACATCAATAATTCACTTCTTGTGATGGCCAAGATTAAACTGATTGAATCTTTGCGCAGCATAAAACGTATGACCATTCGGTATAATTGTCTGAAAATCAAGACTATCACTTTTGGGCTCTATAGCCCTTAAGTCGATTTGACAACTAATAGTCGTTATTTTCCCACTTGAAGACATTTTCAAGCCCCACCTTTTTAGGGAAGTTCTAGATTAGTATTATCTTTCAAATGCAGTTGGAATTTAACTTTTTCATTTTTGTGGCCTGCAAATGGGACATAGTACCTTTAAGAGCTATGCAGAAGACGAATTTCTATTCCCTAGGAGTAATTTAAATATCCACCAATTGGTTTCGTCCATCGAGTATGTCCTGCGGCCGTTTTTTCTAAATCACTGAACTGGTAAAGGTCAAGTGGTTAGGATACTTCACCTGAAGATGCGAAGGTCGTGGAGAAATCGGTTTCCAAGTAGGAAAACGGATCATTGAGGAAAGGGGTGAACGGCATTATGCTCCGACAACAAATGGTCCTCGGTACAAATCCTACACCAACCGAATCGATAACTTCAAATCTGGATTAAACTTCTACCTAATCCTAACACTAACCCTAGAATTCTTTGCAACTTAATATAACCCTAAGATATATGTGAAGAAATAAAATGTTGCAAGAGCAAATATCTGATCACCAAAGAGGCCGCATTGATAGCGTGTCCACATGGCGTCAAGTATCTACCTGGGGAGGTGGGCGAAAGGTATCCGTGTGGACACGTCCCGAGCCAGGAGTCCCATCATTGAATTAATTAGAGATTCTGTAGCTATCAATCACACACCATGTACTCACACCATGTCACCAAGATTAGTCGCTCAAAGGTTTCACACAGAGAGAGGGGAGTCTTTGCACGGTAATGTGCCAATTGTTCTTAGGCAAAGACAAAAAGCACGGCGGTGTCTGTTTCGCCTGACCTTGCCGCAAAAAGGAAGATAAGCATGATCAGAGACTATGTATAAAGAGAGATAGAGGGGGATGAATAAAGAGAGAATGGAAGAGGGCGAGGCAGTAATCAAAAGACGATGGGCTCCTTTTCTAATAAATTTACCTCACTGTTTTAACTTTTTCATTAACATTTCATGCATATTTTAGTTGACCTACAATGCAGCCCCCCCCCCCCTCTTCCACTAGTAAGGACAAAATCTACGATGTCGCTTAAGAGAACAGAATAATTGGGCTCATGATTGTAGTTGGAATTTTAAATCTTAATTCTTAAATGTTTGTTTTCGTGGAAGGTGCAATTGCTGCCCTCGCCCCCCCCCTCTCTCTGCCCCTTGGCTACGCCATTCCAAGTCACCTCTCCACATCGGCAAAGTTAGAACTTAGCCTCGCACTATGGAGTTATTTGCTCTCTCACCCATATCAAAAGGTAGATGTCATTCACGCCGGGACATTTCTAATTGCAATGTAGTGTATCATCTTCATTATCAGTATCATTTAATTAGTGATACTATGTGCAGATGCTGTCCTCTAGGGATTAAGCAGGCACAAATAAAACAACTAGAAATTGCCTAGGGTGGGGGTGTCATTGATTTAACATGATATATCATAAGACATGCAATCACAGAATGAAATATTCAAGTCATAAATGTCCCCCCCCCCCTTCCTCCCATTCTCTTTCCCTTTGTCCCTCAAATAAATAAATGAATCATGCATAATATACATATATTTTAATCATTTTCATTTTAAGAACCCGAACACAGCATAAACAACAACAAATGCATACCTTTAATAACAATAACACGATACTGGCGCACATTTGCATGCATTTTTGAAAGCGCAATGATTATGAAACAGTACGAGAGGCAGCGATCGCACCAGGCAATAAACAATTGCCTTTGACTTTCCATCAGTGTTACTGATCAATACGTCATGGTTATTTCATTTTGCTCTACTCAAGGGCATAATCGGGCATTATCTTTTAGGACTTACTGGGGAAATAGACTCATATGTAGAATGAACAGCACGTTGTGAGTGAGATTTTTTTTTTAAAGAAGATTAATTTGTACTTAATATAAGTTGCGCGATTTACGTCAGGGAGTGACCTCCCGAAAATTGTGCAATTACTGTTCGAACCCAAGTCGGCCCATGAAAATACACACCTGACGACTGGAAACTAATCAACGTAGCTCTACCTTGGATAAGAATTTTATTGCAATGTCCTTGTTTATTATCTTTCTTACAGTTTGGTCTAAATCGGTGCCCATATTTATTACAAAGTTGGTCACCATGGTCAATACTAAATAATGCCGTATTCTTATTAGCGCAGGGTCAACTGGCGGGCAAACTTATTACTATAAAAAGAAACGTAATATATTATTTAGGTGGTCTGAGAAGTCAAGGTTCCATTCAGTGCATTTGCAAATTTTAGGATTGTTGCTAATTCTATATTTGAGTACACTTCCAACCATGCGTGTGCAACATAATGACATTTCATTGCTATACATACAATATAACGAGTAGAACAAGGCATATACATGATAATTCAGATTCCTTTTAAGGTACACTATATCCTCTTTACCCCCCTGCGCTACATCATCTATTCAATCTAATCTCATTCAAATAACACAAATCGTCCAGTGCGTTGTTCGAAATCGTCATAACGCGAGTAAACGATCGATGTTGCAACATTGACTGATCTCGCGGCCAGCGGTATCGACCAATAGCGGAATCATCATCATCATCGTCGGCATCATTTTCAGGGACACGCTTCGGGGTTTTCAATCGAAAGTCAGGTTATTAGTGCAGGCGCCCGCATCAATAAACCAAGTGTCGCTCCCGTTTTTCTACGAGATATCAAAATTCATTTTTGCATTATTTTTGTTTGAGAATGCCCTTTGACATTTTGTTTCCAATGTCAAGATGATTCATTCCCAAATGAAAAAAATGAAAAATGAAATTATGATAGTGATGTTTTTTGGCAGGTTTGTCAGTGTTGGTTAGCTTATAATTCATATCTATAATGTAACGTGTGCAATGAGATCGTTAACATGCTCAATTTGTATAAACATATTATTCGGATCCATGACATTAATAATCATAGCATTGATATTTCTGTTCGAAAAAAAAATGGGGGGATTTATATGTCCCAAAAGATAAAAATGCTGAAGATGTTTTGTCTCGGTTGCAGCAGTAGTTTAATTTATGAGAACAAGTGAGAATTTGTTTGTGTTAAGTGTTAACATATACGTATACTGGCAGTCCATTGGTTTAAGGCCTTACTTCGATATGAGGATTTCATGATTCAAACTCTGACATGACAATTGTGTTCTTTGGTAACTGAAAAGGCATTTTAAATTAATGACTCTCTCCACCCAGGTGCATGGATACCGCGATGGGAAGCGGGCATCATATTTTATACTGAATTAACGTTAGCCTTGTAAAATCGGCTGCCCGTGTACCCTGGGAAGAGAAAGTGCAATACAATCAAGATGATTTAAAAGCAGAATCTAATAAAGATACATGGATAATAATTAATATATTTCAAATAACCTTGACCAGTAATATGTAATTCAAATGCACATTAATTCATAAATTGGACAGTAATCATGATCATTACAACATGGTTATATGTTTTCCCCATTTTTTCAACACTCTTGTCTCTCGCTGAATTGCAAGGGCGTTTTGCAAGGGGGGGGGCGGGAGGAGGGCAAGCATATCGAAACATTAAAATAGATCACTCTTTTAGATCTTGTTTCCTGCAAGTTTTTTTTACCAAAGCAAAACAATTCGATCACCAAGGTAGTTCCTTCCACTTCAATGCACATGTGTTTTCAAAATTAATGGCACATTGAAGCATTTTAATGTGTTGGGTTTAGCACTTCAATTAAAAAAAATGAATACACTTTTGACTCTTTCATCACAGCTCATTATGGTCCCACTACGGTTGATTTAAACGTTAGCAAAATTTTGTTGTCACAAAGCCAAGATTTACAAGGACAACACCACTAGACTATGAGAAATAATCTGTTCATGCAGATGACTTGGCAGTTACGGTCCAGTGGAAAGCTTTGTATTCTCCATGTACAAAATCATTCCGCGATCATACATTCTTCGTCCTTCATAATTAGTTTCTTGTCCTTGATAACTAGCATGCTGTTCGTATTTATAGCAATCGTTATTCATCTTCTTCACTAAATTTCTTGAAGCGATTTTTTTATAATTTCAAACAAAGGGCTGCCGGTTCATTTTACTAATAAACAACGCAGGAGGGCCTGTTCGTGATACACGATACACATTAATAAATAATGATACTATTTATATTATTCATATTATTATTATTATTACATTTATTATTAATAATATCATTACCAGAATTATCATAAGCTTTTTGATAACCCACGGAAGCCTTATCAGCATTAACACTGTTCTTCCTAATGACACTGCAATGTTATTTCCCCCAGTAATTGCCAGGTATCCATTAACACACCTTGGTGGAGAGTGGAATATGTCGATGAATGGAAGTCGGTCCAGAGATGGAATTCGAACCATTCACCCTTGAATTGAGAGTCAAGAGAATGAACCACTATACCACGACACTTCCTCTCCACCATCTTTGTATACAATTTTCAGGTAATTCTGGCATTACAGTGTTTGTCAAGTCGAACCAACAACGCGCATGCAACATGTGCTAACTCAGTGACGTCTGTCCACAAAAAATATTAAACAACGCAATATGAAATTCGTGCATATGAGTATCGTAGCATTACTTTGGATTTTAATCGACTGGATTTCCATAATTTCGAAAGAGTTAGTGTCTGTATCATGAATCCGCAGAAAAAAATTCAGGTATGACTGACCTGTCAATATGGTGGGTTGTCGGACTCGTTGGCTGTAGACATGGTAGTCTTGATTGGGCCTTGATTCAAATTAATCGTTGCCTAACAGATTTAAAATTACCATTCACGTGAATGCATTGAAACAAAATTTCATATTTGAGAGCTCCGAATAGACGGTTCAGTATTAACCGTACGATTAATAGCACAGGTGGTCCCTGTGTTTGCACTGTAGAACTTTCGATACTATTAAACAAAAACAAAAAGTCTGTCTATTATCATTTTTTCCTCTTTTTTTTAACTTAAAAGAGAATTGCCAAGGGAAAACCGGAGATCTGTCATGTTTTAGTGGTCTCACTTGACTCTTAATCTAAAGGTTGAGGGTTCGAATCCCAGCCCGGCACTAACGTCTTATGAAAATACGTTAATCCACATTTGCCACTCTCCATCCGGATGAAAATGGGTAACTGGCAATACTATGGTAATTATAATTGCCGGGCTCGCAGGAAGAGCACAATGTGACTACCTTGGGTAAATCAGACCCAATAATAGTTATTTTCAATGATACATATTCCTATAATTGTGATGGTTCCATTGATTCCAAAACTTACATATAAGTATTGTCGTTAAACATTAATGCTCAGTACAATACTTTCAAAATTGCGGTGCTACTTGAAATCATTTACCTTTAACATCACATCGTTTTCAACTTCTCACGTTCGTATTTGGTATTATCTTATTCTCCGTTGTCACCAATTATTGATTTTTAAGCATGCTGCTAGTCAGTTTGAAACTATTGAATTGACTCTCCGTCAGTTCGGAACATACTCGTTACATTGAGTGGGGTTCCCCTTATCAATTGTCATTCGAAACAGGATTGACTTTGAATGAGAATGAGGATATTTCAAGCCAAACTAATTTATTTATTTCTATTCTTTTGTCAGGGTAACCCATTCACCAAAAAGTAGTGGTCTTCCACGGGGTCCTAAATAATTATGAACATAAATTTGATATTTAATATTTAATCTCGTTTGATCATACAGGCTTTAATCAATGTATACCGTAACAATTATCACCGTCTCAAAAGTGGATTAGTGACAGAAGTTCGCTTCGGCGAATTAAAATGTCTCAGCTAAAAAAAACGATAGATCTTATCTAAATGCTTGGCAATTGCAACATCAAACAAATTATATATATATAGCTTTCGTCGGTCTATGTGAAAACAAGTTTGCTTCACCTTGACTCTGTTAGTACGTTGAGTATTTGAATAATTAGAAGCTTTAAAAAGGACATATTGGTTGATCTAGTTCTGTGTATTCGACTAGCACAAAAAAAACATTGTCCACGCATGCCCTGTATATTCACGAGCTAAATTCAAAAGATCACCCTGCCATGCAATATAGATCAGATGGACCTCTCTAAATACAACAATTAAATATATTCATTCTACGAGCCCTGCTATCTGTCGACATAGGCAACCAAACAAAAAGACTGAAGATGCCCAATCAATTAACTTTTGATAGCTGCCATCTGATGATATCATCATCATTGTCACCATGAATGATAGTATGTACACATGATGAAAGCACGATGAGTGGATTATTGTGTGCGGTGAATGTTGTCTCAGTCTCCTGCTCTTACTTTCTCATTGGCGGCAGGGGGGCGTCGAAAAATTCTCTCCTATTTGCTCTCCAGACATCAAATATTTGTTCAATATTTCATGTTTGGCGGTCGCCGTGACTACAATTGCAGGTTAACAACCTTTGGTTAAAAGAGGGAGAGGATGGACAGAGCGAGGGCGACTTGAAAAGGGCGGACAGATGCTCCAGGAAAGTGATCGTGGTGATCTCTTCCGCAACATTGTTTTGTTTTGTAGAACTGGAGCTGAATGGTAGCTGGGTTATACAAGACATGTATACATTTCATTTACCTTTGCGGCAGGTGTATGTTTAATTTGAAACAGAGACGAGAGGAAGAGGCCTTAATGTATGTACATCCGTGTCTGTTATAACGAGACACATCAATATTATGAAGAAAGCACACTGATTTGAATATGAGTGAGGGAGAGGGGATGACTTTAGGCTAAGAGGAAAATAGAGAGAGAGAGAGGGGGGGGTGATAAATCGTATGAATAGAGAGAGAGGGAGAAAGAGTGAACGAAAGAAAGGACAAAATGAGGCAGAGGAAGATATAATAGTGAATGGTAAGGAGAGAGAGAGAGAGAGAGGGTAGTAAGAGAGTCTTAGAGAAAGAGTAAAAGAGAAATAAGGAAGACAAAAAGTATAGATAATCTAATGGAGTGTGTGTGAGAGAAAGAGAGAGAGAGAGAGAGAAATGTTGAATTATCATTAGGGGAAAGAGAGAGATGGAGAGATAGAGAGAGAGAGAGAGAAAGAGTAGGAGGTGGTTGTCAGGATTAACATAAATGTGCAAGCCCATCAGCACTAGTTTAGATAGGAGGAATTATACCTCCTTGACATGGGGTTATCTAATCAAATCAGCTCTTAATTAACACAAGAAAAAGGGGACCATGGGGACCAACGGTCCCCGATTAGGCATCGTTTGTTATATAGAGGGCGCAAGTAGTTATAAGTAGTGCAGTGGGGCTTTTATTTAAGGGTGATGCAGACAATGCTCAGTTTGAATGTGAGCGATTCAGAACATATCATTACTGGAGTCGATACAGCGACTGTCAATCACAGAGACAGGGTCCCCGCAGCGCCAGCGAAGAACATAATTAAGAAAAGTGGATCTACTTGGCACCCTTTCTCACCCAACGCCATACCAGGCGGGCAAGCATGGGCCAACCCCGGGGTCCCCCTTAACCGGTTAGGCTCAACGTGCGTCAAGATACCAGGGCCCGAGGTACCTATCTCATGCATGTGCGTCAAAGTTTGCGTGCGTTGAAATTTTACCCAAGTGTTGAGGGACAGTGTATAAATGCAATGCTGTATTTAATAATTGTCATATGCTGCACGAGAATTCATATTGTGTTTTTGGTACAGATGAGCTTTTGGATTAGGAAATTAAATAGAGACCATCAAGTCCAAATTCATTTATATTCCACATACATGTAATTATTTTGTGTCAATATACATAATAATGATTCATTTCTTGTGCATTCTTTACTAATAAATCCAAACAGTCCAAACGATTGAATAGAATAACCAAGGTAATAGTATGCATATTAGTCAATTACAACATAATGGATATGTTTAAACGTTTCATCCTTCATTGTATAAACATGACGTACATTGGAGGGGCCTACAGTTAAGGTAGGGCTGACTATGTTGCTCATATTAAACACCAAATATTAAAGAAACCTGTATGAAGTGATTTTCAATTATATTTGTATCTAGAACCATCAGGGTATGGACACTTCCCTCGCCCAACATGGAGTGATATTGTAGGCATATGACATGAAATAGATCACATGACCATACAGTATACCATATTCGCCTCCTGATAATTATCTTCTTGTGCATCTTTTACTAATAAACCAAAACAGTACAGACGGGAAAACAGTGATTTTCAATTACACTTATATCTAGAACCGTCAGGATATGAACACTTCCCTCGCCCAATGTGGAGTGATACAGTGCGACATGAACTAGATCTGACTCCGCAGTACCATATCCTCCTCCTATATATCTCGTTACTATTAAACGCACTTTTATCTTTCGCCGACATGCTCATTTTGCCCAGAAGCATGCATTTTATGATTTCCAAAAACATTTATATCTACATGTAGAGCCGTCAGGATATGAACACTTCCCTCGCTCTACGTGGAGTGATACAGTACGACATGAACTAGATCTGACTCCGCAGTACCATATTCGCCTACTATATCTCGTTACAAAGAACCATAAAACGCACTTTTATCTTTCACCGACATGCTCATTTTGCCCAGAAGCATGCATTTTATGATTTCCGAATCAGTTATATCTAGAGCATTAAGGATATGAACATTTATCTCGCCTTGTGCAACAGTGAAATAAGTAACATGATTACATGACCACCCTCTCCTCTTCTTCCTCCTCCTCCTATCTCATTTCTAAGAACAATTTATAAAAGATTGTCTCTGTCATATGTATGTAAAACTTGCTCTGAAGCATGCGTTTCATGATTTTCAAATACATTTTCGTCTAGAGCCTTCAGGACATGAACAGTTATCTCGCCCCGTCTGGAATTACAACATGAAGTAAATCCTTTGACTACATGAATATCTCCTCCTTTTCCCTCTTCTTCCAGACCTTCTAACTCGTTTCTGAGAACTTTAAAATCCATCCGTCACTGATGTGACAAAATTTTGCTCTGAAGCAAAATCTGAGACTTCTTGAAATTACATTAATCTCTAAAACTTTCCTTCAGGATACGTATTTTTCCACCGTCTAGGGTGAAGTGACAAGAGGACAACAGTAAAAAAAAAAAGGTCCCATGACTTCATGACCACCCTCTTCTCCTCCTCCGTCTATCTCGTCGTGAGAACTTTTTAACAGCTTTTATATGTCAAATATTATACATGTACTGTATGAACACTGTGATCTGATACACGCTTTTTCATAATTGTCCAACTTTATTTTTGTCTAGAGCCTGCAGGGTACGAACATTTCCTTGGTCTGCGTAGGACGATATAACATGAAATAGGTCACATGACTACGTGACCACCCTACCCCCCTCACCCTCCTCCTGCTTCTACTTCTATCTCGCTTCTAAGAACTATTTAACAGTTTTTATCCGTCACTTATACATTGTATGAACACTGTGCTCTGAAGCATGCATTTCATCATTTCCAACTTTATTTTCGTCTAGAGCCTTGAGGGGCACGAACATTTCCTTCGTCTGCGTAGGACGATATAACATGAAGTAGGTCACCATGACTACGTGACACCCCAACCCCCCCTTCTATCTCGCTTCTAAGAACTATTTAACAGCTTGTATACGTCACTTATACATTGTACGAACACTTTGCTCTGAAACATGCCTTTCCAAATTTTCAACTTTATTTTCGTCTAGAGCCTTGAGGGGCTCGAACATTTCCTTCGTCTGCGTAGGACGATATAACATGAAATAGGTCACCATGACTACGTGACACCCCAACCCCCCCCTTCTATCTCGCTTCTAAGAACTATTTAACAGCTTGTATACGTCACTTATACATTGTATGAACACTTTGCTCTGAAACATGCCTTTCATCATTTCCAACTTTATTTTCGTCTAGAGCCTTGAGGGGCACGAACATTTCCTTCGTCTGCGTAGGACGATATAACATGAAATAGGTCACCATGACTACGTGACCATCCTCTCCTCCTCCTCCTCCTCCTATCTCGTTTTCTATCATGTCTGAGAGGTGAGTGCGAGGTCCCTACGCTTGCAGCAATAGGCGACCGAGATAGGGGAGTGATTTTCACCATCGGGACGAGCATGGATGGGGGCAGCATGGGATGGATTCATTCCTTACGGTCGTAAAGTGAATGAAATCTTGCCCTCAGGTGCTAATAATCTAAAAATACAATGGTGATCACTGGATTTGGATACTGCCTTAATTACAGCTATCATTCTAGAAAGGATGGGCCACAGCCATGATGGTATTTTATAGTCGTTAACGACTTTTGTTTATCATCCATGCTTAAATGAGGATAATCAAGTTCAAGTTCAAGTTTTATTTATCTTTCTTTCATAACACACTTCACAAATATGACATGAATATAACAAGTTAAACGAATATGGCGTTACAATAGAAAGATGAGGTGAGATAATAAAAAATAAGTTAAAATCATTGAAAAATTGGAGGGTATACAGTGTGCGTGGATTCGTGCCATTTTTGGAATTCTATTCTCGAGGCACGATGGCGGACTTCTGTCGGAATTAAATACTTTGCATAGAAGATATTTCCTGGTCGGTCGACGGAACTTTATAATCTTTAAGAAGAGGAAACGACACTCGAGGGGTCGGAAGAATGAACAGATGCAATGTTTAACCTCATTGAATTATAATTAACCTAATTTCCAACAATGAAAACTAGGTCATTTCCCTCGGGAACCGAATGTGATCTCATACCTTGATTGACTTTATTTTCAAATGGTGAAAATAGAGAGATAAAAATGGGTCAGGGAAAATTGATTGCGATGTTCGCATATTTGAAATAAAATGTTTCGATTATGAGATAGATATGGGAAATAAATGACTGCCATAAATCTGGCGCGAGACACTATTCTACTCATCTCGATTCGAAAATTCAAATTCAGAACACAATCCACACAGAAATGAATCAGGAAATGTTCTTTTTAAAGAAATTCATGCAAAAAAGAAAGAATATATTTGAGGGGGGGTGGTGGTTGTTTTATCAGCTTCAACTTGTTCACGCTCTCATACTAGTTTAACCTCACACATGCACAAAAACACAATGTGTAGATATTAGCTTGTTCAAGAATCGCTAGGAGGCACGCATTTACCTTCACCTTCATGATGATAGATCATTTTCCTTTATGGATGTTTTCCAAAATATTAGGATTTTATTTATTTGCATTATCTTATTTTCGTACAATATCCCAAGTCCTTTGGTAGCGAAAAAAGACGTTATAATCGCGATAATCCGATATTCGCTATGTGCACGAAAGGCATTATCATTAGTACTATTATCATCAATATTATCATTGTTCTTATCATTATTATTATTATTATCATTATTCTTATTATTGTATGAGGTCGACCTATACATTTTCCATTTTGTAGTACTAGTCCTTGGTCATCGGATATGCATGATGACAATAATCAATCTTTAGTGATCTCCCCAGTGATACCTGTACAGAAACCAAGTAGTCGGGCTTTCCTTTTACGGTAATGGGAATGTAGATAGCGCTCAATAAGTCCAATTATGCTGATGAATGCCTGACATTTCAAACGATGCGCGATGGCAAATGATCAGATCATTTAGCAATCGACACCAGAAACGGGTCAATATGTACCAATGGAAATGGTCTCGTATGGCTAGATTTTTTTAATGTTCGATTACCTTTACTGGGTCACTGCAGATGAAGTTTTAGACCACCAGAAGGATTGTGTGACGTCAAAAAGATATGAACATAATTATAAAGCCAAAGGGAATGTAAAGTTCTGAATGTCTCTTAATTCCCGTATGAAAAGTATTATATTATAAATTATATAAAAATTGTTCTGGAAGTGCTCTCATATTTCGAATGTCGTCTACAATCTTGGACTTTAATAATGTTGATGCCCATGAACTCAAGTTTGTATCCGGTGCTTGATGTCAAACCTTATTACTTAAAACCTTTTAGAAAAACGTTAAAAAGGAATGAGGTGTAGATTACAAATGTTGGTGCAGCAGGGTTGGTAAAATTGTATCTCCCACGTCCCCCCCTCTCTCTCTCCCTCTCTCTCTTTATCTCTTGCTTTCACTCTATCTTTTTCTTCATCTTTTTCTCCTTTTCTCTCTACATTGTTTTTATTATAGTACACCTCTTCTTTCTTTCTTTTATTCTGTCTCTCTCTCTCTCACACACACAATGTCTTCATTATATTGCAGCTCTCCTTCTGAATGACTTGGCTCTCCGTGGCCATAGTTGCAATCGCATTCGTCAGTGTATAGTAGGCCTACTTTACTTACTTCTTTCATCTAATGTTTTATTTCCACGACCCCTCATTCTAATCCTGAGCACCTTCCACTGTCATTCTTCACCCTCGACCTACTTCCAAACCATCACAAGCCACGGATTAACCTATTTGGAGCGCTGGGTGAGATAGTATATCGAGGCGACCCATCGTCTTAAATGGTCCAACCCTCTCGCGCTAATTGCCAGAAGTCTAGGAATGACCACGCGCACGTCTCCGCCGGTGCTATCTGGTGAAACCTCACCTGATTTAAGTAAGATCAGGGGACCGTCCCGTCCTCCCATTACATATTAAAGATATTAAAGTTCAGTCGTGGTCAAGCGGTTACAATGAGAAATAAATAATCTTAAGGCAACTCGGAAGGCTGGGTATACGTGCATAGAACTTGAGAAATTATACATAGGGTGAAGAAATTTTGTAATTATTGAAATGATAATAAATTGACTCAGTCTTATAAAGGTCACCTGCAGTGCACATACAAATGGGTTTCTTGGACTACACACACTTTTAGCTTGAATATGTGATCCAAACCTTTCAGCCGTTCTTCCTCATGGTGGCATTTTAAAAGAAAGCCCTTTATTTAGATACTATTGTGTACGATGATATTCTTCAAAAAATGAAATAAAAAGAAAGAGAAGGCCCTCAAAATATATTTTTTTCTTCACTTTTATCAGAACTCAATCTCCTCTTTAATGCACCATTTATTTCATCTTTTGTTTCTGCTTCACTGCATACACGGTGGCTGGAAAGTGTATTGATTTGATATCGTAAACGACGTCCATTTTCAGCTTGATTTCCCTTCTCAATGGAAATATTAATTTTCATACTTTTGTTTTCAAAAGCATGCGAGATGAAAACTCTGTATCCTTAACAAAAATAGACTAATAACTTAATGCATATTAATCAAATAGACCTAAATGAAAATTGAAAATAACTAAACAAATACATTAATGGAAGAATGTATACAAAAAAAGAAATACATAAATAGATAACTAAATACATGGATATTCAAAACAAAATTGAAATAATTTTTGAAAGTCTACAAGGGAGTAAATTCGTAGCCTACGCCCTGCTCCGCTCCATGTCATGCTAAAGTAAGAGTGCCTTAGCGCCTATACTAACAAAAGTATGGTAATGAAAGATCCACGATTTTCTGACAGAAACATGTTGGGGAGTTTGGAAACCGCGAAAGTCCACGATATCTCTAACTACGTCACGGGTAATTTAAAGAGACATCATTTCACTGTCTAGCTGCTGTAAGTCTTATCCCTACGCGATCATTTCTCTTCGAAAAAATAAAATCAACCTATCATTTTGACAGTCCCGAAGTCGCTCCTGACAAAACACAAAAATATAATAAGGGATAACGGTCAATGAATAACTTGGTTGCCATAGAGGCAAAAACCTTCCGGTATATGGACATGGCATCTTGAGAGTATTCATTAATGTTTGATCCCTGTTGACATTTTTAATTATTTTTGAAAGATGGGAGCCTTTTCCGGCGCCCATCACATTCTTCAGAAAAGAGCAAGTTCGTTTAATTGCATAGAATGCTCTTTCGAGCTGTAATGGTTTTGGTAAACACTATTTATCCTTTTTAGTCTATGTTCATAAGACGTCTAAGGTAAGTTATATTCTAGGTAGAACGGTTGAGTGTTATGTGTGTTCGGCTGTCTGTCATGATTTTAAAGACACAAAATCTTTTGTCATGTTTTTAGTGCCACGGTCCATAAACAAACGACCTTTTTTGTTTGTTAAACCCTTATTTTCATATCCTACACAGAAATATCAAGCTCAATATGAGTAATGATTTGTCATATTTGACGATTAAAAAGTCGTCTGCTGAAAGTCAGAAAAGCGTTACCCTTTGGGTTCATAGCAGACGACATTTAATACGTAATCCACACGTTATTTTCCCTGGAAAATACAAAGTTAGTCCACACTTCAAAGTTCAAACTGTTTTATTTTTATAGATATTATTATTATTATTTCATTTTAACATTACTTATTTCATTTTAACATTACTTATTTCATTTTAACATTACTTATTTGTGGGCCAACGTAATCATCTGAATCACAATTATAATTGAATGGTTCGTAAAAATACTAATTTTGATTGTAATGAAGATTTCAAAAATAATATCGTAGAAATGTAACCCGTATTCGGCGTCTCGACCATACCTGCTAATGGGTATAGGAGGTTTCTCGAGTAATGGGTCTCGAAAGAAGGAATAATGAGGTAATGTGAATGGGAGAGGCCAGCTACACAAACAGTCATCTTTGATCGTGAGTAATCTGCCACATTTTCCTAACCTAAACATTACTACCCTTCTACGACAGACAGAAGTAAGTGACGTCTGAGGTAAATTGAATTTCACTTTCAGTCAGATTAGTATAAAGATACCCTTAGATAGAGATGATATTTTGATAAGGACATTTTTGGAAGTAATATACTAACACGTATATAGTCATTTCTGGTAATCTGCTAAAAAGAATCAAATTTTGGGCATTATTCTATGTCCTGTGTACAAGCTATCATTTCTTAAATGTGTGACATGCCTCCTTTTGACACTGTATATATTGCAGACTAGGTCTCTCAACTCCCCCTGTAATGGATGCGATGCGCCAACGTTGAGTTCATTAACAGGACGATGCAAACACAATACCGGTGTTCCAGTTCGCAGTCTGGAACACTGCAATTTGGGATTCGGAAGGGCTGAATTCGATGGACTCCTATTGGATAATGTTATTAAAGATCACCGGTGTGGAGGTTGAACGAAGCAATCATGGACCAGGTCGTTTGGGAGTTGGTATTTAGCAGTCGATAAATGGGTCACTGTTTACTGTTTAGGCTACACGTGCTTAAAATCATAATGGTTTTGAGGTTCTCCACAATATTTGCAAGCCTTTAGAAGAAAAAAAAAATCAGGTTTGAAGTCATTTGTTCAATGCAATTTTGATGTGAAACGTTTGTTGCTGAGCCCGATATGCCTTGGGCATAAGCCCTCACCGAAACAGGGGAAAATAATGATTTTCAAGAAAATAAGAAAACTAGTGTGTTATTAATACACGATTTCCATAAATTAGAATTTCTGTCTAATAATTTATTAATACGTTATAATTCGCATTTGAATTAAGCTAAAAAGCAACAACAAAAAACAGATTGATACTTTTTTTTTTTTAAAGAGGTGGAAACTCAAAGTTGCTCAAATGTATTGATGGATAGAATTGGTTTAGACTACAGATCTAAAAACATGTCTCATCATTGTTCTTCGAGTCCGTATCCATCTATCCATCTAGATGTCTGTCTATCTCGCTTTATCTCTGCCTATCTACGTGTCTCTCATTGCTTCTCTGTCATTCATTTCCAAACTCTGTTCTAGATTTCCTCTAAAATTTCTCCACAAATAATCCAAGCCAGATGTGAAAAGTGAAAAACATCCCGTTTTTTCCTTCGACGTTCTCCCTAGCCCCAATCTACCCGTTTCCAATTCCATAACTTACATCGTCATCACAAAAAAGAACATTGACAACAAAAATCGTTGAGTTTGCTCGGGTGAAGTCAATTCTCTCAAGAAGTGATTTTCCCCTGATTGATAATGATTTTGCGTGCGTTCGTTTAGAAGGACAAATATCCGGCCGGCTACCGAAATGCCAGGCTCCCATGAAGCGCTCTTCTCTCCTGGCTTCCGGAGTTTTTTGTCCTAAGAGCAGACAGACTCTTCCCTCTGCTTCCATCGGTCATATTTCATTCTTTGCCTTCCGATTTCTGACTTCTCGCTCATGCCCTTAACTGTACTATTTCCATCGGCACCATGGGAGAAAAAAAATGTTTGTCGAATTTAGTGTCTTTCCAACTATTCCTGACATTAAAAAAGAGGAATAAAAGAACGACGATCTTCAATCACTTCAAATCTGCTTGAACCATTTTGTATTCATTGGAGTCTGGTCACTTGATTGTGTAACGCTATTTGCTATAGAAGAACAAAGAGACTACATACCCTGAATAACAAATTGAATGACTTTCCAATGTTTGGAATAAGAGAAAGAGAGATTACAGAGAGACAATTTTATTGGCACTGTTACTAATAAAGAGCCATTTTTAAAGGTAACTTTTCGAATATTGAGTGGTCTATAAAAAAAAGGGGGGGAGGGGGTTCAGCACTTATACATGTACAATTCAATTCAAATTCAATTCAAACTTTATTGATTTCAATCAAAACAGATAGGATCATGTACATTTGTCCGTCTTATCAAACGTTCTGCTTTCAAACTTCGGATCTTGAATCTCATTTCGGCCACGTGTATCATTCATGTGACGTTTTAAGGATGGGTCCCCCCCCCCACTGACTTCTTGAAAAGGCAGCTATTTTTAAATAGTTGAAAGTCTAAAATTAAACATAACGTATTTCATTCTTAACTTTTTAGTGTATATAGGCCTAACCCCTGATATAAAAGATCGAGCTGATACCCATTTGGACCAGTGTTTAAACCATCATTCAGGTATATTGATCGCTTACACTGATAATATTAGACACGTCGAAAGTAGATTTGTATGATTTTTTTGTAATGAAAGTCAACCATGTCCGTGTTCTTTTCCAGCCCACGCTCTGTTGACAATCCACTACAAATTTACAAATTTAAAGATAACATCATTTCTGAGTAAACACAGCGATGTCATTCACCGTTCATATGCAAAGAAAGGTTGTAGCCATTTCATTAATGGCACACGTGTTATTTCTTTTAACCTGCCAATAATTATCTCTCAAGTTCATGATCACATTATACATCGATCTCCCTTGCTTTAATTAACCATGCAGCAGCAGCTTCCGACCCGTTTTTATATATTTTGTTATGTACCAGAGTGAACCCTTACGTACGTGTATCCGATTTATCGGTTTGTTAGCGATGGGGAGATTATGCATTATGGCAGGTAGAAACCGGTGACGCCTCGCTTTATAGCAAAGTCAGGGAAAACGTCTGGGTCGTTCGTGGCCACGCCGCCAACTCTGTCCTACTAGATAATGACTATGAATGCATGTAGCGGGTGGTGCAAGCATCTGCGAGGAAAGGTGACATAAAAATGCGACCCGAATTTTTGTTTGTTTATTTGTTGTTTGTTTGTTTGCTTTGCCTGTTTTTCATGATTTCAAAGACTTTCGGGGAATCAGGATATGACAATTTCAATAGCCATGTGCATCACCTTATTCTATACGTGCCATTATAAAGGCATATTTTGTAATCAGACCTTGGTTTTCGAAGGGCAATATTGAATTGAATTGAGATGAGATCTTAAAAGTCCCTGCAATGTTTTTTCCCTGTTAGGTTCAACAAACCGTCAAGATATGTATATGAAGGTTGAAACCTCAATACAACGACATGGACTTCACCTGGGCCCCGTTGCATAAAACTTACAATTGATGGTAAATTTGCCGATAATGGTAACTTTCATGGAAACTTCGGTTTGATTGGCTGCTGAGTGATGTTGCCCTGGCGCTAAATATTGATTACAAAATCACCATCGTTGCTTCATGCAACGGGGCACCGGAATATTTTTGTTTTTTAATTTACTTAAAAGTTCTACCACCTAGATCATCCTGAAGTAGGAGTCGATAGGTGTGTGGAAGATTACCCATTACTGTTATTCATTATATATATATATATATGCCGTGGTGATATCTATTTAACTGTCTATGAAGAAGAACAAAATGTAATAAAGCTTTGAAATATTCATCTTGCATTTTTTCTCCTCCTTATTTAGAAATCTACTCGTATTGCTCTCTATCTGCATTCCCTCTCTCTTTAAGTACCTTTTTAAAAAACCTATCTCTCAGACACAAATTGATGTAGCCTACTGTTATTAACTTTATGTCTTGGTTTACATGGCAACTGTTTGCGGGTTTTTCATTTAATTGCAAGTAATTGGTAATAATGACCAATTTTGTAAAATTGTTGAGGCGTTAGATATACGTAAACCACATAATTTCAAGAGGAAATATATTTCATGTGAATCAAATCATTGCTTTGTTATAGATCGCTGCGGTTTTCATCTTTACTACGAACATTATCGCCGTTAACTGTTAATTAGCTTCAATTAGTGTACATTATTGAACATTATATACTAGATTTCAGAACGATGCCTCATAATAAAGGGTATTAACGGCTTCGCTTTCAGCATGCAAGGCACGAATGTTCTCCGACAGGATGCATGTATTTAGTTTCGTGTTGCAGACGACATGATAACAAAGTTGTATCGATGTTAGGATCTCCGGTGATCGATCAATAGATGCGGACGAAAAAAGTTCTCCGCCTTTTGGCGCCCAAGCATGCGGCTCGGCTATCAGATGGCCTTAATAGATGTTTCACTTTGTAACAACATCGGGAAGCGTTTAGAATTACGCTAGTGTATCTCTCCTTGTTCATTTTCGTCTACATCGTTCTTTTTTGTTTGTCTTACCTCATTAATTTAAACGTTCTTCTATTTCTTTTCTATTTTCGCATGTCCATCTGCCCTTCTCTTTTCCTCTACTTTGTGCCTTGTCTTTTATTTGTTATCCGTGTAATGTTTCTTATTCAGTACCATCTCGGTATGTTCTATCCATTGCCATATCCACCTCATCATCATATTACCATCATGATCCTGATTGAAATTATAAATATCACCTCTTCCTTTTCATCCTCCCTCTTTCCTTTTCTCGAAATTCCATTTTTTTCACTTCTTCTTCTTCGTTTTCTTTCTCTTCCTCTTTCTCCTCTCTGTTTCCTTTTTCTTCTTCCTCTTCTCCTTATTCTTCTTCTTCTTCTTCAGTCTTCTTCTAACAAAACTGAACTCCATAATCACACATCGAGCACTTCTGATAGTTCTAATACTTCATCAGCTAATACTTGAACCATAAGATTGACAAAGTTGTGCATAATAAGACAAATATTTTACGTTTAAGATTTTCACATATTACATTTTTCAATGAATCAAGCATTGAAGGCCTTAAAGCATTAAACATTAATTATGCAGGTTCTCGGAAAATACTGGGGTAAATTAACATGGATATTTAAGCAGAAAAATAATTAACAATTATTTATTTATCATGGTTAGCATTATGTTGTCTTAGAAAGAGTGACAGAGCAAGAAAAGAGAAAAATAGATTGGTAGATAGAGGGATCAAGGTGATGACGTTAACAGGTATACTGCATATTGAGAAAATTGCTTACAAATGGGGAAATTGGGGGGGGGGGTGCTTACAAACGCTGAATCTGGATTCCAGAATAATCATTTTCATGTGCATGCTAACAATCAAAACATGCCATCGGTTGAAGATGATTATAGATTATATGTCATGAATAGACGTCCTCACCCCTTCTCACAGGATGCAATGGCAGCCGTGACTCCGATTCGTATTTTCACAGTTTCCAGATCAATACGAATATTATCTTTTAAATCGCAGATGTTTTGCTCCGAGCTGGATGTCGGGTTTGAGTTGCAGAGAGAAGCTGACAGGTCGATTGGGTTTCACTGTCGCAGCGGATATCTCCTTTTAGATAGAGGCGCAAAGATGGAATGTCGAGATCCGTCGGGGATCTGTTAAACACTACGAAGGACATTGTAAAATACTGGAATGTGTCTATACTGTTTCAACAAGTGGTGTTCGTAATTCGTATGCATCTATTTGGGGGCAATTCCGCACTTTAAAGGACAATTTAACAGTCATATGTCACTGCATAACCAAATGAGTAGACTCTCATTCCTCGTATACCATGGTGAGAGGGGAAGGAAGATTGTACAGTGGGGAGAATGAAAAACATATAGATAGAACTGAAATACTCAGAGAAATGGAAACGAATTTTGTTCAGTGTGCTTAGTATTTCAATGTCGTCACATGCGTAGCAGTTATCAAAGTTTTTTTTTTTTTTTTTTGGGGGGGGGGGGGGGGGCGGCACCTCTTCTCAGAGATGAAGGGGTCAATTATGTACCTATTATACGCAAGCCATACCTTCTTCTAATCTTTTCGCTATTATTTCTTGCAAAAACTTTTAAGCGAAGCACGCGATCCAAAATCACCCTATTATATGTTCATATCTTACCAAGATAGCAAACGCGTCGTCCAATAAGAGGTAGTTTATAATTGTTTTCGAAAGCGTAAAATATTTTAGGTTTTTGATAGATTACAACTATGAATTGATTTGGGAGTAGATTTGCCTCAGCCACAGCATATATTCTTTTTTTTTTAAATTCCACGTTTGCGATTGGTATGGTGGTCTGCAAACATAAGGGAAACAAAACAGTTTGACAGAAATTATAATAGGCCTCTCATACAACGTAAACTATTTATGTTGAACCATAAGAACTATAAGAAGTATATTCCACGTCGGTTTCGAATTGTTTATAGTAACGTGTAATTAAGTCAGTAAAGCATATTTTATACTGACGTAGAACAGCCACTTTTTGTTATCATAAATCACACCGCACACTCTACGATCTTCCTGAAGAAATGGTAATTATATTAGAAACGGAGATCTGATAAAAAAAAAACACATAAGTTTCCTAATTTAGGTTCTAAATAATCATTAGAATACTACGACAGCAATTTATTGCTTTTTAAGCCTTCTAGTCAGAACAAAAGACAGATCGGCTTCACATCGTAGAAAGTCGTACTATACTGGTATGACGTCACTACGATTATGAACCACTTAAACTTTTCCTCCTCCAAGGAAGCTTTAACAACAAAATTAAATCAATATTTTATTAACCAAATGGCTAGTCAAATCATCGATCATCAACATATTAGAAGTCTGAATGTTCATTTCAAATGCTATCGCAAATTCTACGAAAATCGGATCGTAGTCATACTTTTGTTGAATCGTATTTTGTGCGGTGGACGCACAATACAGCTGAGCAACGTACTTGTTAATTGCACTTGTATGAGTACTTAGGTATGAGGGTGTGGTCAGCCACTGGACTGAACAATGTATGGAATTTCGCTTGTTTTAAAAGTGTCTGCGAGGAACATGCACCTCAAAAGTATATACTTTCTAACTGTTGGAGACAGTCTGTGTTCAAGTATTAGCATCAGACCGCTATCTTTTGAAGTTGCTGCGCAAAGCGCTCACCTTGAAACCTGATATCGTACATTAAATTCCAGAACATACACATGGAGGAGTGGTTTGGAAGGCTTGAAACATCAACCATCTTTAAATCTGATACGTCTCAAAAGGAGTCGAGATAGCCTTAAAAACCGCCGCATCATCCCATCTCATACACGATGTCCAGTACCATCTTTAGCGGCTTGGCAAACGGTGTTGGGTGTTTGGCGTTTTGCTTTTAGAGGAGAAATTCGAGTAGTCGGGTAGGGGTCGTTTTACCCTAAAAGCTTTCAGAGGCAGGAGGGAACTGGTTGAAGGATACTATTTGGTTAGTGTTTCTAGCACGGTAAATGTATACTCCGTTTATCCGTCTGGCTTCTGAAGTTATTCGCGTTCAATCGTGGATTTGTTTTCGGTGATCAGTAGAGATTCTTGTTTCGCGCCGTATATCAATTTGATTATCTGGTATCATAAAATCTAAGCTGCTCTCGTAAAATAACTGAACAAAACAATGCAAAACTGATTTCTTAAAGGTACATAATGCATCACAGAAATGCCATTACTCGTAAAGTCTTTTATCAAAACATCACATTATCATTACGCTCGCAAACTGGTATAAAGAGTTAACAACTCCATTGATTATACTCCATGTGAAAATACTTTTAGTATGTCCCATTCTCAAGAAACATACATCGAGACCAATCAATTTTTCACACGGTTGAAAGATTAACAAAATTGGTAAGGCTATGGATAATTTACTTTTTAACAGTACATTTAACAAATGGTTCTGGATA
The DNA here is from genome assembly GCF_000002235.5 of Strongylocentrotus purpuratus. Lineage (NCBI taxonomy): Eukaryota > Metazoa > Echinodermata > Echinoidea > Camarodonta > Strongylocentrotidae > Strongylocentrotus > Strongylocentrotus purpuratus. Next base: position 20,128,879 of record NW_022145596.1, read on the forward strand.
TTCCATTGATTGCTTCGTTTAATGCACAAGATATAGTCTTTGAATTCATTTACACCACCTTTACTTTTCCAACCCATTTTTCCATGAGTATCCACACACACACATGCGCGTGGAAATGTGTTTCTTCTTTTCTTTCTCCCTGTCGTAAACGTATTTTTGGGATATATATTTGACACATCTCAATTTCATTTCCCTATTATATCCCTCGTCTCTTACCTTCCCTCTTTCTATCGCTCCTTCAGTTCTTCCCAACCCTACTCTCCCTCTAAAGTGTTTACAATACATGCGTCTGCTTATCTTGATCAACTCTTTTAAGATCATCTCGCTTTCTCATCATCCTTACCCTTTTCCTTTTCATCATCCACCTACCCCTCTCCTTTCCCTTTTCATCATCCACCTACCCCTCCTCCCCCTTCCCCTCCTCATCATCCACCTACCCCTCCCCTCCTTTTCCTTTCCATCATCCACCTACCCCTTCCCCACCTTTCCCTTTCCATCATCCACCTACCCCTCCCCCACCTTTCCCTTTCCATCATCCACCTACCCCTCCCCCACCTTTCCCTTTCCATCATCCACCTACCCCTCCCCCACCTTTCCCTTTCCATCATCCACCTACCCCTCCCCCACCTTTCCCTTTCCATCATCCACCTACCCCTCCCCTCCATTTTCCATATCATATAGGCGCCTATACTTGGGCACCTGTCACTAGAAACCAGCGGGGAGGAAGCAGCCGTCTTCAAGCACCGTGAAATAAAGGAAAGCGTGAAGATACATCCCACGTGTGTAAGCATAATGTGTTCAGTACAAATAACATGTCCCGAATAAAACGCTCAACTAAAACCCTGATTGTATCCCCAGAGTATACATGATTCAATTTCTTTCATTTCATCACCCACTTCCAAACCCCCTAGGCCATCATATCCACATTCATGTCGCCCCCACAGATCAAATGTATTTTCGTCGGTCGGGCGGGCTAATAACCCGGCATGCATTCTTAGCGTCTTCCAAAGCCCTCAATCTAAATTGCTCCATCCTCGTCCCCTAACATACATGTGAGCTGTAGTGCTGACAGCTAATGATATACAAACATGTTTAAACAAAGTGAGTCTTATAATATAAAAAAAAATAGTTTCAATAAGTTAGCTTGCTATGTTCATACAAATACGTTTTCTTTTAGTTGATTATCATTTCGTATGATGTGACTTTGTAATACATTGTAATTTAGACAGTACCGATATCACTAAGTTCATGCTTTATGACCATCTAAATGGTTAGTACTTCGTAAAGGCTAAATGAGTAGTCCAAGGTATTAAAACATAGATTTAGTCCATCTGATTAATGGAGCACCACGTGTAACAAAATGAATGAAAAAAATCATGTTAACCCATTGGCTACGGTAAACGAGTGGTCCCTGTGTTAACTCTATGGAAATGAGAAATTCAGTTGTCAGTGGGTAAATTTGAAATCAATTTCATTACTAAATATGATGCGCTGGCTAAGTGGTTGAGCAGAGGTCTCGTATCCGGGAGGTCCAGGGTTCAAAACCTAGTCGATGCGCTGGTGCCCTTCGGTAAGGTATTGATCCTCATTATCAAGTCCCTCGGAGGGGCCTTAAAGCCGTCGCCCCCCTAGGCGCTTACTTACAAGCATACAAATACTTTCTTAGCAGTCAGGTAAAAAAAAACAAAAAAACTACGAATATATTTTGTTTTATTCATTTTAAGGCAGAACTGGAGAAGTTTATACAAAATAATGAGCTTGGCACTCATTATTCCAGAGTACAAACAAGAAGTTATTCCAGCTTGAAGACTACGAGCCAATGAACCCATCCGTTTGTATTCTCCTTTAAATGTGCAACATGAACCAGAACCTGCGTCAGCATGGAAAGTTCTAGCCCAAAATAATCCAGTCACGCCTAAAATCGATTTCCCTTTCACCCAGATTTTCATCAACACGTACCACGTTTGTCACCGTAGGTTACGGCGCCTTAAAACAACTAAAAGCGCTTATTTTCGAGATATGAATGCTTCAAGTTATCCATTTGCGTTTCGTCTTTGCAAAGCACTTATAATGACAAATCTATCAAGATTGGACATGTAATTGCCTATACCTAGAGTGTCAATTGTTAAAGTCACACGGGCACGCCCGCTCTTCATGATATTAGGGACTTTTAGATTTGCGTGGACGGATACGTGTGATGTCCATTCAAGGCAGTGCATTAAAAGGACGTCGACCGTAGCAATCCCCATTGTCCCCATCGTCCGAATCTAAAAGTCCCTATTATCACGACCAAATATTGTGGGAAGAAACTGCATTTTGGAAGAGCGTTTATTTTTCTACACGTTTCCTCCGATGTTTGGATATATTTGCAAACCTCTTTCTGATCCCTCGCCTCCAACCCCTCTTCACAATTCTTTGTCGATATCCCTTTGCCGTAACAACAGAATAACAGCCAAGAAATACCGCCAAACCGACCAATAACCATGATAACGGGCAAACATTAGGTCATCGGACGTAACGTATAGTTTTGTAGTCTCTTATCGGTGTGACTTATGTTTTAAACAAGTTTTCTTTCTTCCGATCCTTGGATATCTCCTGCCAACTCTTCTCTGTTCTCCCTCCTCCCCTCCCATTCCTCAAACCCTTTTCTCGACGCCATTCCACAATCCTTCCTCGTCGTCCCTGTTCCTTTTATAACATGTGTAACGATGATGGATTAATGAAGTGAGAAAGGTTTATATGTACATCGCACTTTCAGACACAACATACGTCATACGAATTTGTCTTCATGTGACAAGATGCTGTGACATTATCTAAGCAAATCATCACATAGCTGTGTGAACCGGTAAACGTCTAAGTCATGCATGCTGGTCGACATGGGTAGAGGTTGAAGTCCAGGACTGCAAGATAGATATACCTTAACCCTCAAAGTGCCACAAGGAATCAAAACGTGTCTCACAACCATGAGTTCTTATGATTACTTCGCAGTCGTGGCTCGTTTTGTACACTATCGTTCATCTTGGAAACAATCAGTGTTTTTTCGTTTTGTATGGCATCAAAATGAATCCAAAACAAGAATTGTATGCCATATTCACTTTCGGAACATCTAAATCGAATAAGCCGTTGTATAATAGGCACTCATTGAACAACTCTTCAACGAACATGATAAAATTATTGTTTTATTGAAGTCAGGCTTATTCATGATTAGGCAAACATGAACTAAGTATAACAAGTTGTTTGAACAAGCAAACTGTTAGAACAAAATCAAACAAAGAAACAAGCACGAGTCTTCTTCACCTTGTCACATATAAAATAGGCGCCTTATCGAAAAGAAGGCATCATTCTAATGTTTCCTCCTCTGAAAGCAATCACTTTAATACATGTACACGTTGTCCTGCTGAATGTTTAAGAATGTGAGACATTAGTATCAATCAATCTAGCCGATTACATCGCAGTCTTGTGTTACATGATAAACACTCGCCCGAGAACATGATGAAAGACACCTTTGCACGAACGTGTCTCGGGAAATGAATATAACAGCCTTTTCACACACAGCTAAAATTCATCGTATCTAGTGATCATTAGAATCATCGTAAAATTTTAAACATGTTTATAGACAAAATTTCCCAGTGTGAACATCGTTTATACGATGTTGGGATAGATACGAAGTCGCGATCCATACGCCCCTAAAAGCAGGCTGCAGATACGAAGTTCGTATCTAGAGAGCTTGACATTTTGTGTGTGAAAGGAAATTCTTGTTTAAACGTGTTTAAACTGGATGGAGCGTGCGCTTTGATTGACATGACATGACCTTCAATGCGCAATGGCACTACTGCGCATTTTACGAGCAGTAGTTAATCACGAAACAATTAACGATCGCACCGAAATTTCTGTGTGTGAAAGGCTCGTGATTAGTTTAAACACGTTCGAAACACGTTTATACTAGTCATGTTTATAGAATTTTAGCTGTGTGTGAAAAGGCTGAAAGCTAAGCCTCTACGACATTTACTGGAAAGATGGCACAAACATCTTTCATCTGATACTCACATGAGAACGAACATTGAAATTTGATCCCAATCAATTCGTTAATCACTTCAGGCATCGATGGAGCAGGAAAATCATCTTTTATCTGTGTTTCACGCAGAAAACTTGTTTTATTATGATGATGAAACAATTTGCACCGAAGCTATGATAACGTGTAACGATTAATACGTGTGGCAAAATACTGTTTGCCCTTTTAATCCGGTTTCGTCTTTTATATTCATGTCTGCTTGTTTCTTTCTGTTTCGGGATAATAATTTTATTCTTGGATTATTTACATTCTCAAATCTTTGAAAATATGAAAGAATTTACATTTTAAATATATATTAGTGTGTTCTTCGTTGGATTAGATGTAAGCCCGCTTTTAATAGCATTATCTACCTTTACCATGTTTGCTTCTCATGCTGGTAACCAATTGAAAGAGTTAACATCTTTATTGGAATTGATCATCCAACAAGTTCAGTATCATGTCGACTATCTAATTACGGAAACTTGCACCTTTCATCATGTTAATACATGTTCAACATTTCTCAATCTGTGAATAACTCCAGACACAAAGAGAAGATCAAAATTATGGTCATTAATGTAAAATGAATGTAATAAGACAGAAGAAAGAAAAAGAATAGGGCAATTACAAAAGGTTATGACGAGTGCAACAGATTCACCGCAAGTCTTTTGTCGAAAGACCTATTTCGTCACTAGCTGTCGGAAATGAAATGATATCGGATAGATAGCTGATAAGGTGTGTAGATGTAATACAGCCTCCGGATGAAATTCCATTACCTTGTCAAAAATCACAAGATCGCCACGAAATTGCTTCCAGGGCTATTTTAAATAACGGAGCACTGTTGAAAAAACCCTGCCAAATTTAAATTCATCGTTTAAAACGGAGTTCTCTGCATACGGGTGTATTCCCACTGCATTGGGTAGAGCTTCGTGTACATACATGGCGCCTGACCTCGTGGTGCGCACCTCCACCAGGTCAACACGAATGTCCTTTTGTCTAGAAACGCCACACTGCACCAGGTTTGTAACATGCCCTTTTCTGAGCATGTGACACCACAGAAAACCGGCTAGTGGCAACAGACCTCGTCAAGGGCCCACCGGGAACCAAGTTGGAAGCGCAATCGAGTCAAACGGTAGATTCAGGTAAATACGCCAAGGGTTAAAACAAACACCAATATTTTATTGCCGATGTTTGCGAGTCTCATTGAGATGTTGAAGACGAGACTTGCTCTGTCGATCATCATCACTCCCCTATCTATCCTTTCCATTATTCTATGTTGTCTCTTGCGTCTAGTGCCTACACGAAGAATCGAAAAAAGGAGAATTAGGGGAGAGCCTTGAGTATTTTATCAAACAATATTTTCAAGCGGATGCTTGATGCGACCATGCCTGACAAGTGGCCGCCGGGAAATAAGGCCCGCCCTTGCAATCTGATTTGTTATTTTTTCTCTTCATGGCAGGATGGTGTGTGATATGTCAAAGGACAGGTCGAGCATCCCCCTCTTTGTAAAGTTTTAGGCAGAATTAATTTGGAAATTGCGAGAGTACCACTAAGGACTGCTGCAATCACTTGGCCCGAAATCGCCCGGGATAGAACAGGCGTTGTAGGATTGTTTGACTTTGCTAGGGGATTTAATAGCTATTTAATTTCTGTTTATTAAAAGTTCAACTTTCATCACTGCGGTCCCCATTTCACCCATTTCCAAAGATTAAAGTTGAAAATAACGGCATACTAGAATTTGTGCATGAACAGTGAACTTCAAATGGAGTTACAATATCGAGTTTGACATTTTTTGTAACATTCATCGCTTTAAGTCTTATGGACCAAAGACCAACGAGTTGATATCCTTTCACACAAAACGAAAACGAAAAATCAGTATCAGTATCAAAGATTATTTCAATCAGTATGATTGTTAATTGATGGTGAGGAAGATCATGAAAAGACAGGCGCAAAAACACGATGTTCTTCAAACCTAAGTGTTTATAGTGTTAAATTAAAGGGAGTTTTGTTATTACGTATGCTGTTGTTGGTTTTATGTGGGTTTTTTTTTAACGACGACCCACTCTACATAATCGAATGATTAATGTAATAAGCTAATCTAAAACGGAAATTGTAATTTTGCAAAGAGTATGTGTTGCACAGAACAATTTCTGATAATTGATGAATACTGTTTTTTATGGAAATCTGCACGCGTGGCACATGAACGACTGTGTCAATTGGTACTTTGGGCAAAGAAAAGGTTAATGTATGGTACTCGGGACATATTATGAACAATTAATCATCATAATCATCTAATAAATCAGCCGCGGCAAATACCATGCATGTCCCAGATGTCATGGAAAGTCCGAGGAGACATTTAGTCGCGCGTATTCAAGAGGTATCATCGGCTATTTTAATTGGTTCATTTTCAAACGAGATTACTTCTAATCCTTCATTACCAGGGCACCAATCTCCCGATTTAAATGTAATCAAAATAGCTGCACGTATTTGAAAGTCATAGCAGCCTCGTAATCCATAGCTTTTCAGAAAGTTTAAAGGTATCATGAGTATTTTGACATTTCAAAAATATCACGATGTAAAATTAATTTACAGCGATATAGGTAGCAAATAACAAATAAATCAAGCCACGAGCATCATGGTTCTCAAAAACTTGAAAAGTTATCATTATTGAAATGGAAAATCTGTTCTTTATAGTCTGATCTTCATGGTTTTCTATTAAACAATACATAGCTGATAAACAAAGATGTTTCTGATTGCAAGTCAGTGAATTCCTTTAAAAAAAGTTGAAGCAGTTTCTTTATCTCAAATATGTATACAGTAGTTACTTATCTTATGTTTATATTTGTGTTATACATTTTCTTTATTTGTTTTAATTTAATGTTTCGTTGTTTTATCTGTTTTTGTTTATCTTGCTTTACATTATGATATGAATGCTTTGGGAACTATGCTTGTACAAGGCCTAAGGGCTTTATTTATGTAGTTCCCCATTTAATTTCTAAATTTGTTCATGAATAATTTTGTATCTTTTGTATCAATGTAATTTTTAATCGAGAATGAAATAAATGCGAATTCAATTCAATAACTATACATTGCTTGTAATTATATATTTAAATCAATGTAGGACTACTGCTAATAATAATGATGTAGATAATACTGTTTCCAACCATGAAACGTAACCATGGTAACCGTGTATATAAATGGTTATCATGTTAAACATTTTATCGGTGATGAATCACTGCAACCTGAAATTGTCGGTGAAATATTACAGTACACCCTAGATACAGCATGGACAGTTATGATATATCACGAAGCTTTTATACCAAGGTCTGGGGTTCGAATCCCTGATAAATTATTATCCATTTGTCCAATAGAAATCTCCCCCCCCCCCAAAAAAAAAAAAAAAAAAAAAAAAAAAAAAAAAATATTGATAGCTTTGTTCATTTATTATCATTTCACAAAAAACTACCCTTTCTTTTATTAAAAGCTCGCCTAGTTGGTGTTAATATTTAGCTTCGTGCATTATTTCAAAATGCATTCATGAACAGGTTTCCTCTGGGTTATTATCTAAGTGTTATCTCGAACAATCGATGCCCTTGAACCTTGTCATCTTGGGCACAATAAGATTCACCGGCAGCTGCATATCGATCGTTATGAAATTTACGCCTTTGCCCGAATGGCAGGTTTTCTGCCGGTGCTGTTTCGTGACCCCAATAACTCCATTCACGTCTGGTATTATTAAGAATAACCAATGGCGGTACCTTTGACTATCTTCGTAATCAGTGGTTTTATCTGCATTTTAGCCGAGAGTCATTAAGAGGTTAAACCTGTAGATGAATTAAAATTACATTCATATCTCATAGTTATTTAAATCAAATCTTGCATGCTCCGACTTTCAATTTAACAATATGATTCCGAATTTCCCAAGTGACGTTATATCACACCGAGGCCACAGGCCTAGGTTGAAATAGAATAGCACGAAGGAATTGGAGGTGACAAGGACATATACATGTATATATGCATTATTTGTTGTATACAATTCAGGGTATTTGCAATCTTCATCCTTGCTCCTTTAGAGACAGACCTCCTCAATTACATTCAGAGTGCCTTCTGTCAGATGCGCGCAGCTACGACAATGAAAACACTGAATACGGACTTTTGTATGCTTTATACCGGACGAAGAAAAAAATGGGAAAAAACTAGGTTGCTATACTGCACACTCGTGCATTGATTACAAAATGTTAAGCGTCACGTGAGCTTTTCAGCCAATAGGATGCTCTCTAACAAATACCATATTTCATACTTTTTTTGTTTATCTTGGTCGCGGTATAGGCCCCTGTCACACCTCAAAAACGATATATTGTTAATCGGCTTGTGTCGTTCCCCTCGGTGTGACTGAATCATAAAGCATGAATGTTTGATGGACCTACAGATAAATTGGGCTCCCGAAATTTGGGCACAGTGAGAACAGAGGGTTTCGCACTTCAACATTTACGAACGTGTGTATACACCACACTGTGGTAAATACACTGTGATTCTCATCGTAGTTGCATAGGATTATACTTAATAATACAGTTTTAAATAGTGCATGATATACTACAAAATTAACAAAAGCTAAAAGAGAAAAATGGAGTACCTTTGAGTTTTGAATTCTTATATACAGAACTTTATAGTGTAAACTATTCACCTGTATCTGATGTGGAAAAAACCCACAGACTGTTTCATTTGATCAATTTTCTACCTAGACATTGCTAATTAACTCAGTGCCATGTATAGAATTACAGACTATATGAAAAGGGGGGATGGATTTCGAGAAGACTCGAGAACTGTGATCGATCGATCATGACTGTCCGCGTTCTCGATCGCCCGATCAATAAACTTCACACCCGAAACCCTGTGTTGTTTTTATAGATTTTTCCCTTCCGTCTAACGATAATTCTTGTTTTACAAATCATCGTTCGGTGGGATGTGACATAGACGGATGTAGGCCTAGGTCTATCAAAATGGGATAACAGTATCGCAAGTTCCATTTATAAAGAAATTATAATTTTCCTTCACATGAGCAAATAACATTTGTTTTACATTGCACATGGATGAATTTTACATCATTACAAATTCGGAAATTTCCAATCTTGTTAAACGAGTAGATTTTTTAAAACATTTGCACTGTACTTCTCCCTTCGACCACAATGTTCTCCAAAAAAGAAAAAAAAAAGTGGTACGAAGTTGAAAACAGATCGTAAAATAGTGTGTTAACACTGTAAAAATAAGCTAAGACTTAAAAACCCATATTACTAAAGTATCCTACTTAGTACTCACCACAGTTTTTACCACAAGGTGTTAATAAAAGTATGCATACAGTGTTTGCACGGTAGAAATTTAAAGTTGAATACATTTTATCACTACATATATCAATGCAGATTAAAAGTACACTGTACTAATAACCCTGATCTAAAAAAAACATATAAAACGGGATGACTTCCAGTCACGAAAGATGAGTAGTTTTCTTCTTTTGGAGTGACACCCACGCACATTACCGCGCGCACCACCGTCGAAGGACACTCCGAAATATACACGCATTCTTGATAGTGCCTACCATCGCGTGCGCGCTTAATCCATTTATCGCAGGTGTGACATTTCTGTTCTAGTCGTCAAGAGATCGGCAGGCAGATGGACCTAGGGAGTGCAAGATGGACACTGTGTGTCTGTTCTCACCTATCTAAAGCAACGTGGTCCGGAACGGGTGAGAGTGAGAAAACGGACGGTCCCAAGAAGCCACGGACGTGTCGGGTTTGAAATTACTCTCAAACTGTTAAACACCTTTCTATCTATGGTTGTGCGAGATAGAAACCAAATTCTTTCATAAACGTGTACACTGTCTTCAAGGTTTATAGTTCAAGCGCATTCGAGTTGACCGACAAATCAATCTTATTTGGAAATGAAAACCCGCCAATTTCTACATAGGAGGAGCGATGGCTCAGTGGTAGTAGAGTGACCTCGTAACCGGGAGGTCCCGGGTTCGAAACCAAGACGATGCAGTCAGGTAAAACAAACAGACAAACATACAGAGTATACATGTACCAGTACCAGTATTGTTTTGCCCTACGCGCTATAATTGATAGTTGGAAGAAGTAAAAAAAAAAAAAAAACACTGTACGCAAATTAGATTTTCTTGGATCTCTTTTGGTCCCCATGGAAGTTTTCATTCATTCACCTGTCTTAATCTGAAGGTGTTTAAGAAAATCTGAATGATTTTGTCGTCAAGTCCGAGATATACATTGTACAAGTGAAGGAAAAGTTCAACCTATACTTACACTTGAGTGCGATCATTTCAAATGATGGCTTTTTATACTGTAGCGCAATTTACACGGCTACTAAATCAATCAGACGAAAATAGACTTTATGAAGAGATACTCAAGTCTCCCCGTTTCGACTCTCATCTCCAACCAGACACGGGGAGAAGAAATAACGAAGCCAGTGAATATCATTCAGATCAGCCAAGCGCACTTCCTCTACGTGGGAGTAAATTGAATCTATTATTGTCGTCGTCTCGAGGTTATTTCGGGATCAAATCTTGAGACACAAAGCGGGGGATGTTCCCTTCGTATTTCCTCTCATTTTAAAGAACAGCTCATCCTCTACCCTGGAATTAAAATTAGATATTGTTGTAAAGGATCACAGCTTATATTTTGCATTCTCTTTCCTCTCTTCTTTGCCTTGGTGTTGTATCATTCCTTTTATAATTATTTGGAGGAGGTGGACCTTACTATGTCGTGGATGAGTTTAAAAAATAGCACACTCTGAGTGATCGACTGATAAAATAGATATAAGACGCACTGTATTCCCCGCACTTCGGATTAATATTTTGTCACGATCCCAACATATCTCAAAGTAACTTCAAAAGTAGTGTAAATGTGTTGCTGGTTGTGTATGTTTTAATTTCCCCCCTGTCGGGGAGCTTTTTGCGAAAGCGAACATCTTGACCTTATTTGTTTACCTCATTTGGGTACATTTTCCCCCAGCCTTCGTTAGTTTTTCTTTTCCTCTCGCTATTACTTCTTTTTGTATGTGTGCCGTCAGAATGACCCAGAATGTTTGAGGGGAGCAATCGATTGGCTCATCAAACCGTGAGATGAGATGCTAGAGTCAATCTGATGTTCTATTGATTAACCATTACTCTTTCTCTAGAGATGCTGACATCCAATGGATAGCGTGGCGTGCATACAGGGTGACACGGAAGCGTATGTCCCTCCCCCTAATTTTAGTGCTGAAAAATAGGAAAAAACATCAGATATAATACAACATAAGAGAGCGAGAGAGAGAGAGAGAAAATAGACAAAGCGAAATGAGGAAGTGGAAGGATGAGGACCAAAACAGACACATGGTCCGCCCCGCACCTTCCCACTAATCAGAATGTTATTTCCCTTGCAAGACCGAAACCCTCTCCATCTCTCCAGCGCCCCATCACTGAGGGGACTCACGCTACGCGACTGAACGCAAGAAGGGGTGGATAGATCGATGGATGGATGAAAAGGCTCCACGCGAGATGGAAAAGCTTGAATTTCATCATTTGATGCGTTTTTTTAATGTTTCTTAAAGTGACATGTGAAGATGGAAGATTTATTGGAGAAGGCTTTGCACTGGTTCTCAACTCTTCCATGTCTTTATTTTCTATTCATCATTCCCCAAATCTAAAACCTCTCTTTACAGTATGGCGGCAATACCAAGGTAACAAAGACGCGGAGTTTGACCCCCAAAAATGAGACAATGCAGCTCTTCTGAAAAGGAGAAAGCCTAGATATATGATATTCGTCTGTGGATTGAGGTTTCTATAGAGTTGTCTTTGTATGCTATTGATAATGACGGAACGTGAGCCCATCAAGCCACGTTCATAAGGAGAGATATAGGTATACGACTTTATGGCCTCGGTCTATATATCGAACTATTCACAAATTGTCTGCAACCTCTAGCCATAGAAAAATAAATCGGCATTAGAATCAGGTCACCTGATCAGTGCTCGCGAGATGAAGTACGATATGAAAGCATTGCATATTTTTGCTATTTGGCTATCATTTTACAAGTATATCACTGTAAATTCAGCATGTAAAATATAGCATGGCCATCAAGGAGGCGCGGTAGTTCAGTGGTAGTGGAAGAGCAGTGGTCTCGTAACCAGGGGTCCCGGGTGCAAAACCAAATCGATGCGTGAGAGCCCTTTGGTAAGGCATTAATCCTCTTTACCAAGTCCCTCGGAGAGTACTTAAATCCGTCGGTCTTCTGGTTTGCTTAATTACAAGCAAGGCATGCTTACTTCGCAGCCAGGTAAAATCAACAAAAAACATCAAATATTTAAATATTTCATCCTAAAAAGCCTGTGGTATATTTATCATTTCTAGAATTGTGAATATTTAGTGCACATTTAGCGTGTGAAGTGATAGAGAAGTAGATTGTCCTATCCTACATGTACTATGTACATGAATCATGTGCATTGGCGTTCTTCTTGACTTATAATAATTGTGACATGCGTAACACACACAAAATTAATACTGAAAAACATGGAATTCGAGAGCACTTCTGAAGGTTTTTAGAAATGAGGAAACCAGGCCTTTACAGGCATGGTGATGATGGTTACCATACGACAAGATTAGTATTTCGTATCCGACCGATTCGATAATGATTATACGTATTATTGCTACTTTATAAGTGCTCACCCATTGACATCTCTCGCTGTCACACGACCTACTTAAAAGCCTTGAAGATATTATATCATGAAATAAACGCATAAGATCAAAGAACAGCCAACGTTATTCCTCCCGTGACCACGTGACCAAGCATAAGCAACCAATTAGTGTCACTCTGTATCCGTTTCAACGTTCAAGGCGATCTATCTTTGAAGAAGAGCGACTCCGAGTCATCGGCTATTAGAGAATAGTCTAAATTCACCCTTTTTGCACGGCATGGTCACTTGGGGGCCAGAGCTATCTGTAGCCGACATGCTGTCAGTTTGTGGTCAAGAATGATATTCATCTTAAGATTGTTTACGGGATCTTCCTCTAGTACATACATGCACATGGTTAGTTCGAAGTTGCGCTGTATTAGAAATCTTGAAGAATTATCATGATTAGCTATTTTCAAGAATGTTTAATCTATTTATGTAGCTTCCATTTTAGGGGGTTAAATTAACCACCTATGGTCAACGCAATTGCAATTCAGGCTCTCAACCCCGAAAGAACTAATCATAAACAAATATTTTGTTAATAAATCAATACATAATCATTTGCCTACAAAAATAAAGGAATACCTTATTACTTTAAAAAAAAAATGCCTCTAGTACATTGAAATTGATTTCACAAGAGATAAATCTTTTTACAATGCTATGTAAACCAACTAATATCATGATTTTACACTAACAAGATTATATTGATCTTATGAGCAATCGTTATTGAAGTTTGATATTTCATTTATTGAGCCCAAGTAAAAAAACAACTAATAATCATGTTTGCCCAGATAATCATCATCATTATTGCATCAACCTTTAAAAGTCAGTCATTGCAAATTGAAACAAATTTGATATCGTATTGCATATAAGTCGCGATATTTTCATCGGAAAACCAAATCAAACCTAAATCGAATCGGGGTCGGGTATATTAGCATTGTGTCCGACTGTCCGTCGCATGCCACGTCCAATTCAAATCTAAAAACCCACACGCCGTGCAATCTCTACGTATTCGCGCAACCAGAGAGAAAATGTGTATTCTTCGTGAACTGTTCATTGTTTACTTACACAATACCATCGGCCGTCACTCGCCATTATCTTCACAATAAGAATCATCGCCGATGATAGAGCAGCAGCGAATTATACTTTGCACAACATTGGTTCAGCTAATATTGATATTTGCGGAGATATATGTTCTACGCTTGTATTGGCAATTTAATGGGTCGGCTAATCGCTGAAATCGAATCAACGTTATATTTTCCGGCACCTGAAATCGAGCGTGTGATTCGAGTAGTGGCGAAACGCTTCGTTTGCTCTGCCAAGATTGATCGTACTTGAGGTCGTGTTCGTATTGGATGGGGGAAAAGGTCTTTGCTGATATCGATACGATAAACGATGACATGGATGCTACAAGGGTTCGTGGCTTTAGAAAGAAGTTAACAGTTTGGTTAATTCCTCTACTATAGGACAGGAATTCGTTTTCGAACGATGCGCTGTAATTGATAGTTTTCAATACCATCTTTCTCCTCCTAAATTATCCTACTCCTCTTCATATCTGTGTAACTCTCCCCCTTCTCCCCCTTCCGCCTTTCTCTTTCTTTCTTTCTTTCTCTCTCTCTCTTTCTTTCTCTCACACATGAACACCCAAACAATATTCCTTATATTATCACTTCCCCTCCCCTGTACCTCTCTGTCATGTTTTTGTTTAGCACTCTTTGTTGTAATTTTCTCTCCCTCTCTTGAATTAAAAAAGAAAAAGCAAACATGTTGCTTTTTTAAATATGAAAGGAATTATATCATACAAAACTGATAATAGAATATAAAACGTCATTCTACATCTAAAAGTAGTATCAATCACATCGAAAAACATTTTGTATGATTTTTATTTTATACCTGATGCTATTTTGGTACACGACAGAATACCGAGGTCAAATCTGTTCTCGTCTGCTTGCTGCTACAGTTTTTAAATTAGATTTCTTTGACTGATTCGAATCTACACGATATTTTTAGCTCAATGCTAGCATATTCCTCTAAGAGAAAATATATTTTCCTTGAAAATACTTTGACACAATAAATGTTAAGTGTCTGAATGTTAGTATAAAATATGCATTAATCTTGCTTAAAAAAATGTTAAGCATATTCGTAAACTATTAATGTTGTTTTGAACATTTTGGAGGTTGGAACGAAGGAAAACAATAGCGACAAGACAAGAGATAAAGAAATAGAAAGAGATAGAGACAGCGAGAGAGGCAGAAAGAGAGAGAGAGAGAGGGAGAGAGAGAGAGAGAGAGGGAGAGAGAGAGAGAGAGAGAGAGGGGGGATGAGAGTGTGATGGAGTGATAGTGACAATTAAAATGAAAGAAACGAGAGGGGAGATTGAGAAAAGGACAATGGGAAGAAAGAGACAGGAAACTCCTTAAGCTTTGGAGGTCGGAAGAAAAGGAAACAATAGCGACAAGACAAGAGATAAACAAATAGAAAAAGATATAGACAGTGAGAGGGGCAGAAAGAGAGAGAGAGAGACAAACAGACAAGGAAAGAGCGAGAGAGAGAGAGAGAGAGCATGGGTAGGTCTGTGGGGATCGAGAGGGTTAAAGAGAGAGAGAGAGAAAATGGTGAAAGCGCAACCGAAGGGGAAAATTGAGATGCGTCAATGTGAACCTCCCGAAGGAGCAGTGTTTGTCTCCTCTCACCTCTCGGCCACTTTGGGAGGACCCCAAGGGATTGGCAAACTCGGATTTAATAGACCCAGCTTTTATGCTTGAATCGTTCTTAACGCACCTGCCCCGTGTAGCGTGGAGAACTCTTCTCAAAAGATAATTCTCTCCATTTTACACACCTTTTTAAAAGTTGTTTTTCCTTCCGTCCAATACCCTCTGCTCCAAGGCAAAGACAAATGTTATTTCTACATGTTGAAATAGAGAATATCTTTGGAACGATCTTAAGAGTATACATAATACCTGTATAGACCGGATGGTTTTGTGCACGACGTGTTCATTTGATCAAGCTCGCCTTTAATATATTCTCTTGGTTTAATTTTCATTATCATGTTGATTGTGTAATTATAAATATTTGTATAGATCATGGTATATGTCACATGTTAGTTTTAGTACACATTAGTGGCATACACATTAAGTTAACTATGTGAATCAATATTGTCATCCCAATTCGTTGATGCCTTGAAGGCTTTTGCTGTTGTTTATTACTACTACTATCATTATTATTATCATTATTATAAGTAGTAGTTGTAGTAGTAGTAATAGTAGTAGTAGTATGATTAATATTGTTATATGAGTTTTATTATCATTATCAGTAAATGTCATCATCATCATAAACAACAATCGCATTCACAGACATGATTTCAGTCGTTCAAATACAAAAGATATTCCATTAAACCCTTATATTTGCTAACAGTGAAGATCAGATCTTATTGATTTACTTGGTTGTTATGAATGTGAAATTCGAAATGTAGGTGGAAAGAAAAATTGTTGAGATATTCGACCATGCGTAACCTCGTGAAAGTATTTATGTACCAGGTGCCTGACCTGGGGTTCTGCCAACTCAAGGGTGTTAGTATTTTGTTTGATCTGTACATTTGTAGAGCAATCGTAATATTCACACAAAACGTGAATACACTAGTGGCCTTAAAGGGCAGAAGTGGGCGAGAAACCATATGCATGGATGTAGCGTGGAACTAACAAAATGCGATTATTTTGTATACGTTTATCTTCTGAATAAAATTGCATATTACCAAGACTTGAATAGAAAGAAATCGCGGACAAAATAGCAAGCGTTGAAATGTGAAGGAAAGAGGAGAGCATGTGTAAGGACTGGTAGGGGGATTGTAAGAAAGAGGAATGGGGGGGGGGGGGAGGAAATAGAGGAGGAACAAAGAGAAGGGACACGAGGTTGAGATGGAGAAAAAGAGAGTTAGAAAGGGAAAAGGGGGTGAGAACAGAACGAATGAGGAAACATGAAAGGGAAAATAAGGGGATAGAAAGAGATATGAATACACAGAGTTTGCAGTATAGGGATGAAAGATAGATGAGCAACAAACAGAGGCAGAGAGAGAAAAAAGAGGTAGGGAAGAGATACGAGGAAGCAGAAGAAGCAGAATACGAACAAGAAGAATATGGAGAAGGCGAATAAAAAGAAGAAAGGAGAAGAGGGAAATGAGAAAAGAAGAAGAAAAGGATGAAGAAGAATAAGGAGAGGGAGAAAAAGAAGAAGAAGGAAAGAGAAGTGGAAGAGGAAGAGGAGGAGGGAAAATAAACCGAATCCAATACAGACATGACAGAGGAAAATATATTTCTGCATAAAGGTCCGCGATTACAATCTTATCTTGTGCAATCAGATCGCACTAAATTTGAATATGGGTTGGCTAATCAATTTGCTATCCATTACTAGTACATTATTCAGTGCGAAAAAATTAAATATATTATGGTATTCTTTATTTTAGTAGACAAATTAAAAATACTACTTGACCTTTTTGTAGTTGGCAATATCCTTATTTTAAATATATATATGTTACATTTACATTGTAAACAGAAACATTTTTGTTACATTGGCGATGATATTTTTTTGTATGAATTTTTATTTGCTTTGATTGTATTTTCATGAAAATTAAATAAATAAACGAATGATTGCTTGAGTAAATATGTGTTCGTTCGCAGGAAATCGTTATTAAAAAAAAAGAGCCTCCCGGTTGTTTCGAGTTACTCATGCACATATTTCTCAAGGGATTATATATTGAGTTGTTATTGTTATACAGACAAAATATTCTAGAACAATTCGACCCATTTCTCTATCCCATTTTGCATGTGTCTACTAGAATTTTTAACCTGTTTAAAAAAGGGGAATAATTGTACTGAAATCCTTTATCACGAATGACACCGGGAAGAATTTCCATGTATATCTCAAAAGACATGCTAAATCGCCTCGAAAATGAGACGAAATTAAAATTTATGAAGAAGATGAGGACAGGTGGAGGGTAAAGTGCACTTAACCCCGAAGAACAGAACAAAAACAAAAGGCACTTCGGATCAATTAGATCCACTCTGATGGCTCCCAATAATGTGGTTGAATATCAAGCATTAAAGGGATATTGAAACGAAATGTGATTCATGTTTCCTCGCCTCTGCTATGCAGAGCGTTTCGCACAATAAGAATTTCTTCCGGACTTCGATGCGGGATTTTTTTTCGGACGTAATTATACCGCAGGGAGGAAAACATGTTTTCTTTAATGTCGGGTCTAATCCAAGATTGTAAATAATTAAAGATATCTAGTATACCCAATACCATACAATACATGCAATACATTACAATGAAATACAGTACGTTCTGCTACAATACAAAACCATACATTCAGTTTAAGAATTAAGGAAGAATCGAAATTCAAAAAACGAATTAAATGTTTAGAGTGATCTTTTTGCAAAATATACACTGTGAAATAACCTGACCAACGAAGTTGATTTTGATATTTTATACATCATCCATGTTACCCACGCTGGCAACCCCGAAACCATTGATGGATAGTTCTGCAAACCTCCAACATCAGGCAACGTTGCATGACATGATCGCTATCCTGTATGGATGAGTACATCTACCACGGTGGTAGGTTTTTTTTTTTGTTAACGTGACCCTCATCTCCATTTCCCTTCTTTTCCAATTTGGGATTTTGTTTTTGTATTTTGTTAAATAGTTAATCTGTACAATATATCATGTGAATTAATTATAGCTTGCAACGATACAGACCAGGCCATAATAACACTGCTAATTAGAATTCAAAAAGATCAAATAAGATAATTTTCGTCATGCACATGTAACTGGGTTATGGAGATTATTTTATGCACTCGCAGGAGTGTAAAAAATGGCTCAGCTGAGTGAATGGAAAGGCGTTAGAAATCGAATAGCGATCTCGTACGTTTAGGTGTTCGAACAATTTTGACGAGATGTTAATATAGATAGAAGGGACTACAGTTTCACACAATTTCAGGAAACGGGCAACGATCTGAATTTGTTACAACACAGATATTGTTAAATATTATAGGAGGTCAAGGTAATAAAACGGCCAGACTGGTCTTTTTTATATACAATATCACCGCGCCTTTGTTAAAATGCAAGTTACTGACTATCAGTCTTAAATATTAGATAATAAAGCACTTCTAGCGCCACCGTATAGCCTATTATGATGCCAATCATAATTACCAAATATATTCCAGCTTCATAATTTACTGCATTTTCTTTCATACTTTATTCTTTAAAAAGATACTGAAAAACCTTTTTTTATTGATTTTAAAGGAGGAGGTATTTTGACCTTCAGTGGGGAAAAAACTATTCTGTGTGGAAGTCAATGCATTCCCTTTCAACTCCTCTCTCTCTGACTCTGTCTTCCTTTCTCTCTCTCTCTCTCTCTCTCTTGCACATCAACATCATCTGCCTCTACCACTTTCTACATTTATTTCCTTTCTCCCTGTATTTGTTCAGTTCATTTCTCTCTTTTTCATAATGTGAAAGAAGATGTCAATTCTGCAAGAAGAAAAAAAGTGTTTGAAGTCGATTATTGATGAAAGAATACAGCATTTAGGTTTTCTGCGTTCAACAGAAAACTAGAATTCTGTATTCTTTCATGAAATATGTTTATATTTTGAAAGTCAAATTCTTGCAGATGTGTATGTTAAAGACATCCTCTTTCACATTATGATACAATTTAAACGAAATTTGGCCATCGACTTTTGGGCGAATTTGGGGCTCCCAACACTTTAGAGGGCTTTAAGCAGGGAATATAAGAGCGCCATAATCCTGTCTCCAACTCTGTTTTAATACATGTTTGTATATGAAAGGTGAGGAAGGCTTCTCTCGAGATCACTGTCCCCCTATCAACGTAGGAATGCCCAGGCAGTGTTAATTACCATCTCACATTATCCTAAGAGATATACACATCAGTTTGCGTTCACATATGAACGATTATTACACCACCGGCTGCCCAAGTGCACGTGGATTCATGTAGAGTAACGTGCATGCAGACGGCGTCTCGGATAGTGATTATCTGACGGATTAACAGCCATGTGTGACAGGGCCGAGATACGGTTAAAGGAGCACACCTTCAATTTCATAATTATTTATGGTGACAGTTTGTATCGGAAGTTATTAATACGATGTATGTATGTAAGTGCTTTATGGGGTGCATGGTGGTGGATTTTAATGATTCAAATGCCATTTGAGCGATTGGAATGTCTTTTATGGGATTATGGTAGTTTCTAGTGATTACATTGTAAATTGCTAGATTGTTTACTGCTCTACACGCTTCCAATGACAAGAAAACACACCCCAACATGTACTCATTAATATGATTAATTTCTACTGGCAATCGCTTATTGGACATCGCTATCTTAACCGGGTCTATTTCTGGAACTGCGATCTGAAGAAGATGTTAACCTATTCTAAGCTTGTAACGCAGCGTTGTGATGTTGGTATTATAGAAAAGTAATGCAACTAGAAATCTTAAGGGAAGAAAAAGTAGGTCATCAAAATGATTATGTAGGGATATAAAAAATAGAACATGAAAAAGATAAAACTAAATTATAAAAGACTCGGAAATTAAGAATAAGGGCAACTAATCTTAAAGTGACTCGGTAACACTGTTGAAGGTTGATTTAAAAATTGCGTAATTTGTGCCTGTAATAACCCTCTAATATCCAAAAAATCCTGAAAAAAATTCTCAAACCAAAAAGATATCTATGGTTTTCTAGGAAGGAGTCACTGGTCAACACCCTCTAACAGTGATTAACAGTAAATTCTCCCAACCATTTTTGAATTTTCCCAACCGTTTTTCCATGAAAATAAGACAAAAGATAGGCTATACAAAAATCTGTCAACACTTAAATCACAGTGGACATGCACAGACTGCTGAATTGTAAAAGGCTTGATTTTGTATTAAAGGCTTGTTTTGTATTGACCGGCTGTACATGTATTTCATTATTTTGTTTTGAATTCATACTGTTGTTACTGTGTTGATTTGGGTTTATGATATTATTTTGTAATCTAAATGTCACTTTGTTGTGACAAGAGAAAGAGGGAGAGGGACAGCAATCAGATTCACGTAATTTTTAAACGTGACCTTTGGTAGTCAAGGTAAGCTCGTTTATTGCTTCTTTTGGCCTTTTAAATTTTATTAGAGGATACACATTAGGCGGTGTCACGGATTTTAGTTTTCCTCTTAATCGCTGTCTGCCACATCACTAATCCTATTAAAAATCTTCTAACAAAGCAAAAAAAATTCTCCCTTGAAAGGATTTTTCAACAGATTTTTCAAGAGATTTTTCTGTGTGACACCGCCTAATATTGCTCTTTTGTTGAATGGAGGACACACTTACAATGACCCCGTGTGATAATTACGACGAACACGAATGGAATTAACCTTGCGACACCTGGCAAGCGAGATTCCACCGATGTGAAATTCACCATCACTTGATTAATTTACAACTTTGAAATGCTTTACACAATGCAGTGATACAAATGCTTTGTTTTAAACAATGTACTGGTACAACGCCGATAAAAAAGAAAATACATGAAAGGCACACATACATTTGGCGTTCTGGTTTGTTTTGTGAAATCCTAACCTAGTTTTACTGGAAATGTCAGATTATGCGAAGCATGGGTGAAACTGTCCCGTCGAATTAACTACAAGAGTGGAAAGAATTATTCAAACTTCCTCCTCCATCCTCTCCATCAACCCCACTCTATCTCTCTCTCTCTCTCTCTCTCTCACTATCTATCTATCTCTTTCTTGCTGTTGTCAATTCTTCTACAGCGCCAATCGTCACATCTCTCTTTTTTACGTTACCCCCTTGCCTTTTCATCTCAATCTATTCACCAATAGTTCTCTTGTTCTTTCTTTCTTTTTTTCTCCCTCTCTTTCCATCTCTCTATATCTGTATCTTCATCATTTTAACCACTCGCCCTTTCTCTCTCTCTCTCCATATATCGATCTCCTCACCCCTCTTTCCTCTTCTATGTAACCACCTCCCTCCCTCTCTCCTATCTAACTATCAATCTCTACCCCCTTATCTCACTCTCACAAACTCCCCTCCTCCATAATGCATGCATCTATGTTAACGTCTCCCTGCCTACATTTCCCAATCCATCATTTTTAATACAATACAGTATAACCAGGCATAGTGATATACAGCGGTGACTGTACTATATTATGGTGAGAGTGTGGCCGGTTTGTGAAATATTCTGGATGACTTAAGGTGATTACTTTAAACTTAAAATCACCGGTAATAATATGCCTGTACAAAATAACCCTGCAAGATAGTAATGGAGGAATGAAAGGATGAAGTAAGTTTTAAATAAAGTTTCAATTACACGCGCATAGATTTTAATTTAAGTTTTAATTAAGAGCGCAATAAACGATTGACCAATATGATTCCGAATTTCAGCAATATAACATCTGAAGAAATGAAAAATGTATACATTATTGTACTTTAATTTAATATATTATTTTGAACTCAATTTCACGAGTCTAAACATCTTGATACGAATTACGACCAATACTAGGATTTTGTTTAATAGCTGTCCTCTGAGATGAGTTTGCTTTATCGAGCACTCTTGAACGCTTTAATTTTGAAAAAGTGTCCAACGAATTCGAAGAGGATTCAAACTTTCATCAATTGTATGGTTTCACATAAACACAGTTTTCTAATTAGTTATACGCAAATCATGACGATGGCGAAAATAGATTCACCTGATTCCAAAACTAAAATAATGACAGATTTAATGATATAAATTACTCTCAATGTTAACATATTTCTTTTCATTTTTCAATTATATTCTTTAAATTGATCTTCACTCATTTATAAGTCTTTTTTTCTTTTTCAATTTTCGCACTTTCTTTCTTTTTCTCTTTCATGCTTTCTCAATCAACCTAAATTACAAGCTAAAATGCAATTCTCCTTCTCTCTCCCACTGTTTGCTTTTATAAGCAAGTGTCTCTAAGCATTGGTCCAAGCGTAATACTGCTACAAACGTGATTCACATTCAAACTTCATTCATATTAGAACAAAAAGTTGTCCTACCTGTGTATCATTGAAGTACATAACCAAACGATATCCTTCAAGAACTTGCTGTTCATTGACGTGGTTTAAGGCCATACAAGCTGCCTCTAAATCCAGTTTTCCATTCGCTGAAACCGGCGATCCTGTGAGGGGAAACAGGCCTCCTACAAAAATATTCCTCAAGTCCGAAGAGTTTCCCGTAGCTCCAAATTCGTCAGAAAAATCCTTTTTAAGTAATTCCACGCAATCCACAGATTGGGACTCGGTCCCACAGCAGCCTTTGAGGTACGTGTCCACCGAGACGGTTGTGGGGCTGACGCCCAGAGCTCCGGGCACGACGACACTCAGCAACAAGCACAGCGTGGAAACCACGGACCACATCTTCACAAAACTCCTTAACAAACAGCAATCAAAGTATCTTGAAGTGACCCGGTTTCCATCTACTTGCTTCGTGATGGAATTAAGGAAATAACAAAAACAAAAGTCTAAGCTACCTTGCACTCGGCACGGGTGGAATATAGTCCAATCAGAGTTATTTGAGTTGCCAGCCAAATGATAAAAAAAAATGAAACACTCTCGCACGTCCACCATCAAAGCGATCGTCTGCTCAAGTGAGGCGCCGAAAATTTGTGCGGTCATATACAATTTCGAACGCGCGCTCGCTGCTCAAGTCGCAATAATATACCCATCACCCGAGCCAGATGCGTTAGGTGAACACACGTTGTAGGTACACTTCCAAGGAAATAGCTGCAGGGTTAAAGCTGTTCGAGTTGTGTGCC
The DNA here is from genome assembly GCF_000002235.5 of Strongylocentrotus purpuratus. NCBI lineage: Eukaryota > Metazoa > Echinodermata > Echinoidea > Camarodonta > Strongylocentrotidae > Strongylocentrotus > Strongylocentrotus purpuratus. The sequence continues at coordinate 20,152,477 of NW_022145596.1, forward strand.
AGGGAACCTCGTGCAGTATGCTGCTGCTGCTAGACTCCAGCGTTCATCCACGCCGTGAATTTAAGTGAGAGGATGTGGGTGTGTGTTGTGTGGTGGTGTGTGTGCGTGCATGTGTGCGTGTGTGCGTGTGTGTGTGTGTTGTGGGGGAGGGGTAGCGCGAGAGTATAATTGTCATGCTTTTAGGGGCAGGGTCTATAAACCTAATGGACATGATTGACAACTTCTGACAGCGTGCGTATTTGCATCTCTTGTGCAAACAGCAAAACCAAACATTAATGCATTTTATATCTTATTTCGTCTGCTTCATACGACTATGATGCAACATTCACCTTCAAAGGAACATAAAGGTGATCGTAGAGAAGGAAATCAAATAAGCCTTCAGCTTCTCTCCTGAAAGAAATGACGGGGAAAACACAGACAAATAAAACAAGTCAATTAATCAACTTAATTCATATTATTTCGCCTGTAAGGATCGTCAAACATAATAGCAAGGACATGTGAAAAATTCATCTGGGTAATTTAATTTCCCTGACGTACTGTCTTTAGAAATAATATACGGATTACGTAACATGTCATTGGACTGTTTAACAAAGGCTATTGGAATAATTGCCTTCATGAATCTTCGAAGGTCTTTGCGATCGTATTATATTGAATATGATATTCTAAAATATATAATCTTTATAACATGTTAAACGCGAGTGGTCAGCTACGTACATTACACACAAACGTGTGAAGATAACAACCTAACGAATAAATGACATACATTGCATTAAGTCCCCTCTAAAGTGTTGGGAGCCCCAAAAATTTGATGGCAAATTTGCACTTAAATTGTATCATAATGCGAAAGAGGATTTCATTTACGACATATTTTTCCAAGGCTTTTCAAAACAAATGTGTTTAAAGTCGAATATTGATGAAAGAATACACAATTTTGGATTTCTGCGTACAACAGAAAACCCAAATTATATAAATGACATCCTCTTTCATATTGTGTTACAATTTAAGTGAATTTTTTGGTGAATTCGGGGCTCCCAACACTTTGGAGGGGATTTAAAATTTGAAATATATTCATTTATTGCGTTGTAAAAAATTATATTACAAATGTTTCATCGGTAAGTATAAGATATAAGATATAAGAATACAACACGTACTGTACAGCCCTCACATTTTTTTCTTCAAATAATCATCGTTGAAGTATGATTTTTCTACAATTCTATATGAGTTCAATTATTGATATCCTGGAAATGGGTGGGAGAAATGCTTTCATTGCCAAGGGAGACAAAGAAGAAAATACTAATAAAGAGAGATTAAATATAGAGCAGAATAACAATAAAAAGAGAAAACTTCGATGAAATCATGGCACAACATATTTGTCTGATTACGAGAGAGAAATTTCATCCACACACCCACACACATAAATATAATGTTCTAATTTGTACAGTCATGTCAATTGAAGGTCTTTCTCATAAATCCTGGCCGCACATCACCTAACTAATGACAGTATAACCACGTAGATTAGCTTCACGAGGTCGATAATTGTGAAGCTGGCTAATTATATCTACTATTTACACAATTATAGATTATTATTAAATCAAATAAAGAGCCGTGTCGCGCACTCAAACAAAAATTAGTGGGCCTAACCGAATATTGACATCGCCGACATAAAAAACTTTACCTCTTGAAAATGTATGTTGGATTGTGTTCTTTCCCTTTAAATAATTTTTTACTAGAACTAAAAGAGAGGCTTTCTGGAATTGCTTACACTACAAAAAGAAACATATATTATGTGACTACAGTGATTCCCAATTCCGCATTTATCCTTCCACGTTGATCTTTATCCCTTCTTTTCGATCATGGATTGAACTTCATGAATTTTAATAAAAGCCCAATCCTGTTTGCTCCACTTTTGAAGTACTATTTATAGACCTCGACTATATACCTGTTTGAGACTTGTGGATAAACAAGGTGAGTATCACCGAACGCAATCCAGGTAATCTCATGAAAATTTGATCTATTTCTGCAACCAATACTGGGCGTTTTGCACAAACACATACTAATTCTTGAATTGAAATGATCCCCTCCCCCTTCATGCCCTACATCATTGTCAACGAAGGCCCTGTTTACAAAAACTGGTTATCAATAAAATAAAAAAACACAATCGTTGATATAAGCTACTGACATCCTTAGCTTTGATCGGCTAGGAATAGATATGTGATAGATATGTGGTAGTTGTTATTGATAACAAATTTTATGAAACTATTTGTATGTATCGAGTTGTCCTATTTACCCATTGACATATAACAGATTATATACAAAGGAATTAATCTATATTCATATATGATTCATCATCTTTATCTCACCTTCATAAATTCAATAACTGAGATAAAACAGTATTTTTAGATTTTATAGAAGACAAAATATACATGTATTAGAGAATAATAAATAGTGACAACGGAACAGCTATACCTATGTCCCTCTCTTTTTTCTTCTTTATTTTAGTTTTTTCTCTCTCTCTCTCACATTTTGTATCGTCATTTATTTTTTACCTTGTTTCTATTCATTCTTTTTACAATTTACAATTTCATTGTTGCCTTTCTATTGTATTCACCTCCCCATCTTTCTCTCTCTCTATCTCTCCCCCTCTCTCTCTCTCTCTCTCTCTCTCTCTATTTCTCTCTCTCTTTCTCTCTCCGTATCTTTTTATTTTTAACTAACCTTAAAGGGAGGGGCAAGTGCCCCCTACTCTAGCCCCGTGCCCAACCCCCGACACATCGCTAGGAAAATGTACATCTTGTAATTAAGTCTACAATCCTGTGATCCTGCATGCACATCAATACGCTAGCATACATATAGGTGTTTCGTTGTGCCCCATTCGCCGCAATGTTATAGAGTTAGCGTTTGGATTAGATAAATAGTTAGCCTTACCTTAAAGGAGAAATGTGCTTTTCTAATTATCTTCGGGTAGAACTAATAGTGCGTAGTACTATAATAAAGACCCCTGTTTTTAATCCATAATGGTCCATTCAATTAGGGACATGACCTTGATAAAGCCAAGTTGGTCATTGTTACGTCATATACTACTATATTTCACCATGTTTAAAAACCAAGATACACATTGTCTCATTCACTTGTATGTGACTTCCGATGCATCATTTCCATGTCGCTGTATATCTATGACATGTATTTTAAATAGCGCACGTATCTGTGCCAGTCATTCAATGGATATTGACTTTGCACAACTGAGGGTGATGGATTGTTTTCTCATGTCTACCCGGAGTGGCAACTGTTCACACCTTTCATGCACAACGACCCCAATAGAAAGGCAATACATCGACACCCGATAGACCGATACAGGGGGTCACTACCAAGGCACGCCCGTCCCACCCGCCAAGCAAGCGAAGCAACTCGAAGGTCTTGTACAAACACAGACAAGAGCATAATACGGGCATTTGGCCACTGTTGATATCATTTTGAGTAAGCAGCCCCATGGTCAACGTGAGTCCTTTTTTTTGTTTTTTAGTGAACACGGTTTGTGTTACATCTCCAAGGAGTCATCGCCATTCTGATTTTGTTTTAATTTTTATTCAGGGAAAAGGATATACAAAGATATACGATAGGTAATCCATCATTGACATCATTCACATATGGTAGATGCACTTTTTTTTCCCTGTCTTTGATATTTTCTCCTTCTTCCTTCTCGTTATTGGTACCAACTCATAATTTGACCTTATATTTACTTTTGATTGTTTAATTTTCTTTTATCAGTGGGGTTGTCCTCGATAACTCATTTATTTTACTACCCCTTCTACATGTGCTGATTTTTTCTTTTTAAAACATACATTGTTCCATATGGAGTCGCTGAACATATACTGTGCATGTTCTATTATTGTATTGTATGTATGTATTTTATTGTATGTATTTCCTACATGTATGTTTGGCATTTGTGGAGAAATAATTTGAATTGAAATTGAACTGAATTGAAAATTCACAATAAATCCCTTGTGTTCTTAGGTACTTCTGGACAATATTTGTGGGGGGGAAAAGCGTTATGATGATAATAAAAATAAATTGTCTCGTTTTACCCAGGGTAGCATCATCAGTGTCTATAGTGTTTTCCCTGAGGGTCCTGCAATCATAATATTCCCCGGTTTAAGCCGAGCTACCATGAAAAGGTTTACTCATATACAATATGTAGTCCCAGGGTCATCAATCTTTGAAGAATGAGGGACTGAGTTATGGAGGAAGAAAGAAAGATATAGAGAGAGAGAGATAGGGGAGAGAGGGAGAGAGAGAGAGAGAGGGGGGGGGGCAAAGGGATACATGTAGGGGTATGAGCACTAATTTTTTTCTTATGCCCCCGAAAATTTCAAAATCGCACCCCCCCCCCCCCCTTGAACACCAGGGGAGGGGGCCTGTCTTTAAACAAAAATTAAAAAAGAGTAAAGTTAATGTGTTTTTACCTGTTTTTTCCCAGGGGAGGGGGCCCGAGCCCCCGGCCCCCCCCCCCCTGGATCCGCCACTGTGTAGGCAGGCAACGGATATGCAGAAATATATACAATTTTTAAAATGGGGAAAAAAGTAGATTGCCAATCGACGTCCATAGTTCTGCTGTAGGGTGATATATGGTTTTACGCGGCTTGGCATGTCACCCGTATGGACAGCGAAATAAAGGTGTATGACCAAACGTGGCCACATGATCCTCTCAAGCACTAGTCTAGAATGCATGAATGCTAGATTGTCTACCTATGCTTATGTTTGTTTTAATAAAGAGAACGTGCAATCCAATCTAACACACACACATTCACAAAAACTTAAAGCCCCACTGTCCCTCTATATAGAAAACTTCTCCAATCAGTGCCTGTTGGTCCCCCATGATCCTCTTTTTCTTATGTTAGTCGAGAGCTGAGTTAATGAGATAGCCGACTGTCAGTGACCTCGCTATGTGGTCTAATCCCTTCTGGCCCAGTAGTATTGACGGGCTTTAATAAATGACCCTCAAAATATAAATGTTCTCTCTGGTATGTGTGTTTGTGTGTGTATGGGGGGGGGGGTGGATTGGTAATCTGACTCCCTTTCATCAATCCTCATTGAGTAAACTACATAATGGTAACCCGAGTCTAGAGAGAAAATTGAGATTTTCAAGATTTTTCAAGATTTTTCAAGATTTTTTAAGGTAAGTAAAGCGTTTCATATAGATGGCAAATTTGTTATCAGTCACAGTCAGATATTTTTAATTTTGTTTTGCTTCATATAATAAAGAATTGTATAAAAAATAAAAAATAACCACTTTATCCTCACAGCAATTATCACTTATTGCATTACGTTTGAGGATTTATTGCATATCGGTGTCGATTTTCATATTTTCAATGGATAAGGATCATTCAAAAGAAGTGCTCGTAATTGAAGATTATAAAACCTGATCTGTGTGGCGCCAAGAGGCAAGTAAAAGCCTTACAATGCTTGGTGTTTCTTTTAAAGGTATTTATCGAACTTGGAGAAAATTGAACAGAATAACAAGACAAAGGCAACAAAAATATCATAGGAAACAAAATTAGAGAAAGTAGAGTTTTGATACTAAGGACAAGTACTTTCTCAATATTCTAAACCATACCACAAAAAAGGTAATTTAGAAAGTGGTTTCAAGAATAGAATTGAATGCTCGAAATTGAAGATTAAACCTGATCTGTGATAGCGCCAAGAGGCAATCAAAATCATGAGAAGTCCGGGTGTGTTAAAAAATATATTTATCGAAATTAAGAAAATTGAACAGAGTAACAAGACAAAAGCAACGACCATATCGTAGAGAAACAAAATGAGAGAAAGTAGAGTTTGATACATACAAGGACTTGCTATACTCTAAACCATACCACAACCAGAGGTTTAGAAAGTAGTTTCAAGAATAGAAGTTTCTGTTTCTTAAAATGAGTTTGAAGTTTTCCACATCCTCCAGCGATTTCATATTCAAACTTTTGTTCAGTTTAACACATGAAAAGCCAGAGAGTATCTTTAAATGTTTACATGTATGAATATATCAATTTTATGCATAAAAAGACAAGTTTTAAACGTGAAGCAGCTTAGATGTTTTTTAATGGATGTTATGTATTTTTGCCTGGTGATAACTCACGCGAATTACCATAAATAGGTTCTTGTCATGTTTGAATTAATATGCATGTACATTTTTGGTAATCTAGGACAACTACCCCCTTGACCCCTAACTACCCCCCCCCCCCCCCCCACCCGGTACGCTCATGTTGTATACTCGAAATCAAAGATTTATAAACTTGATCTTCACGACTTCATGTACTCTGCAAAGCTTTTGACACGAAGATAATATTTACGAGGATGTATATCTTTTGCCCGGTGATAAATTCAACCCTCTTTTGAAGGATTTTGATCTCCTGTCGGTGGTCCTTGGATAACGGAAATCTATGGATGGGTGCTATACGGGTATCATCGAGTGCGGCGGAAATTAACTACATGGATTTATGGCGTACGGACATGATATACCACCTTGAGGATTTTCATGATGGTGGGGATGAGAGAGAGAGTGAAAGGGAGAGAGAGAGAGAGAGAGAGAGAGAGATGGAGTGATTAGATGGTCCTTCGACCATAGTGTGTCCATGTTTCGGACCCTCTCATGACTATGCTAATGTTGACGAAGACGAAGAGAAAGCAAGTACATAGTACGTCTCGCTTCTCATTGGTATTGGAGGAGTGAAGACGAAAAGTTTAGGTGGTCTGGGAAATAGGAGTTTCAAACGAATGCCATTGGAAACTGCTACTCAATAAAATGAAAACAAAATACAATATCACCACATACACCAACTTATGTTCGTCCGAAGCATAGACAATCGCAGGGAAACATGATGGAATGAGGAAAAGAAAGAGGTATTATAAATAGATATAGAAGTACAAAAGTAAGAGTGAGATATAATGACATTTATTCCAATGCCATGTGGGCAAGAAGGAGAAACAGAGAGAGAGAGAGAGAGAGAGAGGCGGGAGAAAGAGAGAGAGAGAGAGAGAGAGACGATGAATAGACATGCAGGGAAGGACTTGTTTGGACATTTTCTGTTCCTTTATCTAGATCTTGGCGTGTTTTTCTTTTGTTTTGCTTTCTTTGAAAGCAGCTAAAGTACGTGCTTTCTGACAAATTTCATTTTTTGCTAATCTTTCGCTCATTTTTGAAGAAGAAGAAAACAAAACTAGTTCCTTTACCTGGTAATGCGGGCGTAAGATATTGAAAGAGGAAAACAAACATGTTATAGGACCATGTTGCTAACGAGTACATTAATTCTCGGAGTAGCAAGAATCTGTCTCGTCGGATCATTTAGTCATTTATCTTCCTTAAAATGACATGAAATTAATTATGTTTCCTGTTTTATTGAGATTAGCATTAATGTTTGAATGCTCGTGAGAAAGGCGGACGTACCCGCTATCCCTACTTCAAAGAAGCAAACCAATAAACTAGGCATAATTTCGTTTTGGATTTTGTTCAAATATCATGGTATCTTCTTGGAGACGCGTTTAATATGAAAAAGCCGACACTCACATGGTACATGATTAATGATCACGGATGTTTTATCAATGTATGACATTTAATTAATAAAAATGTGATATTCATTCAAATATTTTTGATCTTCCATGTATGACGGTGATACCAGGAAACGGGTGGAGAGGGACATGATTTTAATATCGATTTTTGTTTCTTTTTAATCTTATATTTCTATCATCTGTTTTTTTTTTCGTATTTCGTTTCCAAAATGTTCCATATAGTTACAATGAGCAACGCTAGAAAATCAATACACCATGTTAACATGATAAAGGGATAAAGAAAAAGAGAAAAGGAGATAAAAAGAAAAAGAGAAATAGAGAGAGAAAGGGAAAAAGAGAGAAATAGAAAAGGAGAAACAGAGAAAAGGAGAGAGAGAGGGAGAGAGGGAGAGAGAGAGAGAGAGAGAGAGAGAGAGAGAGAGGAGCTGAGGGCAATACATGGGAAGAGAGTCAGAGAGCAAAGAGATTGAGACACTTTTGTTTTATTCAACATGTTCATCAATATGCCACCTTCTACCCTATTAACCTAGTTTATCTGTGTGATGTACTTCATGATTTTTTGAATGATTGATCCTCATATATTTTCCATATACATCATCACAAATATATGAATTCTTAACATGGTCACATTAAATGATACATTAGAAAAAAGGGTCGTCATAAGCACATCTTGAGCTTAAGTCCTCGTCATAAGTAAATCATGTTCATACAATATGTATACATATTATGTCTTTAATGGACATCGTTATGTTATGAAGAACACATGAGGGAGGTGTAATTATTTTAATAACAAGGTTTCTATTCTGGAAATAATGAGGTATCTGATGTTTGTTTAAAGATATGGAGCTAAGAAAGAGACAGAAAACTGAACCTGGTTTTAGGATCATCTTTATCTGAAGGTTTTCAGACTTACTTCTTTTCTTGAGCCCAGCGTCGGGTTTACTTTTTAGTAGAATACGGGCCATTGGTTAAAGAGAGAGAGAGTCAGATAGAGCGAGTGTGAGGGAGGGAGAGAGAGAGAGAGAGAGAGAACGAGAGAGAGATAATGAGAGAGAGAGAGAGACCGATAGAGAGAGAGAGAGACCGAGAGAGTGAGAGAGACATAAAGAGAAAGAAAGAGATAGAAAGAGAGAGAGAGAGAGAAAGCGGGAGAGATTGAGAAAGAGCCTGGAGAGAGGAGAACAAAGAAAGAAAGGGGGGGGGGGGTGGTTGTATGGACGGGTGGGGGTGAGGGAGTGTATTCCCTACGTTGTGGATAGAAAGAACATTACAACAACGTTCAACGATCTCCTTGAGGTTAAATCACAGATTGAAAGTTTACTGACACCTTTTCATGAAACATCTCTAAAAACATCCCAACAAAGGGATTCTATAGAGAAATTCGCCGAAAGGTACTTGTACAATGGCATGTCCATCTACAAGGGCGTGTGCGATGCGTCTTCGACGGATGACCCGTTATGATAGGAAATTGATGCAATTTGGCAGGGAAATCGAGAAAATTGGTTTTAGTGCAACAAAGCGCCGTTTAGACATGATGGGTATGGTGGACAATCTTCTTCTCAGAGCACGCAGAGTTCGATCACCACATTTTGATCAACGAGAGGAAACTCTCTAAAGGGAATGGAATAGTGTGCTCATCTCCATTTCAGGGATATACATTCAGTTTCACTTCCAACGTTTAGTTTTGACGTGTCATGTCTGGCATGCATAGTTCATAAACCCTCTTTATCCACCTGCCCCGCCCTTTCTCCAAAACTCAACCTACTTGTATCGCTCTTATTGTCATGCTAAGCATCTCTATTTCTCTTCCTCTTTTTTTTCTCTCTCTCTCTCTCTCTCTCTCGCTCTCGCTCTTTCAATCTTTCTTTTGATCGGCTACATGAATTCTCTCTGATATTCTTATTTTTTCTGTCTCTATACACAACCCTCTTCCTCTCCCTCTCTCTTTCTCCCTCCTTCCTTCTATGCCCTCTCGTCTCTCGCCCCTCTCTCTCTCTGTCTCTCTCTCTCTCTTTCTCTCCGTCTGCTTTAATTCTCCCTGCCTCTTTCTCTTTTCATCTCTCCCTATCTCTTTCTATCATATCCCCTCCTTCTCTCTCTGTCCATCCCGTCCCATCACTCCTCCACGTCCCATCACGTCATCTCTCGTTCCCACTCTTCTTTGCTATCCTTCCTCCCTTCTTTCTCCCTATTCGTTCCTGTTTTCTCTACAAAATTTATGCTCCCACTTCTGTGACCATTCGAAAAAATGAAACACTTCTTCTTCTTCTTTTTGTTTTGGTAGAGTATGCAGAATTGTCCTTTTCTACCCCATTTTAAGAGCGCCCTCGTAATGGTATGACAAGTTTGGCGTCTTCCTGGTGTAAGTACCTCATAATGAATCAGACCGTGGAATGGTAAGGCAAATGACATCGGGTGTTGAAGCTCGTTCTAAGCTTCTACATGTTGGAGGCATTTTCAAATACTGTATCTCTCGTTGCAACTGTAATTAGACCATCATCTTCTAGAAACGAATATGATTATGGATACATACTTAGAAACTAAGGTGCGTATGCACTATAACTGGTAAAATTTGAAACGCCCAGAAGGGTGCGGAGTCGAACACCTACAAAAGAGCTTAACTATTCAAGGAAATCATTAAAGGGAGATGGTAGTGGGTTTCCAAGTGCAGTAAGTCATAATTCGCTGACACCAGGGGGGTGTTTCACAAAGATCCTAAGTTGAACTTATCTCTAAGTTGGACTTAAAAAATATGGAAAGCCATTAGCATCTTTGAAAATATTTTGTAAAAGTTATTTTGAAAGGCATTCATTGTTTATTGAAATCATTCATATTTTCTATCATCAAGGAGATTTCATGTTCTGGATGTGGAATTAATAAAAAGTCTAAAATACTTGAATTTCTGCTTTTGAATATATTTCATTTAAAGACTCCAATGGCTGTCCATAATTTTTAAGTCCAACTTAGAGTTAAGTTCTACTTAGGATCTTTGTGAAACACCCCCCGGACTTGGTGGAAATACCATTAATAGGTGTACAAGTCTCGTACATAGCAAACCCGTAGTCCCATCAAGAAATACCCCTAGTCTCTTGGATACTCTTAGGGTGAGGGAAATTTAACAAAATGACTTATCCATATGGGGCCATTGGTGAAATATGAAGAGCATTACATAAGGCTTTTTAGTCATAAAACTGAAGGCTCGCCCTGGTGATTGACAACATCAGTTATTGGTTAGCACCCGAATGGTGTCGAATTTCCCATGAGATCAACGTTGCGATGGCCCGGAAGTTCATGCTATAAAATGCAATCACAAACTTATTACAAGTTTATACCCATCATCTAATCTCTAACCAGGTTTTCATCGCGAAAGGGAATTCCTTATACATGGCGTAATCAAAGAGATTGTGGGACATGCATGAACGCAGTTTTTTTTCTCCTTCCCTTCAACACGGCGTGAAAGTACAGCCCACCCTCACACCACATTCATGTTGCAGACGACATAATTACGCGGGAGATGCGACGAGCAACAAAATTAATTGTGCGTAATCTTCGCGCATCTTCGATTTTCTCTAAGCGAGGATGACGTACCAGAATAAATCCCGTCCTTGGCTCCGTATTTGAGCACCTGCGGGGAATAAAACATCAAATACATCCTGGCGAAAGTCGAAAAGAAAATCTAGCATTCAATGTTTGAACAGTGGACATGGTGGATTATAAAGCGAAGCGGATTTTGACATTTTGTGACGTTCCTCGGGACGGAAGGTGGAAACATTAATCCTTGGAAATCGAGTTATGAAATATTAGAATAATGTTTAGATGTATGCTACATGTACAATGATGGAGGGGCCTCCAATGTTATGGCTACATTTTGCAGCAGCTTATCATTGATTGATCGGAGGCGGAAAGGGCATATTGCTGTACAGTACATCTTAGTTGCCTCAAGAATAGTGTGTAGAGGTGTCGTGATCGAGTGGATACGTCACCAGACTGTCGATCAAAAGGTCCGCGGCACTAATGCCCTTTGGCACATCATTGATCTACATTTGCCAGACTAAACCCAGGTAATATACCTGGCAGAAATTAATTCCTTGAGATGCTAGAGCGCCGTAATGGCAGCCGTGCTACAGCCAGGGTAATAATCTCCCTCTGCGCCTCAGAATAGTTTACTAGATCGATGGCGCAATACAAATGCTGTAGTATTGTTATTATTATTACTTATACTACTAAAGTCGTGTGTCTGGGGCAGTTACCCCCTACAATTTAAAGTTGCTTTTGTATCCTGTGATTTCGCCCCTCCCCTATTACACAATACAGATCAACGCCCCTTCGAGAACATTGTACGCGAACGGTACACCTCCCCAGTGTTATCGTGATTTAAACAGCACAAACGATGTATTCCTCACGGCTTCATCATTGATGTCACCAGAAATTTGTGTAACCAATATTAATGACCGTATGTCAGATGATCTTACCCTCAAATAATTTCGAACTGAAAAGCATCCCATTACTTTGCCCCTCCGCCCCCCCCCCCCCCAACTCCTTAATGAAGATCAGCACATCTACAAGGATATACATGTTCTTGAAACAAAGTGCCCACGTCGCTACCATGCTTCAAATTAAGTAATCATCAGATCAGTTTAATTGCATCTTGTGTAACCTAATAATTAAGCGCGTCAGTGGCCTTATGTCAGGTGCCTGTTATCCCCGATAATTAGAAATGAGATGTTATTGTCACATGCATTTGCCCGACAGATCAACGCCACGACAGGCTGCATGAATGTATCGTGTGCGTCACTATGGCAATTGTAACTATTCCCCTCGCTATCATGCTTAGGGATTTAGAAACAACATATTATTCACATGTCACCTTCAAGACAACAAGGACAATGTAACAATTAAATCGGTGTTGCTTCTGAAAGCTTGTGTAAACTACCAATACAACTGATATTTTCAGAACGGCTGTATGTCAGAGTGGATGTTCTAATAATGTCGAAATCAACAATACCGTACATTACCCCCCCCCCCTTCTCATTCATGAAGACAAATCAACGCCTCTGCGAGGACGCATATAATAATAGTGTACGTGTATGCCAATTGGCCGAACGTAAAATTTCCCATTATTCTTCAACCATGTCAATGCTTCAACAATATGCATCAAGGTTGCCTCTTGAAGGTTTTGTATAACCTGCAAATAAAATGGCCGTATGTCAGTCAGGAGATGGGGTGGTGTCACTTTAAAAAGATGTTTTTGCCCCGCCCACTCCTGAATATAGATCAATACCCCTACCAGGTTGAATATGGTGGGTTTTTTTAGCAAAAATGTACCCCTCTCTCTTCCTAACCCTACGTGTTGCCTCTAGAGAAACTTGTTTAACCTTTTGGCTGGGGGCAGCTACCCAAACAATATATCGAAGTCAAAAGTGTATCCCGTGCACCTCCTCCTCCCCCCTCCCCCCCCCCCGCAAGAACATCTCGTGAAGTACGTCACTATCTTGTCGGGTCACTTGTACCCCTCCCCCTATCCTGCTTGAAACAATGTATCGATCACACTGATGTTGCTGCTACGGATGGTTGTGTAACCTACCAATTAATTGCCGTATGTCTGGCCGGGTGCCCCCCGCTGAGGCCCCCACCGAGCCAGTGAATTAGGCAGTGCTGGTTCCACAATGCTTCTATGACCTGAAAACAGCTATGTTAATTGGATTTGAATTAAAGAGAGGCGTTAAGGTAATAAGCGGTATTTTATGTGCTGTTAAACGCCACCATAGAGAAGTTGAACAACATTGGCATAGGGTCATATTAAGTAGAAGATATTGTACACACGTTGTACAACACCTAACACTCATTCAATATGCCATAGACAAAATGGACACCCAATTTTTAAATAGATGTTTCAGCTTATTTTATGCCATGTATTTACAGTCATAGGCCTAGGATTTCACTGTACCTGCATGGTTACAGCATGATAAAAGTATCTGATCTGCAAACAAAATCAGATATCCGCGTTTTTAACTTTTTAAAAACCTCTGCTATTTTAAAGACATTACTTGATTTTTCAATATTTCACGACCCCCTTATAAATATATCGACTGCGATGAGAGGCATCGCTGTTTCTATAGGCTCAAGGGGACGTTACATCCTGATATGAACCCCAGGCGCGCCGCACAGTGAGCCAGGGAGGAACCAAAGTGCGGGATTTATTTTTTAAAAATCCAGAGGAAATGTTTGGATTTCCAGGGATTTTCGCTTAAATTTTATTACCAACATTTTTTCTGATGTCTAAGCTTTAAGTTGATACCAGATTTGGCTGCCCGATTCTACCCGTTATTATGTTAGAGCCGTTTTTCCTTGCAACATTGCCCCGAAAAATGTGTTTATTTTGGTCCGCGGTGTCAGAACAAGACTGTTACGCGCCCCCTCGCGCCGTGATTTATGACCATGAATCCTTCATGATTCAGCCGCGGACCCCAAAACCCCATATTTTTCGGGGCAATGTGGCAATGAAAATCGGCTCTAACATAACAACGGGCAAGATCGGGCAGCCAAATTTGGTATCAACTTGAAGCTTAGACATCGGATAAAATGGTGGTATTAAAATTTAAGCGGTACACCGCGGAGATCTAAACATTTCTTCTGGATTTATAAAAAACATGGATAATTAGTCCATTTTTCAGTGAATTACCCTATAATATATCATGAAGATTGTTTTTCTATTAATTTTAACCCATTCATTCAACGAAATGAACTATCAGGAATATGTGAGAGCAATTTCATATCTATAACTTAAAAACCTCATGTTGAATTGAAAGATTTTTTTAAAAAGTCACTTTTGCACTAAAACTGTGAATACAGTGTATGTAGGATTTTGCTGTTTGAAGTAGTAAATTTATACCCTTATCGTGCATACCGGAATTAAATATTTCACTGAGGTACTCCTCTATGTATTACCTTTCAACTGGGCAAGAAAAAAAATGAAAAAAATAAATCACCCAAATTTAGTTTTGGCGCACTTTGGTTCCTCCCTGGCCCACTGTGCGCCGGAGCGACGTAACGTCCCCGAGAGCCAGTATAGAAACAGCTATGCTTCGAATATTAAAGCAGTCGGAAATAGTGCCTGATCGCCAATGAGCCTATCTTGTATCAAAATACAGACTTCTTTTTCGTCTTCTTCTGTTGATCTTCAAATGGCTATACAGTCTACCCCGATAATTGTATTGGCGTACGTAGGGTGTGGATCTCCTACACACGGTGCCGCCAGTTAACGTCCGATAAAAAGCATCGTCACCTGTTCGTATCAACCAACATGTCGGTCGATTAACTTCGGTTCTCATGCATTGCTGCTAATTCTTATTTCTGTATCTAGTAGAACAGAAATTAATTCCATTTTATCAGTCTCTTGTTGATAATAAAACAAAATCTCATCGAGTCTCCTTCTTATAAGTATTCACGTTTGGGTGGAGATGGAATGATGTATGTTTTTTGTTTTGTTCTTCTTTTACATGTACCATTCTTGATATTACTACTGAAGTCTGCAAGGAATCGCCTGCTTCGCTTGGTAATATTTTCATTTGTTTATTGTTCCTACGTGAATTTTATCAAAGCCAATCAACTCTATCCCCCCACAAAAAAATGTGTCACAAGTTGTGAATAAATCAAATGGAAATATGCATGCAGTATACACTAGTTGCACCATAAAATCAGTTGCAGACATGATAATTTCCAGAATATGTTGGTCAGATTCCATCATGTAAACGTTCTTTTTAACGGGATGATAATGGTATCGAATATGACATTTAAATGTTAAATGTGAGCACTGCATATGACCTAGTGCACGACATCATACAAAATAGATCTACACGTACATCGTACATTACATGGGTAGGTTTAATGTATTTTGTAACATACGTTACAAAGATTTGTTTTAAAGCTAGTTATAATGTTAAGAGTGTTAAGAGTCTTATTATACCTGGGGTCAGACCAAATTAATATCCAGGAAAAAAAATAGTCTCAGGAATTATTATCATTTTAGTTTCATGATTTAGTAACATAAGGAACAAAGAATGACCATTAAGATGAGGGTTGCCTATACATAAGCAACTTTGGCGCAAGTCGATTTTTGCACTCTCGCAAACAATGCCACCTGTTCATCCAAGCGTGAACACATACAACACAAAAGTGATACCGAATGATCTGGGATAACACACTCTTTCATATGATGTATAATAATTTACAGTTCATAGAGGATTTAAAAAATAATTAACAATTTTCTAGGTGTAAACTTTTGTTTGGCTCACACGGTACACATAGCAGTGAGTGACAAGCCCGCTTGCATCTTTGTTGATAGAGGGCGTCGGCTGCAAAAGAAAACTACAGAGGATTGATTGCAACACATCTCAAAACAGGTTCAAAACAGTATCAAGCATAGCCATAACAATCACACGTGGGTATCGTTTGGCTATATTGGCTGATGTTTTAATATTTATTTTTAGGAAGGCAGCGTCTTACTGAGAAACGAAAGCAAGACAATGCTAACCTCAATATCTTTGTAAAGGAAACACACCCCGTTCCATAGACATTACGAACAAAGTTCTATTAAATATATATTATGGGTAGTTAGAGACAGAACACAAATAATCTTTATGATAAATGTGAATAATAAATAAATATATAAATAGATGACCACACATAGTATAGGCAGTGAGTGGAGGGCGATTTAGAAAGGTTAGTCGGATCAATATCATGTTATTGTTATATTTGCTTAAAGTGAGTTAACCTACTGTAACACAGTGTAACTTATAATTATATTTCTATATAATTTAAACAATTGTATTCATATTATCACACTACGCATTTTTTTCCTTCGAAGTCTTCGTTACTATTTATAATTATACTATTGTTTTCTCATTGAAAATTAAACTGCAGGGGCGGATCCGGAATTTTCCCATGGGAAGGGAGGGGTGGGGGGACTTGAAATGTACGAAATTGCGAGCGCGAAGTCTTTACTGTCCACTCCCCTGGATTCTCTCCTGAAGTCTTTCTGACATTTGATAACAAATTCACTTATACAAATTAACATCGCGATGACAATATTTAACTGAATGTGCGATCGTGATATTTCAAAGGATGTTCGCTAAAATATTACGAAAAAAATAATGGTTAATGTTAAGCTACACATTCGAAACTTTGTGAGAACTCCACCCCCCCCCCCCAAAAAAAAGGCTGGATATGGAATGGCAGAAACACAAGACAATGATGAGACAGATAATAATGAACTAGGTAAGAGGAACCCATACTTTTCTCCCTTTTCCTAATAAATCCCGTAACAAATGTGAAAAACAGTTTTCCAAATTGTCGTTTCTATAGCATATTTCTGATAAAATAATATTTAATCTAGGTCTATATCAATGATATATTACAAAATTCAGTTTTATTTAAATTTCTTTATACAATTCCACACAATAGTTACTTTTCAATTTAACTTGGAGACACTACTATTTCATAACACATTACTAGTACACTGTAGTAGACCAAATAGCTTTGATATAAAAGAATTGTCATCCAATATCAATAGTCCAGCGTCTGACACACAAACGGTTGTCTATTTAGATTAGCATTGTCTATTCGTCACGGCACTTTTCCGCGCCGTGCATGGTATCACATCTCGTAATGAGCCATGCATTTCGTTTGTTTAGATTGATGGTTAGAATAAACAACAGCGGATGCTAATACCGCGCTCCGCATTTTAATTAGCCCCAGAGTCCGTTTTTCGTCAGAAAGAACGGCAGCTTATTATCGAATATCTATAGACCTTGAGTGTAGGATGAGAAAAAGAAAGAAGGATAATTAATTCAAGTCGGATGGACTGCTAAAATGAGACAAAGGAGATATAGATATCTTCCAACCTGCTTCTCTCTCTCTCTCTCTCTCTCTCTCTCTACCTTGTCTCTTGCATTCCTCATATTAAAGTTCGATATCAATTGCGATGTATATATTGTTATCTAATTAGTCGCATCATTACGGGTTTTTATTCTGGATGAGTGATGCGTGAGAAATCTACATGCGGCCAGTATTATGCGCATGGCTGGACAGAGAGCCGTTGCAACGCCATTATTTTGGTCTCTTCTTCAATACAAAATGTGTCTTTATCCTATTTTGAGCCTCCATTTAATTGTTTTTAACATAACGCATTTCAGATACGAAGGAATTGTTGCATTATTAATATGACAAGGTTTTGCTTGAACCGTCAACTTTTGTTTCCAATTGTCACCTTTTTTCATCACCCCACATCTTCGTGGTAATTATTTCCAAATAGCCCGTTCTGATTGATATGAACGGAGGGATTTTATTTGGATTTCTCACGTTGGAAAGTATAAATGCGCTCTATCTTTGTGAGATTTCTCAGTCATCGTCAAGTAAGTTGAGAAACGGAGACAGGGCCGTTGGATAGTATTTCCTATTTGCCACTCGGCCAGCACTGAAACCAGGGAGCCGAATAGATGACTTGGATATTCCTTTACAGAACGCCGACATCTTGGCGACATCTTGCCCATCGTATCCATGCCTTGGTATGCTTTGGTATCCCTCGAATCATGTAGGAACAGTTTCATGGTCGAATCTTCTGTTCGTGTCTTGCGTGGGATGTCCGATATCTTCATAGGCAGTTGGATGTCTTTGGCAGCGCAATATGAACGGGAACCCAAACGAGGTAAGCTGCTTAACCAATACCTAGTACATATAACGTTAACCAAAGATTTGAGTCTTGTTCTGTCAGAAATAAGGGACATGGTAGTGTAATACTCGTATGCCATGTATGTTTCGAATCAAGATCAAGTAAATTGAATGGAAACGAACTGAACTGTAATTAAATGTAATTTAATGAATTAAATCGAATTGAATTTGGTCGATTCAAATACGTATGTTTATCCATATACTCTGAAAATGTATTATTTATTCAACGTTTTTGACAAATGTTAAAACAAGAAGATGATTCAGGAGCAAACTTTCCTCTTTTGAGGTTTCAACCGTTTAATAGATTACGATAAAGGTGTTTTTATAAGAGGCAGTGTACACCGTTATTTATGCAGTGTAAGGCCATTCTCAATCAAGATTGGTCGCTTTTTTCAATCAGCATTAGATTTAAACCACATGCTCTTATTCTTGTTTTAATAAAATAAAAATCAACTTTTTTTAAAAATTCTATATTTAAACTGTATTTGAATCTAATGTACTTCTTGTTTGATAAAGTTTTATTATAATATGTTTTAGACCATGCAGGCGGCAGGTATTGCATAAGAATCGATGCAGACTATTTTGGTTGTATAGCATTCCAATTTACCAAATACTGAAGCAAAAATTTTACCCATGCATTGTACATTTCAAACAACTTTTTTTAGTCACGGAATGATACATATCCACATATTTCATATGCAATATCGCCAAATATAGGCCTATAGTGATTTTCATGTACAACATTCCCGACTTGGGATATTTTAATTGATTTTCAAACTTCGAGTCCTAAATACCTTGATATTTTACATTTAAACTCCAGTCATAATTGTATTAATATTCATTTTTAAGATGTCGAAATGGTGAAAATATGAGTTATATCACAATTTCTTTGTTAAAATATAGGTAGAATTACAGACTTCAAAAGACGTAATTATTACTCAGCTTATAGTGAATATTTCGCCACGCAAATTATCAATACCGCCCTCACTATTATTAGGGAACGATAGATGGGGGGGGGGGGGAGGAGGTATTAGTTGCAGAGCGTGATAACAGAGGAAAGAAGGCCTAGGAGAGAGAGAGAGAGAGAGAGAGAGAGAGAGAGAGAGAGACAGGCAGAGGGAGACAGAGAGAGACAGAGAGAGGGGGACAGAAAGAGAGAGAGAGAGAGACAAACAGACAGAGAGACATAGAGGCCCGAATTCACAAAGGAGGTTTGTCGACAAACCTCCTTTTGTTTCGCCAAACCTCCTTTTGTTCTTTACAAACCAGGTTTGTAAAAAAACGCGTCATATGACGTACGAAAACCAAGGTTTGTCGACAAACTTCCTTTGTGAATTCGGGCCAGAGCGTGTGTGAGGAATTATGTATACATTTTTTATGATGCTGCGCTGCCCGTACAAAGACTAGAAGATGGAGTCACGTGTTCATCCAGGTCATGACATCACAGAAGGCATATTATCCACGGGTTTCGCTGATATCGCACAGTTCTTTTAATGTCTCTGTTCGTTGTCAACGAAACCTGCGGTTATTGCCTTGGTTCAGCGAAGTGCAATCTTCATGCAACATTAATGACGCAACCGGGGAGTATCGCCGTGAATCGTCATTTGGAATTTAAAGGAATCGTACACCGACATTTTCAAAAATAATCCTTGAATGTTCTAGCGAAGACTGCTGATCGGAATACAATTTTATTTTCAAGAGGGCGAAGCTATTAGACGTGTAGAAAATTCATCAACAACTAATACTTTGCATATAAAATGAATTTTGTAACATGAAATGCAGAAGACAAAATAATTGAAATAAAAAAGGTTGGTAACCAAATGCTTAAACTTAGGCTTATACCAAGAGTAATAACCTAATTTTTGCAATCAATTTCTTTCTTGAAATCCGATTATATCGGGAGAATCTATATGCTCTTGTTTGTTAAAAGTGTATTGCTGACTCCCAATATGAATAGAAATTGGTTAAATAAAATTAAAAAACCTATCTTTTGATTGCCTGAATGAATTGAAAACTTAGATCAGCTTCGCTGGGTCTTCCCGCGGAGTTGATGGTTTAATGTCAGTTCTTATAGCCGTTTGGCCCCATTAAGCCAGGCAATCGAGTGATAGCTTTCGATATTGAAGTCAGTCATTATTTTGATACTTAAGTCAATAAATAACACGATAGCAACTACTGTACTTTCGCAAAATCAACACAGGCAAGGCAATTTCAATACCTCTGTGCGTCACCTATTGAAATCTACGAACATGACAATGACGTACTACGTAATCTAAACATGATTTCTTTGGGATACACATTAAGGTAATGATATTACCCTTTAATTGATTTGTCGAAAATAGTTTCGATTATGTTAAACATGTTTTCTTTTTTCCTTTGGGAGAAAATAGATGGTACAAATCTGGGGCCCGTTGCACAAAACTTACCATGGATGGTAACTTTGCCATCAGTGATAACTACCATGAAAACCTTGATTTTGATTGGCTGTTGAGCCCTATTACCATGGTAATCGCCATTAATGGCAAAGTTACCATCAATGGTAAGTCTTATGCAACAGGGCCCCAATCATTAACCTTTCGTTGAGAATATAATGTTCTTCCCTCTTTTTGCCTTACCTTGCAATATATATCCGAAACTCTGAATACTGAAATCCCTACTGAATGTTAAGTCAGATAAAACACGATCGCATTTGTTTTTATAAACAAATCAACTTATAGGCAATTTCAGTACCCTATTGTATGTCCCGTAAAAATCATTTTCGGATAACGTTATACGTCATTGTCCTGTTCGCACTTTTCAATTGATGACGCACGAGGCTACTGAAATCGCCTTAAAATGATTTTTTTTTCCAGTTATTTAAAGTAGTTGCGCTCGTGTCACGTGTACAATTCTTTTTCGACCCGGCAACATTCAGAAAGAAGTACACACATTTTGTTTATTTTTTTTGAAAATTATTATTAAAAAATATTTGAAGAAAATATTTTAGCTGTACAGATTGAAAATACTGAAAAGATAAGTCACACAACAAAAAACTTCTCATTACACGCCAGTGTTTTATTGATTGGTCAAATTTGAGAAATATTGTTATCATCTCAGTTCCAGCTTATTGGTTATTTTGATAACGATGTTGGTGCAGCATGCATCTTTTTGCGATCTGATTACGAGAAAAGGTAATTTGATGACCATTTAATCATTAAAAACGGAATCGCGCTAGCTTGGGTCCCTTTTTATGTTCCTGTATGTTGATTTGCTTCTCTTTAGCTTTATTTGGTTGTTTCCTTTGCTGCGTTTTAATAGCTCGTGCATTTGCGCGGTGCTGCTCCTTCAAAAACGCCCTGTTCCATATCCGGCGTGCAGCTTCTTCTTGTTGTTGTTGTAGTGACTGTTGTTCAGGTGGATCTCCGATATAGCCGACAGTTTCCGGTTTCGCACGATCGAAGGTCCGGCTTTCGACGCGAACCGGCACCGGTAGCCGCGATGGCTTTGTAATCGGCGCGGGCGCATATTGCGAAGATGCGCGACATACCAGCTTTGTAGTGGCACGTAACCACTCACGTGATTCATCATCTTGCAATACACTCTCTGATGGCAATGGCGGAGAGAATTTATTCTGGAATGGCCGCTCGTTTCGTTGCTGGATTTCTAGTCTTTCCACAGCCTGCTTCAGTTTTTTGAGTTCATGCGTAATATCTGTGAATTGTTGTTGATTCCTCTGTTCCACTCTCTCGAAATCATTCGAAAAGCGCAAGCGAGTGTTTGTGTGCATCAGCTCTAACTTCTTTAACTGTGGATGAGTAAAATAGATCGAGAGGAAGTGAGAGAGAAAGAGAGAGAGAGAGAGAGAGAGAGGGATGTAATGAAAAAAGCACATTAAAATAAATGATGTATCAAATCCACGTAACAAAATGATATTACGATAAAAGACATAATGTACTATTACATCAATAATACAAAAGCAATCCTTTGATGAGAAAAGAGATAAAGAAAGGGTATAGAGCAGTTGTATTAATATTTGTGAAGGTAGGCTTTTTAAGGAAAAAAGTTTGTATTTTTAGTGAACAGTTCTGCGCAACTCATGGAGACTTCCGAGGAGTAGTGAAAACTAATTTGTGAGCGTTATCATTGTTATTGTGCAAATGTGGAGGAACATCAGAGACAAAATGTTCCCTGAAAAGCATGGCTCTTCAAATGCCTTCATATTCTAAATATGACAAGTAACAGCTTTAAAATGAGGCCCGATTTTGATACAAAATATTTTTGTAGTCCCATATATATCTTTCTGCGTACAGTTATTGTTACTTTACCAAGACTGGGCCGTTTTTTTAAAAATCGTTTTGATGACTCCAGAACCTTGCAGTACACACCAATACTTTATGCTACATGATCACCCTTTTCTGGTCGATTCCACACCGTTTCTTTCATAGTTTTCTTTACATTTTGAAATGTTAAGTATGTCAATGAAGATGTATGCTTTTTAAAATTTGTACTGAATGAATGCAATAAAGCATGCTACAAAACCAAAACAATTTAATCGCATGCCAATAACTCAACATTTTCTTTAAACACGTTCAACTTGTTGTAAGTATGATTTAAGGGTTCCACCTGACCATTCCGAGCGCTTTTCAGAGATTGCAATGGGTTCGGGATCAATTTTATCATCTAGCTCACATCTAATTGAAGAATGAGTTGGGATTGCCAGAGATGTTTTGAAAACTAAACTAACCCATATACAGTCAAACCTGCTATAGTGACTACCTGTCTAAAAAGACCACATTTTCGTTTCCCTTGAAATTGGTTTCTCATTGAAACATACACTAAAGGAACCTGTCTACAAAGACCACCTGCCTATAATGACCACTTTTCTTGTCTCCGGCGAATGGGTAGTCTTTATAGACAGGTTTCACTGTATACAAATCTACCAGCCAAACTTCTCACAATTTCTTTGAACATCAGATCGGAGTAATCCAGAAGGCACTTAGAGGATCGACAACTGCTGCGGATGGTCTGCGTCAAGTTATAGGAGGTCACCGACATATGACTAGACCCCTCTTCAGCATCCAGTGACCCAGCGTTCCAGGACCTGGTGTTGCCGTCGGACTTGGGCCTTGGGGAACCACTCCTAGTCCTCATCGGACGTCGACTCGTGATAGATACATCAACTACGGGTTCGGCTGGAGAAGAAAAAGGAAAAGAACGATGAGAAAGGAGGAGATCGTGGCGATGTACGGAGTAGAAGAAGAAGAAAAGATTGATTACAATTATGAATAAGTAATTGGTGACATGATGAGGAATTAAATAATAAACGTGACATGTTCGGCTTCCTCGTTCATCTTACTGTCTGGAATTTAATAATTGTTAGCCCTTTGTGGGTCAGGGAACTCGGGAACAATTGTCTTACAAAGAGGAAGTCGGTTGAAACTCGTCAAAGTGAAGAAAGACATGTTAGTTACAACATGGACTTATTACTCAGATAATCATGACTACTATAAATTGCATCAAACACGTATATATGAAAAAGATTTATGAAACTAACTAATCTATGACAGCGGTAACACCGACGTTTGCTAATTGTGACAGTTTTATTAGCTAAAATAATAGTCATCTGAATAGAAATAAGAGACAGAGAGAGAGAGACAGAGAGAGAGAGAGAGAGAGAGAGGGAGAGAGTGCTAGAAATAAAAGGATTGGCCATGGATAAAATTAAAACTAATATGACGTCAGTGTATCAAAGATTAAACCAATCATTTTGGAATAAAAAAAATATCATGATTTAGATTACGAACGCAAAATGAATCTAACATAATCATAAGGAAAATAGGGGAAAACGAAAAAAGTCCCCGAGAAAAGTATAAAGCGAATTCTTTCAAAGATCTTCACTAACATGGAAATGTCAATGGAAATAAATGAAATGAAATGAAATGAAATGAAGAAAAAAAAATTATATCATTGTAAGAACTAAACGATAATTATCACTTTTAAAATTCAAATTAGACAAATTATCTTCACTGTAAGCAGCTTACGATCTGTAGCAACATTTAATTGCATCTTAACGAAAGACACTGCCCTTCCAAGTAAATCGTTTCCGATGTGTTTTGTACTCTTTTCTTTTCTTTCCTTTTTTTTCTCAGACAATTATTTATTTTCCCTAATGGACAAGTTTTTTGTTCAAATCATGATAGAGGCCGGCGAAGCGTAATTTTGATGGAAGAGCCTTGTCTTTCTAAAAATGAAATATTCAATCGTAAACATAATGCACTTGTCAAATACTTCTGTAAAGCAAACTTCAAATAAAAAGCATCAGAGTGCAAAGTGAAAATTAAGGAGAAGAAATTAAAATATAAAGAAAAATCAACAAAAACAAAAAGCAAACAACCAAATATAATGTAGAAAAAATATTGAAATAAATAAATGCACCTAGGGGGATTTTTGTCGTAGAAACATCCACAAATAGTGATCATGTATGAGAGATGATAATACAAATATTAAATACTCCAAGTAAAGCTGGCTTGGGGTAAGACAATTGGATCAGATTAAAAAATGCTAAAATAGGTATTTTTTATTTTTTAAATCCAATCTGTGCCGCAAGGTATTTAGAAATATGTCACGAATTATATTTTTGAATTTGGAATTTCATGTTTGTTTTATTGTGAAATTGGGCATAAAAGATATTCAATGACAATACACTTCAGAATGAAGCTACCTGTTTCTGTTTCAAGAAGAAAAATGAATTTCTTTTCAATGCAAACACATTGTTCACAACACTAATACTTACTCTCTAAAAAAAAATCGAGTGATCACGGACGTCACTCCTCTGGAGAGTGAAAATGTAGTGAAAATAGAGTGAACATTCACTCTTTTCTTCTTAGAGAGCACTCTAAAATCAATCGATTTTCACTCCTAAACAAGTGATCACGGACGTCACTCCCAAGAAAGTGAAAATAGAGTGAAAATTCACTCTTTTTTTAAATATATAGGCACAATTTGCCGCCCAAAGCACAGGAGGGGTTAAGAAAAAGCGGATAGACGTATTTACCAGGTGTTTTGTTGCCACCTAATATCTCGATCGTGTTCGCACTACTAGTACTAGCATGACTAGCTTGACCGGTATCCCTGAGGGTCCCATTTTCTTTCATTTCTGGCAAAGTATTCTCCTTTGTCCCGTCTTCTTCCACAGATTCGCTGATGAGAGAAAGAGAAAAATATCAACATCTAAATATCATATGAGAAATATTATAGGCGGATCGAAGAGTGGATCGGGGGGGGGGGGGGGGGGGGATGCGGGAGCACACCCCAGCAGAATCAAACCTGACAAGGCTTATTGCAGTAAAATAAGTATGTAAAATGTAAACAGATACTGTGCTCCTTCTTGTGCCCCTCGATAGCTTTGCAAACCCTATCAATACTCGCAAACATTATTATGACGTTATTTTATTAATATATTGATATTAATGATTACTACATATATCAGCATTAACTTTTAAAATGCAGGAAACTAAATAAACGGTTGGTATATATGTAAATGCAGTGAAAGGGAAATCGTTTAAGTCTTGGTGAAAACAAAAGTATTATAATACACCCCGATTGCTTTTCTCTGATAGGATCCTGATGAGTGAAACATGAGCTCGTGTGAATACTGTTGTGGATGGCATTTGCCTTTATTTTCTCCTTTTTGTTGTTGTTGTTGTTGTTGTTGGGTATTTCATAAAGAATGTTCTTATTTTATTTAAGCATAACTTACCGTTTGAAAAACTTATTTTCATTGCGCATTGAGGCTGTTGTAGCCACCAAATACTCGAGATAGCCTTGGCCTATGCTATGGCACCTGTGTGGCAGGTGACATTTTGTAACTTATGCGTGCAAAGAATGACATAATGCAAGAGGGAGGCACAGTGCATTAGAACTCGATTTTCTTTAATATTTGATCATCTCGTAAACTGTACCAATCAACATCAAACAACGCAATTTACATTATTCTCAAGTCACCGCACTAATGGCAACACCAATAGATTTCTAATTATGGGGGGGGGGGAGGGGGGGCGAGATGGGCTTTAAGCGAACATGCTAACATGATTAAAAGGGAATATTATATCATGTTGCGAATAGTGGGTCAAATGTTCTGAAACAATATTTTAAAAGTGCACATGGGGGTCACTGCCCATCCCTCCCTAGCTCCCTCCATCGTCCCCATTCTTTAGCCGCATTTATTACTAATAAGGCAGTATATTACTTTAAATGTTGACGTATTCATAACGAATTCTAGGAAAGATTGAAAAATAAAAACAAACAAGCAATCAAGCAGAATATCTAATCTAAATTATGAAAACAAACGAAGATCTTAAATTAACAAATTAAAAAGAATGAAAACATTTTCACGCTGTAAAACAAAAAATGGGAAAAAGGAGAATAAAGGGCTTAAAATGAATGAAATGAAGGAGATGAAAATGAAAATGACAATAAATAAAACAAAGAATAAGGAAGGAACAATTGATAACGAGAAATATCAGAAGAAGAAAAATAATTACTTCGAGAAGAAGGAGTGAGGAGAAGACGAATGATAATAAAGAAAAGAAAAGAAAAGCGAAAATTGAAGAAAAAAAAAAGAAATAGAAGAGCAAAAAGTAATAACAATAAGAGAATAAGCGACAAGGAAGAAGGTGACGAACCAATTTTAGTATCATGTTTGAAAGTGAAAATGTAAAGTACGGCCTATTTATTTAAGCTAGAATTTCCGTAAAAAGGAAATATATGCCTACATTTTGATGTCCTCAGCCCCTAATGATATAACTTTCTCCATCGCTGGACTTGGCGACGTTGTCTTCTTCGACACCTCCTTCTTGTTCGTCCCATTGCCCCATGCCTCTGGTATTCCCTGTAACTCAACGGGTTGACCCGCCTTTCCATGACCACTTCCCATTTTCAGATTATTAACTTGAAAGCAATCAAGGCCTAATTCTTCATTTTCTTTTCTTGGTCAAAACTAATCTATTAATGGATTAGCCCCAATACCTGCTCTACTCTGTTTTCTTGAAGTGTTTGCGACCTTTCTTACTCCATGGGCAATTCAGTACGCATTGTCATGGGAGATGCGCAGGTGCGCATGCGTACTTAAATCATTTACATTGTTACGTCGTTGAGAGACCCTGAGTCGTGAGCACACCTTTGTTACGTCAGTCAGTGCGCGCTTCTTTCCTCCCGGGTCTCTCTCTGTATTGTGCCATTACTACTCTGTTTAGTTTATCTATTATGCTCCTTCTTCGTCTCTTGTTGAACAGTTTGTTGTCTTTGCAAAGAGCTAATTCCTCATGCCCTCCTTCGCTTTATTTCGCCCATTCGTGTATGATATTTCGATTGATATTTGTATTGGCCCTTCTTATTTTAATTAGGTTTAAGCGTCAATTTATTATTTACAAAAAATAAAACCAAATAACGGATAGAATGCAAGGGATTAAAATTCAAACGAATATGGAATACAAATTTGAATAAAAAAATACATCCTGTAGGATAGTTGCGCATCACTGTCTTAAAATCGACTGTATCCATTTAGTTCTTGATTAATATATTATTTAGTGTTTTCATTTTCAAAAAAAGTCACGAGGCCCCGCTTGGTATTACATGGTGGCCGTACGAGATACATTAACGCGTCGATAAATAAGCTTAAAGGTATTACAAAGTTTTGGTATGGGGTCATGAATTTGGTTCAAATTAACATATTGGAAGCACATGCGTTCCTACAATATTCATTGGTCGTTGTCCCGTTTGAAATCGAGTCTAAAGTTATGAAATTATAAATAATAAACTCTTTATGTTGTATAGCTCCCTCTCAAGGTCAAGATATCAATTTAGCTATGAAACAATGTTTCTTGACAAAAAACAACCGATGAGCTATTCCCGTTTGGAAATTATGTATCACAACTACATATTCTGAGATTTTCGTGGTCGCAGCTACCATTGTACGGCCGTAGGCGCTATTTGAAATTTATCAAAATTTACCGGGAGCACCAGTAAATTTTTATATTCAATTTTTCTCGAAAAAAAAAGTGTTTTAGGGGTTAATTTTTTAGTGCTTATAATACATCCACAGGGGCATCCAAATATATCAAAATTGTAAAGATTCACTATCCACCCAATTTTCAAAATTTCCCAAAACTTTGTATTACCTTTAATGATGATAAATACCCGAAAATTGTCAATCTGATAAAAAAAAAAAGGCACCGCATTCATTTGCAAGAGATTTAGAAGGGGCTCTAAATTTCCACACATTGCATGAGTTAGTCATTATTTTATGACAGGCAATGTTCCTTGCAAATTCCAATGAGAGAGGCTATAAAATGGCGCACTCCGTTTCCCTCTGATCACTCTCTCTCTCTCTTTCTTACTTTCTTTTCTCCTTTCGCTCTCTTTCTCAGACAATTTTATTTTCCCTTTTCTCTACAATCTCTCTCCTTATTTCTCTCTCTCACTCCCCTCCCCTCTCTTTTTTCTTTCTTGGACAGTTCTATTTTCCATTTGCTCTATGTGTCTCCACACTCTCCCACTTTCTATTTATTTCTCTCTTTCTCTCTCTCTCTCTCTTTTTTCCTCTCTCTCTCTCTCTCTCTCTCTCTCTCCCTCTCTCTCTCTCTCTCTCTCTCTCTGTTGATGACATAGAGAACCAGGCAGGCACCGTTGGGATTTGTGCTCACGGGACGTTCTCCGAGTTGCAAGCATGCATCTCACGGCTTCGGAACGAGGCATCCACGCTTTCCGCATCGTTGCGTACGATGCTCATTTGGCACCCACCCATCATCTCGTCTTCTCCTCTCATACCTCCTAACTTCTCCTTCCACGGTAGATACCCTATGCCCTAAAGGGAACCGGATGATATTTAACGTCTGAATACATTATCACTTTCCACCGTTTGACTTTCCAAAGCGCAGGCAAGTCTTTTCTGCGAAAATCAATTGCTACGATTTTCATCGAACGCTCGCTCAAAATCGAGTTTGTCGACAGAAGTAGTGAGTTGATCGAAACGTCGGATAAGGTCGCCAAACTCAAAGATATTACACCAAATTGGTTGCCGCGAAGTAGGGATAGTTTTCACAATCGGAGGGTGGATTTTTCCGACTAGCAACAATGGCGGGAAAAATGTTCCAAGCTTTGGTGATCGTCTGCGCGACCATCCTAATGTGGACTACTTATTCTAACGGTTCGTCAACCATCATTGTTGGTAAGTATCCATTCTAATAAAAATAAATAGTTGATTGAATGCATTATTTATTGAGCAGTGATGAGATGTAGATTGTTTATTTTATTTACTTCATTACTTTGCACAAACTACAGTAGGAACAACCATCAAATTTAGAAGGCCCCTACAATCAAAATGGCGACTCTCCGTGGATATCATGGACAATATTCTTGAACTAGTGAGAGTGAGTGTAAATGCTGCTTTCTTTGTGTGACTGCGCTTGCCACGTTTCTTTCACACAAAGTTCAGTAGTAAAATTTAGGAACTTGTAAAAAGATGTGCAATTGATTTAAAAATTAAAAATAAAGATGCCTTGTAAAAATCGTTAAAAACAGTATTAAGTAAATTCGTGGTAGTTCGTAAGTGTTAGGCTTACATTTGAAGGAAAGTCATAGCATAGATTTTACGATATGTGAGTTAATTTGATAATGCATTGCCCAATGATTTATGTTATTGGAAATCACAAGTAAGGGGTAGGGGGAGGCCGTTAAAGGGGCCACTCTTACCAAATCGGGTTTTAAAAAAATGGGGGGGGGGGGGGGGGAGAGAGACATGTAGACGAATTTTTGACGGAGATTCCAAACATGACAATGATTTTCCTTAAAAGTCATTAATAATTCTGGAATCTAGCATTACAAATGACGAATCAGAACGCTCAGAAAAAGAAAAAAAAGTTTCGGAACTGCAGGACCCTCTCCGGTGAATAGGAGGGTGATTTAGGCATCTTTACAAAGGCAAACTATGTTATAAATTGGAGAAAAAAAGACATTTATTCGAAACATAATATGCACTTGATTATTCCAGTACGTTTTATTTATGAATTACAATGATATTGTAAGATACTTAGTTGTAAGACAAATCGGACATGCCCGCAATGACGTCAAATGCGTCATCAGGGCCACGTGACCGTATTACCCTTTTTTCGTGGGGCGTAGCCCAGCAAGCGTGAAAACTGTGAAAATGGATGGTTATTATCATTTTTTGGTCAACACAGAGATTTTCTGAAAAAATCAGAAGCTGGAATATTAATAAGTAGAGGTGTATTCATGTTTTAAAAGGCTATGTTAGTTGGGTTAGAGTGACCCTTTAAACTATTTGCATGATTAATGACAATGATAATAAAATGAAAGTTGTGTTATGGGAAAGTTAAACATGAGTTGTGAGCTTTATATTTTTGGTAATGCTTGTAGAGATGTCAACTGAAAGAGATGGCCATCCAAGTTTCCTCATATGGGTAATAACGACAAGAGATATTTAACTATAGTGTTCAAACGAACGTTCATGCCACCGGTGTTCGTGTAGTACCATGTACACATTTTTGTGTACGGTGCTTTGAGGTAATTAGAATTAGGCCGTTCCCGATTTCTTTTTTCAAACAGTTTATAGCGATATACATTATTATTTCGTAGTTAAACCATATTCTAACACTGACACATTTATTTTACAATTTAATTGCATAGTCATGATGATTACCACTAAACGTTGTATTTAATGTCTGACAATATTTGACGAGAACAAAAGATGTTTTTTTTTTGTTATGCCCAGCCCAAGAATCAACCCCCCCCCCCCCCCCCCCCTCTCGAGTAGTAATATTACATTTAGATTCATCATGATCTAAAACTTGTTTACTTGAGTAGGTCTTTATCAAATTTCCCAAAATTGGTTAGAAAATCTCAAAATTTTCTCGGTTTTAGTCATGATTTCTCCATTCCTTATAAAAACAACAACTTAGGCTTTTACCTATTGTTCATAAAAAATAATCATTAATGTAGTAATTTAGAAAATAGATCAACAGTCACACTGGTATAATTTGTTTTTATTCCTTGAAAATATCCGATGTGCCGTAAACTTTTGACACTAATATAGCGGTTGAACTAGATTTACCATATCTATTTTATTGTGCACCTGCGTCCTGTATTATATGCCACATTGTATGACTTAGCTTTTATACGTGCCCCACATTATCCAAAATGATTAATAGGAACTTTGACAATTATTCTTCATTATATATCAAACAAAAAATCTCAAGCTGTCATGCCGTGTACACGGAAAAGCATTGCAGCACCATGGTGGTTTATGCTTAGTTTATACATTTCTTTCTTCAAAGAGAGATGCACTCAATCGCAAATACTTTCAACAACAAACATCCCTACCGCAATTCCTATACTCTTTTATATTGACAATATGGTTACGTAATATTAAAGTAACATAAAAGAATATTCATTTGAATTATTTAAATTATTCATTCTCATCACATAAAAACACAATCAGGCAGTTATGGCTTGTTCATACCGTACTATGATCAAGTTTCTAAAATAAACAAACTGAGTTCCTCCAACCATTTTCCGTCTTCTAAATTCGAATAGAATATCAGAAGATCACCTTACAATCAATTGCTTTTTTTATCTACATAGTTCTATTTGTTACGATCAATTTGTAACTTACGATATATTGTTTTACTATCTGTACCAGTACACTTATTGTATAAAATTACCACTTGTTATACAATTACAATAGACTAGCCCTGGTGTTAACGTACATTTAGTTCATTTGTGTGTCGATCTATATTTCCATAGCTACATACTCATTCCGTAAATGTACTATTCATGTGTGCTTTATGCGCCCAATTAGGTTACGAGGTTTGTATGTATTGCCCATCGTCATAAATCCAATGTATTTCGTGCTCAGCATGCTAGCTTTTATGATTCCAACGGTGATGCGCGAAAAAGTTGTTGAAATATATACCTGTGTGTTTTCACCAAACAGGGAGAAAATGGTACAAATTGTACAGACAAAAAAAAACATGCTGAAACACTCACATAGTAAACTGTATGGTTTTTAAAAGGAAAATTCATGTCTGCAGAAAAAAGAAGAATAACAAAGACATCTAAGTAGCGGCTTCGCCACTGTTTATCAAGTCACAGTTATTCTTAAATGAAGATTGTTTGTGGAATGGTTATATTTCTTAATAATCTCAGTAATCACTTTTATAATCACATAGTCACATGTCAATATAACCTTTTAGGATAAACAATAAACTACTTTTGCGAACAAACCCGGCTTATGACAACATCAGTTATAACTATAAAAAAAAGATGATGATGATGAGGATGATAATGACAATGATGATGATGGTGATGATGATGATGATGATGATGATTATGATAAGGATGATGATGAAGATGATGATGACATTTATTAATGATGTAGAGGATGATGATGACAATTATAATATAGATGATTATAAGTATGATGATGATGATGATGATGATAACAACAACAACAACAACAATACAAATAAAAAAAATGAAGAATAATTATGATAATGACAATAATACAAATTGTGTCCTGCAGATTATGTGGATCGACACGTTGCGCCTTTACCAGGATGAACCTGGGAATCTGTGTTACTATGATGACATCTTTATCATGGGCATTGTCCTATTATCATCGGTAACAATACTAACAAAATATTAAAAATTATGATTTTGTGCCTCACCTTAAAAATCCAGCCAATTTGATTGGTCGAAAATGCAGTCGTGATTTTAGCTATTCCCATAAAATGCCAAAACCGGCCAATAGTCTTTTGAAAAAGCCCTAGGGCACTTTTCAAAAGACAAATGACCGGTTTTGGCATTTTACGTATATGCGTGCAATTAATCTCAATGGGAAGGATTTTAGCACACAAACTCCATACGATACGAGTGGTGCGCGATCAGACACCCTATTATAATTAAGACTAGGTCTCGATAGTGTAAACAAGCTTGATTACCATGATTGGAATTAAGTCGCACATGTATTCTATGACCCTTTTCGGTATATAAAAGTTATAATGACTGCTTTAATATTCGAGGCATAGTTGTTTTTATAGGCCCTCGGGGAGGTTTAAATACATGATTGTGCTATCACCCCTCGGCACGCCTCGCGGGGCGATAGCACGATCATGCATGTAACCTCCCCTTGAGCGTATAAAAACAACTATGTCTCTCATAGCAGTCAATATTACTATTATATTCTCTCATCATATTTATTGAAGGTGGTGTCTTCGACAGAATCCGTGACTTTGGCTTTGAGCGCGGAATAATCTCTCATAACACCCAGAAGAACAAGACGAGTGCGTTCCAGTTCATGGCTTATGTGTACCCGGCTCTCCTTGAGGATACCTTCAATGTCACGAGAAGGCGTGAGTATGATCAGATTCCTTCATTTTACATTCTAAATGGATGATATCCTATATCAAAAATGATATTAAAGTTAACAAGTGGTAGGAATAGATAAATTATAATTTCGTTTGCCTTCTGTCCTCTTTGTTTCCTATTGTTTCCTTTCTTCTTTATATTTCTTTTCTTTTCTAGTATTTCCATGTTGTTTTCGTTATTTTTGTTTAGATCGATTGATTGATTGATTTTTTGTTTTAATTTTTGTTTTTGTTATTTTTTGTGGGGGAGGGGGGGGGGTGAACAATATGAAGGGTTGCCGCTCTCAAGCGTCTCCCATGCACTTACGCCAGTTAGTACTCTTAATATCGGGGTTCCAGTTTCAAACTCGAAGCGGTAAACTGGGATTGGGTATATCGTTCATTGAATGATTGCAAACAGTTAAAGGGATTGGGTAACATTGTCTCAGATTCTGAAACAAAATCCTAGACTTAGCTAGTGATGCAATGACTTTTACAAGCCGATCGCCTGTCTGATTATCAAGATATTTATGATTGAAAATCAAAATCAAATTTTGCGTTTTCCAAATGGTTTTCTTAACACTACATTCTATTGAAAAAAATAAGTATGGTAAAACCGGTCACTCAAATCTTTTTACTTTTTTGATCATTTTGAAGCGCAATTTTTGTAGGGCTTCAATAATAAACCGACACTGATAACACGTAGGGCCGTGCATCTCAGATTTAACATTGTTAAACGATGCCTTTAAGTCAAGAAATTTTTGGATGCAAAATGAGCAGACTACACCAGAAATAGATGCCAACATCAATCGCATATAAGAGGCTTGGAACATGATGAGCAAAAAGAGGCACATTGATAAAGCGAAAACAAACATTGGAAGATGTTCTTTCTCTGATCTCTCTCTCTCTGATCTCTCTCTCTTCTCTCTCTCCCTCTTTCTCTCTCTTTCTCTCTCTCTCTCTCTCTCTCTCTCTCTCTGTTGTATTTTTATACACAAATAAATGTACACACACACTTTCCTCCAGCCTTTGTGTACCTCTCTCTCACTTATCCAAACCCTCCTTTTTGTCACCTAACATTTCCTATCTCTTCCCTCCCTCTTTCTCTCTACCTCTCTTTCTCTCTCTTCTTTTCTCTCATTTTTTCTCTCTTTCTTTTTCTCCCTCTCTCTCCTACTCTTACTCTCTTTCTTTCTCTTTTCTCTCGTTCTTCCTTTTCCCTTTTTGCTCGTCCTTCCTCTTTCCATCTTCACATATTTTGGTTTTTTTTCCTTCAAATCTCATCTTTTATTTTCCACTTAATTGTTAAAATTTCTACCGTTCTCTCTATACGTATCACCTCAATTCTCTTTCTTACAACTTATTTTCTTTACCTTACCCTATATTTTTCAAAACCTCCTTCCCCTTTCTTGACTTTTAAAGAAATTACTTACTTCTTACAAAGTGAGTCTTATGATGTCACATCTACTCCCTTCTCTCCTTTTTTTCCCTCATCGTCATCTTTTCTCCCCTCCCCCTCCTCCTCTCTCTCTCTCTCTATCTCTGTATGTCTCTCTCCCTGACTGTCTGTCTCTCTCACTCTCTCTTTCTGTCTCTATGTCTCTGTCTCTGTCACTCTTATTCTCTCTTTCACTCTCTTTTCTTTAAAACTGTCTCTCTATCTCTCTCTCTTTGTTTATCTGTGTTAATATTATATGTCTCACCCCCTCTCTCTCTCTCTCTCTCTCTCTCTCTCTCTCTCTTATGTATATCACAACCTCTCTTCCTATCCATCGTCTTCAAACCATGTGATAGATGCACCCCGAGTCCCTCGGCATAGTGAGGAGATGCAAATCTGAGCATGAATCTTTGATACATCTCGTGAATATTTGATAACCGCCATACCTCATCTCGGCCATATTGATTTCCCTTGCTACCCGACCCGACCCGCCATCCGGAGCACCCCGTTTGTAAGAAAGAAAAAAAAATGGATAATGCGATCCACAACCATAATACGCTGCCGCCATTATCATCATCATCATCACCATCATCAGATCATCGAACGATAAAAACAACCACCCTGCCGAAGAGCGATTGAGATGTGAAAAAGTCATGATTTTTAAAGGGTGGTAATTTCAGGATATTGTGACGCCATAAGGGTGTTGGAGCCAGGTTCATCTCGCTCTGTTTATTTATCATTGCGCGTGCATTTAGAGGTTATTTAGGGTGCCGAGCGAGAGAAAGAAATTATAGATTTGTTCCCGTCTGGCCTGCTTTGGATAATGAACTTTAAGATTACCATGGCATGTTTCAATCAGAATAATTTATTCTGCAAGCGAGGGTATTTACTAAATACTAATCATCCATTTGTATGACGTGTATGTTATGATAGAAAGGAGAAGTACATTTATGGAAAAATAAAAAGAAAAACCCATACTACATCAAATTTACCCTAATCATCCTCTATTTTTTTTTCTTCATGATTTTCTTGTTCTACCATTTTTTCCATCATCTCATATTCGACATTTACATTGTTTTCAAAGCAAGTCTTCTACCATTTCCCTAGTCGCAAAATGTACCCACGATGCCGAACCAAAAATATACGTATTTTCTGTGATTATATGTATAAACCTTTCAATTATAGGCCTACTCGTGTATTCCGCAATACAATCAATAGTGAAATAGAGATTAAGTTCAATATTTCTATACAATTTCGATTAATTTTACACGTATCGGGCTTTTACTATTAGATTTACAGAGAAAAGGGGCTGTTTGGAATTACAAAAAAAATACACAGCCATGAACTTCAAGCTCTATAGGGGCAAATGACGTCAAAATACAATAATTAATGTATATTGGGAAGACATTGTGTTTTCTCAACACAGCCTGAGAAAGGTCAGGGGTGGTTGTTGGCGCAACTTTGGTCATTCGACGAGGCGCGCAACCATCGCTCTCCCCAGGTAGAACAATTAAATGAAAAACAAATGAACAAGATGCGAGTGCCTCACTATAAATCATCTAATAACACCCCCGAACTGTAGCGCCCCAAGGGACGAATTTAATGTGACGGTTTCTATAAATCATGCGCATAAGAGATAACTAAAGAGGATAGAAAGACAGTTGGTCACATGGGTAGGATGATAGTGATGACGTGTATTCTGTCTTCGCTGAAGAGTCAAGGATGAAGTGTTTGAGACATGGATTGCATTGGATAATGATATGAACATAGAAGTGTGGGTTCCATTGCTGATTAATGAATTGATATCATGGAATAAAAATGTATTCCTTGATCTGTTGGAACCAATCATTTTTGTAAAAACTTCTTTCATACAAATCAAATAACAACAAGTATGATAAAGCAATGAACTTTTAGACATTTTATTAGAATCACTGAATTTACAGTTTTGAACGATTTTCTGGAGCCGTTTGAATTCCCAATTAATTAAAATTGGATCAACTTGATTGTTTATTTCTCTCTTTATCTCGCACACTCTCCCTCCTCCCCGCCTTGTTCACCAAATGCCTTTATCATACTATAGTAGTTGTCGTTGTCGTCGTCGCATTAGTAGTATAAGTATAAGTAGTAGAAATAATTGTAGTAGTAGTAGTAGTAGTAGTAGTAGTAGTAGTAGTAGTAGTAGTAGTAGTAGTAGCAGAAGTAGTAGTGGTAGTAGTGGTAGTAGTAGTAGTAGTAGTAATAGTAGTAGTATTAGTAGTAGTAGTATTAGTAGTAGTAGTAAAGTAATACCGTAGTCACACCAACGAGACCGACACCTGACCGAGCATAATGTTACATTGCCTCCAATGGGCAAGAACCAGACGATTACGGGTCGGTGTGGAGTCGGTCTAACGGTGTGACCGGGACTATGCTACATTGCCGTGATAGTAGTAATGATTAGAGCAATGTCAACTTAAGGTTTATCATGAAGGTGATCGATCATCGCAAATCTTAATTTCTTTTCTTTTAATCCCATCCCATCCCTAGTCTGCACACTCTACGCCCAGAACACCCTCATCACCGGAGGTCATTCCAAACAGGTCTGCCTTCCGACCTTCCAGTCCTACGCCAACTATTTCCTCATCCCCTACGTGACGGTCAGCCAGTCCAAGTCGGACATGGGACTGACCATCGGTCCCAGTGACTACCTGGTGTCCATGATGCCGTCTCTGGTCCCACCCGTAGAGGACTGTGTCAAGTACTTCAAGTGGGAAAAGTTTGCTTACGTCTACAGTTCAGCTGAAGGTATGCCTTTCAGTTCATATGAAATGACCAGAGCACTTTTGCGAGAAAAAAAATTAAATGCAACTCGAAACGTAGAAATGAACAAATAGATAAATAAAAACAATACAAAATAAAATAACAATACAAAAATTAATAAATAAATATATATATTGAATTCAAAAAATATATCATAAACCAAAGTCCGATATGTTCTCCTGATTGGGTGAAAATCAACTTGTGTATTTCTTTTTTAATGCAAGAGGTCCTTGTCACCAATGTATTCTAACCAAAGATTTCCCCCAAGTACCCACCTGTTATGTTTGTATTGTTAAATGAACCTTGCACTGGTTGCTACCATGCATGTCAGTCAAATGTCGTACAAGCTTTTGGGTGGCAACGTGCAACTTTTTAGAAGTTTGCATGACACTTGAATATATTATCAAACGTTTGTGGGTCGTCATGTGAGACCTAGGCCCCGTTGCATAAAACTTTGCCGTCAATGGCAACTTGTTCTTACAAGGTTTCGATTATAGCCCTACTTTCAACCATTTAAATGTGTGTTGCACTTATTTACTTGGTTGTATTTGTTTGTTTGTTTGTTTGTTCTTTGTCAGGTTTACAGAGATACCAGACACTTTCACTAAAGTTTCCTCCAAGGAAGTACGACATCATGGTTCGGCGGGTCGGATCCGAAGTCGAGACCCGAAGGCTTCTGAAGAGCTTTCGGGATTCGGGTCGTCATCGTATCATCTTCGATACGTCAGCCAACGACACAGTCCTCGTTCTTAAACAGGTTATTCCTTGACCAATATAGAGTCTGGCCATTTGTTGACAAGTGGACCTTAAAGCAGGAACAGTTGTTCGAAATGTTACTTTCATTCAGAGAATATAAATGTATAAATAGGTTTAGAACTGTTTTTTGGGGGTTTCACTTTGGAACTATTTGATCTAAAAACTATTTTATCTAAACGGCTTTTAGATCAAATAGAGCACATATATTATTTGTATATCGTCAGTGATGCTTTATGGGAGCATCTCTCATGAGACATAATGTAAATTACGAAAAATGTTCGAGTTGCTCTCTTTATCAGCACAATGAAATTTCTTTAAAAAAAAAAAGATTAAGTAAATAAAAAATGTGCTGTTCTCTTTAAAATAGGTATGTTGCCAAAAGATGGCCTATGACATGTCTTTGTAGATGCCTTTTATTTATTTTGGACGTTTCTATTTTGTCAATTTGCAATTCACAAAGAGCGATGACAAACGATTACGGTAAATTTATTACAAACAAATACGACATAACAATGATATACACGAGTCTAATATTATACAAGGTGATTAAATGGCTCAATGTTCTTCGTATATGGTAAAGTGTATATACAGTAAACAACTATACCCTTGTAAATTCTTTTTTTGTTGTTCTTCTTCTTTTCTTTCTTTCGTAACTCAAGAACGAAAGGTGAACTTGTTGACTACTTTTAGATGTTAGCTTTAATATAAAAATCGAGACAAAATCAACTTTACACATACCTAATAATAATTACAAACCTCTGTAAATGTATAAATAATTTAGTTGTGAACTAAATACAGGTCATTCCTGAGCCCAAAAGATAACAGGTCCATGTTTTTTGCTTTTGTATTTTCCCTCTTTTTGTTGTTGTTATCTCTATTATTTTCTTTCACTTCCAGGCAAATGTGCTCGGCATGATTACGTCATCATTCCATTATATCTTTCTCGACCTGGTGAGTATATCAAGCATTTCAAAAACCCGAAGGGGATTAGGCATTGACAATTAAACAAAATGCTTCGGATCTTTATAAAGGTATATGTAGAATAAATCGAATGGCGAGTGCAGTACTGATGTTAAAAACACCTTTGCTCACAAAGCAGATTTCTGTCATGGTTTATCTTTTTTTGGGTTCAGGGGAAATAATTCATAACCCCATCATAACATCAATGAGTAATTCTGAAAATAGCATTAGCCCCTAAAAAGGAAAATATAAAACGGAAACGCCGCTTACGGAAAGTATTCACTTTACACTCGGAAGAATCACGTAGGATACAAAAAATATATGAAAGCAGCGAAGTAACGATTTCCTCTCCCATATCTCTCTTTCCCGTCTCTCTCTCTCTCTCTCTCTCTCTCTCTCTCTCTCTCTACCTTTCTCATTCCCTCTCCTTCTAAACACCCACACTATATATCCACCCTTCATTTCTTCTTTTTTATTTCTTTGTTTCCTTTTCTCTTTTTTCTCTCCATCCTCGTCTTTCCAAATACCCCTGTTTTTCTCTAAACCACTCTTCTCTCTCTCTCTCTCTTTCTCTTCCCCTTTTTATGATCATCCATTCCTTCCCTATCTCTTCTTTTTACTTATCCCGTCTCCCTCTCCTCATCGTCCCTGCCTTCTCCTCATTCTCCTCTCTCTCTCTCTCTCTCTCTCTCTCTCTCTCTCTCTCTCTCTCTTGGCTTCTCTGGGTTCAGGATCTGGCTGACGTCAACATGGATAACTTTCTTTTCGGAGGATTGAACGTCACTGGATTCCAGCTCGTCAACAAGACCGACCCCTACTACAAGAACCTGGAGCTGATGTGGTACAAACGACAGGCCTACCTCAGGCAAGGCAATACCACTTTTGACCCCTCACAGGATAACTCCGCTATGGGCTACCCGAAGCTGAAGGTAATACATCCTTTATTTTCTTTCTTTTATTCATTCATTCATTCGTTCATTCATGCATTCATTCATTCAATTATTCATTCATTCATTAATTTATTCATGCATTCATTCGTTCATTCATTCGTTCATTTATTGATCCATCCATTCATGCATGCATGCATTCATTCATTCATTCGTTCATTTATGCATGCATTCATTCATTCATTCATTCATTTATTCAATTATTCATTAATTAATTAATTCATTCATTCATTTATTCATTCATTCATTTATTTGTTTCTGGAATTTAAGTTATAATGTCATTTTTTTCAGTTGAAAATCGAAATATTTGTAATGTAATACAGTAAAAATGAAAAAAACAAAAATGGTTTATTAAAAATAATCCTCACAAAATATACAACATTACCATAATTTTGGTACATAATTCACATAAAATCAAGTTTACAAAAACAGTAAAATAACGAAAAAGAAGGAGGAAACATAAATTATAAGTCATTTCAGATTTGCATTGAACACATTATTATCATTATTGTTCATTTTATTATCTGGTACAGTATGTCACAGGCTACCCTTGTTGATTTGTTTGTATCATACGTAATTTCATACATTACCCTGATTCTTTTTCCTCTCTCGATACGGTAGACGATGTCGGCTTTGACGTACGACGTCACCCGTGTCTTCTGGGAAACGATCAGCATGCTGAAGAAGAACAAACGACTACCAATCCTAACGGTCAGGGGAGCGAGATCATGCTCGAACCCGGGCTTCAAAAAGATACCGCAGGACAAAGACGTGTTGGAGTATATCAAAATGGTAAACCAGGGCCCCGTTTCATCAAACTTGATATCAATTTAACAAGTTACAAACTACTGTTATAAGCTACTGAAATCATGGCATGTGATTGGCTGAGAACAAATTTTGTCATAAAAATTTAGCATTTGTTATAGATAAAAAGTTTAATGAAACTGGCCCCAGGAGGGAAGAGAGAAATAACGATTTTAAGATAAGGACGAGTTCTAGTAAAGACCAAACAAAAAATGTATAGCTTCCCGATTATGTGAATGTTAGTTTGGATGACTACTTACAGTATGTGCTTCATAATCAACATTTTCCAGTTATTTCCGAACAGTTTCTTTCACAATACAATCGCATTTACCAGATCTCATCTGTAGCTACAATTTATTCATTTAATGAAACGACTTCATTCATGAATTTTTTTATTCCATAGAGTTTTATTTGTTAATATTTTTTTAAAGATGTATTATGGGAGAGGGGGAATGGGGTTGAATGTATGTCTTTTAACGAGCACAGATAAACTTTATATTTCTCTCGAATTGTCTTCTGTAAATGCCATGCATGTATGATGTATTTCACATTTCGTTTTTTTCTTCAATTAACACACAAAATCTAGTTGTCGCTCAAGAGTGCGACAGGAAACATTGAGTTTGACGAGAACGGAGAAAGAGCAAATTACACACTCCGAGTTCTGGGACTTAAACCTTCAGGATTGCAAGAGGTATGTAACAATATTTTTTTATTTTCCGCATGCTTTTTCTATATTTGTGTGTATAGAACATGGTATGCAGAGACAAAGGAAAAACTAAACCTATATGTTAATGTAGACAAAAGAGGAAACAGGACATTAGTTGTATTTGTTTTGTAAGAGTTTCATTTGAAAGTCTGTGAACATTATTATAATAGGTGGGAGGAGCATTAAAATATGCAGCACATTTATTGGACCTACATACACATAAGATAAGAAGAAGAAGAAGTAGGAGTAGAAGTAATAGTTATAGTATTAGTAGTAGTAGTAGTAGTAGTAGTAGTAGTAGTAGTAGTAGTAGTAGTAGTAGTAGTAGTATAGTAGTAGTAGTAGCAGCAGCAGCAGCAGCAGCAGCAGCAGCAGCAGCAGCAGCAGCAGTAGTAGTAGTAGTAGTAGTAGTAGTAGTAGTAGTAGTAGTAGTAATAGTAGTAGTACATTCATACTTTTTAATTACCATCTCAGTCTAGTAGCATTATCAATATTATTACGAACATAGACTTTTAGAAAAATGATAAGACACGAGGAGAGAAATACAAGTCATGACATTGATATAAAACTATGGAACAATTAAAAATAAATGTAGTTTTGTCTTCATTATTTGTTCATCTTTGTAGTGCACCTCACTACTGCATGTAGATGATCATTTAACAGGAAGTTTTAATATAAAATATTGATCTTTACAATCATTGTGTATTCCATTCCTTAGGTCGGAACCTGGCTTCCGAATGCGAACCCTCGTCTTACTATCAAAGGAGAAGATAAACAAAACTTCTTACAGGACATCAACAAGACTTTCATCATTACATCGCTTTTCGTGAGTTGATTCTTTCCACGAATGCATATTGTACGAATATTAAGTCAGAGTACTATGCAGGCTGTATTTAATTTTGTATCGCTTCGGTTTGATAATACTTTGTTCAAGATCATAGACCATAACCAGATGAGTTATCTATCAAGAGGACCAAAATGGATTAAATTTTCCATGTTTGAAGAATAAATCCTCTGCCGAGAGCAAGTTCGGCGTTGTTTTGTAAATCGTAACAGTTTTTCGTTAACGCTCTTCAATCTCTCAGCAGAAGATAATTATTTCCCAAACTTTTGATCCTTTTCCATACGTTCGTAGCAAAATATCTCAACTATTTTGCGAATGTGCCAAAAGGTTAAATAAACATGATCGCAGAGACTTGACAAAAATCAGTGGCCTTGACCACTGCTTATTAAATGTGCGAATAATTATAATAACGTATTACATATTCCGAACACGATATCTAGAAAGTCTTTTGGATCTTGATAATATTACCTATAAGAACCCAACGTCTCCATCCTGTCACGAACGGGTAGATGTAGGTCAATCACAATTTCTCTCAAAGGCCTAAATATCAATATATTGGCTGAGGGCTCCTAAGTTCAAGAGCATTCCAGAATCTGGCCGATTTGATTTTTAATTAAGCCACCCAACCTGTAGTTCACTGCCTAGACTGTTTAAGTGTTGAGCGCCAAATCAGCCGAGAAAATAACCCGCGACAGTCCTTGACTGTCATTCTTTTTGACGGGTGTATTTTCGTGGGTCGCGCGATCTGTGTAGTATGCGTGTAAGTGAGAAGGACGTTTAGATTATTGAATAATAAAAAGTATCATACAAACGGACCGAATCTGGACTACTCTCAAATTCGTACGGTTTTCGTCGTTCTCGTCGAGATCATGGAATCTTCGGCTTGCAGCAAGTTGGACCAGGGGGGGGGGGGTGTGCTTTGGAGAGATTGCTAGAATAATATCTTGGTGATTCTGGGCTGATCAAAGAGC
The DNA here is from genome assembly GCF_000002235.5 of Strongylocentrotus purpuratus. NCBI lineage: Eukaryota > Metazoa > Echinodermata > Echinoidea > Camarodonta > Strongylocentrotidae > Strongylocentrotus > Strongylocentrotus purpuratus. The sequence goes on from NW_022145596.1 coordinate 20,196,385, forward strand.
TACTTCACTCTTGACCTTGACACAGGAGCGACCGTTCATGATGCTGAAGAATGAGAAGGATCGAACCCCTGGAAACGGCATGTACGAGGGGTACTGTATGGACCTCCTGAAGGCTATCAATGACCATCATCCATTCAGGTTCGTCATCCGAGTGAGGAACGACAGCGCGTACGGCTCGGCCAATGAGAACGGGACTTGGGACGGCATGGTCAGTGAGTTGATTAATAAGGTAAGTCGGGTTCTACAAAAAATATCTGTTACCGTGTTGATATGATAAGGTGCCGAAAATAACAGTTCAAAGGTAAGGGAGGTGCGATAGCTCAGTCGGTAGAACAGTGGTCTCGTAATCCGGTTACCCGGGTTCGAAACCAAGTCGATGCGCTATTGCCCTTTGGTAAGGTATTAATCCTCATTACCAGGTCCCTCGAAGAGGACCTAGAGCCGTTGGCCGTCTGGTTGCTTACTTACAAGCATTTATTCTTTATTAGCAGTCAGGTAAAATAACCACCACCACCACATCAAATTATTCATTTGATCCTTGGCTATGTAATGTGCACCGTAAGGCAAAGCGGTGAATGACCATGATCGCAGGATCAAGCCAATGCATGACGCTCTTTCTTCACTACATTATGTGCTAATTACAAGAACTTGGAAAGTTGTTATTTAATAAACGTATTGGTAAGAAAATATGCTTGATATGGTTGTATATGTAGGCAACGACAGGGACTTTAATACTGCATTGGGTCTTGTCCGGGGGACTCGATCGGTGAATTCATATTTTATCAAACGTGTTAAATGGCACTGACAAATCGGTAAGGAGACCACAACTCTCCCACCAAGCGTTCACGTTACCAAAGTTCATGAGGTATTTTGGAAGACTTCATCGACTGGTGTTACCCTGATGAAGATGATAGCTATAATGAAAAGGAACATGTTACTGCAAAGTTTAGTATTTAAAGCCCGTCTGCACTAGGTTGGCCAGGAGGGATTATACCTCCCTGCTAGTCAATGACAGGTGGTTATCTCATCAAATCAGCTCTCAATTAACATAAGAAAAGGGGATCATGGAGGACCAACGGGTACCGCTTAGGGATTGTTTGCTATATCGAGGGCATAAGTAGCTACAAGTAGTGCAGTCCCGCTTCAAATAGTGCAGTTTGAGTCCCGCCGCCGCACTAATGTCCTTTGGCAAGACATTGATCTACATTTGCCACACTCCACCCAGGTGAAGTAAATGGGTACCTGGTAGGAATTTATTCCTTGAAACGCAGCGCGCGTAACAGCTGCACTGCTAAAGCCAGGGTAATTATGCTGCATTATTGTAGAGCGCTTAGAGACTTCTGATAAAGACAGTGTTAGGCGCTATATAAGCAAGGACAATTATTATTTAAGACTTACAGCTCTGTCATTATTTTGTCCTCTTTCCCCTACAATCAACATCCATCTAGGAGGCCGACATCGCCGTCGCCCCGCTGACGATCAACTCCGAACGCGAGCGCGTCATCGACTTCACCAAGCCCTACATGAGTCTTGGGGTCAGCATCATGATCAAGAAACCTCAGAACACCCGACCCAGCGTCTTCTCCTTCATGCATCCTCTGTCGTACGAGATATGGCTGTCCATCATCTTCGCCTACCTTGGAGTCAGCGTGGTGCTGTTCCTGGTCAGTCGGTTCAGTCCGGATGAATGGTACACCGTAGAACAGGGTAAGGACGGGTGACACTTCTTAGCTTATTCACTAGCTTCCCTGTACCCGAAGGCATCTTTATACAGCCTGGATATGTCGGAAATACGAAACATACTAATCGAAAATGCAAAAAAAGATGACTGAAATAATTATACGTTCTGATCTCGCACATAGCATGGCGATTTTTCGCCTATAATCGAGTCATATTGTATCGGCTGAAAAGAATTCGTCAATATGCATTTAGCTGTTAGCAATGCTCATGGAATTTCCGTCTTTTTAATTAAGACACTCTAGATGTGCCTTTTTTTGATAGTGTGGATGCATGAGAAACTTGATTTGCATAGGTAATATATCCTCATCTTTGTTGTGCTGTAAGGTATTTGGATTCATAGCATCTCTTGGAAAATTTACTCTTCGTATTAAAAAAAAAATCACAGAATTGACACCGTTTCTATTTTTCTGCAGGAACTTTATCTAGTGCGCCCTCTACGGAAGGTGAGATTGATCGTGTGGAACCGAGAGACAAGAAAGCGAACAACTTCGGGATTCAGAACAGCCTCTGGTTCTCGATGGGTGCCCTCATGCAGCAGGGCTGTGAAGTGTCTCCAAGGTACAGAATCGTGGCGGAGAATTCTCTATATTATTCTGTTGCAAAAGATGAATTAATAATTTGTGACATTTTGCTGATAGGTGGTAATAGATCAGGGGAGTGTTTCACAAAGACTAAGATCGACTTTAAGTTGGACTTAACTATGGCAGGTTATTCATGCCACTGTTTGCTCTCACCATTATTATCTGTAGACAATATTTTTCCTTCAACAATACATTATCAAAAATGTAAATTATGTAGATGTGTGGCCATGCTTTGTACGTCTCTTAAGAAACATATGCCAGTAAATGGTGAGAGCAAACAGTGGCATGAACGGCTTGCCATAGTAAAGTCCAACTTAAAGTCGATCTTAGTCTTTGTGAAACACCCCACAGGTTTTGAACTTATTATAATAAGCATAATGCAACGTTGTTTTCGCCATTAAGGGTCAATAACAGGAGGGGGAGGGGGAGGCAGTGTATTTCATCATCAAATGTGCATTTACATAGCAAATTTACTGCTTTGCTGAGCCAAAAAATGTTCCACTAATTATTGAGTCACCCGTTGCCGTCATGTCAACTACATGGGGCCACCTTCTTCCCTCTTAGTCCTGGAACTTGACGTCTTGTCTGTCCACACATAGTTGTCCATCTCTGTTTTTATCTTTCATATCTTTCCTTAATGTTAGCGTCTTTTCAACGAAGGAAGTTCTGCAAATGATCTGAATTAGGACCTGGTATTCCTTTTTTTGTCGACAGTCACACTCGATTTAGTTTTTTCCTTTGTCCATATAATTATTTTCTACATATTTTTTAGAATTTAGTCCAGGCTTATCATTTTAATCTCTGATTCTCCTATCTCTCTATTCTTTATTTCTTCGATCCTTAGATGTCTCTCAGGCCGAATCGTCGGTGGGGTGTGGTGGTTCTTCACCCTCATCATCATATCATCCTACACAGCTAACCTAGCTGCTTTCCTGACGGTCGAGAGAATGTCCACCCCGATCAACTCGGCCGAAGATCTCGTCAAACGTAAAGACATCTCGTACGGTATTCAAGGAGGTGGGGCCACCGAGGTGTTCTTTTCCGTGAGTATAATTTTGTTGTTTTTGTTGTTGAAATAAATCTTTATTTAGATACGAAATCAGGATAACACCATTGTATATTAAGCACTTCATCACATTTTAAATGAGATCAAATTATATATCTGTATTTACTTGAAAGCAGGTTGTAAGATTGTAAATCGTGAGTATAATACTTTCCTCCAAACCCCAAAACAGCCTCTTTCATGTTATTCTGATTATGCTGAAGTTGGATGTCAAATGGTACCAAAAACTGGTTTTGCATAACTCATGAAACTTCCAGCGTGTGCAAACACCTGTAGTAACTTACAAGTATTGTGATGTTTGAAATGAAAAAATAACCCTTTTCGACCTGACCAAAGTAGGTACTGACCATTTTTGCTGATCAAGTGATAAATTAATCAGGCATGAAAGGCCAATGTGGGAAAGCAATTTTTTTTTTATTCATTTCACTGTCTCCACAGTATCAATACCCTTCTTCGTTTCGGAATCCATTACAATAATCCCGTTATGTAGTGTTAAACAGCAATCTCCAGATAAAAAAAACATCTTTAAATAAAAAAAAGTATTTCCCCTTCATTCTTCTTTTCTTGATCACGCATGGTGCGAGATAGTCATCGAAGATCCCGCTTTATATGACGATGTGGAAGTCGATGAGCTCGGCCCAGCCGTCGCCGATCACCAATTCGTCCGCGCAGGGCATCGAGCGCGTCCGCCATGCCAACGGCAAGTACGCCTTCCTGCTGGAGTCGACGATGAACGAATACTCGAACCAGCAGAAACCATGTGATACCATGAAGGTGGGATCGAATCTCGACTCGAAGAGCTACGGCATCGGGGTCGCCCGAGATCTCACGTTGTTGAGGTAAGCTGACTTGGGTTAGGGGGGGGGGCGTTCACAGAACTTGTCGTCCGTGAAAAATGACAGTGTTTGTTATAAGCTACTGAAATCCTTGCTTGTGATTGGTTATCAGCAGATTTATCACTGATTTTTGTCATTTGTCATTGAAAAAAAGGCTTTGTGAAACGGGTCCCTGGACCATGTTTCATAAAACTTGATATCAATAACAGTTACAAGCTACTGTTGTAATTACTGAAATCATGGAATCTGATTTGCTGAGAGCAAATTTGTCATAGAAATTTAGCATTTGTTATTGATAACAAGTTTTATGAAACGGGCCCCTGATCCACCCTAACTACTCAAGGGTGCATGGATCAACGGTGTGTATCGGGGACGGGATGGGGGAAGGTGGGGGCACAGTTCCGGAAAATATCTAGTAAGCGAGAAAAAACATTTTCATATGCCCTCAGAACAAAATTAAAAAGAACCTTGAAAAGGAAGCACACTCAAAGAGATACGGTTACGGAGTCGCCCTTAGATATAATCAAATTTAGGAAAGGGAGTTGCTCCTCCAGATATTACACCTGATCCGACTACTACATGTACACGACGGAGGGATGGATCAAGTATCTTGTGGAAAGGGGATGGGGAAAATTCAGAAAAAACTATTTGACAAGCAAGCAAACAAGCAACAAAAAAAAAAAAAATACAAACAACAACAAAAACGAGAAAAAGAAGGAAGAACAACATAATACAAAACAAAACAAACAAGCAAAACATCTTCGGGTGCCCTTTTGGGTCGAACATGGGAAAGGCCTTTATTTTATCTGTGTGTACTTACATGTAGGATATGCAAAGTAGGTTTGAAACTTTGAGAGTAGCAGGCCGGTTGTTGACCCCCCCCCCCCTTCATCAGCAAGTGATCCAAATCTTAACGCTATAATTTGTGTGTATCCATAGAAGCTTCGCTTAAAATTGAATTAGCATTGCCTCATTTTTTACAGAGATGAATTGACACTGGCTATACTGCAACTTGGCGAAGATGGCGTCCTTGATAACCTGAAGAAGAAATGGTGGTATGACAAGGGAGAGTGTGAGCCTCAGTCGGAATCTATGGTAAGATTTTCAAATTCACAATTTTTTTTTCTCATCTACCCTAAATGTGATGTTACAGATGATTTGCACTCATCGCATGTATTTAAAAAAAAAAATCAATAATAGATTTGTGTTTTGGTATGAACTGACAAAATTCCCCAAGCCCTAAAATAAGAAAAAATAATAATTAAAAAATCAATTTAAGAGGTTCATCTTATCTTTCAGATCGTTCTCGATCATAAGTGAATAACAAATTACTGTTTGATAATTACGATCGTTTTTAAAATTGTGTTTATAATCGAAATTGCATTTGAACCCAATGGAACATATACAGATTTAAAGATTTAAAAGATAATTTCAGATTTCTCTCCCCTCCATCTTGGCTTACTATAAGATTTGGCCACGAAACTAAAAGCCCGAACAATCGATTTCTTGCAATATTTTCAAGTCATTTTTCTTGAATGCTTTTTAACAGCTGCTAACAGGTTCCATTTCCCCTTCTCCGTTCAATGTAGGACCAAGCCAGTGCTCTGAGTCTCAGCAATGTCGCCGGTATATTCTACATATTGGTGGTAGGAATGGGCGTGGCGATGGGCGTGGCTCTCACCGAGTTCTACTGGCGTACCCGGGCTCAATCTAATAAGGAGAAGGTGAGATTTAGTTGCTGATTCAATAAAAAAAATCAAATAAACTAAAAGTTGTTTTTTTCAGTGATTTTAACTGTTATGTTACAAGTTTGGTTCCTTTGGGTACTTTTTCTCTGTTTTGTGCCTTTCAACATTTCCTTTTTCTCTGTCCCCTGCGCTGCAAAATGATCATGAAGTGCCTCAAAAAAGTAAAAATCTTTGGGTGACCGGTTTACCATATTAATTTTATCCAGTGAACTGTAGTGTTATAAAAACCGTTAGGAAAACGAAAAATGAAATTTCGATTTCCAATCATAAATATCTTGATAATTAGAAAGGCGATCGGCTTGTAAAAGTCATGGGATTCCTGACTGACCTAAAGGTTAGTAATTATGATTGCAGCATGAGCTAAATCCAGGATTTTGTTTCAGACCGAACATGAGGCAATGTTTCCGAGTCCCTTTAAAAACCGGGTAATAATATGATCGCAGGGCCTTAAGGGAGAAGAGTATTAATACTGATGAGTGTTGAGGCTACCCTGGGTAAATAAGACATATTATTATTCTCACTATTATTATTATTGACCCCTTGAAAGGACAGAAATGATGTCTCTTGCATCTCTCACCCAATATAAATGCAACTCTGATTGATGTCATTCCCAAGGGCCCAATACCAACACGTAATCTCTGATTGCTTGTTAAAACAAAATTGCTGTGGGATAACAATGGTACTCGAGACCGCAATCACGTTTTAACCTTCAGCTTAAAGCCCAACTGAATTGTTGGGAGCCCCTAAAATTTGATGGCAAAATTTCACTTAAATTGTATTATAATTTGAAAGAGGATGCCATTTAAAACACATTTCTGCAAGGATTTTCAAACCAAATGTGTATGAAGTCGGAAATTGATAAAATAATACACAATTTAGGTTTTGTGCTTTATACAACAGAAAACTAAAATTATCTATTCTTTTATCAATATTCGTCTTCAAATACATTTTTAGGGGCGAAATCTTTATATTTAAGTGTGTCTTGAATAACAATCTCTTTCTACGTTATGATACAATTTAAGTGACAATTTTGCCATCAAATTTTTGGCAAATTCGGGGCTCCCAACACTTTATAGAAGGGCTTTATTTGTCGAATACATTTTAATTGCGGTGGGATAGAAATAGCACTTCAGTCTTTCAACTTTCCTACATTATTTTCGTTTTCAGATATCTTAATCAAATAATCTGAAAGCCAGGATACGGATATCTGTGACGGTAATTGGGGTATCATGTCAATAAAGAAAAGATATGAACATTTTTTAAAAGACGATTAAACAAAATTGAAAAAATGTTTTCACTTTCTGTTGTAGTCATTTGTTTGTGAACATTATACATTTAATCTCTCAAAATATATATTCTTATTTCAGATCTCTTTATCAAATGCTCTAAAAGCCAAGATTCGTATGTCTGTGACGGGGGAAAAAGGAATGCCAACATATCCAATCATGAGACAGGTCAACCCTATGGCCTGCGAGAAGGCGGTAAGTCCAATAACTTTGACTAAAATGATTCATTTAGCGAAGAGTCTGTGTCAGGAAATATTGCAACCACAGACAAGTGAACCTTGATTTGATAATGAAATGTAAATTGCATTTTATGTTTTTTTCTTTCAGACAGATCATTTAGAATGTTGATGATTGATTTGGACAATCACTCAATATCACAACTTTGTGAACTCTCAACTTACCGTTGGGTCTACTTGAAACATACACATACTGAATTAACGAATAATGGGAGGGATATCATGTTATAATCATATGGGCTACGTCAACTCGCAGTTCTTTAAGGTATACAACCGTAAAATTTGATATATTCCGAAAAAATCTTAGAAAATTATTAATATGAAAAAATAAAGCCAAGCTCATTGATCTAATGCATTTACTCATTAAAAGTAACCATTACAATCATATACGGGTTTTATATACACCTCATCTCACAATCTCTTTCTCCAGTTATTGTCAAAGGACCGAGAATCACCATCGGCTATCCGAAGAGGGCAGACATCCGTTTAAAAGATCCATCTGAATATATTTGAAGGGAAATGCACGTGGTCCACTTACACTCGACAAAGATATAGACTCGTCTTTACTTCAACAATCTTCGAGACTTGCCGAGCATGAAACAATTTGAAAGGGTTAGTGATGTGGGCAAACTTTATCATAAAGTTCTTCAAAAATCCCCCCAGAAGCCATTCGCAAAGTATTAAAATGCAAAATGTTTGGGTCTACATTTAGAATACCGGGGTCAAAATGAAGGAGGTAAAATAGTTTTAGAGGTACAGTACTTTTAATAGTTTCCTCTTTCTTATTCTATGCTCATGATAAAAAAAAATCTAAGATGCATTGAATATCAAATACAAACGGGTAGGTCTCTTCCGATTTACATGTGCGAGTGCATTGACCGAGACAAAATTCAACAATGTAATAACAATCAAAATATTGTGTAATTCATGATAGTATATTATGCACGTTATGTCCGCGGATGATTGCATTGTGTCCTCTGTATATGATTTCGAATGGAACTGTTTGGATACAGAAGGGCGTTATCTCTGCGTCAAAGTATATGACTTTCTAACGTCTTTCTAGCTCCAAACTGACGCATTGCACTCGTGGTGCTCGAATGGTCTGAAACGTTTAAAGGGAAAGTCGACCATGATAGAAGTTTTCTCTTTAATCAAAAAGCAGAAAAATGATAGAAACAAATTAGTGAAAGTTTGAGCCATATCTGATTAAATATAGGATCGTCATACATTTTTGAAGTTGTCATCAGGGAAACACAAATTTGGAACACTGTTACGTATCTTGCGAACTCCTCTCCCATTTCCCCTCTCTTATTATTATATTATGTAGCTACTTGTTCTGCTTCTATTAAAGGCCCACTGCACTACTTGTAGCTACTTGCGCCCTCTATATAACAAACAATGACTAATCGGTGACCATTGGTCCCCCATGATCCTCTTTTTCTTATGTTAACTGAGAGCTGAGTTGATGAGATAACCACCTGTCCAGTGACCTTGCAGGGAAGTCTAATCCCTCCTATAAACTACGGCAGATAAGCTTTAAAGCCAAATTAAAATCATGGTGGACTTCCCCTTTAAGAAGCCTGTGGAAATTTGTTGTAAAGGTCATTAGGAAGCTGATGTTTATAGCGATGAAACTAATGAAAATTTTATTCACAAGTGGAGGTAACTATTTGTCTGTAGAGGCTAACAATAAGGATATAAGATGTTGATAAGTGAAAAACTCATTTAAAATTGTTTTACGCTGATGCATACTAGGGAAGTAGTAGAGTTCACTTAAAGGGGCATGTTCCCGCCAGTGTAGTTATCGCTGCTCTAGTCATCGCCATCTTGGTTCCGAAGATCGACTTCTCATTTGCATACAGCTGTCAATCAAAGTACGCGCGGCCTGGCCTGCCTTCGCCAAGCCAGCTGATCGCTGCCGATAGTGACGTCACGAAAGTGGGTGGAAACAGCAGCCGAATCTTAGAGCCGAACTGCGATTGGTATGACTTCGGCACAAGTATGCGATAATCGGCATTGTGCGGGCATTCGGAACATGCCATCTGCGTAACGGCCGTATTCTGTTGGTGTCAATAGGCAGCTAGCACCGTCCGCCAGCGGGTACGTATTTTGAACGCCCTCTGCAACACGGGGAACATGCCCCTTTAACATAATGCACTATAAGAAAACGCAATGTCCGGGGATCGAAAGCAGGTCACGGGAGAGAATGCTCTTCGGATTGGACGGAAAGTCTGAGGTCCCCTCAATATTACAGTTCTTATCTAGCAGCAGCACTGAGATAAAAATGTTAGATAATAAATAGTAGAAACTTAGCGATTTATGTATGGTATCTATCCAAAGATGACATATGAATGAAACAAAGCGGGGCTCGAAATGAATATTTCAAAATGAAACAGGCGAGTGTTGCCAATAAAAAGTTGAATTGTACTTTTTTGATTGGTAAACTTTGTCAAGACATCTCACTAAGAAGTACTTTGTAAAATGTACTTTGTAAAATGTATTTTGTAAATCTAATTTCATTTTCATAGGTTACTCACATTTGCTGTTGTTGTAAAGAATACTTTCCATATTATATCTCGTATTGGTTTTGGTTAAATGTATTCTGTTAGATGTCGCAGGAAAAACAAGTTTTGCCTTCAAAAATGCAGAGTTGATTACGTCATCATATATCCTTTTGCATGCAGTGTTAAGTCTTCATGTTTTGTAAATATTTAAACAAGATTGTTTTATGATTGCGTTGTATCAGTATCAAATCTGAATCTTGGCAAATAAAATACATCTCGAGGTCTCCTCTTCCTCTCTTATCCTCTCTCTCTCTCTCTCTCTCTCTCTTTCCCTCTCTCTCCCTCTCTCTTTCTCTCTCTCTCTCTCTCTTTCCCTCTCTCTCCCTCTCTCTTTTTCACTCTCTCTCTCTCTCTGTCTGCATGTTCATTATGCCATTAGTCACGATTAATCTGCCTGTTACAATGTCATTTTCCCACTCCTCATCGCTCCTCATTCTCTTCTTTCTTTGTAAGACTTCTCTTACATTTAAATTATTGTACCTTTTCATCTCTCTCAATCTCAACGTGTATGACATAATTTCAATTCTTCATTGCGGGTAGGATTTTTCCTGTTTAAAAATAATATTGTCAAATTCCGAGTTTTTATATTATTATTTTTTGCAATATAATTACACATCGTGGGTTTAGTTGTAAACATGCGTCAACGTTTATTCATGTATTGTGTTTAAAAAATGAATAGGAGAATAAAATGTATAGTATATGATATTATGTGTATAATAATGATTAAGACAGAATTATACTTTCAATTTGTAACTGTAAATACATGTATATCGTTTCTTTACCAACTTATTAAATTCCATTTCAGTGTGTCCATGGAAATGTAACCGCAATCAAAGTTTACTACGAAATATCGCTTTTATGTATATGTTAAAAATCATAACTCTTACATTGTATGACATTTGTACTATTACCTAGTAAAGGAAAATATAGTTATAGTTGATGCTGATAATGTTATTATTCACGCAATACATTTATTGGATTTCAAAGTGATCGAATGCTATTAAAGATTGTCTGATTCTGGAACACTGAGATGTTGTGATGTTGCATTTTGTATAATATAATCTAAGGCAGGCCTACTGTTCGCGTTTTGATGTATGGCAGATGTATACGTGTCAGAGAGAAAAGGGACTGCGACAGGGATGATGTGGAAGGAAATGCAAAGATAATATGACGTAGCCCCCCCATCCCTCCCCCCCCCCCTTCACTCGTATACGCTTGAGTTCGGGTAATTATAGAAAATGAAAGAAAATGAATTCGCACATAATCCAACGAGATTTGCACTGAATGTTCAAGATTACTAATGAATTGGCAGTTTATCGTGCAATTACATGGAAATGACATACTCTACTGAGAATGGAATGCATCGCACATAACCACTTTTAGAATGTTGATTTTATAGACTGCAATATATATTTTGACACGATTATAAAAACGCAATGGTGATGATATTGTTTTTAGATAAACATGCCTATGGTCGTCGAAAAAAAAGAAGGAAAGGGATGGATGGGGGAGTGTTCGCCTCCGACAAATTCAATATTAAATGAAATAAATGAATAAATAAACAACAACAACGGAACAAAAAAATACCGAGAGAGAAAGAAAACAAAATACAAGCAATCACAAAAATGTTAAAGACAGAGATTCTACTATCAAACAAAAGTTCCTTTGGGACATTTTTGAAATCCAAGTGTTAAAGAAGTGATGAGGTAATTATATGTACATCCCTTCTGGCTACGGCAATGGTCTCGCTCTGGAGACAAACAAAAAATGGTTCGGTCATGATTCTTGGTAGTACATGTAGATGTCGTGGAGGGACGTCCATTAAAAATTTGACTTTGATAGCTGAAGAACCTCGTAATAGTCAAGTATACAAATACAATTTAGGATTATACAAATGTTTATTATCATTATTATTATCATTATCATTAGTATTATGCATTTAGAGTCACCTGAGACTGGGAGGCGAAAAGCGAATTGAATCACTGTAACCCTCGGGTCTCTCCTCCCGGAATAACTAATTGGGGGTGTGCAGGTGGACCATTACACCGGGGATTCCTTCCTAACTATACGAATAGTGCAGTGGGTTCTTAACATGCAATGGTGGTGACTCTCCTCTACACGGGGCCTCTATGTAACATCCTTTTCGAGGGAGAATAATTAAATTTAGAAGGAAATTGTTGCCCTTTTCTCTGTCACAACGGGAAGAAAACGACCATACGAACAAGACACCGATCTTCATTATCTGAAGTCGTTTATTATGATAGCTGAATAATCTCCTGATGTCAAGAATAAAAATACAAATCTAGGTTATACACATTTTTAGTTTTAGATGGAGAGTGCTGCTCTTTACTCTGTCCAAACGGGAGGTAAATGACCATAGAAACAAGCTTTGTATCTTCCTAGTAACGTTTCTAGTAGATGTCTTGGCGGGACGTCCATTAAGATTTTACTATGATATCGAAAGGAATCTCGTGATGGTCAAGTATAAAAATACAAATTTAGGTTATACACATTACTTTAATGGATGGAGAGCTTTGTCCTTTACATATCAACGATAAAAGCAAATGGCCATCGGAACAAGATTCACCACTTCTTACATGTATCTTTATAAAGTTGAGTTAATTGTGGAGGAACTGTTTGGTAGCATTTGGGAAAGTTTTGTCATATAAACCATGATGTACGTATACTCTGAGTTTATATAGAATGATCAAAACGAAACTAAATTGACTCAATCATGTTGGAAATTATATAAACCGCACACAGAAATATGTATATGGGACTGCATTTACAAGTGACATGAAATTTTGGACCACAATTTTCACCTGTTGCTTGTCACCCGTAGAATATGGAGCATTTTGCGAGTTTGGAGGTCAATCCTTTACAAGAGACGTTTCTACTCTGATGTTCTCCTAAACTGACATGCACAGAATAAGAAAGCTCACAAATCAATTTGTAGCTACTCCATATCAACCGGACATCCTTTTTAGGACATGCCAAACACAGCCCCAAATGCATTTTCAAACAAGCTTAAAGGTAAAGACCAGTATTGGAAACGCCCCAATTTCAAAAAATGAAATGGAAGCTCTCATTACCAATCATGTGAAAGAATATGTTTTGACTAATACAGGATGATACAAAATTTGCCGGGAAACCGCCTACTAATTCATATGTTTGGTAAATTTGTTTCTCTCATGGTCTGTGAGAGATATAGGGTAGTCCCATATACATATTTCTGTGTATAGTGCTTGTAACTTTACGAAGAATGGGCCACATTTCTTATCATTTTGATGATTCCAGAGCCTTGCAGATGCTAGATGCTAGATGATCAACCTTTTCTGATCGATTCCAACGTTTCTTTCACAATGCAATCGCAAGACCATAACTGGTCTTTACCTTTAATGGAACGCTTTTTAAGATATAAAAATGTATTCGGAGCCTCTACTGACAACAAAACAGTACACTTTACATCTATTTTAAAGGATTTTCACCACAGCTTGTTGACGAATTTCAGACGCCCAAGCCTTTAATACTTCAGCGGAGGGCGGTGGGGCATCGGCTTGTGACAAAGCTGAGGTGAGAAGATGCGTGAAGCGAATCATTGAGCATCAGCAGTTTTCAATGCCAGCATGCAAGATGGAACGACATCTACACTTTAAAAAGTGCGCAAAGGTCACCTTGATTACTTTAATAGAAAAGAAAAGAAAACCAAAAGATGTGTCGTCATCTACTCAATTGCCTTTTCCTATACAAATTATGTAAATTCAACCAAACAAAACACCAAATAAAACAAAACAAAACAATAAAGAAATAAAAAAAATCAGTAGTAAAAAGCATGAACAAAAATTGTATGTCACTTTTTTGTTACCATCGTCAAATTGTTAGCAACCATTACAGTTACATGTAGGCGCGATAGCTCAATCGGTAGAGCAGTGGTCTCGTAATCCGGTGACCCGGGTTCGAAACCAAGTCGATGTGCTAGTGCCCATTGGTAAGGCATTAATCCTTATTACCAGGTCCCTCGGACAGGACCTAAAGCCGTCGGCCGTCTGGTTGCTTCCTTACAAGCATTTATGATTTCTTAGCAGTCAGGTAAAATAACCACCACCACAATCATGTATATCTACAAGGTGAAGTTAATGTATAGCTATTCTGTAATTGTCATTGAACCCTTCTTTGAACTTACAATGTAGCTACATGTAATAACCATGACAAAGAATCGGGGGAAATGCGCTTCTTAGGTATATAGGATAAGTTTCGGAGATGTTTAGTATTAGCGATAACATTAAAATGTAACAATTCCATACACTTAACGACTTGGGTGAATTAAGGTCTTGCTACACAGGTAAAGGCCTTGAACTTTTGGCAAAGCCTTTTACAGGTGGGGTCGGGGTAGAGGGCTGTTGCTTTCAACTTTATGTTAAAGACATCAAAGTATAATCCTAGAAAAAACAAACGAAAATAAAAACAAAAACAAACAAAACAAGTGTTAGGCTTTTGATTATTTCATGAGTTCATCCCATTGACACCTCTTAAAACTGATAGTCGTACCATTACAAATGGACACTACACCGGAAAATGCGGGCAGGTTCTGTGTTTTATAATTAATAAGGTGATACTCTAAACTGGCCTCAAACTCAGACACCCAAGGTATTTGATGGGTAGTGTTAGTTTGGTTACCATAGAGACTGGTATCCATTGATGCTTAACACAGCAAGGATCGCATCACTCCATTGATGATGTAAAATATTCAAGGAGTAAGGATGCTAACATATCGGCCATCATTCTTTAGTGAAAAGTTTCGTAAGCTGTAACAACATGATGTTAGCAGCAAGAATTGAAATACTTGATTATTTAGCCTTGCCTAAATTGATAATACCAACAAATAATAAATTGCCTTCATCCATTTTGTTCGCATTCATGATTCTGACTTATGTACTATAATTATAAATTATTAATTTGTAAAACGCCTATGAATATATTTTTGTTATTTCCTTGTTGAAATGAAGAAGCAATATAAAAAAAGTGTTAAATATTTTTTTTTAAATTATGAAGATGTTGATACTACTGCACTACTCTTCCTACTACTACTACTACTACTACTACTACTACGACTTATAGTACACTACTACTACTACACTACTACACTACTACTACTACTACACTACTACTACTACTACTACACTATTACTACTACTACTACTACTACTACTACTACTACTACTACTACTACTACTACTACTACTAATACTAATACTACTACTACTAATACTACTACTACTACTACTACTACACTACTACTACTACTACTACTAATACTACTACTACTAATACTACTACTACTACTACTACTACACTACTACTACTATAACTAGACTTGAATTCGTCACTGAGACGAACTAGGTGATACGTATCCTAATTTACGTAATGAAGGAAAGGGAACTTTTTTGTTCACAATTGTCATTTTATAATTTGTTTTAAATATTTTGTATCACAGGTTTACCAAATTTTGAGTGCATATCCTGAATGGCTAGTTAGATACTAAACAATTAAATGTTTGACCTTTGACCCTTATTGACATATTCAAAACAATATTTTCGTGATTTAACGTTTTTTTTATTAATGAACCACATATTCTGGTCTCCAGGTTTGCAAAATTTCCAGTATGTAACATGAAGGTTATTGAGATATTCTGTCCTGTCATGTTCCACGTCTCCCAAGAACCTATGCTTTACAAGCTATGCTTTTCTATAGGTTCCTGCACACTTCACAGTTTTGTACTTTTCTTGTCTAGGTTTCCTTTTAATAACATGATAATAGTCGGCAAACATATTTGGTAATACATAATTTGATAGTCTGATTAATTTATCAATTACTATCATAATTTTTAATTTATTATGAGACAATAATGTCTTTTATGTATATTTTGTTATATGCATCGAATCGGCATGTGCAATGTGAAACCAATAAAATCAAACTCGATAACCTTGAATATTATCATCGGCGAGGAGGCAATAAGCAATCTGCTATTGTTTGATCCCCGTTGTTAGATTATTAATCATGTTAATAATGTCCTATTGAATAACGGTTCTTTTTGTCATAATTGATCCATTGCACTTAAGAGTTATCATGGTCATGTATGATTATTTTCATCTGAGGACACCTCCTCCCCACACACACACACACACACACCCACCCACACACGCACGCAAACACACACACCCACACACACACACACACACACAAAACAGTCATTAGCTATAGATATTGATTAATAAATCAATCCATTGTTTGGTAGCGAGTCCTAAGTTATACATACGTAATAGTTAGGATTGTCAGGGTTAGGTTCAGAGTTAGTATTAGGCATAGTGTAACGTTTGAATAGAACCAATGATGAATACATCACTTGGGTTGGCAAGGGAAAATAAAGATGACATGTATTGCATAAAGCTGGGGGCATCCGGTCGTGTTTCGAATCCCGGGTTCGTTTGGGTAAATTCAAGGATACTAAACCACTTCACCACAGACGTTTGTACTCTTGAGTTGCATGCGATGATTTCTCTTATATAAGTTCCCCTCTTTCCCTGTCTCTGCGTCCTCTTTCTTTGTAAGCACAGAATGCCTCCAACAAAATAATCGGTAGAAGAATCGAAATAAAATTAATAAAATCGATGAGGAATGGTTGTCCGTTATATGGAAATAACAATCGACAAGTTCGCCCATTATCTTCCAATCCTCTTGAAAAACGTTTTCAGTCTCTTCTCTCTCTCTATTTCTCTCTCTCGTTCTCTCTCGTTCTCTCTCTCTCTCTCTCTCTCTCACTCTCTCTCACTCTCTCTCTCTCCCCTCTCTCTCTCTATCTCTCATTCGCTCTCTCTCTCTCTCTCCCTCTCTCTGTCTCTCTCTCTCTCTCGCTCTCTATTACCATTTATTTCTCTCCCTGCCTATATATGACTTTACAGTTACACTCTAAATCGAAATCGTGTCAATACATTCCTCGAGAGCCTTTAAATGTTTAATAAGAGAAAATCACTGAAAGATGGAAATGGTAATCATGCTTTTGTTTGGTACTGACAGGGTAAGTTCCACTTTTCAGGGACATTTTCAAACCATGACGTCATGTCTTAAATTTCTTAAATAACACTATCCATTCTTACCCTACTCGAAATTCATTAAACTTTCATTTGATAAAATACTAAATTATTGATCCTGCGTAGATCAATCAGACACCGTGCTCCAGATTTATGGAATGCACTCCCAGACTCAATAAATTAATGAAAGCCTTAAATTCATTTAAATTTAATATGAAGAAAGCATTTCTGTCAGAGTACATTGTTTAATCTTTTCCCAGTGCTGATTAACTATTAAATACTGTTTCCAGATTTTATATAAACATCCATCACTTTATTTTATAATTCCTGTATACTAAAGGTTTTCTGAGTCAGACATTTTACATTAACATATTTTCATTTTCATTCTTATCATCATTATCATCAACATCATCACCATCATCATTTAAACACAAATCTTTTAGTCATCCACCTCGCCCCGAGAGTTCAGGTTATCAAGCAAACGCTTATGTGATAGCCCTTCTTCTTCTGCAGATTTATAAATGAATAATTCGTGATAGTGCGTTATCAGTTGCATTTGGTTTTAATGTCAACATTTCTGTTATTACTATATTGTGTACACGTTCAATATTTTGTATATGTTGTATCGTTGAAATGTAATTTGATTTGTATGTTTTGCATCAGAAAATGCATTCAATTCAATGCCTGTATTGTAATGATTGGGCTAGTTTGCAGGCAAAAACCCTTGTCGTTCGTTTTTCTTAACAGCGTCTGCACTATGAGACTATGCTGACGATATACTGCATAGTCTCTATACTTTAGCTGCTCAGGGCACAGCATGAGACTGACAGAGCTAGGCTCTACCCAAGGCTTGATACATTTTTGTGGTAAAGTGTCAAATTAGAGCCTGTGCCAGCAGACTAGGCGTGGTCGCCCCACGCTTTGAATATTTGACGCCCTTTTCTCCTGGAGACTTTAGATATACTAGCCTAGAAACCCATAAAAAGCACAAGGTGTTTACTTGTATATTGATGGCGTTCCCTTAAGACGTACTAGATGACCATGTAAATCGATAAATGAAAATAATTGAATAAAAGGGAAGTTTAATAACGATTTTTTTTTTCTCTCTCTCACTTTCTCTTTGCAGCTGTGAAAACAAACAAGTTGCATACTCAAGATAGACATAGGAAGGGAAAGGGAGAGAGGGAGGTGAGAAGGAGAGAGAGAGCATGGGAGAGAGAGAGAGAGAGAGAGAGAGAGGGAGGAGAGAAAAAAGAGAGAGAGAGAGAGAGAGAGAGAGAGAGAGAGAGAGAGAGAGAGAGAGAGAGGGGGGACTGTGAGAGAAGAGAGAAAGAGAAGAAATAAAATAAAAAGAGGAACAGAGGTATGTAGATAAATAGATAGATGGAGAGAGAGGGGAGAGGGAGGATAGAAAGAGAAGGAGGAAGTGGGGAAAAGAAGGAAAAAGAGGAGTAGAGATAGAGAGATAGATAGAGAGAAAGAGAAAGAGAGAATGTGAGAAAGAGAAAGAGAGAGAGAAGAGGGGGAAGAGAAAGATAGGGCGAGGGAGACTGTGAGAGAAGAGAGAAGGAGAAAAAGAAACGAAAACGAGAAGAAGAGGAAGATAGATGAATAGATAGATGAAGAGAGAGCGAGGGAGAGAGAGAGAGAGAGAGAGAGAGAGAGAGAGAGAGAAATAGAAAGAGAGAGAGAGAGAGAGAGAGAGAGAGAGAGAGAAAGAGAAAGAAGAGAATAAAAACTTTTGTCAAGAGGATGGGAAGAAATGGGCGAACTTGTCGATTGTAATTTCAATATAACGGACCACCTATCTTATCGATTTTTTTAAACTTCGATTTTCTTTTTTCGGAATACTGATTATTACTTAGGAGGGATTCTGTGCTTACTCGGATCGATCTAACAAGCGGTCTTTTGTTACAAAACAAATAGTCTGGTATGTGTTCAGAAGAGAGAGTTTCAATCAATCGATGAACATTAGGTCAGAAATTACGAGGACGTTCGAGAGAAAAAAATCAACCCAAAAGGCGAATTTGAATGCCATGTTTTATAATTCGTGTTCAGACCTTTAAGAAGTGATGGGCAAAGCTATGGAAATAGCTTTAGTTGTTATTTGGCAGTTCTTTGACATCGTGTTTTATTATGACGGTTTAACTTGTTTGCAATGATTGAATTAAAAAAAAAAAACTAATCACAAAATAGGTAAATTAAGAAGCATAAATAGTTAGGTAGAGCAGAAGGCATCTGTGATACTAGCAGAAGACAATTGGAAATGAAATTCAATTAAAGATATGGTCATTAATAAGATTGAAAAAAAGAAGTTATATGCTGATATTCAAAAAAAAAGTTCAGAGCAAAATACTTGAAGATATATTTATAATGAACTTCTCCAAGGAAAATTGACAATAATAAATAACAGAATAAAGGGAAAGAAAATAAAGGATGCTCTCAGAATAAGTACAAAATAAATGATGCTGTCAAATCGGCAATTGGAGAAAAAACAAAACTGTTGACTTGGAAAGAAAACATAGTGCACTTAATGAGCCTGATAAAGACATGATGCGAATATAGCAAGATTGAAATACCGCTATGAACTTTTTAAAAATAATTATAGAGTAAACATACATACAAAAGCAAATTAAGGGAGTAAAGAAAAGTGGCTTTTATAGACGAGTGGTCTTGATGGTGTAAGTTCATTTAATACAATCATGTTTAAATACGTGGTCTTTAAAGACAGGTGGTATTTCTATAAAAGTGGTCAAATAACACAGGTTTGACCGATGAAAAGTGCTGTCTGAACATGCCTACCACAGTACTGAATACTGGGATGACTTCACCTCCCATTCGAAAAAAGAGGGCGATCGATTATTGCTTTAAGATTCTTTCACGCATACGTATACATGGTGTAACTTAGGGTCATCATATTTCTGAAGTGTACTTAGAAACGCTGAAGTCATCACACACTGCGCATTAAAAGAAAAGTAGCGATATATATAAAGGAAGAGTTGATCAGTGCGTGGAGTTATTCGGTAGCCTGGTCGCCGCTGCAGCAGCTAATAGTGTCTTCTCTACATCATTAGCCATCGGGATCCTCTGTTGAAAAGGTCAGACGAGACTCATCCAATTGTTTGCGTTGGTAACTCCCGCCTGAAACATCGCTTTAGACGCGACTACATTGTTGCATGTTAACTTGCGGTTAGGAACATATTCATACCAATCACGTCAAACCACACAACATTCACTGCTTCACATCGGAGTATTGCAGCATTTTGATGCCACGTTTTGGGGGAAGAGGCAATTTTGCGACATAGCTACAGGATTAAACAAATTCTTCTGGTGTTAACCCACGCCGAATTCGACTATGAAGTACGAAGTGGTGTCGCCATGGGTCTTTCTGTTCGTCGTCATCGTCGTCCTGATCGACCAGGGTCGTGCAGATTCCAGCGTCCTAGACGAGGAGTAAGTATAATTATCCTCTTGACTCGATTTGTTATCACTTGTATTATACCAGCAACTCTGTGCAGGACACGAAAAGTAGGTCATCTTCTGCAGCTGTTATAAAACAATCTATAGACTATCATGATATTGTGATTCATTATGAAAACTTATGATAATGTCACAAATCCATATTTATATATAACACCTTCCATTTGATGTTCTTTTGCATTCCCATTGTTAGCCTAATATACAGTCAGGTCTATTAAAGTTGGACTAACGTGCATGCTACGTAATCAGTTGTCGATATGAAGGGCATGCAATTAGCCTCAGATAAAACCTACCCGTTCGCCAAGAGCATCCAATTTGATATGCATACACATTTGAATATATGCGGAACCCGGTCTACTTATTGTAAACATATAATAGCATGAGTATGACGGACGTTTATAATGGCAAAGTAAGTTCGAGTTTGAGTTTATTGGTTTCACATTTCACATGCAGAAATAATACAGATAACAAAATATACATAAAAGACATATTTACAGTAGGCTTGCGGGTGCACCATATGAGAGAGAGAGAGAGGATTGAGGAGTCATGGAAAAGGAATCTGACTCGGTGATCTTTCTTGGGGGTGCGTAGTCCTGAAAAGGACTGTTTGTTATCTTTCTTAGCTTATAGTGCTAAGGAGAACTATAGCGCTTTGAGAGGATGAGGGGCTCGACGTTTCGAATAGGTTGACTACCCGTCGCCAGGAGTGGCCATAATCGAGCCAATGGTGCACCCGCAAGCCTACTGTATATCTACATCACCATGCAAGCCGACACTTACAAGCAGCATCAAAAGACATATTGTTTCATAATTAAAAAAAATAATCTTAGCAATTGACAAATTAATCAGACTACAAAGTTACATATCATCAAATTTGTTTGACAACTATTCATTTAGAGGAAACCCAGACAAGAAAAGTACAAACTGTGAAATGTGCAGGAACCGATAGAAAAGTAGAGCTTGTAAAGAATAGGTTCCTGGGAGACTTGAAAAAATGACAGGGACATAAAACGTTTACTTTTAAAGAGACGTACATAATTAAAAGTGAGACGGCAGTAATATGACAAATAATTTGTTACGGGTTCAATAAAATAAAATACAGAAGAAAAAAACTACACTAAAACGAAGAGGAGTAACGAGCCAATAAATAGCAGAGTATGAACCTATTTCCACCACATGTTTGCACCACCTGAACGTTTATAAAAACCGAACACTAGAAGTCATGAATTATTCATTCCTTTCCTGTTAACCAAGGATATAACTTTGTAGGCTAATAATATATGATATATTAACATGTGAGGTATAAAAATATAGGCCTCTACAGACAGAGCTGAGAGCTGAAAGAGTGAGAGAGAGAGAGAGAGAGAGAGAGAGAGGGAGAGAGAGAGGGGGATGGAATGGAAGGAGGGGAGCACAATGGTAAGATTCACATTTAGCACAAGTAGAGAAGATGAGATACAAAAGACGTAAATAATTATAAAGAAGAAAAAGTGTCACACTGGGTTCTTCCATGTATGTGTATGAAATAACTTGATGCTCACGTTAAAGGTAAAGACCAGTTATGGTCATGCGATTGCATTGTGAAAGAAAAGTTGTGGGATCGATCAGAAAAGGTTGATCATCTAGCATCTAGCATCTGCAAGGTTCTGGAATCATCAAAATGATAAGAAATTTGGCCCTTTCTTTGTAAAGTTACAAGCACTATACACAGAAAGATGTATATGGGACTACCCTATATCTCTCATGGACCATGAGAGAAACAAATTTACCAAATATATGAATTAGTAGGCGGTTTCCCGGCAAATTTTTTATCATCATGTATTAGTCAAAACATATTCTTTCACATGATTGGTAATGAGAGCTTCCATTTCATTTTTTGAAATTAGGGCATTTCCAATACTGGTCTTTACCTTTAAGTGCATTTCGCATGTAAGAATACAGATTTTACAGTTGTATAACGGGATGTGTGGAATAGGGTCATTATTGACCGCCCATTGATCCGAAGTCTCTACTTAATTTAATTTACATACACTTATTATATTAGAGCAATGCTATCTTGAAAGCTCATATGCCACGAAGGCCATATGATAGACTGCTGTTTACCATATGAGCATTGTGAATTTATGAACACGAACAGACACACACATAGTCTACATACATATGTTTGGATCATACATAAGAAAGTAGGGGCATTGTGTTGTTTGATACTTCGTAGGGCCCAATCGTTGCAGCAAATATACCTGAAATATGTTACTACTACTACTACTACTACTTCTACTGATACTACTACTATTACTACCACTACTACTACTACTACTACTACTACTACTACTACTACTACTACTACTACTACCACTACTACTACTACTATTACTACTACTACAACTACTACAACTACTACCACTACTACCACTACTATTAATACTACTTCTACTACAACTACTACCACTACTATTAATACTACTTCTATTTCTACAACTGCTCCCATTAACAAGAATGATAATACTAAAAATTATAACAAATAAAAATAGGAATAATAATATTAGTAGTAATAACAACAAGAACAAGACATTTACAAATAATTATAGTATTGATAATAATAATGTTAAATAGATTGAACTCTATCGAAGAAATCACAGACAAAGATAACATGAAAACATTATGAAGGATGTAAATCACCATGGTTTAGGACGACGAGGTGATTTAAAAATGCATTACAAGTAATAAAGATAACACTAACAATATATAAATACATAAGTAGTAATGTGAAGGCATGAATAACCTTGAAGGTTGCTGTGAACCCCATTGTGTATTCGTTTAAAAAATGACCTAGTCCATCACCATGATCAGATGATAGCAGCAAGAGTTTAAAAGGACATCCAACTGTGCTGGTGTAGATGATATCATTCCTGAGACCCTTGATCTATTAACTGTTACATCCCACTTGGCTGAGGCGGATCTCGGGGAAGGATTGTTGGGGCGGGGGGGGGGGGGGGGGGGGAGTGCCCCTTAGGAGAGGGAGGAGGAAGAAAACTCGGTGACTTTTCTCCCCCCCCCCCCTTTTTTGTGCTTGCCAGATAACTCTGGAGCCAGAACCCGCCACCGAAAACGTATTGACTTTTGTTTGTTTTGTCAGGGAATTTTTGGAATTGTGCCCCCCTCCCAGATAATTCAGCTCCCCCGAATTCCATCCTCCTCATTAACCATTGCCCTTTCCCACGCATGGAGTCACTCAACATCACTGAATGTTTTCATGTGATGCGTTAATTAACGCTCCTCAAAGGCGGCGCAAACATGCTGTGGAAAAAGAAGAAAAAAGGTGACATCGGTTCCCGAGGCAAGAAAATGTTGTGCACCGTCCACATAGACGCATAATCATCTTGAAATTGCATAGTGGACGCAGTTTTTAATCAAAGCTGATGCACACAATAATTATGCTTTAAGCAATGCACGAGCAACGCGGAAGCCTTCTCAAAGGGTATAACGCTGTCAGACAAATGGCCATATAAATTAAGCGAGTTCGTAAATAGCCACTGGAGTCGTATGACGTCAACGTGTCATAAGTCACATGAACATGAACTCGCCCGTTCACTCGTACGCTCTGCGTAATGTACATAGGGCTACGTGAAAAAAATGTGCAGGCGTTCTTCCTACACTGTTTAGTGTATGTTTTACCGACGGTTCCCCGTGATTTCTGTCTTTTTATTCATCGAAAATTCCTACAACAGTTGTTGGAATGGATTGTGGAGGCTCCTTCGATAGATGATGTGGACCGTCAATCAAATTTCTCATAGAGGGGGACTCGGATCACGAGGAGAAAAGCGAATTCTCGTCTGAAATTTATGCACATATTTCAAAGTTGTATGGATGTATTACTAAAACCAAGACGTATACTCTGTTTAGCTCTTATTCAATGTTTATTTGACTATGCTAACCCTGCATGGTATAGTAACATAAACAAGTCAGATCAAAAGAAGTTGAAAATTATACAGAACAAAGTGGTGAAATTCATCAACTGTTCTGGTCAAAGTTGGCTACATCGAACTTTCTAAAGCTGGTTTTCTTGAAGTCGACCAAAGATCAAAACAACTCGTATTGTACCACGTGCATACCATATATCATACTCGGTCGAATCATTATATTCGATCCAACTTCGATCTTGTTACTGACTTACATGATTATAATACAAGAAATAGCCGATTCAACTTTAACTTACCAGAAAGAGTAGTACTGGAAATTCGTTTTATTACATTGCCATAACACTGGAATTCCCTTCCGAATGATATAAAGGAAATATAAAACCTTGCTCGTTTTAAGAGAAAATTAAAGAAATACCTAACACTTGACATTCAGAGGAGGAGAGCAAATGACATGTTATATGATAGCCTGAATACAGATTTTTTTTCTTCTTCTGCCTGTTCATACTTTTTAATTTTGCATATACTTATGCTTTGGTACGTTTAGAAATTCTACATAATTATTCATCATTATTTTCCTCTTCTTCCTCCTCCTCCTCATCCTCTTCATCCTCTTTTTCTTTTTCTTCTTCTTCTCCTTCTTCTTTTTGTTCTTGTACTTATTATCATTTCTATCGTAAGTTTAAAGGTACTATGCCCCTTTTGCAGCCAACCTCAAATTCTGTAGAACTTTGCAGGAATTAAGAATATGTCATGTATGTCCTGTCTGTGTAATTTAAACGTTAGCAGTGTCCTAATATTCAAATTACGCAAGGAAACCTGTTTTTACTTGCTAGACTTCACTGTCAGACACTATTGAGTGACTGACTTGCTTTTTCTTCTTTGGTAATAACAAACATAAAATGAGCTGTAAAGGATACATGAGCATTTGTCTACATCAATAACCCACTTCTTGTGATGGCCACAATTAACTGATTGAATCTTTGCGCAGCATAAAACGTATGACCATTCGGTACAATGGTCTGAAAAATCAAGGCTATTGCTTATTGGCTCTATAGCTCCTAAGTCGATTTGACAACTAATAGTCGTTATTTTCCAACTTGAAGACATTTTCAAGCCCCACCTTTTTTAGGGAAGTTCTAAATTAGTATTATCTTTCAAATGCCGTTGGATTTTAACCTTTTCATTTTTTTTGGCCTGCAAATGGGACATAGTACCTTGAAAGTTGTTAATATTATCATCATTATTATCTTTAATAAGTTTTTTTTGCCCCCCCCCCTGACCACAAAAAAAGTAAAAAAGTATTTCAAAAAGTTTTTAAAAAAGGAAAATTTTCTCACGAATTGTGAAAAAAATGCTCTTAAAGTTCTCCTATGCGAACTTTCCTCTGTGAAATGCATAATAAAATCGTTTTCGAGGGTTGGCAATGAAAATAGATAAACAGTAGAAACAGACCATGAATAAAGAAATAAACAGCTTGGTTGATTTGTTTCGAAGCATTATCTTTAAAAACCCGGACAGCTTAAACTGTATTATCCTTATAAATAACGTCTATAATCACTCTGAGATGGAATATAATACCAATATCAATTGCATTATGCAACGTCTAGACATAAAGGTCTTATTTTTCTCTTCTTATTCTTCTTTTACAATTCGAAGCATTACATGGTGTTATGTACTATTACTTAAGGTACACGTTTGATACTCGTTGTATAAGATTCCAAAGCAAGTTTATTAATCCTGTTTTTCTACATACATCAATGCCTCTATTTAAACATACTTGGAATCTAGTCACGCTTCGAAAAGTTCGTGGCCTAGCATTGTGTTTCTGTTGATGATCAAATAAAAAAAAGCATCCTTTATAAATCAGGGACAGTGTGGAAAAAACACATAGTATAGAAGCAGTGCAATTTAAATATCAAGGGATGGATTTAGAGGTTATTTTAAATAGTGAAGGACTTTAATAGGCCTACTAGATAAATTGGCTGGACTAAAAAAAGTAAAAAATCCATTAAACGTGCGCTTAGGTGGATACAACTTTGGAAGTTAGGAAATGTTTTTTCAGAGTAAAAGTGTCCGTGGATCCGAGTCCCTGGGGACTTGGATCACGATAATGCCGATAATACTTTAACCCTAAAAAGGCCGGGCTATTTGAGGTCTTAGTACGGCCGGAGGGGGGGGGGGCATTATGGCCCCCCCCCCATAAGATCTCCGCAAACAATTGCACGCATGTCAAGTGAAGTGTATAGAAAACTATGATAATTTCATTTTTTTGAAAAATTAACTCATTTGCATATTTATGGTAATTTATGCAAATAAGGTCATACAAATCACATTTTTACCCATAATTCATATATTATTCATATTTAAACATTCTTTTTCATTAGACCATTCTGAATAATAATACGACAACAAATTTTGGAAAAGCCAGCTTATTCCCTATGTTATCCCTTGTTTAGATAATTTCTTATGCATTTATTGTTTTTTAAACTTATATATTTTAATGTTTTTGTTGTTTTATTTCATTTCTAACTACAATTCAACTATTTTGACTGCCAAAACAACCACCTAAACTTCAAACAAGACCCAATAACCCATGTTTGATCTGTTTTGTACACAAATCACGAAAATAAGCGATTTTCGGGCTGACATGCAAAGACAAAAGGTCACATGACCTTGTAACCGTAGGTTCGATTTTCAAAAAAAAAATATTTTAAAAGTTGCGCAAGACTCGAAAGAAAAAAAAGTCAGCGAGCGGCGGGGCGCCATCCATATGCGTTCCCGAACAATCAGAAAAATCGTGGAGGGGGGGGGGCATTATGCCCCCCCCCCGCCTTATTAGGGTTAATGATGACCAGATTCCAAATAAAGTTTACTTGGCAATGAAAATAGATAAACAGTAAAAACAAACCATGAATAAAGAAATAAACAGCTTGGTCGATTTATTTTGAACCATTATCTTCAAAAACCCGGACAGCTTAAACTGTAACTTATAAATAACGCCAATAATCACTCTGAGATGGAATATAATACCAATACGAATTGCATTATGCAACGTCTAGACATAAGGGTCGAATCTCAACTTATTGTTCTTATTCTTCTTTTACATTTCGAAGCGTTGCATGGGATCTTAATCCTGTTTTTCTACATACACCGATGACCAGATTCCAAGTAAAGTTTACTATAAAGAACCAATTCCGACATTCAGAAATGATTTTCGGTGACTGATGTGTCAGATGTGATCATTCACAAAGGAAAGGCCAGCACACAAAACAAAACAGTTCCTCCCTCAGCTCTCTTTATGTTCATGTGACCTTTGGAAAAGTTCGTTCACGATTTTGGCGCATGCGCAGTGTGCAATTACGAACTAGCTTATTAAAGATCTACATCTATATATTACATGTATGTCATTTTTAAGATTAGGTCTTCCCCGAATTGAAATATCTTCAAGCATCTGATTTTGTCTCTTTTCCGCTGATACTGCATATCTTACTATTTTCACAGAATCCACTGAGCTCATTGACTCCTAGAACCGCGTGACTCCAGTATTTAGCCTATGAGAATGGAACAATTCAGCAGTCAAAAGGTTAAAGGCGACGATAGGCTGATATTCATTCCATGTGCCATTCGTCATATTAACTTATGATAAATTTATCCCACCCCTCTACATAACGTAAATCGGATGTCCTGTAAAAATCTGGATACTTATCTCAATCTATTTACCATATTCACAAAGTAATGATACCTCGATTTGACATCATATCTGCATCAATGCATGTGACCATCCTTGAAATTGATTGTAGTAATATCAGTATTTCAGTAATTCTCATAGAGACTTAAACCTTTTTGTTGTAAATACTACTACCACTACTGTTACTACTACTACTACCACTACTAATACTTCTACTAATTCTACTACTATTACTACTACTACTACTACTACTACTACTACTACTGCTACTACTACTACTACTACTTCTACTACAATTACTACTACTACTACACTAATACTACTACAACAACTACTACAACTGCCACTACTACTACTACTACTACTACTACTGCTACTACTACTACTATTCTACTACAATTACTACTACTACTACACTAATACTACTACAACAACAACAACTACTACTACTACTTCTATACTACTGATGATGATGATGATGATGATGATGATGATGATATGTTAATGATAATAATAATTATTGTAATACAACTACTACTGCTGCGCCTAATAATAATAATAAAACAAATATTTCAAAACTAAAAAAAATATTGAATATAATAAAATTAAACAAAGTTTACATGCAATGCTTGTGTTGTCTTTAAACTTTTTTTTTTGCTATTCTTTTCCTTCAAGTTGATGATAGATTGATTCATGTGGCCTTGTAACACTTCCTCATCATTTCTGGACACATTTTGAAAGAATGAGAGTAGACAAGGTTGCCAGAAAGCAGACACAAATGATGTCCTTACCCGGTTCTCCAACCCTGGCCTGTCACTCTGAGCTACACCAGTCATCAAAACAAGGATAATTGCGTTTACAGGCGGCGTTATGGTTGTACGCACCCCCAGTAATAATAGGCTATTATCGTATGAATGTAATCACATTTAATGGATGCGTCTTTGTGAAGTTTCTCAAAACAACTTATTTCATTTACCTCTTAATTTTTTTTTTATCTCTTTAAGTCAGAATGCATAATTGCATGTATTGTTTGTTGAAAGGTAGGACAAACATTACGGCTTGCTCTACCTTATAATACCAAATGTATGCAGTTTGCATTCTGACTATTGAAATACAATTATTCTTAACAGGTAAAAAAAAATCATTTGGATTGAGGCTTTTCACAAAGATGAATGGATTAAATTTGATTATATTTCGAAAAATTGCATATTGCTCTGCCTCAATGTTGTGTACACCTACCGAATTCTAGCCCTGGACCAAACATGTACCTAACCCTAACCCTAATCCTAAACCTAACCTAAAACCTTATTCCAACCCTATACATATAAATCCTGTATGAAAGTTTTCTGTATCGTAAGCCTGTATCATTGACGAAATAAGCCCGGAGGTTGACGCCTTAGCATATTTCGGAGAACCCTCTTGACTATTAAAGCAGTGCCTATAATGTATGAAGTGTTCATGATTTTTCTTAACAGGTTCGAAGTGTTGGTCATTTATAATTTAGTTCAAACACGTATAGCAGGGGCACTTTCTCAATTTATTGCTTCTTAACACGTCATTAAACACCCCCAAGTTATAAATTATTGGAGAGCGAGTGGATTTCCCTTTAAATTACGTGTTATGAATACGGATAGCAGTGCAAAGCATTGATGAATGATTAAATGCAAATTAATAGTAATGGCACTAATGTGGATTTTTATAGCGCTTCTAAATACAGAATACCGTCTCTCATAGCTTTTCATAGTATTACCCCTGTCATCGGATTCATTCATGCACAATGTGCAGCATCTCAACTCCCTGCGGAGTATTCTTACCATAAGATCATGTGGCAATTACTTACACAAAGGCTTTCGTCATCCTACCAGGTCCCCTTTTCTCTTCTGGGTATGGAGTGGGATAAACATTGAATTGTGGAATTTAGTGTACAAAATAAATAGGTTATCATTTTTGAATTACATATTTTAAACACCATTAGATTTAGTAAATGTCCTAATCGATATAATCATTACAATTTTAAGTGCTTCGACAGATTAAACATGAAAACACATAGCATGATATCATAAAGTAAATTAAGTTAATTACTTGAAAACTTTTTAAAATGTCGGTTATCCAAGTGTTGATATTACAGGCGGTATTATGCTGCTTTTCATATTGAAATGAACGACTCCAACACCGTACTTTCTGAACCCACGAATATATAAAACCTTTCTCAATTTTAAGCGGTATGAGGAACCATAATACGCACTATATTAACGCAGGAAATATATAAATGACATGTTTGATTACTGAAATGAATGAGTGATTGCGAATTGATATAGGTTCCATGAAAAATGGCACAACGCGAGATTGCATATCGAACAGGAAATTATAATTCATATCAAAAACAAAAATCTTATTTACGACAGAAAAGGTTCCTCGCATAAACGCGCGTGCAGGAAGGCTCAAAAAAAGGTCAATTTTAATGTAACATATACGTTGAAGGCATTCAATGCTTACTGAGGTGAATTTCATAATATGAAAATGGAGACAGGGGGATAAGGAGACAATTTGGTTTTGATAAGGTACGGCGCGGGAAAGAAAGCCTAGAGACTTGGATGTAATTATTCGTGAAAGACAGAAGTCACTCTTCAGGCATTATTCATTTGCCGAATACGTGTCATCTTTCGAACCTTACTGCACAGTGAGTCAAAACTGCATGAAGCGAGTATCGGTTAAGCAATCTACATGATTATATCATTTGTTAAAGGTATAGACCAGTTTTGGAAACGCCCCATTCTCAAAAAATGAAATGGAAGCTCTTTTTACCAATCATGTGGAAGAATATGTTTTGACTAATACGTGATGACACAAATTTTGCCGGAAACCGCCTACTAATTGATATATTTGGTAAATTATTATTTCTATCCGGACCGGATAGATATCGCGCACGTGTCGCTTAGTCCCATATACATCTTTCTGTGTAAAGTGCTAGTAACTTTACTAAGACTGGGCCAAATTTCTTATCATTTTGATGATTCCAGAATCTTGCAGTACACACCTGTACTTATATGCTAGATGATCAACCTTTTCTGATCGATTTCACAACGTTTCTTTTACAATGCAATTGCATGACCAGAACTCAACTTTATCTTTAATGTCAATTGGCATGATAAAGCTGTGTTAAGTTCAGTTTGTTAAAAAAGGGGGAAATAAACCGGTTGTTGGTTTTCTTATTCATCTCAAAAAGCAAGATGGAACTGGCTTTACCTATGAAGGTCATCATTCAGTAACGAGTCTAACAGTTTCATACACATGAACATATTTTAAATGCAATTTCTACTTTAGACATTGATTGGTTTAAATAAAATTTGAATTTACTGTCTATATCTTGGCCAATGATGCTGCAACATTTTCATTATTTATATTATAGTTTATAAGAGTAATAACAAAATGCAATTTACTGTTGTCATACACTGAAATAAATAGAATTCCATTTAATGAAGAAACTGATAATACGAGTGAGAGCCACATCTCAAACCATAACGTGCCATGAACTGCTTTGGGGTACGACGCCTCTTTCATCCATGTAGACACGCTTTAAAGCACGAACTCAAGATTGACTCCAGACCTATGCATAATGGGTTTATACTGATCTCAGTAAATTCGGTTTTACTGAAAGAGTTGGGGGCTTAGGTAAACTGACTCTCGGAGAAATAAACAAAATACCAAGAAACCTACTATACACTCTGAGCAAAAATAGCTTTATTGACAGCAGTAGATTGAGCTACAGCTTTAAGTCGGTGACAGAATCGTGTGAACATCGCCCGGTAGAGGATTATAATCCGCTATTGTTCGCACGTCATTCTTGCAACTACAATTACTCTGTGTCGTTTCCTTTATCATTTAAAATACATTGATTATGTTGAAAACAGTAAGTGTGCTGCTAGGACTAGTATAATGGTTGTTCTAACAACGATTAATTAAATCGATACAAGAGTGCAAAGAAACAAAGTGACATTGTAGGTTCAAATTGTTTTCTACAGTTTCGAGATTGCAGAGCAACTACTAAATTTTATTGAATGCCTTAGGGGGAGAGAGAGGGAGGAGGAGGAGAGAGATAGAGAGAGAGAGAGAGAGAGGGGGAGAGAGGACGGGAGAGGGAGAGAGATATATACAGAGAGATACAGAGAGGGAGAGAGAGAAAAAAGGAAAAGTGGAGAGAGTGTGAGAGGTAGAGGGATATGGGGGGGGGGGGGAGTGAGAGAGAGAGAGAGAGAGAGAGAGAGAGAAGGGAGATAGAAAAAGAAAGATGGGAGAGAATGGGAGAGGAAGAGGGAGAGAGAGAGAAAGGCAGACAGACAGACATAGAAAAGTATACTTAGAGAGAGAAACAGAGAGAGGCAGAAAGAGATAGGGATATGAATAGGGACCCCGATGTTAACGGGGTATTACAGTCATCGTCCCTCAGTAAGTTATGAGACATGCATGAAATAGGCATGTACATAAAACACACATACATGCATGCATCACTGTCAAATACACTTTTTACACACGGGGCGCCATTTTGATTGCGTCAATACATGCGCTAATTTTGCCTATGAAAACAATAACTGGATGCGCCGTTTGAAATACAACGCAATGCTTGCAGTGTTTTCCATTTACATTTTGTGTACAATGTCACATCACTGACTGGCGCGTCAAAGAACGCACCAGTCAGTGACGGGGCCCTACGTCTAAAAAATGACGCACCGTCTGCATTTGGGCGGAGATAAATAAGTAGCTGATCAGGGCCCCGTCTTATAGAGATTTGCGATTAATCGCAACTTATTTGCGATTGATATCAATCACAAATATGTACATAAGAGATAGGAGACTGTAAAGTTACGATTGATTCGGATCAATCGCAACTTTTTTTGAAACGGGGCCCAGTACTACAAAATCGAAGAAAAGATATTGAACCAAATTGATAACAAAGCTTTAGCCTGTCTGTGTCCGAATGTGTACATAGTGCATAAGCGTAAACTACTCTCAGTCACCTTTGTAAAAAAAAATTGTCGTTCGAATCCGTCGAACATAACTTTGATTGCACAAAGGAAGAACACATTAGTCATCCATGATGCAAAGTGGGCAAGCATTTTCAATATTATAAAGGGTCAGTAGGAATGGGAGGTTGCGTTTTATATTTTTTCTTTCATTTGGCCAGGTGTCTACTGTTCGTATAACTTTTCCTTTCTGATGAGCATTATTTATCTCTGGTTGTCTCTTGTAAGCTTTCATAATCCCTTATTAAATACCAGCAGTCGACAACTAGTCCTTCGAGTGTTGTTATTTTTTATGTATATGAGACATGTGTACTTTTCATGTCATTAATATTTTATGTATGCTAGACATGTGTACATTTCACTTTGCTTATATTTCATCATGTGATCCATCATACATTTATGTTGATACGATGTGATGTTTAATTTGAAATGAAAAGGATCAATCAAACATGAAATACATACAAATAAGCGTAAATGTTTTTTATTCCATGATATTCGACAAACGTCTAAATTACGTTTTGTTTACCTTTACATTACAGTGCTTTGAGACTACAGAACCAAACGGCAGAGATCTTGAACCGGATATTTGATGGTTATGACAAAAGGCTGCGTCCTGGTTTCGGAGGTCAGTATGAATGGTGTTGGAGAGGGACAATTCATGCTGCGCATGTACAAAATGAATAGAAATCCTAAAATATTTTTCTTTCAATAAAAACGTCTAGTTTTCGTTTTTTCCCCTTATAACTCATCTTAAATTCTTGTTAATAGTGGTTCAATAAGTAGCCTTGAATAGTGAAATACAAAAGAATACAATATCCAGATGATAAAACACACAATATATTTGTAGATCAATTGAAACAGATGAACTAAAATACCCTTTTTTGTTGTTAGAGGAAGAGAGGAACATTGAAATGGAAATTGATTATTTATTGTCAATTCAAAAGTTTTTTTTTCCATTGGTATGTATAATTTTACCAATCAATTTACAAATAAAGGATATCAATAACCATAGACAATCACAGCAATCGATGACGGTTATAATGCAAATGCTTTTCCGTTTTCATGAAAGAGAAATGGTTTGTAAGGCTTTTATGCAAAAGATTCAATCTCGAACAGTCTAATATTGGCTTTATTTTGTGGTATTATTATCAATCTCAGTATATAATAGGTGTAAGATATTGCATGTAATTTAGGTATTTAAGTAACTATTCAAGTAATATTAAATAATAAGAAAATAGTGTTTACAAGTAGATAACAACTGTGCAAATTTCGCAGAGATCTTTCCAGTCGTAGCTGATTTCAGAATGCTACCCCCTCTCCACCCTCCCCCTTTATTCCTGGTCGGTTAAAAAATGGTCCATTGCAGCTTTGACTGATTAATGGCCCTGAGGAAGAAAGACTGGGAAATTATTCTTCACACTTTTCCACATTTTTAAAATCTGTTTTAATTGCTTTCTCCTATCTCCGATTTTGTTCGCAGGCCCTCCTATTGATGTTACTGTTAGCATGTATGTGTACAGCATGGGTCCCATCACCGAGTCCAAGATGGTGAGACATGTTTTAATATTTCAATATTGCTTCTGGCATTTTTAGTCAAAGTGGTGTGAAAAGAGAATAAATTTGATATTCAAATGTAAATATGCGGGCATAGAGGCGTTAAACCTTGAATACACACGGGATTTAAACAATTATATCAATAAAAAGCCTTTTGAGAGGTCATGTGTATGAATATAATATTATGGGTCAAAACAAAAATGTATTTGTATTAAATTATATTGTCAAATGAACATATATTTAGCTAATCTGTAGTAAAAAAAAAAAAAAAAAAAAAAAAAAAGATCTACCGCAACTATACGAAGTAATTATTTTAGTTTTGTGCTTTAATATCATAACATTGTACGAATGTAAAATAGTAGAGTTTTCGTGGTTTAGTGGTTCATTCGCTTGATTCTAAATCAAAGGGTTAAGGGTTCGAATCCCATCACAGCAATAATGTTCTTTAGCAAGACATTAATCCATGGGTGCTAATCTCCACTTTGGAATAAATGGGTACCTATGCCCATTTCGCCAAACTTGTCATCTGTGACAAATGACAGTGTTTGTTATAAGCTAGTGAAATCCTTGCTTTTGATTGGTTATCAGCAGATTTGTCACTGATTTTTGTAAATGTCATTGAAAAGAGGCTTTGTGAAACGGTCCCTACATCATTAGGCCGCCCTGCCAAGTCCGAGGTAATAACGTTGGAGCGCAAGGAGCGCCACGGTCCTTTATAAGGAAACATCGTATCAACATTTTTTAAATATTGAACGATATCATAATTTGAAGGAAAAACATAACACATTTCTGTCCTACGAATTCGGTTCGTCCTGCAGGAATACACACTGGACATGTACTTCCGCCAGCAGTGGCGTGACGAAAGACTACAATTCGATTCCGAGGTCGGCCTAGCACTCAACGCCGAAACCCTCGATAGTTTCTGGGTTCCCGACATCTATATCATCAACGAGAAATCAGCCGCTTATCACACCGTCCTCTACAAGAACTCTCTGCTCCGTATTGAACCCACGGGCGAAATGCTCTTCAGTACAAGGTATATAGGTGTTTTCATTTCATATGAATTATATTATTATACTGTATAATCCAAAAATGACAACATACCGTCATAGATATATTTTATACAAATGATACACAGCAGTGAGGGCATTATTAAGAATTACCCACACAAGGTACCTTTGGAACAGTTTAACACGCCCAAAGTGTTTGGACTGTTTTAAAGGTACCGAGTCTTGGTAATTCTACTAATTTGTTTTATAAGATGATGTTTTATTTGTTTTATAAAATGATGTTTTATAGCATGATTTTTCTAATCCGGTCATTAGTAAAATTACGTGTCAGGCAAAAAAATGCCTTGTCATGTGTACGCTCTCAACCAATCATTTGATTAGGAACCGCTTCATCATGTTATAAATATAATTACATACCTCTGCTCAGCATTGTCGCGGCAACACAACCTGCTCTATTTAGTAATCAAAATGATGATGACACATACAAAAGAAAGTAACATCAAAGCTACTACCAAAAATCCTTAACATATTACTTCAATATCCCGAATATGTAACCCCTATAAAATTCCCCACACCCAAGGTAAATTCTCATAATGAAATGGTTTTCAACCAATTAAAGGTACAGACATACTTACACAAATGAAGTGAAAATCGATGATACGTAATAATTAATCTCAAAAGGCTTGTATGAGCAGAACATATGTTAATAGCAAAACTGTTGTGTGATTCGTGTAATGAAAAGGGGTTTTATAGCCAGTTTTGCATTTTCCAGCGAATGTTTCGTTTTGGGGGTTGGTAGGTGCGTTTACGACACGCATTTGGTAAATCATCTTGCATGAAATGTATTTCGCTATTTGTTTTTATTGTTATATATAATGTTAATCTATGATACATGTATATCTTTCTTTTTTTCTTCTTTTTAAAATTCATTTATTTTAGATTAACTGTGACTGCCAGCTGCAACATGGATCTCTCCACCTTTCCTTTTGATAAACAACGCTGTTCCCTCGACATGGAAAGCTGTAAGTAGAATGAACCATAACATAAACAAAAACATTTAAATCGACAAATTTGAAAACGTTACATATTAACTCTTATCCTGCCACAGGGCTAATCCCCCCGTGCCAAAGCCCCAAATCCCCCTGTGCCAGATTGTTTTGGAGATAATCCTATTAACGCGATGGTTCTATGAATAGCGCGTGCAAAACACTAGGCACAGTCCAATGGGCATGAACAATAACTGCTATTACATATGCGTGCAGACATGCAAGAAGCAGAGGAGCAAAGGCTTGCTAGCGTGTACACGGCACCTAAACAATAGCGTGCTAGCAACCTTATGGCAGGCTATGAGTTAAGCATAAGTTTGTTAGTAATGACATGTTTTATTTTCTTTAAAATAAAGTTTCATTGTGTGAGTTGAGATTAAACAGTGTCTATACAGTTTCAAGGACATATTATTAATTGTGAATTATTATATCTAAATGATGACCAAAGTGTTAAAAAAGAGAACATGATCTGTAAGAATGATTAAATGTACATGCATTTATACAAGATGTGCAATTCATATTTCCACCAATGCCTGAACTACACTCTAAAATGCATTGAAATTGAATTATGAATTATGTAAATACAGAATCAGTACAATTTTTAATTTTGTTCAGTTTTGGAACGGACATTTAGACATTACAGTTATAATAACCCTCGTGTTTTCAAATTATTCCATTTTATTTCAGATGCATACAGTGAAGACGATGTTAAATTCAAGTGGCTTGAGAACGGTCCTGTCTACGTGGACCCTAAAATCTCACTACCTCAATTCAAGTTCCTAGACTCCAGTGTCCGGTCAAGAATCGCCGAATATTTCGGTAAGTACGGGTTAGAATTGTTTAAAGAGAATGCTGAATTCTGCTATAGGTATACACTATGATAATTTACAAGCCTTATCATTCATAATTTCATATACATGTACTACTTTTTAATTTAGTAATGTAATGTCCCCTAAAAAGCGATATTCTTCAAATGCCTTCATATTCGGAATATGACGAGGAATGGCTAAAAAGTGTGGACCACAGTCTTATGCCACATGCTTGTGTTGGTAGCCCTATATATACCCATATTCATATACCTGTATTAATATCATTCTAAAGTCTCGTCCATACATTCATCCATTGATTATTTATCTAATATAATCACGATTGGCTGCAATAATGCCTAATTTCACGTGACTTACATATTAAACAAAAAAGTTCAAAGATATTACGATATTACACAAGATACAGAATCTGAATAAAATATCACAGTAGACAATTATTCTTACGTACTATACATGCGCTATCCTCCTATAGTATCATGAAATCTAGTAACAAATTATGCCCGTTGCATACATGTATATACGGGGCATCATTTCGATTGCGTTATCATTGCGTTTGTATTCAATCTATTATAAACCCCCGCGTTACACAACTTTCGAATCCCCGCACATAAACCATCGATAAAGATCAGTGGCATTTTGAATCATCATCTTTTATTCATGTTGGTCATTACATGTCTCAGCTGTCGTAAGGCCTGTCGAATGTCAATCGAGCTTGTTGAATACCAACGGCATGCATTAGATCTTGTTCATGTAAAATGTATCACCTTATACATCTTCGGGACGTTTATAATGTCAGCCAGTCATGCAATTGAGATATTATGATCATCGCGATTACATTACAATGTTATTTACTGATGTAATTGAAGATTCGTGACATATCCATGATGTAATACCCAAAGTTAACTATCCTCCGTTGAATTACCATCAATTACAAAAATTGTTCTCCTCAGTCGGGAACTACACGGTCGTCAGCGCCGACTTCTACCTCGGCCGCGACATCACCTATTACGTCGTCCAGACCTACATTCCGTCGTCGATGATCACCTGTTTGTCTTGGTTGTCGTTCTGGATCAACCGCAACGCCGTGCCCGCCCGCGTCGCCCTGGGTATCACGACGGTTCTGACGATGACAACGCTGGTTGGTAACGCAGGCAACTCCCTCCCCAAGCTGTCCTACATTAAAGCAATCGACTTGTTTCTTGGTATGTTTCTTCAACAGACGTTTTTTTTTGTTCCCATATCGATAACGATGCCATGCTATTATTTCCTTATTTGTAACTTTTTTACCTCCTTAATCCTGTAGATTGAGATTTTAACAATAAGTCTTTCAGCTTAATCTATCAGATATTCTTTCGCTGCTTTTTCCTGTCTGCATGTCAGCCCGCCTTCGACATTTAACCTCAGCCCTCTTCTTTATTTTGCTTTTTAACCCTCTATCTCACTCACCCCTCTCTATCCTCCCGATTTAAATGTATTCATTTATTC
Source organism: Strongylocentrotus purpuratus (assembly GCF_000002235.5). NCBI lineage: Eukaryota > Metazoa > Echinodermata > Echinoidea > Camarodonta > Strongylocentrotidae > Strongylocentrotus > Strongylocentrotus purpuratus. The sequence goes on from NW_022145596.1 coordinate 20,235,558, forward strand.
ATTTTATTCTTTCTTTCCTTTTTTTGTCCCTTTCTTTCTTCTTTCGAATAGTTATTCCCCGTCTGTTTTTAACTGCCTTAATATTCTCTCGTTTCCAGATTCGCATCTGTAGCTTTGCTCCCTTAGTATTGTTTCTGCCTTTCCCGCCCCCCCCTCTCTCTCTCTCTCTCTCTCTCTCCCTTTCTTTCTATCTCTATTTCTATCTTTTTTTTTCTCTCTCTCTCTCCCTCTGTCTCTATCTCTCTCTCTCTCTCTCTTTCTTCTACCACAATCACTCTCACACACCTTCCCACTAATGATACATCATCCAACAGTTTCTGACACTCTGTCTTCGAACATTACCTATTCTATTAAACGAACAGCGGGGATATGACCTATAAAACCATGAACCGCGGGATGTAACATTATAAAACTTAAAGCTAACCCTGAGCTCCGGTATGGGAATCGTATTTCAAGAGAACGTGGCTATAATTCATTCTGGATTGTTTATCCTGCATTAGATTGATTGTTTGAACCCGTAATATAATAACAACTTCACAAAAACTTTCTGGAAATCATCTTCAATAAAACTCACCACTCTCATTTGCACATAGCGCCCTATGTGAAGCACATGATGTCGGGCTAGCTACTTACCCTGATTTCCTTATCTTTATATGCTCATTTCTCAGCCCCTATACTTTTCTACCAAAATCCTTTGGCAAAATAACGTTATTTATTTGTAATCTTGAACATTCACTGTATGTTCTGTTTGATTATGTGGGAATTTATTTTCTATCATTGCCAGAACTCAAGCTTATCTTTAATTACCTATTTTATTAAACGAACAGCGGGAGTATGAGCTATGTAACCATGAACCGCGGGATGTTCTATTACGTAAACAGTTGGGGCCTAAGATGTTCCATTAAATGAACAGCAGGACGTCATGTTCTACGAAAGAAACAGTTGCACTTTAAATGCTCGTTTAACCCTTTGCTTACTGGAAAGAGGTTGATCATGTACTAAGCCTATTGGAATAATAGAAACCAATAGCCAAAATGATGGGATGAACAGCACATGACCTATAAAACAAACGAGGTGACTTCAGATGCGCTGTTATAATTATAGCCTCCCAGCAATACAAATGTCACCAAATTATCAACGTTCAGTTATCGGGTCCAAAATTTAAAAGCAATCATATCAATTTATAAGAAATAAAAAAAAATTAATTAAAAAAAAACCTTTTACAAAAGCTATTCGTCGTGGTAGTTTTTATTTCTTTGTTCTCGTCATGTTTAAGTTTTCCTCTTTTTGTCTCGTTCAACCTGTTATTTCTATTATTACTTTTACTTTGTGCTATTTTCCGTGTTTTCTTTCCTCTTGAAGTATGCCATTATATTATTATTATCAATATCAACCATTTAGTTTTTCTTTGTTTTCGCATTTAGCATGGTCATATTGATATCGGTCAGAAATCATGACTTCATTTTCCCACTCTCTCTTGATAGGTATGTGCTATTTTTTCGTGTTTGCTGCCCTCTTGGAGTACGTCATCGTCATCTACTACGACCAACCTCGTTACAAGAAAGCCCGTGAACTCATGAAAGAGTTTCAAGACCATGAGCACGCAGCCAACAAGGAGGATTCAGCCAGGACAAATGACGTGGTAAGTCGGACAGCAAGGCAGAAGACATTTAAGGTCGTTTTTTGATTTGCCGCAATAATTAGGAATACGCTTTTAAAGGTACTATGTCCCATTTGCAGGCCAAAAAAATTAAAAAGTTAAATTCCAACTGCATTTGAAAGATAATACTGATTTAGAACTTCCCTAAAAAAGGTGGGGCTTGAAAATGTCTTCAAGTGGGAAAATAACGACTATTAGTTGTCAAATCGACTTTAGGGCTATAGAGCCCAAAAGTAATAGTCTTGATTTTCAGACAATTGTACTGAATGGTCATACGTTTTATGCTGCGCAAAGATTCAATCAGTTTAATCTAGGCCATCACAAGAAGTGGGTTATTGATGTAGACAAATGCTCATGTACCCTTTACAACTCTTTTCATGTATGTTATTACCAAAGAAGAAAAAAAAAAAGTCAGTCACTCAATAGTGTCTGACAGTGAAGTCTAGCAAGTAAACAGGTTTCCTTGCATAATTTGAATATAAGGACACTGCTAACGTTTAAATTTCACAGATAGGACATACATGACATATTCATAATTCCTGCAAAGTTCTACAGCATTTGAGGTTAGCTGCAAAAGGGAAACAGTACCTTTAATAAACGTACTCTTTCTGGTTAATAACATGCCATAAATCATTAATACCCCTCTTCCCTTACTCCCCTCTTCTTTATTTAGTTATACAACTACTACTTTCTACCCAACGCCCATATTCCCCTCTCAACCACCATCAATCTCTTTCCCGTCTTCAGATCAAAATAATCATCAACAACAAAAAATATTCTTCGAAGGGGAACTAATTGATGTCGACATATTTACTGATAAATAATTATTGTGTGAAAGTTCCCTGAAAAATGCTCTCGTCAATCCACAAACTTATCAGAAGCTTACCTGACATAGCAACAGTTAATATAAACAATATAGATTCCATTCATAGTATCGAACTTAATATGTGTAATAAATAGTGTATAATTATGTCATCATTGAGGTTTCCATGAAGCAATTAAAGACTATCTTAACATACATAAATGAATATATAATAGGTCTATCAAATAAAATAAATGAAAGGATAAATGCACGGATAAATGAATAAAATAAACAAGTTTATAAAATGGCTCTAGTATTTTAAGCATCGTAATTGGTCAATACGCGTCACATGACATGTACAAATTTTTGATGCAAGCACGATTTTGCAGAAAAAAGCGCAAAAAAAGTTTTATAAAATGGCTCTAGTATTTTAAGCATCGTGATTGGTCAATACGCGTCACATGACATTGACAAATTTTTGATGCAAGCACGATTTTGCAGAAATGAGTGCAGAAAAAGCGCAACAAAAAGTTATATTGCACGTGACCATGGAGATCCAGTGCGCGCGCGTACGTGTAGTACGCGCTCCCTCGAGTGCATTGCAATTATTGTAGGCTACGCGTAGCTAATATTTTACGCTCCACCATGATCCCCAGCGCAACGTACGCGTAGCTTAGCTCTAGCATGGACTTATCAACTTAGACATAAAAAGCAAATTTTTATTTTACTTTTGCCTTGGATTTAGGCCTGTTTTGACTTTTGGATTTTATAACGAAGCCAGGAATTTCAGCTGTCTGATGTAGATTCGTCTCTAGACCCACAAGCCTGCAAGGTCTTAGTCTAGAACCAACCTAACTCTAGATCTAGATCGAACTCTCGTAGACTCTAACTTAAGATCTAAAGTTTCGTTTGTTGCTATTTGTGTCGCTATTTTATAAAACAAATAACGCACTTGACCAATTCGTCGCACGGCTGGCAGAAGGGCGTTAGCGCGCGATCGACTCGAAAACTACTTTTCGAGTTATTCGCATTTAAAGATTTGTTTTATATTTAAACTGCTTTCCGTCCCGAAATTTGGTTTAAAACTTAAAAGACTAATAGAAATGTTAAAGCAGAACACGACAAGACATTTTTTCCCGGAAATAAGTCAGTTTTATAAAAGTTTGAGGCGATTTAGTGCTAACGCCCTTCTGCTTAACGCATTATTGCGCATCTTCTTTCATGCTAAAGGGCGCAAGCCGCGTAACGCCCTTCTGCTTTGAGTAAAATAGATACGCTTCGGCGCGTAAAGCTTGTAAAAGGGCGTAACGCGCATGGTGTAGCCCGGATGGAGCGTGTTGTCATTCAGACTTTCTGAAATAAAAAGCAGACGCATGCAATTGTTTGTGATGATAAAATATCAAATTTGATTTTTCGTTTGCTTTTGTTTTAGCATTAATTAAAGGTAAAGACCAGTATTGGCAACGCCCCAATTTCAAAAAATGAAATGGAAGCTCTCATTACCAATCATGTGAAAGAATATGTTTTGACTAATACATGATGATAAAAAATTTGCCGGGAAACTGCCTACTAATTCATATATTTGGTAAATTTATCTCTCTCATGGTCTGGTGAGAGAGATAGGGTAGTCCCATATACATCTTTCTGTGTATAGTGCTTGTAACTTTACGAAGAATGGGCCAAATTTCTTATCATTTTGATGATTCCAGAACCTTGCAGATGCTAGATGCTAGATGATCAACCTTTTCTGATCGATTCCACAACGTTTCTTTCACAATGCAATCGCATGACCATTACTGGTCTTTACCTTTAATAGTATTAGGTTATGCTTTACGGATTTTGCTTCCAATATTTACAAAAAACTCATTAAATTTATCAGCAATTTATTTTAAATCATAATGTATCACGACAATTTATTGATTATTATGCAAGGGTAATTCTTAATGCATTAACCAAGTACATCGCTTATAATATCCAGGGTATTTTTCATGTTTCCTTAAACCTATTTGGAATTTCAAATAGTAATAATTACTTTATGCTGATTTCCGGAATTTATTCCCATGATTTCGAACTCTATTATATTTCCTCTTATTCGTATCTCTATACAAAGAGGTCAATATATTCAAAGAGTAATAGAGTAAAAAATGAAATTACACTGATCACATCACTCTGCCCCATCCTGATATTTATCTTTAATCCTTCACAGAATACAGGAAATGCATTAATTTGTTACAGAATGCCCTTTATGTCTACAACTGTATACTGTACGTTGTGCTTCATATGTGATTTAAGTTTGATTGGATATTGTTGTCAATGATCAAAAGTATATTTGTATACTTTTTTTGGGGGGGGGGGAGGGGGGGGGGCACACCAAGCACTATGTACAATTTCTTCTCAATTCTTTCTCTTTCTGTCTCTCTCTCTCATGCAAACAAGAACATCCCCTCACTCTCCCTCTCTCTCTATTTCTATCGATCTCTCTGTCTATCTCTCTTTTTTTTTCTCCATTAAACACATCTCATAATCGTTTGTTACCCCTCTTTTGCAGTTGCGTGTCTATCTTCTTGTCGCATTAGTCATTTCCATTCTAGTACATTACACTCTCGGACACATTTTTCCCATGAACAAATGTAACTATATAAGAATAAACCCTAAATAGCACAAAGCAATCAAATGTTAAGATGAACACTTCCGTCATGGTTATGACTGAATTTATTTCTTTGCAATATAACTGGAGTCCTTTTTGTACAGTTCATTTTACAATTCCATGTACAATCATTCAAAATTGATCAATCATAATGAATCATGATTAAATATAAAAATTGGAACTTATCTGTAGCACATGCTCATGGCAGAAAGAACAACATGGTAGCTAGCTCTCAAAAGAAAGTTTTGTATTCTGCGTTGAATCTGTTCTAGCTCTAGTGAGCTTTTGTAGCATATAGTTTTAAAAACTGTGCAGTAAGTTTACAAAAGAGAAAATACTTGAACAATATATCAGCATTATCAAAGGCAAATAAACAAAATTGTATGACAATAAGTGAAACTGTAGCACATGTTCATGGTAGAAATTACAACATGGTAGCTCTTAAAAGAACTTTGTGTATTCTGCAGTTAACGTACTGTGCAGTAAGTTAACATAAGAGAAAATACTTGAACAATATTTCAGCATTATCAAAGGTGATATAAAAAAAAAAGTATGACAATAAGTGAAACTGTAGCACACGTTTATGGCAGAAAGTACAACATGGTAGCTCTTAAAAGAACTTTGTGTATTCTGCAGTTAACGTACTGTGCACTAAGTTAAAAAAAGAGAAAATACTTCAAAAATATTTCAGCATTATCAAAGGCGATACAAAAAAGTATGACAATAAGTGAAACTGTAGCAGCTTTTGGGATCTGCACTACGTTTCCTGGCTCTCTTATTCTGTATTAGAATAAAAAATATAAAAGTGGTGGACGAAATATTAGTTTAACATATTCATGCTTTGAACTGTACAGAGTGCAAAATTCTATAAAAGTAAAAGTACTGGTGAAGGATGAAGGAGTCAACACTGCAGCAAGTCAATGTAAATGACTGTAACCTTGCAATCTGACTGGCATGTTTCTCTCCTTTTGCTTCTCCTCTCTTGCCTTGATTTAATGAACCAATACATTCACTCTCTCCCCTACCCCACCTTTAAACCCAGCCATCATCAAGAAATAAGGGAGTGAAAGAGAGAGAGAGAAAGAGAGATGGGAGGAGAAAGAAGAGAATTGCAGTACGTCTGCATGGTCATTTATCCCAGAACCCCTCCATCAGAGGGAAGCAGAGCAATTATTCCATTTACTCTGTCTAAAGAGATGTACACCAGCCATTTTCTGGTACAACAAAAATACATTTATCTTTTTCAAAGAAAATTCTCCACTCCCTGGGCAGAATTTGTAACAGGCAACCATTTTAAAGCTTCAGACTTTTACCTCACATTGTTCAGGACGTTCTCCAATATCTCTGTGTAGAAGCCACTCTCTGTAAAGTACACAAGAATAAACTTTATGACATAGAAATGTAAAACCCATTTTGAAGTAAATATTGTAGGAGAAATAAATGGTTCAAAAGTTAGCTCAAGAGGTTGTTGTTTTGATTAATGAATATTGTAGAGGTGTCTGCAACAGCATAATTCCAACAAACTGACTTATAATTCCTAAAGACAATGCCCACTGTAAACTACAAACTCAAATTGGTGACATTTGAGACATTAATATTTTTCAGTACTACCTTCACTGTCTGCTTGGATAACTTGAAACTATGTCAACTGTCTCCAGCACTTCGATTGCTAAGGGAACAACCGTCATCAATTCCAGAACTGTGTCGATCGCTGGATGATCTTCTGAAAACCTCTCCGGAATTTGAAGTAGATGCTATGGTAGTAAAAATATGTAAAGCCAGGAATAATATTATAAAGAGAGCACTGTAATATTTTGTAATATAGTTAGCATGATACCTTCATCTTTCAGCTTTGCCGCAGTCAAAACTTAAATATATTTGAACATATCCTGAAATTGTCATGGCAGCAATGACTTTAAAGTTAACGGTTTTATTGTTTTTGTGATTTTAAACAATTATCAGGGGGGGGGGGGGCAGATACTTGTAACTATTGCAACATCTTCAAAAAATGCAAGCAAACTAGCAGAAACAGCTTAAGGAATAATGTAACAATTATCATGGATTTATAACTTCTTTTTGACCATATCAATACTGTATAAAGGCTTTACGATAATTTATAAGGCATTTTTAGTGAAATCAACATAACGCTAGTTTAACTTACAGCATAGTTATTGTGGTTTGCACATGGGTCGTCCTCTTTGAAGTGGTGTTCACACAGGGAAACAAGACACTGGGAGCATGTACTAAACACTTCATGTAAACATATGAAATGTTGACACATTTGAACTTCAATGAGGCATGTCTATGAATAAAAAGAGAAGGTTACAAAAATATAGAAAACAAAGAAAAACTTGAATATCACTTCATCAACTATCTCAGTCTGGTTTATAAATAGGCCTAAATAACTAATATCATCGGTGGGGTGACAAAACCTTGTATCTCAAAAATCATGAATTTTCAGGAGAGCGAAAAAAAACTTTCCTGTCTCAACAAATTTAGTGCTGTGACACCGTCTTTTCTTTTTCAAAACTGGAATATTTATACAATTTGTAATGTCATTGTTGAAATACAGTAAAATAATAGTTTTTATATTTAAAAGTGAGTTACAAGGTTTTTGCGTTTATCTACATTGAGATACAAGTTTTTAGTTTTTATTCAAATTGAGATACGAGTTCTTACTTAAATTCTGAATGAGTTACGAGGATTTGGTTGAATAAGTTACGAGGATTTGAATACACTAACTTCGGTACTGTTAGGCCGTGTGTGAGTTACGAGAAAAAGGGATTACGTATCTTATGTTACGAGGTTTTGTCAGTGCAGCTTCAAAGGGGGTTAAAGTTACGAGGTTTAGTTTAAGGGTGTTTGTGTGGAATTTGTAAAAAAACAGAGAAGGCTTTCCATGGATTTATCAGGTGGTGTCGTAGGCCATTAGGTACACAAATTGAGATACAAGGTTTTGTCACCCCACTGACGATATATTTAACTTTACTAAATTGAAAATTTGATGAAAACTTTTTTTAAAAATGACACTTACTGCATATGAATAAAAGCTAACAATGATCATCAAATAATTTTGGAAAGTATGTAAGCCAACAATGTTTCTTTGTGACATTACTTTTCATTGCTTTACATCTCCATCATAAAGCCTACCGACACTCGGTTGATCTGGTAGAGGTCCATGATGTACAATGAAAATTGTTCAGAAATATTCATTTAGAAATCATGATACTGTATAGCATTTCAGTTCAATGATTGCTGTCATATTGTTATCAAACCAAACAGAATAGTATGTAGGCCAACACTGTTTCATCAATAGTATCATACATTACCTGTCATTGTGACCCGACATCTCCAACGTCAAGCCTTGGTTGATCTGGTAGAGGTCCATGGTCTACAATGAAAATAATTCAGAAATATTCATTTAGAAATCATGATACTGTCAGGGGCGTCGCTAGACCTTCTTCAGTGGGGGGGGGGGGGGGGGGGGGGGGGGTGTAGAGGCCAACGATTACCGACAAAACTAGCCACCAATTACCGACAAAATTAAATGTCCCAATATCTACAAATTTAACCCTATAAACCTGGGGTCAAAATCTAAATTGTTTTTTATATGAACCATCTATAGTACTTGTGTATGCGCAAATGGTCATTTTCCTCGACGACATAAATATAAGAATTATTTCGTCAACTAATTCGGTGGTCACATCCCGCCGTACTTGCAAGTGCGTGCTGTCTACGTGCAAAAACGTGTGCAAAATTTGGGTATCGGTACGTGGTGAGTACCGCCTCCGTACGGATTTGGGAGCACGCAGACACACCGTAGCACTTTTTAGGGAGGGGCGGTAGTGGGCAAGCGTATCATTTTTAATTGGGGGTGGGTGATACGCCTTAGAAAGCTTAGACGTTTCCTTAAATTATTAAGAAAATATGACAATTTATTGTACCATCCTCGACTGTTAATCCGTGTCTGAATTCAGTTTCTCCACCTTCCGCGGAAGCTTTGACGTTTCATTAAATGATGAGAAAAGCAGACGATTCGGTGTACTGTTCTCGACTCTTAATCCTTATCTGAATTCAGTTCTCCCCCTCCCGCGTGAAGCGCCAAAGTTTTGATGTTTCATTTAATTATTAGAGAAAGTAGATGATTCGTTGATATGCTCGACTCTTAATCCTTGTTTGAATGAAGTTTCCCCCGCTCGCGTGAAGCTTGGTAGTTTCGAAGTTTCATTAAATTATTAGAGAAAGAAGACGAATAGTTGGGCGTTTTTTACTCTTAATAAGCCCTAATTGTCTGAATTCAGTTTCCTCCTTTAACGCGAAGCGCGAAAGCTTTGACAGTTCCTTAAATTAATAGAGAAAGCATACGATTTGCTGTACCCGGCGTTTGCGACTCTTAATCCTTATCTGAATTCAGTTTTCCCCTCTCGCGCGAAGTGCGGAAGCTTAGACGTTCCCTTAAATTATTTGAGAAAACAGACGATTAGTTGTACCGTTTTCGACTCTTAATAAGCTCTATTTGTCTGAATTCAGTTTCCCACTCTCGCGCGAAGCGCGGAAGCTTTGACATTTCCTTAAAGACCGTCAATACTACTGGGCCAGAAGGGATTAGACCACACAGCGAGGTCACTGAGAGGTGGCTATTTCATTAACTCTCAACTAACATAAGAAAAAGAGGATCATGGGGGACCAACATGCACCGATTGGGGAAGTTTTCTATAAAGAGGGAGCAAGTAGCTACAGGTAGGACAGTGGGGCTTTACATTATTAAATAAAGCAGATAATTTGTTGTACCGTTCACGACTCTTAACCCTAATTTGTCTGAAATCAGTTTCCCTCCTCCTGCGCTTTCGCGCGGAAGTTTTGACGTTTCCTTAAATTATGAGAAAAGCAGACGATTCGTTGTACTATTCTCGACTCTTAATCCTTTTCTAAATTCGGTTGTCCCCCCTCCCGCGCAAATCGCGGAAGCCTAGATGTTTCTTTAAATTATTAGATAAAGAGGACGATTCGTTCTACCGTTCTCTACTCGTCTAAATTAAGTTTTCCCTCTCGCGCAAAGCGCAGAATTTTTGGCGTTTCATCAAAATATAGAGAAAGGAAGACGATTCGTTGTACTATTGCTGACTCTTTATCCTTGTTTGAATTTAGTTTCCCCAAAAATTTTAAACCTCTGATTTCTTTAGCTGATATTATAGGAAAGTGAAACTTCTAGAAAATACAAGTTTTGTAGTCGTAGTCACTCTCGAAGTCATCGCAGCGGATAAAAAGTCAGGGAAAAAAACTTGTAGCCGACCGACAATATAAACCTCACCGACTTCAAACTTCTGCATTGATATAGTACACGAGGATCGAGCAAGAATACCGACACAGCTGACCCGACACAGTAACATATTTACTTGTGTCTTTCTTGCTCCCTCGACGAGACGACTCCACCCAACAACCCCCTCTCTCTTTTACTCCCACTCCTCCTCTCTCAGGCTCTTACCTCCCCTCTCTCTCCTCTCTTTCACCCGCGTTTCTTTTGTTTCCCCCTTTTTTGTTTGTTTCTGTCTTCTCCTTCTTTTCTCTTTTTTCCTCTCCTCCCTCTTTTTCTTTTTTCTCTTTCTTTCTTTTATTTTTTCCCTTTCTTTCCTCTCTTTTCCTCTTCTTGTTTTTCTTTTCTTTCCCTCACTTTTTTCCCCTCCCACTTTTCTCTTTTTTCACGAGGGCAGCGCAATTTTACCGACAATATCCTGACAGATGGGGGGGGGGGGGGGGTGTCGCGTCCCCCCCCCCCCCTTTGGAGACACCCCTGGATACTGTATAGCATTTCAGTTCAATGATTGCTGTCATATTGTTATCAAACCAAACAGAATAGTATGTAGGCCAACACTGTTTCATCAATAGTATCATACATTACCTGTCATTCTGACACCGACACCGACATCTCAAACGTCAAGCCTTGGTTGATCTGGTATGCTGTCATCATCACTTTCCTCAGACTCATCATCTACTGACAGGACAACTCCCTCCCATCTCCTGCCTTTCCAAGACATGAAGACTTTTGTCCCTTTTATTGGAATACAGGGACATTGAATATATCTCCATACACTACCACGGTTTTTAGAGCCATCTTTTTTCCACTGAACCAGCAATTCTGTTGTTTGCTCCATGCTGCAGCCTACCTGTGCAAATCCTGACAAAGTGAGGGAAACAAAAGGGTTACATTAATTTTGACTGAAAGTAGATCTAATCCAACTTACAAGCTACTTTACAATTGACCGTCCCCAATACTTGTAGCGGAAAGTAGAAACGCAAGTTCTAGACATGCAACTATCATTTGAGATTGCCCTTGATTAAATTTGAACAAAGCCACTAAAAGACAAAGGTATCAAAATTCAAACCATTCTCCTTTCATATCTGTAGACTACTATCATTTTTGCAAATTTAATTTGAACAATAAAAAGTATTAGACCTCTAGAGTCTAGAATCTGCTTGCACTGTTGCAATTGGTATAATAATACCTGAATACGGTATACTACTAACAATCTGGCATTTATTTAACTAATTTTGTAGATCTACGCTAAGCATGCTTTCAAATTTCAATCCGTACCACTGTCTTTACAAATTGTTGTCTTGTCTCGTCTTTCCATGAGCGAAAAAAACAGTGAAATGATTATCACGGCACATATATCTATAGATTGACGACTACTCCTACATACTGTACATGTATCTTGATCTAACTGAACAACCTCACACAAACAACATCACATCCCGCACCCAACTCTACCGGAACTGACGTTTTCCCTCGGGACAGCTAGTAACTGCGTGGAACGCACTTTCGAAAATCACCCTTGACTTGGGGCTTGATGCTAGTTGCTAGACCTAGATCTACTTCATATTTGGAGGCCTTCAACTTCAAGGGAGCGCTTCCATTGCAACCCACTCCAGCAAAGCATAGAGTCAATGCCACTCAACATCCACCCCAGCACAGAGAGTCAATGATAATGCGTAATGACTCTACTTGCCCGTGATACCATATAAATCAATACATGGGGCAACGTATTAATTATCATCATTATACATCGCATTTTTACCCGATAAAATCAAAATATTCTAACGATCCTAATCATAATGTAATCAGTGTGACCAAATATATCAAATCTTCCAGATAATTTGACATTTACAACACGTTATTTAAAAGAAGAAGCAGTTATTTTGCTTACCACAGGCCTAGCAGACGTCAGCTTCGCGATAACGCCCTTCTGCTTTGATCAAAATTTACGCTCGCGCCTAATATGCAAAGGGCGTAGAGGGCTTACGCCCTTCTGCTTAGCGCGATATCTGACAGTTTGTGCTAACGCCCTTTTACTATTGTCGATTACGTAATCATTTACTTCGTTTTATGCCATCTCGATCACATCATTTGAAAGAGCTTTGAAAACTCTATTAAATGACATGAAATATCAAAAATCGATTTTTGACCTGAAATTCGAGCTAACGCCCTTCTGCCAGCCGTGCGACGAATTGTGCGAAACGTAAATGCAGTGTACGCTCGGTTTCTTCAGATGGTTCGCACTGTCAACTCGCCGCAAGCGGCTCGTTGCACAGAGCGGCACCAATCTAAAGAAACCTCGCGCGTACTGCATTCACCGCTATTGCACCCTGGGACGTGCGTTATTTGTATAATATACATTAATAAATAAATATTTGCATTGATTAATTTAATAATTAAGAAAAAAAAGACAAATACATGAATTATTGATGAATGAAAAGAAAACAATGAAACCGTGTATAGAATTCGGGACAAATAATTGTTGAAAGTAGGTTATTTTTTTAAATCCCGACGTTTAAAGCCTTCTCTGTCCCAGTGTTCTTCAAATCTATTGTTAAAACTCAATATTGTTCTTTCTCTCTCTTTATAATATATTCCTTTCTCTCTTATTCAATCTCTCTTTCTCTCTCTCTCTTTTCGACGACGCAATAGGCGATCGCGATAGACGATGAAGGAACCTCAAAGTCACGATCCGAACAGAACGGTCGGACGTCGACGTCGAGCAGCCGAGATCACCGTCGACCTCCGACATCGCAGGACATCAACCGCAGCCTTCAGTTGGACGCCATGCGCAAGGCCGGCGACGCCGACTGCGGGTTTCTCGAGGGGAAGGTGGAGACGGAAGAACCGGACTGTATGCAGGAGACACTGTGCTCGTACGCGCAGTCGATCAGGGAGAAGGTGTGCGTCTTCGGGTTCAACCCGTACTCCGTCGACAAGGTAGCGCGGGTCGCCTTCCCTCTGACGTTCTTCAGCCTCAACCTCGTCTACTGGCTCGTCTATCTCGTCTTCGATAACATCACCCTCGAAGATCTGATGAACAAAGAAACGTAACGCTGGTCGGTCCCGGGGAAGAACCTTTTGTACTGACACTTCTACCTGCGTGTTTCAATATCGATTTCATTGCATATATGAATTACGATGTGCTTAGAAGTATATTTATCGTTATTCCAATACTTACTACATGTAAGGGTTTTGACGCGCTTATTAATAATTATATACAATGCGACACTTATAGTATGTGTCTATTGATAGTTTGATTGTTTTCTAACGGGGCAAAATCAGATTGTCAGAATTGATTGGTTGGTTGCTTTTATTCATATATTCCATGCAAAATAACACATTGTTACAAACATTGTCATTTCTTAAGGTTATATTTGTATGAAAGAAAATAATCCTGAATCATAGTAATTAATAACATGAAATAAAGGTCTGTAAAACATGACATAAGGAAATGAAAAGTTAACCTACTTAAAAAGTTAGGCTTGTTGTGTGTAGGTCAACTGAAGTAGTTAATTGATTGCGATGTTCTTTTTGATAATATTTCGACACACAATATGCTTGATATTTAATCATTATATTGGTATAGTTCGCATATATATATAGTCAAAAGTAAGGGCTTTTGCGACCTGCACTAAAAATGTGTTCGGAGGAGGAGGGGGGGGGGGGGGAGGCTGAATTTTAACACACCTAGTTCAATGACCATTTTATGAATTAATTATATCTTTTAAATTTATATCATTTGGTATTGGTATCATTCCTGTATTAACTGCAAACCTGTGATATTCATTAACCCTAATAAGGCCGGGGGGGGGGGGGCATTATGCCCCCTCCACCTTCACGATTTTTCCGATTGCTCGGGAACGCATATGGATGGCGCCCCGCCGCTCGCTGACTTTTTTCTTTCGAGTCTTGCGCAACTTTTAAAAGAATTTTTTTGAAAATCGGACCTACAGTTAAAAGGTCACGTGATCTTTTGTCTTTGCATGTCAGCCCGAAAACCGCTCATTTTCGTGATTTGTGTACAAAACCTATTGAAAAGTCATTTTTCCTAAAAACAGATCAAACATGGGTTATTAGGTCTTGTTTGAAGTTTAGGTGGTTGTTTTTGGAGTCAAAATAGTTGAATTGTAGTAAGAAATGAAATAAAACAACAAAAACAATGAAATACATAAGTTTAAAAAACAATGAAATACATAAGAAATTATCAAAACAAGGGATAACATAAGGAATAAGCTGGTTCTTCCAAATTTTTTGTCGTATTATTATTCAGAATGGTCTAATGTGTATATGTAGTGGAAAGGAATGCTTAAATATGAATAATATATGATTTATGGGTAAAAATGTGATTTTTATGACTTTATTTGCATAAATTACTATAAACATGCAAATGAGTGAATTTTTCAAAAAATTGAAATTATCATATTATTCTATACACTTCACTTGACATGCGTGCAAATTTTCGCGGCGATCGGCCGCTTCGCGGCCGAGATCCTCAAATAGCCCGGCCTTTTTAGGGTTAAGAGTTGAAAAGAATTGAATCATAACCTTAATGTATACTAGAATTGTGCAGGTGAACATAAAATCAAGTCTACAAAAGTAATTAAATAAATCACACTCGATACTAAATTAGTTATTGCTCATAGATTGTCGCTTCCCCAGACATGTACGCATGGGGAAATATACTTTTGGACCGTGATAGATCTCAATCGGACAAATGGGTTCCAGTGTGGCATTCAAACAGAGGGCCTTTTCATTTTGGAATCAAACCAAGCTTATTTGATGTAAGACATGTACTTACGTCAAACTTTCCTACAGGGAAAAGAAAGAATGAAGTTGAGTATAACCTTTTCCTGCCGTAGAGTGCGCATTGGGGCTAATGAATTTATGACTTCATTGGATTTTCTGTGATACAATAATGAAAATTACTATAGTCTCTTTTTATTGAATTTATCTCATAAAAAAAACACACTTACAAAACGGTCACACATATTCTCAGGAATTAAAGCCCCACTGTCCTACTTGTAGCTACTTGCCCCCTCTATATAGAAAACTTCCCCAATCGGTGCCGGTTGGTCCCGCATGATCCTCTATTTCTTATTTGAGAGCTGAGTTGATGAGATAGCCACCTGTCAGTGACCTCGCTATGTGGTCTAATCCCTCCTAGCCAAACTAGTACTGACGGTCTTTAAATTCGAGTCAACTTCAATATTTTATTGTATTGCCTATTTACATTATACGTCTCTATGAAATTTCGCATTTTCGTAAGGTAGTGCGCAAGGCTAATTAGATTATTGGCATTGTCTTAGTTTATTTTCTTTTCAGTCTCTACGACCGTATTGATTGTGTTCTTCTTGAAATTAAATGTTTATTTAATGACTGATCAACACGTTTTAAAGAGTAAATCTACGGAGTCGCTTTCATTCACAATATAGTTTAGCACTTTCAAGTAATTAAGCCGTTTGATTAGCTTTCAATTAATTTGATTTACATGTATGTAATAATTGATCTCAGCTAATGTGCCAAAATATTTTTTGTATAAAATCATGATATCGCTTCCAAGGTGCAATCAGTTAAGGCGGAAATAATTTACTGATAATGATTTATAAAGTAATATCTTGATATACATTGTATACTCAGACGGGTACATTTTTGCTACATAAACTTCATGCTCATATTTTTGCCGGTTTTCATTCCCATTTCTTTTCTGTCTCCTCATTTCATTTTGTCTATCATGACTGTGCGCCCTCCCCCGCTTTCTTTCTCTCTGTTTACCTTCCTCCCTCTCTCTTTTTATGTCTCTCTCTCTCTCTCTCTCTCTCTGCCTGTCTCTGTTCAATTCAATTCAATTCAATTCATTTATTTTTCCTCTTCCAATCGTTTATATTTACAAGGATGGTACATTTTAACATATTTACATATTTATATACATATAGATCGATTTGCACAATACAATACATTAAAAAAAAACATGAAATTGAAAGGGAAGGACGGCCGACTAAAGAGCAGAGCTTGTAGGGTGTAAGCCCCCCTGTAAAAGTAATTATTATGAATTATTATTTTATAACAATAACAATAACTGATTCAGTAATACAAAAACAAATCACTTTTAAACGCAAAACATTGATAAATACTTACATGTTTATAAAAAGAAACAATCAAAGTTGCATAAAGTCACACTACAAATTATATTTGATTGGGGAATGCAATAGCCTAGTTTGCCCCCCCCTCTCTCTCTCTCTCTCTCTCTCTCTCTCTCTCTCTCTCCCATCCGCCTTTCTCTCTCTCTCTCTCTGCCTGTATCTGTTTGTCTGTCTGTCTCTCTTTCTGTCTATTTTGCTCCTTGGTTTCCTTCTCTCACCCCTCTCTCTCCTGTATGATAGGCCTTATAGTATTAAATAGAATTATGGCGATGACATCAATAAACGTTTTTCAAAAATTATATGTCGCGTCGGTTGAAGTGATATGTTACTGTTTACTAATGTTACTGTGTACTTTATATGTTTACTAATGAAACACGTTGCATTCTATATTTTACTTGGTTTAGGTATTTCCTAGTAAATATCTTAGGTGTTAATTGTATTTTTTTAGCAGTGCATTGAACGATTAGATGACGACGACGTACTTCAAGAGGGCAGCATACACGAAATAATAGTCTTTTTCAACGATTATATACAAGGTATATTGTAAAAACAAGTACCAATTTTCATATATCAAATGGGATTTCTTGTGTTTTTATTATATGGGTGTCATTTTGAAGAGAAAAACAACGATATAAAGCTGAATTTGATAAGCTACGATATTAAATGTATGATTTACGTATATTCCAAATATCACAATATTCTGATATTTTCTTCTCATGGTTTTTACTTAATATTATTTTAAGTATCTGTCACTAATGCCCTAATAAATTTTTTATACCAACTTTAAATAAAAGAGAATATAATTATGATCGAAAGCATGAATGTTGGAATGGATGGCATTACACTTTAGGTCTAAAGATATATATAAATGTTGTAACGAGCAAATAAGTCTCATAGGCAAAATATTGAATGAAATAGCTTTGGGGTTAGACAAAAAGGGAACGTTCAACAGAAGATAATTGTATTTTCCTGTGGTACAATGTATAGCAGGAAAATGTTGTATATGCGGATCCTTTTAATGATTACGTAATGGGAGTGGCGAGACGCCACGATCCCGCGAGGCGGGATGGTTTGAATAACTTAGGCAGGTGAAAGTTATTGCATTGAGAAGGAAAGGAATGCTCAGAAAGGCATAATAAAAAAGAGGGAAATGGGCGTGGTAGCCATTCTAGCTTTGTCAGACACTAGATACACGACACAAATTTCATGTGAAAATTTTAATAAAGAACAATAGTTTTGTGTTTGTTTTTGTAGGAGGTAGAGAGATTCAAATAGATTATTTTTATTGGGACGATTTGCCATTAGGTTTTTCCAAAGCATCTGCCTTTTTTCGTTTATCTCTGGTTTTTTCAACCTATGGAATCGGTCCGGTCGTGAGGCATAAAAGCAAAGCCCTATGCAGGTTACGGATCAAACCATTTAGAATTTAATATTATGCAAATGTTCTATACACCGTCAGTATATATTTAGGTGTGAACATTGACGATTGAGATTGAAATTATGCAATATTAAGAATATTTTCATTTAATATTTTTAAAATCAAGAATGAGTTTAAAAACTGAAATTATTTTGATGTTCAAAACCTTTATTAGATGGCATTTATATAACAAGATTGTTCAAGATTGTTCAAAAGATACAATTCGAATAAAAGCCGGCTTGGTCGGTTTGGCAGGCTTTCCCATAAAGTTTGATATTGATGTAATCTGTGAGTCATTATTAAACTGAGTAACGAAGGATGAGAATATACGACACAATGAAAGGAGAGGAAAAAATAGAAAGAAAACTGGAGAAAAAAGTGGACAGATGGGGGGGGGGGGGAGAGAGAGGGAGAGAGAGGGAGAGAGAGACAAACAGAGAGACAAACAAACATATAAAGACACACACAGAGAGGGAGATGAATAGAGATAGAAAGAAAGTTAGAGAGACAAACACAGAGAGAGACAGAAACAGAAAGAAAAGAGAGAGAGAGAGAGAGAGAGAGAGAAAGAGATAGAGAGAGAGAGAGAGAGAGAGAGAGAGATAGAGATAGAGAGTTGATTTCTTAATGCGTATTGTGTGTTTCTTGGGTTAAAGGGATCAAGAGAAAGCGTTTATAATGGGCTGGATTTAGAAAAAAGTAGATAGAGAAATATTATTTAGAAATATAGGGAGAACAATATTATATTGTATGACTGTAACAAAAAAACGAATGGTGTGTTTATCAAAAGGGTTAGCATGATCAATATAAAACAACTGCACTCACTTTATCTTCCCCATCTTTTTATCTTCGTGTACTTCACCTACCTCTAATTCTCTCTCTCTCTCTCTCTCTCTATCTCTTTCTCTCTCTTTCTTTCTGTAACTTTCTATTTCTTTACACTTCTTTTATTCTTCATTGGGGGATTCAAAAGTAACCAAGTCTGCATAATTGATCACCGACCCCATGGCCCCCGACCAAAATGGACGCACCAAAAGAGTTCTGATACATGATTGTATGCAAACCCTTGTCATCAACTCAAGTCATTGCAAAAGTTTTTTTCCGGCAGAAGAGCGTGATTTGCCGGAGAATATTCCCCGGGTGAGACGCGGCGGGCGAGAGATATCGAGGCTCGGTAAAGCGCAGCTCATCATTCACGGTTCGTTTCACATCGCCTCTATCACCATCAACGTGAGAGAGCGAGAGAGAGAGAGGAATAGAGAGGGAGAGAGAAAGAGAGAGAGAGAGGAAGAGAAGATGAGGAGGTGATGAAGATCGAATATGAGAGTAAGTGACTGGAATAATTCACTTGCAAGGCATGAGGATCGAAGAAAGGGAAACGAAACATTTCCATCGCGCCTGCTTAGATCTGATTATCACCATACGATGTAACTCGTGGATCTGCTGATAACATATTTCAATCCTTTTTTGCCAGGTCTGAAAGAAATGCGTGCTTGATCGCATTTCATGAGGACATTTTCGAATTATTTTCGATCGGTGCTTGGATTCAATTTTTTACGCATTCGTATTCAATCTCTCCTCAATACTTCATTACGCGGTTAATGATCCAATCGTTAATTATTTGAAGCCATACAAGTCATCTGCTCGTAAGATAATGCTCGTTTATTTGTTTCATGACACCCATAGATTTTTGTTGTTGATTTTTGTTGTTGTTGTTGTTTCTAATAAAGCAATATTTTGAGGAGCTGCACTAATGTGACACAGTGTATCGTCTCGACAATTATGTATAGCACATCAGAGCGCTCGACCCAACGACGAGGTTTACCTCCTGCATTTGATCCCTTTTCTCACCTTTTACAAAATCAATGCATCATTTCTGAATTTCGCTTTGCGGTTTCCGAATAAGTGCGCTACATACCTCCCCCCTCTTTTAACAGTATACTAAACTTGGCGAGGAAGATTTTAACAGCTGTTTGTGGAGAGTATCTGTGGGAAATGTATAGTCATCCTCTCGCTGACGTTCTGAAAACAAGATAAAAGGTTTGAAGCGATCACAACGCAAATCATCTAATCCACCTGATAGATAATTACTTGGCGTGTTTTGATTTCTATCGATCCAATCAATGCTCTGTTGTTGCATATGATGATCCTTTGAACACTCGCCATTTATATGAAAGCAATAGGAGGTATCATCCGAAAGTGTCGTCTCTTCTTCCATAAGATTCAATCGTGGAACTAAACTGACATTTTCGAACTCTTTACACGAATACAGTATACATCTACAAAACCCGATAAACTTCTCATAACAAATGTTCGTCGGACTGGGGTGATCGGTGGCAGGAAACACTTGTCGTGAGGCCTCGTTCTGGTTTTGTATTTCATGAAACGCCATCATCTGCTGTGCAGTTCCGTGGAACGACAATCCACTGCATCTACTGGTTACGAAAACTCGGACAATTTCTTTTCTGCAACGGAAACACGACTTGAAATCGGTTAATTTTAAGACACATTTTTAAGTTACGACCTTGGAAAGTATGGCTATTCAACACGGAAAGCTTCACCTTACGATCTGTATCCTCTCGAGTGTTCTTTACGTTGCATCTGCCGGCTACCAAATCACGATATGTAAGTTTTGTTACAAATATTGTATTACCCTTTTAATTAAGTTTTTACTCCTCAAATGGAGTGCAAACTATGAATATATACAAAGTCCCATTCGTAGTTCTGATGATTGCAACGACCGCTTGAAAATAATCTACAAAACATGACAAAGTTTATCTAAAAATCCGTTAATGGTGCTTAAAAACATTCAGCCCGTTTCCAGAATAATAAACATACCTGACAAATAAAACTTTCGTCATCCCTTTTTGGGGTATTTTTCTTTATCAAAAAGGGTATTGCAAGTAACCTATAAATTGCTTGAATGTTATATTAACAAAAAATCATGTGAAAATGCTTCATTTTCAAGTCCTTTGGTCTTTGTCCTAATTGCATCTTACTAATCTTCTTTAGATATGAAGTTTGCATTTCTAGTCCTATCCGGCCAATGCAGTAATGTCGTTTTCATTATTATTTTAAATCTTGCATTGAATTAAATATATTGAACTAAAGGTCGTGAGGTGCCTTCGGAAATTCAGGTACTAGTAGACTCTTGCCGTAATATGTGTACGTTTATCACATTCAAGCACTTGAATATAATGTTTGGAGATGTGAAATTTTAGGATTAGGATTTATTATCGTAGAACAAAAATACATGTTTTAATTATTATTATAGGGAAGGGGTGGCTGAATGGCGTTAAATAACGGGAAATTGTATCCCTCCCTTGTACCACATTTGAACTTTCTATACTTGCTTTGATTTATCTGAAACAGGGTTGATAGAAAATCAACATACTGAAAAATAATGCTCAAAGTGACATACAGAGAGCTAGAGGAGGATGGGGGGGGGGGTAAGATATTGTAAGTCAGAGAGACAGAGAAAGAGAGAGAGGGAGACAGAGCGAGCGAGAAGGAGGGAGAGCGAGAGAGAGAGAGACAGCGAAAGAGGAGTAAGCGAGAACGAGGGGAGTGTAGACTAATATGATTTATAATCATGATAATACCCAACCAAGTAGATCAAATCTCCAGTTAAGTCACGTCCCGACAGTGGGAATAAACCCATGATTAGTTCATGAATAGTTGATGATCCATGGGGAAATCAATAAATCTTTGCCAATGCCTCCCGAATATCAATTTAGCCGATCGTATAATAACAGACAATAATGATACACCCGATGAAAGGATGAGCTCACAGCTACGGAATATTATTAGAATGATGGAAAATTGAACTCATTATAATCATGATAATGCGAGATTTCGAATAAAATACGAAGTGGAACGTATACTTGATAGCACTCGCTAGCTTCAACGATGTTACGATACGATAGAGTCGTGCTTTACTGCCAGAACGGACTTCTATCTTAAGTAGACTAGGCGGAACATTTTTTAATGGGTAGACTGACATCTGGAAAGTCAAATTTTGTGTCTGTATGTGTGTGTGTGGAAGGGGGGGGGGTCTTCTTATTTAAGAATCGGAACAAAAAAGCTTTATGTGGAGTAGCGTACATAAATTATATAACTCAAAGCAAGGTAGCCCTTTTAGTAGGATATATCGTTTTATGGCCTCGTAAATTTAATGTACCCTTAGCATTATTCTCAAGTAAATCTTAAACTTATTTAATGGATATTACCCCCTTTAATTCAGGCCCCTTGACCCCATATAACATTGTACAGTGCGTCCCAGAAAAAATGAAACCGATAATTGTCGATGTTTTATTATAACTTAATCACAATTATAAATGATAAATTGATAGTAGACGAAAGACTTCATGCATGGCTGGTTTTCAACGAAACGGAGTTAAGTTTTTTTTACAATTCTGATTGTTGCTACTGCAGGCAGCCAGTGAAAACGAATTAGTTTAATAAAGTTATGGAAATGCAAGCACTACTTTAAACAAACAGAACTTTGTTATTCCTTGCTCATTTTTCCTGATTGAGATGTCATATGAAAGGGCAGAAACTCAAATTTTTAAGAATGTAATTTTCACTTTGAAATTCAGATACCGTCCGCCAAATGAATTTTTTGGTTTCCTCTCTTCAAATTAATTTTAATCACTCATGCGTGAAATATGTATCATATGAGTTGCATCAAATGAAAGAGGAGGATATAAGCTTTACAAATATGAGTCATTTATTAATTATAATTGTGATTAAGTTATGATAAAACATCGATAATTCTCGGTTTCGTTGTTTCTGGGACGCACTGTATATGATTAAAACATTAAAAAAAAACGGTCATAGTGTTACGCTTTCAAAAAATTGCAGTTGACGAACAAAGATTATGTGATGAACCTTTCGATAAGAAGTATAGTTTGTTTTGGTTATCAGTCCAGAAAAATGTAATTGGACTACTTTAATGGGACTACCATCTCGACCAGTGCCCTAATGAACTATTCCCGCCATGCCTGTAGTGTAAACAACTAGGTTATCCCTTGGAATCGCTTTCCAATATTGAAAGTTGTTCAGGGATATATTCCGTTGATCAGGTGATCTTTTCCTCGATACGCTTATTAATTTTCAGTATGGCAGATCTTCATGTAGTCTATAAACTATGGAAATATATGTGTATGAATATGTATATTCATATATATATTTATACAAATAATTAAAACAATTGAAATGAAAATGCATGAGAGTTCTCTGCTTCACTATGACCTTTTGTTTGTTAGTAAAGAAGAAAACTCTCAAGGATTTTTATTACGAATGTTTATTTGTATATTGCCGTGACGGAGGATTGTCAAAATCAAATTATTTGGTCTATTATATATATATATAGGCCTTTATATCGGCCTCCTACATACATTTGCTCCGTAAATAAGTATCAAAAGTATGGGGTTAGGGTTACGGCTGCAATTAGGTTTGTGGTTTGTTTAAGAATTTTAATGCTATAGTTTTCGGTCCAGGGCTTAAGTTAGGAATTCGGTTATAACATGGGTCGCACAACCACAATGAACACAGTTGTGTTTAGAAGTTTGCTTTATTAAATATGTCTTCTGTGATATTCAGTGCATAAAACCGGTGCTTATTTGAGGAAGAAGAAAAAGGTTAAACTTTAATCAATTATTGATTTTTTAAATTTATTTATTCAAACAGTCGGTATCTTTGACCAGGATGTGACAACGGACGATCCGAAGAGTGTCGGCTTCCGTCGAGGCATGATCAAGTACAACGTCCAAAGCAACAGCACTGGAAGTCCTTTCCAATTGATGGGCTTTGAGGTTCGCGTGCAGGTGAACAACAGCTTCATCTTGACCAACCTAAGTAAGTAAGGAGAGTGGTCTTTGTACAGTCCTAACATAACTTCATCTTGACCAACCTAAGTAAGTATGGACAGTGGTCTTTGAACAGTTCTAACATAGCTTAATCTTGACCAACCTAAGTAAGTAAGGAGAGTGGTCTTTGTACAGTCCTAACATAGCTTCATCTTGACCAACCTAAGTAAATAAGGACAGTGGCCTTTGAACAGTTCTAACATAGCTAGTGTAGTATAATAACATTAGGCAGTTTTTGCAACCGGCGACGGGTACTTCTGAAACGATAATTTCGCGGGGGATCGCACTCAGAGCGAAAATGTTCGCGTAGCGTCTAAACCTACGACGGTATTCAGCTGTATTAACGTCGAAAGTCGAGCTTTTACGGAGTGGTGAGCTCGTAGTCAGCACTTGCGTCGCCGTGCGAATATTCGCTACTAAGGATGATATTGGGGGGGGGGGGAATTGCCGTTTGGTCTACAATACATGTAAGTTCGTCTACTAACAAAATTCCCAAACGTGGCCTACACCCAGCGCGCCTATACTACCCGCATGATCCAATAATAATTTCGTCTACTTACTATTTGGTCTAATGAAGGTTTAGGCTAATAGCCGTTCGGTTTAATTACAATTTGGTCTAATCTCACTAGTCTACACCCCATTAGGTCTATTATTCATTGAGTCTATTAACCAGTCAGTCCAATTTACATTTTTTCTAATACCCCTTTCGTCTATTATCCGTAAGGTCTAATAATCATTTGATGATTATTACTATTTATGATTAAGTAGGCCTAATTATTAGCCCATATGGATAGCAGAAGTAATGGGCATTGTACATACGGGGAATTAGACCGACTGGAAATTAGACTTTCAAAGTTATTCTTAGAACAATGCTCTGAATGTTTAATTAGATTTTCAATTTTCGACAAATCAAGGCCAATGATTTCTTGTTTGTGTATCAGTAATTTTTTCAGAATACATCAATGTCATGTGCATTCTGTTAACGTTTTGCTATCCATTGGCATTAATGATTCATGACTGTAGGTTAAAAGAGGAGCATTGGAATTTCAAATTCCATCCAACAGTATTTTTCGATATCTGAATTAATCATTGATACACACCGATATTGTGGCGTTGTTTCTTTCTAATTGAATATTCCCAGCATTTTTTGAGAAGAGCATTCGAGGAAATGTTCTATACTCTACTCGAAATTAATTTGACATCCGTCCTCTTTACGATGTAAAAACCTTAGTCTGCCACAAATTACAATTCTTAGTTATGAACGATCAAAAGGTGTCAATTGTTTAAATTTATAATTTATTGAAACGTCTATCTAGCTTGTATTTTACAGTACTTCTTAAATTCGTCATCGAAATGCGAGAAAACAATTCACTGCCGAATTCATGGTGTCGAATAATTATTAGTAGTTCCGAAACTTCAGGGGCTGCCTATTTACTGAAATCATAGAACTATGGAATTATATTAACTTCAGCCCTGCATCTTTGTTTCCTCTTTTCTGCTAGGATTTTCTTCTTCCTACTAATACATATCAATCCTTCACACATTTACTTGCATTTTCATCTCACGATCGCGTCGGAATAAGCCTCTTGATTACAACGCTCAACTGTATCCCAACTCAATGCAATACGCACGTTGATGGAAACAGGAATCTGTTCGGACCCAGGGATTCATTACATACCCCTGGCACCCCATGACACCCATTCATAGTACAGATCAAATTGGGGGTACTTGTGAAAATTCATGTTTCCGAACGGCAACCATCTTGATCGCATGTGTGAAGTCATGACATCGAGAGTTGGTCTGTTAACACTTCCATAAGTTAAAATTAAAAAACATAAAGTAATATTGTTAGGGAGAAACTTTCTTGTCGACACTTGCTTAATGCCACATCTGCAAGACCAAGGGTAAACATAGACACATCATCGTCTTTCTCACCGCTTTTGAAATTGGATTTTACAATTGATATATGCCATTCTGGGTATGCAGTTCGACATAATTATGTGGAATGAGTTATTTACTTTTATTGTTGTTGCTCTTTTCACTATTTTTGGGTGGTACATTAACAATCGGAGTATCCTCTGTGTTACATCCTACAAGCATGATAAGAGGACTTGGAAAATAGGATTTCATTAAGTTTAATCAAAGGGCAGTTGCACATCGCAGTTGTTTCGAACCCGTAAGCTTCTAGGCTACGAAACTATGGAACTTTCCATTAAGCCATCACATCTATAGACGAAAATAAACGATGTGAACGGTCCCGTTTAATAAGTTTCAATGTATCCAAATTTCTCTCCAGATCTGTTAGTTAGTTAATTAATTCACCTACTATGGGTAATGCTACCTCCATGGATGGAATATAATTTGCATACATTAGTTGTTGCTATGCCCGGTAAGCTTATGACAAGCTTTTGAGTCATCAAGATCAACTACTGTTCAAATAGTATAGATGAAACAGGTTCTTGGACGAAACTTAGCAATCTACTTTGCATACAGTAGTTGTTGCTATGCCTGGTAAGCTTATGACAAGCTTTTGAGTCATCAAGAGCAAGTATTGTTCAATAGTATTCATGAAACAGGTTCTTGGACGAAACCTAGCAATCTACAGTAGTTGTTGATTTGCCTGGAAAGCAGCAAGCTTTTTGAGTAATCAAGAGCAGCTATTGTTCAATAGTATTCATGAAACAGGTTCTCGGACGAAACCTAGCAATCTACTTTGCATACAGTAGTTGTTGCTATGCCTGGTAAGCTTCTGGCAAAGCTTTTTGAGTCATCAAGAGCAACTATTGTTCAAATAGTATTCATGAAACAGGTTCTTGGACGAAACCTAGCAATCTACAGTAGTTGTTGATTTGCCTGGAAAGCAGCAAGCTTTTTGAGTAATCAAGAGCAGCTATTGTTCAATAGTATTCATGAAACAGGTTCTCGGACGAAACCTAGCAATCTACTTTGCATACAGTAGTTGTTGCTATGCCTGGTAAGCTTGTGGCAAGCTTTTTGAGTCATCAAGATACAAATAGTATGCATGAAACAGGTTCATGGATGAAACCATGAGCACGGCAACGGGAACACAGCCCTGGTTTCATGCATGCAAGGGGATCATGAAGAGGGTGATTATTCGTAGAGACAGTCCGATACACCACAAGTCTCCAGCGGATTAACACCGCTCGAAATGTCACACGTTCGGTGCTGAGACACCATTAATTATTTAGACCCTGCCCTTTGTGCCATGAAAGCCTTGATGAGGCAGACGAGCGTGGATAAAAACAAAATAAAACAGGGAGAAGAATGTTAAGTAGTAGAAGAGGAAGACGAAATGGGAATGATCTAATACGGAAGAGAAATTGCAGAGAGCTCCTTGCGACACGAAGGACCATGCAGGCTACGAACACGACATCAAATTGAAGTATACCGATTTCTGTTGGCATGATATTGGTACAAAACAGCTAATATATCTGTAATAATGTTACAGGAATAATATCACAAATATTTAAGAAAGAACTAACTAACCTATTGTTATTTTCTATTTATTTTGTATGAAGGAAAGTAGTAGAAATCCTATGACATCAGTTTATGTCATCATTTTACAGCAATAATGGTCCTAATATTACAAAAGAACTTACCGAAAAGAGAAAGAGAGCCGTAGAGAGAGAGAGGGGCGAAAGTGAGAGAGAGAGAGAGAGAGAGAGAGAGGGGGGGGGGGGAGAGAGACCAAGAACAAAATAAAAGGCCATTTTCTTCCAAGAGTCACTCAACGGTTAAGTTTATGCACTGTGCACGAACAACTTGTGTGCCACGCCCATATCATATTATGTATAAACAAGCCTCCACAACTTCAAATCACGCACCCTCATACCCTCACTGCTTTTGCATTAACATCCTTATAATCGATAATATTATACCAATAACAATACCTCACTTCTTTCATTGTATATCATAATATTTTGTTTAATATTAAAAGTGAAACATAGCTTACAAATAGCAGGTGCTCACCTAGTATTCGGAATAAGAAACAGAATGAAGGTAATGGGGCAAAAAGCCTGCCATCAACGTTAACCAAACGTACATTCAAGTTTCGCTAACAACTAAATAATTCATAAATCCGTGCATCTTCATGATGATGATTATACATAATCCGGTAACGGTATCGGGGAATGGTGAACTTGTAAATTCGCTTTTAACTCTTATCATGCCACATGGCTAATCCCCATTGTGCCAAGCCCCAAATCCCCCCGTGCCAGGTTGTTTTGGAGATAACCTGATTAACGCGATGGTTCTATGAATAGCGAGTGCAAAATACACAGCACAGTCAAATGAGCATGAACAATAACTGCTATTACGAATGCTGCATTGCACGCACATGGCACTCAAGTGGTGGCTCTCTCGCATGTACAAAGCACTATAACAATAGTGTGCGTGCAGCCTTATGGCAGGCTATGAATTAACAAATGACCTGTTCTATACTACATGTACATGGATGTTACCCCCTCCACCCGCTCTCTGTAAACTAGTTCAGTACATTTTTGTCCCCATAAATTTACCACAGTATACCCACCTTCCTGTGCTCTGCGTGTTTATTATCGGTTCTACGACACATTCTCTATCTGCAGATGCTTCAGGGCCCTGTTTCATAAAACTTGATTTCAATAACAAGTTACAAGCTACTGTTATAAGCTACTTAAATCCTAGCATCTGATTGGCTGAGAACAAATTCGTCATAGAAATTTAGCAGTTGTTATAGATAACAAGTTTTATGAAACGGGCCCCAGTATCAATTTATTTTAACTAATCACTAACTTCAACTCTAGACCACGTAAAGTGCCTCGTCATAATCACTTACAGGAACCCTTCATCTGGCATGCAACCCAATTGTAATTACCCTAACCCTAAACATTTAACTCTGGCGAAATAAAGCTTGGAACTCATGTTGCAGGAGGAACATTTTAATAAAGCCCCACTGCACTACTGTTAGCAACTTGCGCCCTCTATACAGCCAACAATGCCTAAGTGGTGCCCGTTGAGCCCCCATGATGCCCTTTTTCTTATGTTAATTGAGAGCTGATTTGATGAGATAACCACAAGCCAGTGACCCTGCAGGGAGGTCTTCCACGAGACATACTAATCCCTCCATGCCAAACTAGTGCAGAGGAAGTTTAATGTCGGATCACCTCATTTTCTTTTTTGCCACATTCCTGTTCCTTTAGTCTGCGGAGCACTGAGTCAGAACCGCATGCTGATAGCTGGTGATGCTGACGTGACCACCATCTACAATGCCGCGTCCGCCAGCAGAGAGGTGAAGATACCATACTTCATCACCAGTTTCGCCCCTCGGGACGTCTACCCGGACTTCACGGCCGAGTATCTCCTGGCCATGCAGCCGCAAGTACTGCAGCCATTGGTGGACTACATCGAATATTTCCACTGGACCAGCTTGGCATATGTTTACGAAGGACAGGCAGGTGGGCCTATATTTGCTTATACCCTAGTCATACCGCAGTCGCTCTGCACTACCGATTTCAAACCGACCCCAAATGGACCATTTCTTTTGTTTCCGGTAGGGTTTCGTAATTTTTGTTTCGGTCTGTAGTCGGTCTATAGTCGGTGTAGTTACGGTCTCGTTCGGTATTAGACCCATAAATCGACTATAGACCAGACTCAAATACCTACCGATTATTGGTCGTTTGGGATACCTTGATTGTATGTCTCACTCTCGTGGGTTGTTGGTGAGGACGTGAGGTGTCGGTTTGGTTGATGGTGTTACTGAATTATTGTTGTTTTTATCTTGGACCATATGAATAAAGAAAGAAGAATAACAAACATTAGTAAGTGCGCTATTTGGGGTTTTCAAGCATCTATCAATCAGATATGACATTTCACCTCTGGGGTTGATCCTTTGAAGTCTATATACGAGACTCAGGGCCCAGGACCCAGGAACCAACATTGGTAATTGGGTACAGAAAGACTACTAATTAACATAATGTGTTTCAGTGATCAGTTTCGTTGTTAGCATTCAGACACTAGTGGTGCTTAATGTTGATACATATTCACCAAACTTAAAACCTTGACCATTGCCTCTTGATTTTACTATTCATAACTATCCATTCTAGGGTTTCTTCGATTGCATAACTTCTTGGAGCTGATTCGTCCCTTGGGAATCGAGGTGTCACATCGACGGATCAACGTCGATACGGTGAACGAGACCCTGGTCGAGCTAAAGGACACCGGGAAACATAGGATCATCTGTGATACTGGACTAGCATTGACGAATACTGTTCTTCGAACTGTAATTATTTATCTTAGCTTTTGCTAATTATATTCATTGCGTTTTGATACGTGGGCACCGGTACTCCGTCATTTTCTCTGGCGAAAATTGCTCTGGGCTTTATTTCGTCAGAAGTTTAGGATTATAGGGCCTAAAATAAAAACTTGTTGTATTGCCCTTTGCGACCGACCCCAATATCTGAAAATCTACGGTCGGCATTTTTGTTTTTAAACCGTTTTTTAGATTTGTTTATATTTGTATATACAACAAGTTTTTATTTTAGGCCTAGTTGGGGTGCAATTGTGTTTTAGGACAGTCTATGGGTTAGGGTTAAGGCTAGGTATAGTGTCGGGCCTACGGTTGAAGTTAGGAATTCTGCGAGTGTAAGAAATTGTCGTACAACCGGATCCAGCTCATTTTCCTAATGGGTACATCATTATATCCTTAATTAAATACCCCTGAATAAATACACTCTTAGGGGAAAAAATATACAATATTATATTCATTCTTAACTTAATCAATTTAATTAAAGCAATCATATTCAACACAAACAACTTTTTGTCATTATATTGTCTAAGTTATACACCTTTTACATATAAAATCGGTGATGTTTAATGAGTTTGCATAAATCCTGAGAAAAACAGTTTTATGATATTAAAATGCGCTACACACAGTGAACGAATTAAACGTTACCCGGTGTGTCTTTGCAAACAAATACATTTACAGGCCATTGTTAAAGTCCTGCTCTAATAATGAAAAATGTAACTTATGCTACGGTCACAAAGGATCATACGAACGATAATTTTGTACGAATCTCCCTGTTTTTCCATTGTCTTTCCGAATTTCCATTGTCTGAAAATCGTTCGTACGGCGTCCGTAGCAGTTCGTAATGGCATTTGTGACAGAGGCTTTAACAATGAACGTACAATGTACCAATAGGTTATAACATGGTCATCATAATGTAATGATATAAAGATTCGCTTTTTTTTTATGTCCTTTTCTTTAATTTTACAGTCCCTGGATTTGGAGATGGTTACTGCTTCCTTTCACATGGTTTATTTAAATTTGGTAAGTCTTCTCATGTTTGTTCATGGTCATTAGGAGTGGAACCGAAAGAGAAAAATTCAAAGACAAAGAAAGAGAGATAGAGAGAGAGACAAAAAGAAAGAGAGAGAACAAAATTTATCGAACCCATAAGTACTTTTTGGTTGTTGGTAAAAAAAAAATTTAAAAAATTGTCGAACATGGGAAAGATATCACATCTCTAACAGAGAGAAAGAGAGAGAGAATAGATCGTTGGTCATATTTTCTTCTTCAATCTCTGGAACCAAATGATAAACGAATAAACAAAAAGTTGACCCCAAATGCCATCAGAAAAAACAAAAACTCTCTTTAGTTATTCAGACAAAAGTTATTATCAACAAACTTTACTTATGGATCAAAACTTCCCGAGAAAGGAATCTGTTCAGCTGCTTTCTATGTACCTTATTTCTCAAAGTGGTGTTATATTCACTGAATCACTAAGCGCACTGTTTTCTCTACAACGAAAAAATTATTACAGAAATTCTAAATATTACTAATAAGTTTAAATATAATGGAAATGACATTGATCCCAGGATCCGAGGACACTGTGGTATACATGTAATAGGAAATGAAATAGCAGACTCCCACGCAAAAGTTGATTTATCAAATAAAATATGAATTAAAATTACATTATCAAAAATAGAACTATAACATCTGAAATAAAACTAATAATTCAACAGAGTCCCAAGGTACTTTGGCAAGAAAGATACTCGGCCCTGAAAGCGCTATTCAGCCATCGGCGACATCTCCATAATAATATACATGGAATTTAGGTGGGGGAAAGGAGCTATGCTCTTTTCGTCTTCGCTTAGGGTTTATCGGATAACCAGTGTCCTTCTCAACATTCTGGAAATTAGAAGACGACATAACCACTTTTGTTTAAATCCTATCTGCACTATATAGTTTGGCCAGGATGGATTGGACCTCCCTGTAAGGTCACTGACAGGTGGTTATTTCATCAACTCAGCTCTCAATTAACATACGAAAAAAGGGGACCATGGGGGAGGCCAATGGTAACCGATTAGGCATTGTTTGCTATAATAATAATATGTTAAAGTCCACTCAAAATTGTATTAAGTTAAACCGAAAATGGAAATTATTTTTGCCCAATTGATCATGAGACCGACAGCCACTGTGCAGCGCCAGATCGACGTTGCTCTATCTAGAGGGCGCAAGTAGCATAAGTGGTGCAGTGGGGCTTTAATGTACGTCTAACTTCTTTCTTTCACAGGACTTTGACACCATCGACACCAGTAACATGTCCTTTGGAGGAATGAACCTAACCGGCTTTTCTCTGATCACGAACAAGAGTAGTGAAGCGTATCAAGATCTCTTCGGTGATTGGTCAGATAAGTTCAGAGACTCTCATCCCACACTTGCGAATTCCAATGTAGGGGTAAGTAGAGTTTTTTGTTGGTAATAAATACATTTCTTAGACTCATGGACGTATCCAGGATTCTCCCTCTCTCTAACAAGAGGGTGGGGGCATAGTTCAGACAAAACTTCAGTCAAGCAAACCAGCCAATTCAAATTCAAATTCAAATGTTATTGATTTCAATCTAAACAAATAGGATCATTCTCAATTTGTTTATACATTGGATAACAAATTTCAAAATTATAGCGTACCATAGATAATTGATTGTAAGAGTAAAGATAACACGAGCAAGGGGGAACAGGGGTGTGTGGGGGTGAGGGGGGGGGGGGTAAAAAAATAGTTTTTAGAAAACTTATGTCACATTTTCTTGCGAAGCATTATAATGTGATAGCAGGAATTTGCGTCTGATCACTGGCACGACTACTGGATGCAACCTTTGACTTGGGGTTTATAAGAATCCAATGTTGAAGTTAAGAATTCGGTTAGTGTAAGGAATGGCCGCGGAGAAATTGTCGCAAGAACAAATGCCGTACAAATTGTACGGCATTTCACGAAGTGACGGTAGTGAGGAAAATCGTAACGCAAAGTGAATGCAATTTTTGCACTACCGTCACTTCGTGAAAACAGCGACACAATGACAATATTGTTATTCAGTGCCACAGCACTAATGCCTTTTGTCAAGGTATTAATCTACATTTGCCGCACTCAACCCAGGTGACGTAAATGGGCACTCGGTAGGAAGAACATTCCATGAATTCTTGAGCGCCTTTTCCTGGTAACTCGACTAAAGCTGGGGGTAATAATATGATTGTAGGGCTCTCAGGGAGAACAGTATTAAAGGTGAAATTCAAAGAAAATCCATTATGTCAACTAATATATCACTAGAAACTGGTAAGCTAACAGATGGCCATCGTACAAGTTTTAGGTCGAACTACATATCGAGTGATTTATAAAAATACAAATACAACCACCTCCATAGCAACTGGGATATACGAGAGATTCGCCGGAAAAATAACGATGTTTTAATGACGTCACTATATGGACCAATACTGCCCAAGCAGACGACATCCCATAAAGAATGAACATAATTGCAAAGCTATTATTTGTCAAATTATAATAAGTTTAGTGTATATTAATGTGATGGCATGTCAAACCATTCAAAAGGGGATATGACCCGATTCTAATAACTAAAATCTTTTGCTTGTAAATACACAGGATAGGGGTTAATTAACAATCAAAGAAACCAGACTTTCAAATTGAAAATCCCCCGGAATGATACTAAGGACGGCATTTGTTCCCTCTTGGAACGCCGAACATACCGCGGTGTGTGCAGCTGAATATACAATGGCGTCTTATTATGTTTACAAGCGACATATTCCTTTATTTTTGTATCGCTGCATTTGTCAACAAAATAAAACCATGCGCGGGGTTAAGAGTGAGGCAATAGATTATACATTTAGCCTGACGGTAGTGAAGTAAGAGAACGAACTCAAGAGAAGATGAAAACACAGGCACTAAACATGTGTGAGAAGTCATGGGACATCGTCTGCTTGTGCAAATCATGTCCATACTGTGATCTCACACATCTCAGCAGCGTTCGGAGAGCTCTTCAGGTGCTATGCCGGGGGCTGTATTTAAGCGTTTTGTAATTTATAATAATCATTACTTCGAATGTTTTCAAGCATTGAATTTTGATAACCTTGTCGAATCAAAGTTTCAACTTTGCAAAAATGAACATAAAATTAGTTATTAAATTCAATGAATATCTACTTTAACACCGATGAGGCTACCCTAGGTAAAGAAGACATATTACTGTTATCACTACAATTATTATAATTATTATTCAATAAACCAGGATTACTGCCACCCGTGTTGAATGGGAAAAAGCAGAAACACTTTATGTATCTAGATATTCACGTTCACGGGGCGTAGGTTATCAGTAATCATATTTTCTGTTTGTTCGTTATTTTAAATCTAATTGTTTGCTTTTGTATCAAAGTACGAGGCCATCCTCGCTCACGACCTCTGCAGAGTAGCCGTATCCGCGGCGCGTTCCATCCACGAAAGCGGCAGGGAGTTACCGCTACCGAGGGTCAATACCTACCACAGGTGTTTTAAACAAGTCAAGGAAGGCACCGAGACTGTTGCTTCAACGGTCGGACCGGAGCTCTTGGACGCCATCAAAAGGGTAAAACAGAAATCTTGATTTTGTATGAACTACAGAGTACATCATTTGGTTTCGGTGACTGGTCCGTTAAGCTAATCTGGGGGTGTTTCATTAAGCTATGCGTAAAGTTACGCATACGAATGACTTTACGAATGAATTGAATATGAAGAGCCAAATGGGATGCCCACAGTTTTTCTGACATTTTAACAAAGTGTGACTGTATTTCCCATAATCTCCATTAAATTGTAGCCCAAAATACACTTTGCATTAAAATGTTTTGTTAATAATGATAAGATTAATCTACATCTGCATATTTCAACTTCAGCTTATGCAATAGGCCACTTTCGTAATGTAACCAAATGTAATGCATAAGTCTTTGTGAAATGCCTTAATACGAATTATTTCATTCACCTGATAATAATAATAATATTTCAATAGAGAGGATCCGAACTGCATACATTAATTGTTGCCAGGTAGGACAAACATTATGGCTTGACCTACCTAGCAACACTTAATATATGCAGTTTGCTCTTTGTCTATTGAAATACTATTATTATTATTGGTGAATTGAATAATTTGTATTGAGGCACTTCACAAACATTATGGCTTGATCTAACTAGCAACACTTATTATGCAGCTTGAATACTATTATTCTTATCAGGTGAATGGAATAATTTGTATTGAGGCACTTCAAAAGACTTATGCATTAAATTTTGGTTCCATTACGAAAATGACCATTAAAAGGATTTGATAATCCCATTTAGGTCTTCATATTCAATTCTTTCGTAAAGTCATGCGTAACTTTACGCACAGCTTTATGGAACACCCCTTTTTGTAAAACAAGATGAATGTTTGTTAAAGGGTAATCAATGGCGGTAAAGAGTATAACTTTTAAAGAATTATGTATGTGTCTCAGTGAGAGTAATGTTAAAATCATGTATATCATAGGTTCATTTACAAGATCGATTTCAAAGAAAATCCATAATATCGCAACCCTTGTAAAACAAAAAGCTGCCTATAAATGTGATGACAACTTGGACTGATTTGGACTCACTTTTTAATATTT
This sequence comes from Strongylocentrotus purpuratus, assembly GCF_000002235.5. Taxonomy (NCBI): domain Eukaryota; kingdom Metazoa; phylum Echinodermata; class Echinoidea; order Camarodonta; family Strongylocentrotidae; genus Strongylocentrotus; species Strongylocentrotus purpuratus. The sequence continues at coordinate 20,271,361 of NW_022145596.1, forward strand.
CATAGGACACGTTTGTATATGGCTTGGAAAGCAAAATGTAACCGAGGATAAGTGTGATTATGACAAGCTCCGTTTCTGCTTTATTTTGATTGTTCAGACGGCAACGAATCAATTAAGTGGACGAGTTCAATTCGATGGAAACGGATCACGAACCAACTATTCCCTTCAAATAGTCGGACTTCACAATGGAGTTGTGGAGCAGGTAAGATTTGATGAGGGCCCGTTCCATAAAAAAATAAAGAGAAAGTTTGGTTTGGGGGAGAGGTAAAAAACAATTTGTGAGCGTTGTCATTGTTATTTATGCAAGTGTGGAAGAACATCAGAGCCCAAAAATGTTCCCTGGAAAGCATGGCTCTTCAAATGCCTTCATATTCTAAATATGACATGTTACAGCTTTAAAATGTGGGTCTCATGTTTATGCCACATGTTTATGTGGTCCCATATACATCTTTCTGTGTACAAAGCTTGGTACTTTTTACCAAGACTGTGCCAAATTTATTATCAATTTGATGGCTCCACAACCTTGCAGTACACTGCAAGGATCGCTGCCACATCGTTTCTTTCACAATTGTATCGCATGAGCGGGACTCAACTTTATCGTTATAAGCTACTGAAATCGATGCTTTTGATTGGCTATGAACAAGTTTAATGTGGAAATTTGACACTTGCTATTGATAAAACAAATTTGTTAAACGTTTTAACGATATTTCCAGATGCAATTCGAGAAATCTTCCCTTTTACCACTTACTCTTTTTATAACTTTATGTCCATCTGTCCCTTTTCCTGTTCCTTGCGTCGCTCTATATTGCCTTTCCCTTTTCTTCTTCTATACAGTGCGTCCCAGAAAAAACGAAACCGAGAAGTATCGATGTTCTATCATAACTTAATCACAACTATAATTAATGAATGATACATATTTGGAAAGCTTAGAGTCTCCTCTTTCATGTGATGCTACTTAGATAATATTTCACGCATGAGTGATTAAAAGCAATTTGAAGGAAGGAAACCAAAAAGACATTTGGCGGGCGGTATCTGAATTTCGAAGAAAAATTCACATTTCTAGAAAGTTGAGTTTCTGCCCTTTCATATGACACCTCAATCAGGAAAAATGAGCGAGGAATGACAAAGTTCTGTTTGTTTAAAGTAGTGCTTGCATTTCCATAATTTTATTAAACGAATTCGTTTTCACTGGCTGCCTGCCGTATCAATAAACGAAATTAACAAAAGACTTAACTCCGTTTCGTTGACAATCAGCCGTAGACGAGAGTCTTCATGCATGGCTGATTGTCAACGAAACGGAAAGTCTTTTGTCAAATCTGCTTTTTGCTACGGCAGGCACCCAGTGAAAACGAATTCGTTTGTTAAAATTATGAAAATGTAAGGGCTTCTTTAAACAAACAGAACTTTGTTATTCCTGGCTCATTTTTCTTGATTGAGGTATCATATGAAAGAGCAGAAAATGAACTTTCTAGAAATATGAATTTTCATTTGAAATTCAGATACCGCCCGTCAAATTACTTTTTGGTTTCCTTCCTTCAAATTGCTTTTAATCACTCATGCGTGACATATCGTCGCCGTTTTCACGAACCGGCACAAGCCACCGAAATCCCTTCAAAATGTAGTTTTTATTTTTCTTGCATTTTTAGCATAAGTTATCAACAATCTTTCATCTCACCAAATTTCAGCATCCAAAACGCTTTAGTTTTTGAGATATCCATGGTTACACAAATGACAAAAACGAGACACGAGCCAAAAAGCACGATTCATATTTTCACGAACCGGCACGCGCCGTTATAAGTCAATGGGCTGTGCCGGTTCGTGAAAATATCTTTGCGCTTACAAGACCTAGACGACGCGACACAGGCGGTTGTGCCGGTTCGTGAAAATAAAATACGCGCTAAGACAGCGCGAGCGCTTTTGTCTTGCGCGTAAAGTTACATAGGAAAAACGACACAGTGGCTTGTGCCGGTTCGTGAAAATATTTTTGCTACGTAAACAGCAAAATAATATTTTCACGAACCGGCACGAGAGTCCAAAGCTTCGTAATATTAATAATAATTGTCATTATACTTAACAAATGGAATGTATAGAAAATACAGAATATTTTCCTTTCATTGATATGTATTTTGTGATATAAAATTTGACATAAGGCATGTTTCTGGCGAATTCAAAACGGGCTAAACGTAAAACGCGTTTTTCTCAGAATGTACTTATTTCGTTGCGCGTTGGGCTGTGCCGGTTCGTAAAAACGGCGACGATATGCATCACGTGAGTAGCATCAACTGAAAGAGGAGACTCTACGCTTTCCAAATATGTATCATTCGTTAATTATGGTTTCGATTAAGTTGTGATAAAACATCGATACTTCTCGGTTTCGTTTTTTCTGGGACGCACTGTATAGTAACTTATGTATACTTGAAGGAATTTCCTAAACAATAGATATATGAAGAGCTTGATTCCGAAAGGAGCTAAATCCATTTTAATCAAGATTGAGTTTTGTTGATTTCAAATACTTATTTCCTACATGGCAATAAAATGCACTAAATCACTTTCTGAATTTCATCTTGAAAGAAAAAAAATCAGCTACAAAATTATGTTTAATTCCAAATGAGCTAAATCAATGAATACAAATATCTAAAAATTCAGCAAAAATAAAATATACTTGGTAGATTTGTTTAAACCATATACTTTTGGTCAAGGGTATTACCTCTAACATGTATCCAAAGTTGAAGGTGGAAATACCCAACGTGGATTTAGCTCCTTATGGAATTAAACTCTTCATATAAACATGACTTACAGGATGATAACATGATGATATATCTTTCAACACCTTTACCTTTACCTTTTCTCTTTTCTTCCGTTGCTTCCCTCTCTAAATATCTCCCCCCCCCCCCCGACAATACTCCGCTCCAGGTTGGCACATGGAGTCAGAACAACGACCCTCCAATCTACTTCTTCGATAGCGAGACACACGGCCGAAAGGGAAGCCACGACTACGACAACAGAACGTTCATTATTTCATCAGTATTGGTAAGTAGAAAGGTTTGAATACACCGTTTGAAACGTTCCTCTTAGCCTCATCAACACATAAATATTATTTTACAGATTAACTTACATTTGTAATCGTGTTATTTTATTCTATTTTCATTAATGGTCTCATAAAATACGAAATTTGTGCATTCAGAGTATAAAAAAACGAACAAATTATAAATTTGTCGAATTCTCATATTCGTTAAAATTTCCGACTTTGTAAACATTTTTGTAAGGGGGAGGGGCGGGGGGCGTTACTCACAGGCCGCTTACATATGTAACTCCTAATTTATTTTGAATAACCAGCATCATCGTGGAAATGTACACTAAATAATTGTAACAATTTTGCTGTAATTATTTTGATACCATTCATGTGATTTCATCTATTCTTATGTCTCAGCATTTTCGTTGTTGAACCTTCTAATAAATTAAGTCATATTTTGAATATTTTTCGTGTATGTGTATGACCTCAATAAGGTCATTACATATGAAACAATGGGTCAAAACAATACTTGCATATTTGCATGGTAAATATTAACACACAGAATTCAAAATCAAAAATAGATTATGATATAGCTAAAAGAATACGTGTTACTAGAGGGGCCTTTTTTTAAATAATCTCCTTTCTTTTTTTTCTTTAAAACTTTTATGAAGGATGACCCCTTTCTGATGAATGTAACCCTCCCGGATGGAACGAGTCGCTTCGAAGGATTTTGCGTGGATCTACTCAAGAAAATCGTCGAAATCTACCCGTTCAAGTACCGCATACAGCTGGTCAAAGATGGCAACTATGGAACGCTACAGAGAAATGGAAAATGGGATGGGATGATCGGGGAAGTCATGTATGGGGTAAGCCAGTAGTACAAAATGTTTGATATAAGACCGTTCCTTTTTGTTGTGCGTATTTGTTTCTATTTACGTTTCTATTTTTGTAATATTAATTTGTATTCAGTTATTTATTTATTTATTTATTTATTCATTTATTTATTTATTTATTTATTTATTCATTTATTCATTTATTCATTTATTTATTCATTTTTTTATCTATTGATTTTTGTTAATCTGTTTAATATTTTTTTATGTTTTATTATCATTATTAGTAATTTGGGGGAGGGGGATGGGGTGACGGGGGCTATATGGTTATCTCTAAGTCTAAGTTTCCCCTTTGCTTTTCATTATTTCGTGGACGATACAGGGAGTGAGAATTGAATACAGCGAGTGGGGAGGAAAGGGGATTGAATAGGAGGGAATTTAAAGGGAACGAGAGGTCAGATTATTAGAATTATAAATTATAAAGAGAGAGAGAGGGGACAGACAGAGCGACACAGATTATGCGAGTGCCCATAAGTTCGAGCTTCAATTCAACACTTCACTTTTTCATCGTGCTTCCCATGCAGACTGCTGATATATCGGTTGCTCCTCTCACAATCAATACCGACCGGGAGCGCGTGGTCGCCTTCACCAAACCCTACATGAGCTTCGGCATCAGTATCATGGTCAAGAAAAGCAAGGCTCCTCGTCCATCTGGCTTCTCCTTCTTCCAACCCTTCACCAATGAGATATGGATTTGTCTTGCCCTCGCAACGTGTGGTGTGAGCATTATTATGTTTCAGGTGAGATTTGTATTCGTTTAATAATGATTTAGACTCATTTTGTATTTGTATTTATTAACATGTATTTCCTTCTCAACAGTACAACATGAAACACAATGTATATATAAATTATATATGTAACAATTATTTCAACATAGAGTATACAGTAAATAATTCAGATATGAAAGGAGGCGAAAACCCGGAAAGCATAGCTTGAGTTGGGAACGCCTATAATAAGTTAACACAGTTACCGAGAGAACATTATAGATATTATTATGAAAATTAGATATTATTATGAAAATTACATATTATATAACAGAACGTTTGGTCGCTGCATCCCCCCCCCCCAAAAAAAAGAAAAAAAAAAGAAAAAAGACAATGAACAAACAAACTATAAGAGAGGAATGATACCTGGCATCAAAATGCAGAGTCACCTGTTTGAGCAGCCAACTGTATATAAAGACAAAGACAAGATTCATTATTTTGAATTCCTCCCTGAACAGTACTCATCAATGAAACCATGTACTGGTGGAGCCTGCACACACAGACCACTTGACACTAACTGTATCCAGTGGTATTTCCGGGCATCCCTTGAGCGACTTTATATCAAGGTTGTACTAATTCAATCAACATTTATTGTAATCTTTCTGTCCTAGATATGTCGCTTCAGTACCGCGGAGTGGCGAATCGAAACGGATAACTCATCATCTGATGACGTATCCAATGGCAACAGAGCCACAGGGGCAGGCAAGGGTGTGAAATGGACCAACGATTTCTACGTCATGAACAGTTTCTGGTTTGCCTTGGGCGCCCTCATGCAGCAAGGAAGTGACATTTTACCACGGTAAATACATGTAGTCTAGACCCTGTTTCATAAAACCTGATATCAATAACAAGTTACAAGCTATTGTTATAAGCTACTGAAATCCTTGCTTCTGATTGGTTATCAGCAGATTTGTCACTGATTTTTGTCATTTGTCATTGAAAAAAAGCTTTGTGAAATGCCCCCCCCCCCTGATCTACATGATATAGATTGTGATTAAAATTCAACATGTTCAAAACTCAGAAGCATGACCCCTATCCCTACCCCCTCCCCCCAAAAGGAAGTCAAAAATAATAATAACAGCATGCATTTTCAACAACGGAAGGAACAGACAGATCAAAATCTGATCATCCATATTTATCCTAAAATATATTTCCATTAACATTTGAATTTTCATATTATATTGCTTACTACCATTTGCCACAAAAGGGCGGTGTTGTGTTTAAAAAGGAATAAGGGTTCTTGATTAGATACTTTCGTTTATACCTTTCCGAGAAAAAAAATTTTGTCTGTCAATTTTGTTTTATCGAAGTCATGCCTACATACCTTGACATCGGCCGTATTTGTTCAGAAACCATGTATAAAACAATGCCTTGGGTTTTATTAGCATTTCCTTACTGAATACATGCCATTTTTTCTGTACTTCTGTTTAAAAAAAAAAATCATATTTGTATGCGTGGCCCAATAAAACTTTTTCAAGGCAAGCACTCCCTAGACAATTACCACCTGGACAACTTATACCTAGAACAGTTACCCTCCTGATAGCAACCACTGACCATAACAAATGCATCCACAAGATCAAGCCAACTTGTTTGTATTACCCCACTGGTGCTAGCTGTCTGAAGGTAATAGCGCTATATAAGCGGAATATTTCTATTATCATTATTGTCCGATGATATATTTGACCGAAGGTAAGTTGTTCGGAGGTAAGTTGTCCGGGGATATATCTTGGGCATTTGTCCGGGGCAACTTGTCCACAGTGTTCTGTTGTCCTATATCGTTTGCATAACTGTGTACCAATGGTTTACATCTTTTTTTGTCTCTTGAACAACAACATCATAAAGGTCCATTTCTGGTCGCATCATGGGTGGGGTGTGGTGGTTCTTCACCCTCATCATCATCTCCTCTTACACGGCCAACCTTGCTGCGTTCCTCACCACCCAGAGCATGCAGTCTCCCATCAAGTCTGCAGAAGACCTGGCAGCGCAGACCAAGATTCAGTATGGTGTCCACAAGGGTGGTTCCACAGTCGAGTTCTTTAGGGTAAGCAGGCGTGTAAGGCGGGTTGGAGAAGGAGGGGGCGTTGGTGAGGGCTAGGGCTACTGCAGGCCACGCCACTATCCATAATTTTAAAGCTTGCCTTGTGTTGAACAACAGTTGCCTTATATCTAACCTGGAGGGTGTTTCACAAAGATTAAGATCGACTTTAAGTCGGATTTTTTAACTATGGCAGGCCATTTATGCCACTGGTTGCTGTCACCATTGCTCTCTCAATTGATTTCTTAGGATAATATGTTTTCCTTCAATAAAGAATTATCAACAAATGTAAATTCTGTAGATGTGTGACCATGATTTGTACGTCCCTTAAGAAACCAACGCCAGGAATGGTTAGAGGACCTGGTGGTATGAACGATCTTAATCTTTGTGAAACACACGCACCAGCGCGCTGGTGCGTCCTTACATTTTAGCAGAGAGGACGAGGTCTCTTATATCCTATTTGACATGTTGCTGTCGAAAGTGCAGTGAGTGTTTACGAATATTTCCACTTTTTGTTTGAGGCTCTTTCGCTTCGCTTCCTCGTATATGAATAGAAAGGAACGACAAGTTCATTATTTCGACAAAAGGCATCAGCATCGTTGGCAGCTTTATGTACGTACGCCTATTATGGCGAGCTCCCCCTTCCCCACCCACTATCATTCAAGCTTTCAACGTCTTAAAAGCATCGTTTAACAATGTTAAATCTGAGATGCACGGCCTTACATGTTACCATTGTCTGTGATATGGTGTTATATTGAAGCCCTAAACAAAATGCGCTTCAAAATGATCAAGAAGTGCATCAAAAGAGTAAAAATCTTTGAGTGACCGGTTTTATCATACTCGTTTTCCCCAATAGACTGTAGTGTTATGAAAGCCGTTAGGAAAACGCAAAACTTGGTTTTGATTTTCAATCATAAATATCTTGATAATCAGACAGGTGATCGGCTTGTAAAAGTCATGAGGTTTACAATTAAATCCAGAATTTTGTTTAAGAATCTGAGACAAAGTTACCAGATCCCTTTAAATGAAATGGTAGAAAAAGTCATCACAATACCATTGCCTTTAGGACACAAACATGTTTGAATAAAATGCAAATAATTTGTCTGCTTTCCGAAATCCTTAGAAATCCAGCAGCCCGCTATACCGCAAGATGTGGTCTTTCATGGCGAACACCGAGCCGTCTCCCCTGGCGGAGAGTACCGAAGACGGGGTGAGACGCGTCCGGGAGAGCGACGGCAAGTACGCCTACCTGCTCGAGTCCAAGATGAACGAGTATCGAGAGACCCAGAAACCATGTGACACCATGGCCGTAGGGGACCCCATCGGCACGAGTAGCTACGGCATAGCAGTTTCGAAGCACCTTGTTGAATTGCAGTAAGTCAGGCTGGAACGTCAACCAAGGGGTGTGGTATTAAAGTTAACTTAATGTATATCTTACACAAATAGAAATATTAATGATTACATTTCACCTCCGATTTATAAACAAATTCCCGTTTATACATTGCAATATGATATTAAAAATATGCAGTAGTAGTTTGTTTAATGCCCCACTGCACTACTTATAGCTAATTGCGCCCTCTATACAGCCAACAATGCCATAGCGGTGACCTTTGGTCCCCCATGATCCCCTTTTTCTTATGTTAATTGAGAGCTGATTTGATGAAATAACCACTTGTCAGTGACCTTGCAGGGAGGTCTAACCCCTCCTGGCCAAACTAGTACAGATGGACTTTAATTTTTATCTTACACAAATAAAAATATTAATGATTAAATATCACCTGCGATTTAAAAAAAACATATTCCCGTCTATACATTGCAATATGACATTACAAATATGCAGGAGTAGTTTGTTTAAAAAGTCCACATTTATTACGAGGATATCAAATAATTTGTATACATGTATAAAACTCTTTTATGCTAAATTTTTAATTATTAATGAGAATACAAACAGGGCCTAATGAAAAACTACCACCATCGGTGAAAAATGTGATGTACCCTGCCTAAATGTCATAATAAATAAACGTAATAGTGGACCCCTTTCGTAAAAACGGTTTGACGCACGCCTTCCCCCACCTCCCCCGGTGAACCTCAATAAATAAACATGACTTTGTGTCATGATTATCTTGATCAGTTCGTTTATTAAAAAACGACAATGTCCTTCCAATTGTAGCATGAGTAATTCATTCTTTAAACCATAATTACCTCCCTTTCGTTTTTCCATCTGGCTGTATGGGGGTACGTTGCATTGTGCATGTCATTGTACCTCCACCACTCCCGTCATAAAAAAAAGCGATTTAACGTACCGTATTTTGCTCTTGTCATAGAGACAAAGATTGTCCTTTTACTCAAACTTTGGTCTGATCCCCTCCCCCCTCGTCTCGAAACAGGAAGGAATTGACGGTGGCTATCTTGGAGTTGAGAGAAAGAGACACCCTGCGACGGCTGGAAGAGAAATACTGGGTGAATAGATCGCAGTGCGTCAAAGACACCACAGACGCAGTAAGTGTATGCTATATTGACGCAATTGGCGTACACTTTTTAGCTCCATCCGGGAAATCATTATAGGGAAGGGGAGAACAAAATAAATTAAAAGGCAGGTATTCATGTTTAAGGAAAACGTTTTGTTTCTTTCCATATGCCTTTCAAAACTCCTGATTGGTTATTTATTTATTTATTTTTTTGTTTTATATATGTATTTTTTTGATTGTTTTGATTTTTGATTTTTGATTTTTGATTTTTTTTTTTATTGCTTATTGCTATGAAAAAAATTGGCCGATAGACAAGTGGAAAAAGAAAAAAACTGTCCTTTTCCATAATAACCCCCCCCCCCCACATAATTCTACATAGGAGCTGACTGGGGCATAGCATAGGGGGGGGGGGTGGGTGTCTGTCCTGGTTCAAATAAACAATATCCCTTCCAAACAGCAAGGTTTGTATTCGCAAATGAATTTGCAATGAATTATGCAATCACGGATTTGCAGAAGAACAGCCATCGGCTGAAGCAAGTGATCCGTGTTGACATAAAATAAAATGAAATGAAATGAAATGAAATGAAATCTTACTCCAAAAGCGTAAGAGTAATACTTTTTGTCTTCATCACAGACTGAGACACGCGCTTTGAACCTGGACAAACTTGCTGGCGTGTTCTACATCCTCTTGGCAGGCACGGCTGTCGCTCTCCTGGTGTCCATCGTCGATCTCGTCTACCGGTCCAAAGAGCAGGTGCGCAATGAACTCAGCTCGTGTGGGTTCCGAAGGATGTGGCTCAACCTCCGTGCAAGAATTGCACATGTAAGCATGAAATAATGTTCAAAGAGACTTGATATCAATCGCAACTATGTACATAAAGGATAAGAGACTGCAAACTTGCGATTGATAGGAGGACTTACGATTGATTCGGATCAATCGTAACTCTTTGTAAGACGGGGTCCAGGAGTAGAAATTGAAGGTTCATGGTTTTAGAGAAGATAAAAGGGGGCTATCTGACTTCTCTGACTGTGATGAAACCACTCGTCTCATTCATGCAGACTTCTTGAACTTCAATATACATGCAACTGTATGATCAAACTGCTCAAAAGGGAGAACGTTTTAGGGGGAAAAGGGAGATAGTTTTGACGTATCTAAATCTAAAAACACTTAGATGCCCGTTTTGGATAGTTAACTTTTTCATTTTAGAAAGCGCCGATATCGTAGATTATAAACATTGTTAATATCCCTAGTGAGGATCAGGGCCCTCTTAAAAAACAAACTGATACTCAATAACAAGTTACAATATTAGTTATAAGCTACTGAAACTCGTGGCATTTGATTGGCTGATGGCAAATCTGCCATAGAAATTTAGCATTTGTTATTGATAATAAGATTTATGAAATAGGCACCAGGTTCTATACTAACCAAAATATTCTTCTTTCTTTCTCCCCCTCTAACACCTTCCCATACCATCCTACGACTCCTAACATCCTCCGATCATTTGGCTACACCCTCCAACGAATTCGGAAACAGGAGAGATTGGTAGCATCCCTCCGTCGTCGCAGCATGCCTGCTCCCACGAAATCGCCCTCTGACGGCATATCAGAGACAGGCACTGATGAGCTGTCTACCCCCGCCACTGCACAGAAGTCAATCGTGCCCTCAGTGAGTTAAAGGACAACCCCCTTCCCCCCATTCCAGAATTCCGAAACGACATTTCTTCAAGGATGGAAATTTATAGGAAAATATCCATCCAATGTATTTCAAATATTTGTAGGCTCATATACCCACTTAATAGGCCTGTATTTTGATGACTAAAATACTCTTAACAATACATTGTGCCCGTATGCGATAATACTAAAATCCCCCAATACACTCTAACATAAATCTCTGAACAAGATAATCAGAACGACTGTGTTTTGTTGTCCACAAGGAATTTAAGAATCCTTAACAAAGGAGTACAATCCACAAAGGCAATTTCTGTTTGTTTGTTTGTTTGTTTTTGTTGTTTTTTGAGATAGAGGGGGAACTTAAGATTTTATAATTTACTCTCATGAGTAGTAAAAAAATACAAATAAATCTCTTTTCATACGTTGAGGAACAATTGAAATTGCCAAACAAAATGATAATTCGTAGTATATATAGTTTCGACAATTGTTTATCTGCAGTCGTTTGTTTCCCCCTGGATGTCTACAAAAAGTTAACAGTCTGTTAAAGCGATGAATCAGTTGTGATTTAGAAATTAATAGAATACTAATTTAATTCAAGATTATAACTTCATGAAATGAATTCCGAAATTGGTTATGGTTTAAAATAACCAACATAAATAATTACTAGTGATTGTCGACATTACTGCTGTCCAATTTATAGAGATATGAGTTGCAATATGATTCCATTTATCCTCTCAATATTAAACATTCACATTTGATTGTTATATTGATGTAATTTTTGTTTGGATAATAAATTTCAAACTTCAAAACGTTTTTTTTTTTTTTTTTTCTTTCTTTCACTGGGCTCTAGATCGCCTCCGAGGAAGGAAATATGAATAGCGCCCTCAGTAAGAAGAAGTCAGGCAGTGCAGGAAGTGCAGTAACTCATACCGATGTTTGACAATCCAATAACAAAGAAACGACCAAGAAATAAATGGAGAACATGACTGAAGTTATCTCTGACATGCAGACCAACAAAATAATGGCCATGCATGTGTATCATACTTAAATGATTCTCATAGTTCTCACTATCACATTTCTATCAATAACTGCCTAAGCAAAAACTATATATCAATGAAATTAATTTTGTCAATCTTTTTCCCGTTTTTTATAACACAATTAATTAATTATAAAAGGATAAAAAAGTGGACTCTTGATGCTTCATAAAACATTTATTTCAATCACCTAGGTGTAGCTCAATCCGCTATTACAGATCTTTGTTAAGTATACGGGACTTTGCATCTATTTAATTTGACCGTTTGTAGATAATTGTATTGTTTTGCGACGATCTTTAAAGTTATTCAACATAAATATACGTGAACTAGAATAAGAATAAGTATGGTAATTATGAAAATAACGGTGAAGTAACGATAAAGATAATGAATGATGATGATGATGATGGTAATGATGGTAATGATGATGACGGAAATGATGATGATGGAACATTACCTATAATTACACTGTACAAAGTTAAAGTACAAATAACACAGTAGAGCATATGTTCGGTTTTATAAGAAAAACAGTTTATTTCTTATAGATAAAATCACAAGCATTGTATGTAAATTTTGTACATAGTTATATAATATTGACACGATATAGTGTTAGACATGATAATATATTTATTCTAGATATTTATGAATTAAGGCTTAAAAAACCTCATTCCATGCCAAAGTATAAAACGTAAAATGAAAGGGCTAAAATGCACTATCGATATCAAGATGATCCTTAAGAGATCAATAGATATGTCTATCAAACTCTTACACTGTTGTAAATATTCGCTACCGTCTCTCACTTCTTTAAAAAAAGAATGCGTACATTATCGATTATTTGAAGACATTGACTCATAAACGTGAAGTAATATGCCAAGTTGGAAAGTTTTCGGTAGTAAACATGGTAAATTTATGTATTTAACTGGTACTGATGTCATGTACTATTGTTCAAAAAGCAAATGGTGAATAAAGCGAAAAAGGATTATACTCGTAATATATATGTGTAAGTAGTGATGGGGAAATCATAGAAATCAATGTCACGAAGAAAAAAAAATGATGATGCCATAATGGCGATTGATCCGTTTAAAACACGTTTAGCTTTTCAGATTGTATTTTTCCCAAGCGAGCATTATACTTTTCAAGCGATAAGCATTGCAGAAACGTGATACATTTCTTGTTAAAACTATTTCCCCCATATATGCAGAGTTGCCAAGGGCGTTATAAATATAACCCATAAGGGGGGGGGGGGGGGCTTCACAGAATACATCATATTGGGGCAATCCCCTTCTTCTCCCTACTCCCTGCCCGGGTATATTTCCCATATGGGGTAGTAATACTGCATGTCCCTGGTGGTAGTTGTCTTAAATGGAAGTTGCCCTTAGGGTGTATTTTTTGGTGGTAGAATCGAACAGATGATGACCAATTATGCGTTATTTTCCTGTTAACGAAACACGAACATGATGTTGAAATTATACAGACTGCGTATAATTACAAACAAATATATAGACAAGAAACATCGCGTCAGGCATTCCAATTTCCAATAAAGGTATAAATTAGCGTTCCAAAAAGGGGTTTAAAGCTTTTTTAATAGGTGTTTTAGATTACTTTTGATTACAACTGTGATATGAAACGTTTGATTGTATATACCCATTACTTCGTTTGAACTATTTTGACGAGTAATATAATGATATTATTTTGCTTTGTCCTTTATCGGAATACTTCTACTTCTTTATCATGCTGTTTTGCGGATATCAGCGAAAGACAAGATTTTGTGTACATGACTGTCCATGTTTACAGCACATATAAATGCAATCCGAGAGTTTCAAGACTGATTATAATCATGATGATGATGGTGTGGTTACTTGAAATACATGTAGCAAGGTGGATTGTTAAACTGCAATATAAATCATAATTATCACAAATGCGATCATCTTATAAAATATGGATAATCGATACCACTTCAGTCACACCAAAGAATAATTGTCATTTGTAATCATCTTATTTGTCGAGTCCCCACTTTACGAAATTCCTTTGTTCACGTAAACACTACACATGTCGTTTAATTTAAAATATACTTCATCTAGTCATATATGTTATAACATCATAATATGTGTCATATAGTACATAACCCTGATGACGTATCTGATAAAACAAATTCAAAGTGCTGTCTCTCTCCCTCTCTCCCAACATAATATTCTACAAAGCCGTGTAACAAATTGTATGTAACTATTGGTAATACCAAGTAACCATCGTGACAACATTATCATTGAAGGGTTTACATTGATGGAGTGTACACATGGGGACATACAGGTAGTATTAATCACATCTATATGCCTACATTGTAATAGAAAATTTGATGATGAGTAAAAAGGCATTAAGTTTTGCATGAGAAATAAATTTACCTCGAATGAACTGGTTTTCATACAAAAAGCAAAGCGAAGTTGGTTTCAAGCTCAAGAGTTACACATACAAATTATGTTATTATGAGCTTATGAGTGGCGCTTGTAAATAATATATTTGGTATATCAAGATAATTTGTTAAAAATGCATAAACTGCTGTGATATCAAATAAACTTCAGTCTGCAGTAGCTGTTGATCTTACACTCATACATTTGTTCACGATTGGTTCATCCCTATCTGATATATACCTTCTCTTATCCCCATGCAATGTTTTTTTTTTTTTAATATATATCTCTCTCTCTCTCTCTCTTTGTGACTTTTCTCTCACTTTCTCTCTCTCTTATTCACCCCTCCACTTATCTCTCTCTCTTTCTATCTGACTCTTCTCTTTCTATCTGACTCTTCTCTCTCTATTTCTCTCTCCCAGGCTACAACATCCATCACCCCACCACTTATCTCTCTCTCTCTCTCTCTTTCTATCTGACTCTTCTCTTTCTATCTGACTCTTCTCTCTCTATTTCTCTCTCCCAGGCTACAACATCCATCACCCCACCACTTACCTCTCTCTCTCTTTCTCTCTCTCTCTCTCTCTCTTTCTATCTGACTCTTCTCTTTCTATCTGACTCTTCTCTCTCTATTTCTCTCTCCCAGGCTACAACATCCATCACCCCACCACTTATCTCTCCCTCTCTCTCTCTCTCTCTTTCTATCTGACTCTTCTCTTTCTATCTGACTCTTCTCTCTCTATTTCTCTCTCCCAGGCTACAACATCCATCACCCCACCACTTATCTCTCTCTCTCTCTCTCTCTCTTTCTATCTGACTCTTCTCTTTCTATCTTACTCTTCTCTCTCTATTTCTCTCTCTCAGGCTACAACATCCATCACCCCACCACTTATCTCTCTCTCTCTCTCTCTTTCTTTCTATCTGACTCTTCTCTTTCTATCTGACTCTTCTCTCTCTATTTCTCTCTCCCAGGCTACAACATCCATCACCCCACCACTTCTCTCTCTCTCTCTCTCTCTCTCTCTCTCTCTCTCTCTCTTTCTATCTGACTCTTCTCTTTCTATCTGACTCTTCTCTTTCTATCTGACTCTTCTCTCTCTATTTCTCTCTCCCAGGCTACAACATCCATCACCCCACTACTTATCTCTCTCTCTCTCTCTCTTTTGAAAACCCGTCTCCCCTCCACGCCTTTCTTATTTCATTCTCTTTGATTAATGATAATAAGTCGATCACTTACATGAAGTTAGATTTGTCATTGCAATATTGTGGAACAAAATAATTTCAAAAAATAGTAATAGAGATCTAGTGGAAATTATAGAAAAGGCGTGCAAATTATGAACTAAATATGGCAGACAGAGAAAGAGATAAACAGATGGAGCGAGCGAAAGAGAACTTTTAGTGGGATAGAAATAGAAGACTAACACAAAGAAATATTATAACAATGATACAAATGTGTTTTGAAAAGACTTGATAGAAAGTTATTTGGTAAAATTTCGAACGATTAAATTAATACATCTTAGATGAAAACAAAAAAAGCGGGTATTATGACTGCAATAGTATTGCGGTTTACAAAAGAATTCTATTAGCCTACGTTGACATTATTTTGCCTGCAACGTAAAGTTTTAACGAGGAACAGCGCCTCTTACGGGGTCAGAAAAGCTCATTTCGTCTATCGTCCCTGACGTCACGTGACAAATTTCCACCAATCAGATACCACGAGCAAAATATTTCCCGTCATATTTCCAACAGCGTTTGTCGACGTAAACAAATATTATTAAGTCAATGATTCGCCGAGATTAATTTAATCCTTTGAAAAAGAATCAGCTTTCGGTCCTAACTCAGGTCCACTGAAGCTTGTTTAAAAATAAGCAGGACACAAAATTGCAAGGCGCAAAACGCACTTACGTTTATCGATTGTGTCGTATAATTTCATAGTTGGATAAAGCATGTAATACGATGGCACTTCGTAATTGGCTTGGCCGGGTTGTAATTCAATTTACCGTGTTGGATTTGTAGTTTGAAGAGTACCGCCAAGCCAGGTAGCTTTGCCTAAACCCATTGGGACGTAAAATCCTGTTAGGTTGGGGGAAGATAGGATTTTTCGTTATTTTATTTGTCTCCCCCTGGTTTCCCCGGGAGCTGCTAGAGGGTGTAAGGCCATCGTTCGCGTGAAGTGGATGGCCTCACTCAACTTTGACCAACAAAAAATATGAAAAGGTAAATTATTGGTGACTTTGAAGACTTGAGATGAAAAAAGATTTGAAAACAATCCACCCTTGAAATTATTCAATTCGAGAAAAAGTGGACCAAGTTAATTTCTGGCCTGTATGAAAGAAAATTGGGTCAAAGACTTTTAATGTTAATTCCTTGGGACGAAAGAGGGTTAGCGGGAAACCAAATAAAAGTTACTAAAGCTATGAAAAGTGCACCCCTCTCTCTCTCTCTCTCTCTCTCTCTTATTTGCCACTTTCATCTCTCTCTATCTTTTTTTGCCTCTTATATCTCTCTCCCTTTCTCTCTCTATTTGCATCTTTCATTTCACTCTCTCTCTATCTCTCTCTCTGCTTCCAATTCTCTTTACTCTTCTATCTTTCCCTTTCTGTCTTTTTCTCTTTGACATTGTTCGTCTCTGCTCTCCTTCTCTGTCTTAAGCTACCTCTCTCTCCAACTCCCTAATCTACTTCATAACCTTCTACTTCCCTCCTCCTCTTTACACATTCTCCCTGTATATTCCAGCTATTAATATTATATCTCTCTTTTCTCCCTGCCCTCATGTTAATACTTTAACTTTGCACCCATTTTATCTTTTCTCCATTCCTCATTTACCTCTCTCTATTTCACCCAATCTCTCCCTCTCTCTGGTTTACCCCCATGTTTGTTTCTCTACTTCCCTCCGTCTCCCACTTTCCTTTCATTTTGTTCTCCTCTCTATCTTCTTTCACTTTCTTTAGTTCTCTTCCACTTTCCCTTTCCCACAATCGTTGTATCTGTGTTTCTCTCCCATCTTCACCCCTTCGTTGTTTCTCTCTCTCTCTCTCTCTCTCTCTTCCACTCTCTCTCTCTCTCTCTCTCTCTCTCTCTCTATCTCTCTCTCTCAATCTTTCTCTGCTTACCCAATTTTCGCTCTCTTTTACCTGCTCTCCTATATTTCTCTCTCCCTCTTTGTTTCTGCTTCTCCTTTCTTTGTTTCTCTTTCCCCTCACTCTCTTTTAATTTCTTCTGCTTCCCAAACTCTCTTTTTCCGCTCTCCTTCTCTGCCCTATATGTTCTCCTTTGGGATATACCCACCTGCTGACATAGCATTGGCATAGCATAGTCATCCGAATGGACATGAGATGCGAGGAATATAATCTAAATGTAATTGGGAATAAATAGCTGCAAACTACCCAGTTACAAGAGCATTGGTATATTTTTAGGTTGGCACATTTTGTATGCATACATATTACCTTAAAGGTAATACAAAGTTTTGGGAACTTTTGAATATTGGGTGGATAGTGATTCTTTAAATTGTTAATATATTTGGACGCTCCTGTGGATGTATTATAAGTACTAACAAATTTAGGCCCTAAAACACTTCTGCTTCCGAGAAAAAGAAAAATTGAATATACAAATTTACCGGTGCTCCCGGTAAATTTTGATGAATTTCAAATAGCGCCTACGGCCGTACAATGGTACCATGAAAATTTCAGAATATGTTGTTGTGATATATAACTCCCAAACGGGAATAGCTAATCGGTCGATTTTAGCCAAGAAACATTGTTTTATAGCTTAATTAATACCTTGAACTTGAGAGGGAGCTACACAAAATAAAGAGTTTGTTATTTACAATTTCATAACTTTAGACTCGATTTCAACCGCGACAACGATCACTGAATATTGTAGGATCGCATATGCTTCCAATATGTTCATTTGAAAGTTCATGACACTATACCAAAACTTTGTAATATCTTTAATATTGTTAACATGGTAACAGATATTCCACATATCCATATCTGAAACATACACTCATAGGAAGTTTATCATGGGGTCAAGTTCCGAAATACACTCAAGATTAATGCGTACACATCCCAGCGTTTTTTGTCCATCATTGAAATGAAAACAATGATACCGCAAATATTATATGATGTAGAATTTACAATACGGAGTATCCATTATGTTGTTTTTTCTTTAACATGCATTCACATGTTTATGATTTTTTTTCGTATGATAGTATAAAATATCTAACTTGCAATGTAATGTATACTTTAGGCTAAGTGTAATTCATAAGTAGAAAAAAAAAGAAAACCGAGTAATTGCTTCGTTGCTCCGACTATAAAATAACTACACTGTGAAGATATAATGTATCTAATACATGTTACTTATTTAATGCTGATATATGTATTACAACTATTCATTTTTTGACCTATTAGGCAACACGTAGAGATACCCGACCCAATATAATACATTAAATAATAAAAACAAAAACGGGAAGAGAATTCGCGACACTCGGTCGACTGTATTTACATTTCGGATCCTCGGCAACACTCGGATTCTCTTCGGCTTCTTTTTTCGGCGTCTAGTGATGCTCGGGTTGACGTTCGTATAACGCGGTCCGTATGCCGTGTTATTGCGCGCGTTGTTTTGGGCGTTGTTTCGGTGCTGCGGTCTATACGTCAGCGACGTTCGGCGATGACCGCGGTCATTACCGTTGAGAGCGTCCATACCCATGCTGTTCTTCATTTCATCGTCTTCGAGGATGTCGTCTTCGGAATCGACCTGCGAAAGCCGTAGTGCAACCTGAGGGTTGAACTGCTGTAACTGCAGACAATAATAGATTCAAGAGTAGAACATTAGGAAAGACAGCGTGATGTTGAATTATATTGCATTTAACAAGGAAATATCAATAGTCATTTTCGTGTGTGGGGGGAAGCGGGATACTTACGTATCTCATATCAGATCTTAAACCAATTGGTACTGATGAGAGCAAATGTTAAAATATGAATATGAAAGCCTTTAATTCCCCAGGAGACACTATAGCAAATATGAATAAGGTCAATATTACGTGAAGAAAGTGTGTAATTTATTTATATAATTATGTAGAATAGCAGGCGTTTATTTTTTTCTTAAGAAAGGAACTAGCCTATTCTATTTGCATTGCTATCTTAGAATTGAGAAGAAAAAAATCAAAACTAATTGTTTGATTCAGGGCTTTGAGACATAACTTGCTTTATAATTTAATCCACGTATTTCATTTATTTCATAAAACATATTATGTACTCTACAAAAAGCAAAAGTGCAATTTATAGCAATCACTTCTACAAACCTGGTCATATCTTACTTCAGGCGGTTTTTTATTATTGCTGTTCTGCGTGGGGTTGTTCTTGATGCCGTGCGCTTCCTTCACCTTCTTCTTCTGCTCAAGCCAGTAGTTGTAGTTGACGATGGCGTACTCGACCAGGGCCGCGAACACGAAAGAGTAGCAGGTGATGACGTAGATGTCGATTGACTTGACGTAGGAGATCCTGGGCAGCGACTGCCGAACCGCCGTGCTGATGGTGGTCATCGTCAGGACGGTCGTTATACCTGCGGAGTGGTTGGGGGAAGATAAGTTGAGTCGCATCACGAGTATAATTCTACAGTTAAAGATAAGTTGAATTCTGGTCATGCGATTGCATTGTGAAAAAAAAGGTATGGAATGGATCAGAAAAGGTTGATCAACTACATGTAGCATATAAGTATTGGTGTGACTGCAAAGTATAAAAATGATTAGAAATTTAACCCAATCTTGGTAAAGTAACAAGCACTGTTCACAGAAAGATGTATATGGGACTACACATGGTGTCGGGCCCCGACTGACCTTGATTTTCTTATCTTTCTTTGCTCATTACTCAGCCAGTATACATTTTCTACCAAAATTGTTTTGCAAATTACATTTATTTGTAATCTTGAACATTCAGTGTAATTTTCGTTTGATTCTGTGAGAATTCATTTTTTAATTATTTTTTTTACCAGAACTCAAGTTTATCGTTAACCTTTATGAGCCACAGTAGCCCAGTGAAACACTCGCTAATGAGTGACGATCTGCACAAGCAAAAAGAAAACATTAAATTGTAAATATCCAATTAAATATTTAATTTCCCGTACACTTAGGGCTTCAACCCCAGCCACGAATAAATGAGCATATTGTAAGATGTTTCAGAATAGGAGGGGAACAAATTGTAAAAAATCAATGTCACGCCATCCTATAATTAAAAATGCTAATTTTCAGACACATATAATTAACAACACGATTATGATCATAATAGTTAAAACAGTTATAAGTCTAATTTTCTCCGTTATCTTTGTTATCGTTACTGTGATCGCAGAAGTGGTATAAAGACCCAACCACACGGGCAAACAGGATATTCACCCCATGTCTGGACGACAGGACACGTAGACAGTCGCAACGCACTCGATAAAATGACAATAATTGACAAAAGTCGATACCCTTTATAATATCTTTCTATTAATAAAACAGATGATCATCGGATTGTGATGAATACGAAGTCAACGAACTGAAAACTGAAAGAGGAGAGAATGCCATGCCAGACAATCAGATGGAGGAAAAATGAAAGTTAGTCTAGATATGAAGAAGAGGGAGAGAGGATCGAGAGAGGGGTAGGTAGAGTATATCGGGGAGAGAGAGAGAGAGAGAGAGAGAGAGATAGAGAGAGAGAGAGGGGGAATGTAGCTTTAGAGAGAGAGAGAGAGAGAGAGAGAGAGCATTAGAGAGAGAATGAGAGAGAGAGAAAGAGGAGGTAGAATGTTAAAGAAAGATAGAAAGAGAGGGGTATAGCATTAGAGAGAGAGAGAGAGAGAGAGAGAGAGAGAGAGAGAGAAAGAGAGCGGTAGATCACTAGAGAGAGAATGGGAGAGAGGGGTAGGTAGATCATTAGAGAAAGAGAGAGGAGAGAGAGAGAGAGAGAGAGAGAATAAAATAAACAACATACACAAATAAAAGAGAGAGAGAGAGAGAGAGAGAACAAGACAAGGACTGAAATAATACATTGACAGATCATATTCATTACAGCTCATAAAATTGACACATAAATATTGCAATAACTGACTTTTGGCCGAAGCGGCTATCATTACACGCATGGCCAAATGAAATGATATTTCGACTGGATCCGGGCGAACATTAGGCAAGCCAAGCGCAAAAATATGGCCCGCCATTTTTTTTTGATAGAGGTTAGAGAACCTCCGACTAAAGACGTGACAGTAGCCCTATCCTATCAAGGAACTTCTTTCAGACATGACTGAACTGAAGGCCCTTAGGGTTACCTGATTTCCGTAGCTGCCGTTCTTTAATTTCCCGTTTTGCGCCGAGCAGGTGCCAATCGTAATTTTGTGCATATGGGTATTTTGTTTTGTCATACCCCCTATATCGCCTGCCTTCCTCCTCTGTATATCATTTCGATCATCATTACAAGTTTGATGAGGGTATCAACGCGAATGTTTTCTTTTGATTCCCCAGTTGTGTTGGGAAGAGGATTAACCCATATAGTCTCGGCAATACGGTCATTCACTCCTATAGGTTGGCCTTAATCAAAGGGAAATCGAATATAAACAAGGAAGGCAAAACAAGACTTTCAATCTAAACTGTCCTGATCACCGGATGTGCCACGGTGTTATTGACTCGCTGTTATATGGCTTCTAACAAAAAAAAAGAAAGAAAGAAATTTGCACCAAATGTGGTGGAATCATATAAATTAATGATAAGCCTTTTCTACCACATCTACCAAACATGCCAAAGGAATTTGAGAGCAAAATCGAACTAGGGGTTCAATATATATATTTTTTATCATTCAATATCTATCTTTTGATCATCTATATTACATTACGGCGTACTACCATTGGCACAAAATCGTGTTTCATACTGTTTTTAACCTTCATTAACTTGCCAGGGTTGATCCCCACCCCTTCCCTGCTACCTAATAATGTGCATTGTACATTTTACCGACACTCCTGATATTATATCTCAGAATATGAGTCCTCCATTCTTCCTACCTCTGTGGGCACTGTTGTCAAGCTGATCAGCAATTTCAGTGTAGATCTAAGAAGTGAATGACCGTTCAAAGATTCTCTTCGGAACCCTCTCAATGTCGATACAATTATCTTGCCAATTGACTGCAGACCATGCTCACATGAATACATATCTACCCAGTTCCATTTCAGTATTATTCTTCAATTTCCATCCACATTTTCACAATTACCTCTGCGTCCTCCTTTCAAATCATCGAGGCAATTTTGAATGAATCATGAATGAATCGAAATCGTGATAGCCAATCAAATATTATCTAGCACATGGATTCTTGGACTTTGTAGACCCCGTGATCTTTCTGGTGTAGTCACTGCCATTGCTGTTACCTCCCAGACGGAATTTCTGGTCAGCGACCTTAACCCCTGTGATGTAACTATACAAACGGTTTACCCATTACTTGCTTCCCGGAATATTACATTCATTTATGCATTGCTTAAATATTTTGTAGGTAGTGTTAAAGGTGCATGTAGAATGCATTTGTTTTCATGCCATTCTAGTTATAATCCGTCTGTCTGTCGCGCAATGTAAGATTTGGATGCTTAATTCTCTTCGTTGTTTTTTATTAAAAGAGAATTTCTTATTAAAGAAGAAACTAAAAATGTCTGTCGATACACACATACATCTAAGGTTACATTTTCTTTTAAAGTGACGTCAGGATTGCTTTGACCTTCAACTTGACCTTGAGGTGCACTTCAACCCTTCAAGGTTGTGAGATCATTAAATGGCTGAACACGCCTTTCAAGGGGAAAGGATTAAGCAAAGAAATTCATATTTTATGATTTTATAAAATTGGTGTCACGTATCACGTGGATGTACGCGGCCTTGTTTGTTCACTGGACGAACAGCTTAAGAGCAGACGTGAAGAGAATAATTTGTTGCCACCTTTTTCCTGCGCTTAATCTGTGAAGATGTTACGATCGGAAGGGCAATCGATTAGATCAAGGTGATCGGTGATAATGTTTCGCATTAGCCAAAATGAAGTGACTGAAAAGTACAGTAAAGAAGTAGCATTATTTATTTTAATACTGAAAGACTGAAGACTCAAATACTAAAATGATTTGTAGAGTCCAGTGGGTGAAGTTTTGTAGGTTATCACATAAGTCACATGAATTAAAAGATATCGTTTTTGGTATATAGGAAAAATGTTTATCATCGCACCAAGTGAAAATTAATCATGGCTGGTTCAAATTGATATCAATTTTTGAAATCTGTTTTTAAGGCTGTAAGAACAAGTAATGACAGATATAACACGCAATGTGCACATCTAAACAACCCTTGACTCCAAATATTCGCTATAAGTCACGTTAGCAGTATTTCGTTTTGACTAAGTAGTCCACACTCTAAAAACTGAAATGTTAAATCACCATTTAAAATGACCGAGGAGTGACCACTCTTTCAAAATGGTAGATTAACACTTTGAACATGCTGTATCCAACACTATAAAGGTTGAATCTAGCAGGTTAAAAGAAAGAATCTGACATTTTGAAAGAGTGGTCACTCCTCGGCCCTTTTAAATTGACATTTAACATATCAGTTTTTAGAGTGCATACTTTTAGTTTAGTATCGTAAAAGCTGTATATTCCTTATTTAAAGTAGCTTTAAATGTCTGCATATGGTTTATACTAGCCTCCATATGACCAAAGGGTATATCTACGTCTCCATTGTATAATTATTCCTTTAAAAAAGTAAACATTCGAAGAAATAAGAATAATGACAAATTGTGAACGGGCAGATTTAAACATGGAATACATGGAACTTAGCACATCTAATTCCCGTCTAATTTATCCGGTTGAATAATGCATGTAGATACAGTGGTAACGGGAAAAAAACAGTAAACATGAGGATCCCTAAGATCCGAGTAACTGATACCGTTCAACCAATTTTGTTTTAAATAGGGGTTCCCCCCGTTGGCCGTGAAACCACATACACAAATAATGGAAGTAGCGTCCCATAGGATGTGAACAATGTGATAACATGTTGTTATATGGCTACATATCGCATGAATACCGTCAAACACTACTTAAGTAAACTTTTTTTTTCTGTCAGGACAAAATTTTCTCTAAACAACTATAATTTCTTTTCAAAACTCAAATGACTACAATGATAATTGTTTTTCTCATGAATGTATATTGTTTTAAAAACATTTTGTTTGCATTGTAGTAGTTTTCTTTTTGTTTGTGGCAAAAGCTATCATGTCGACAATTGTGAATATTCTGTTTTGAGTGGAAAAAGGAAAGAAAAAAAAACAAATTATTGTCCTAAATCCTCTGTGTAAACACACTGTGAAACAAGCACACAACGAATCTCAACATGCTCGCTGTAGCCACCGTGTACTACAGTAAAGATGAAATGAAAACATTGCGAAATTTTCCTGAAATCAAGATTAAGTTTAAATATCTTTACATGTAGATGGTCATATCAAGAAGCTTAGAGAGAAAGAGGGAGAGAGAGAGTAAGATATCCTTGTTCAAACTCTGATAATCAATGTTCATAACGCCATTCTTGTTGCGGCCCAGTGTGGACAAAATGAGTCAACATCATTTTCACAGTATTAACATTTTGGAATCGTTCATTTAGAGAAATATACGTGCATATGTGCAAATCGGCATGATAGCTATGGCCAGAGTTGACAAGTGTGAACACTTTGTCAACAAGACTGTTTAGACGTCGTCAAACTGTGAATGGATCAAAGTCTTCTATAAAGTCATTTCAATGTGATCACATCGCAACATTTTTACTGTGGCCACAGTGGGGTAACATCATATCACATTGAGAGTATTGATGAGTATCATAAAGTTTGTTCAAAGTTGCCAACACTAAACTAATCATCAACATTAATAGGGAAGCGTACAAAATACCCCAATTTCGCTCAATTTGATGTTAACACATCACAATTCTTGCGATGACCACAGTCCATTACCATGTTTATAAAGCCAAAATTACTAATCAAAGACGGTGTATTCACACTGGCCACATTTGTAGAATGATCAAACCATTTTCTGCGGTCATGCTATGGTGTATGTGATGCTACGATCCTTCCGAGGGGACAGGCCGCGTTATCTCGAGTTGAAACACAGGACAATGGGATGGTTCTAGAATGACATCACTTGAGAGTCCTTGACAGTTCGAGTGGATGGCCTGCCCTCTTTAACAGATACATTTATGTCTGAATCCTATTCTGATTTTCAGGTCATCCTTATCATTGATACCCCTTTCACGGTAATGTCTGAACACTTGACCCGGTTGACATAAATTTATCATGTAACCTTGATCTCGTATGGAGAATTGAGAGGTTACAGCCTAAGACTGCTGTTTCCTTTTACAGATACAAGATTAAAGTGGTTGAATCGGAAAAAACATGATAACGGACTTTTCCCAAAAAGTTGAAAGCCACGGAATTACAGTCTTTATTATGCGCCACAATGTAAATACATAGCACATTTGAAAACATGTGAACACGCCATGCTAACACCTTATTCACACTGCATCCACACCGTTTCAAAACTGTGGAACACCTTTTTGCACTAGTTACATACTGTTTTCAAACTATTCCAAAGCCATTTCCACAGAACACAGTTTTCTTCCAAGCCCATGTCTCCACACGAAATTCACAATATCGTTTCTGCATTCTTTCAACAGTTTCCACACTATTTTACTGTGTGTCCGCATAATACAGTAAATGTCCACATAATGTTCACACTGTCTCCACCCTAGTTGTTTACTGTATCTTAAATGATTCCACCCGGTCCTACATGTTGTCACACAGGTTTTACACTGTGAAACAGTTTCCACACTGTGTTCTTCAAGAAAATTAGATGGATATTTCCTTTTAGCCTGCTGGTCCTCCTTAACCCAGTGAAACCCAGACTGATGTGGATTCATGGTTGATTAAGAAAATTACACAGGACAGCAAGTCGAGTAAGATGATGATCAAATACTCCATCCCCATACTGTATTACACTATATTTATACTCTGTATTTTATCTATTTGACATAGAACCCTTTTCATATTGTGGAACACCGTGTTGTTTCAGGAAAATGCAGTGGTCATAATGGTACCCCCCTTAAAACCTGCTGGACCGTTCTTACCAGGTAGAACCCTGGCTGATGTTGCTCCATGGTTGATTCAGAAATACACCCAAGACAACATGACGAGTAAGAAAGAAGGAAGGTATATCTTGAGGAATAACAAACCAACGCTCCGCTTGACTCCACAGTTAATATTAACTGTTTCCACACCACTTTAACATTGCTCCACAACATATCTACACTATTTCCACACTTCTTCCGAACAATTTCTCACTCTGTGTCCACACTATTTCACCCTATTTTAACACTCTCTTTTCACACGGCATGGACAATGTCCTTCCGCTGTGGGAACACAACGTTCTTTGCAACAGACGTTCCTTGATAACTTGTTGACTCTTCCTTACCCAGTGACACCCTAGCGGACGTTGCTTCATGGTTGATCCAGAAGGACATTTAGGACAACATGACGAATAAGATGGACGGACGGTGGATGAATAACAAGTCAACTGTTTCCACACCAGTTAACTTTGTTCCACAACATATCTACACGATTCCACACTATGACCACACTACTTCCACACAAGTTCTCTCTGTGTGTCCACACTATTTTTCACCCTATTTCAACACTCTCTATTCACACCTCATGGACAATGTCCTTCTCCTGTGGAACACATCGCTCTGTGCAATAGACGTTCCTTGATAACTGTAAACTGTTTCACAAAGCCTTTTTTCAATGACAAATTACAAAAACCAGTGACAAATCTGCTGATAACCAATCGGAAGCAAGGATTTCAGTAGCTTATAAAACAAGCTGTCATTTGTCACTGATGACAAGTTTTGGTTGACTCTTCCTTACCCAGTGAAACCCTGGCTGATGTTGCTTCATGGTTGATCCAGAAGGACACCCAGGACAACATGACGAGTAAGATGGATGGAAGGTAGGTCTGAAGGAAGAAGAAACCCACATTTCGCTTGATCCTAAACGTCAACGCCAGTCGAGGATATGAACCTGAAGAAGACAAGAATAATTGAGATGGTTATTTTACCTGACAGCTAAGAAAGCAATAAATGCTTGTTAGTAAGCAACCAGAAGACCGACGGCTTTAGGTCCTCTCCGAGAGACCTGGTAATAAGGATTAATGTCTTACCAAAGGGCACTAGCGCATCGCCTTGGTTTCGAACCCTGGTCACCGGATTACGAGACCACTGCTCTACCAACTGAGCTATCGCGCCTGAATGCAAGGTTCTGAGACAAGCATGCTATGAATAACATTTTTATTTCTTTTGTTGGTAAATAATAATGACAGATTCCACGCGCCGTTTCATCTTCAAAGGAAATGGTATAGCAACAGATATAAGTGTGGGTTAGACACTGGCATCACATACTTCATAGTTGTAAGCGCTTTGGGCCTTATGGGGAAAAGCGCGGTATAAGTAACAAGTAATAATGATAATAATAACAATAAGCATAAAGACAAATGTATAATGAAAATTGGTTCACTTGATCCTGTAGAAATCTGCCAACTTATGAGAAAACGTAAACGATTCACAATCAAATCAACTTAGAATTGTATTAGATTTGTTTGCATTGCAAGAACCCTATAACAGAACTAGCAAAACTAAGCAAAACAAGACAACACATGTCTGTGATATAATTGCCATATCAATTCGAAGTAATACAATAAATTGCCAATATCGAAGGAAATACCTTTCAATTACGAAACCTGAAACCCACGCTGAAAAGTCGATTTCACAAAATTGATGATGATATTTGGGAATGATTAGGACATGGGAATTTTCACGGGGATATTATAAAAGCAATGAGATGCCTTCAAGACCCTGGATAAAAAATAAATACGATATCAGAAATCCGGGTGCTCCCTACTCCAGGCCCCCTGCTTTTGGTCGTCTCGGTAATTCTTCTCCATCCACAAGTACGTGATCGCTGTAAATGGAAACTTTCGAGAGAGAGAGAGAGAGAGAGAGAGACTCGCGGAGAAAGATGTGCAAAGAGCGTTTGCACACACAATAAAGGTGCGAAAAGAATATGAAAAGAAAGACGCCGCCCTCCCATCTCTCCCTCTCAGGATTATTGATTGAGGAGTTTTCTTCTTGTTGTCTCCATGTGCGCAGGAATGTTTGAGGGGAATAGAGAAATTGTCACGGAGCGAGAGTCCCAAGAGGAGAAGGGGGAGTATTTGTCTAAGTTTTCTGCGAGGAGAGACCGCGTCAGCAGCAGCCGGCATACCGTCATGACAGTCGACTTCGAAAGTAGCTGCCAAACCAGAAACACCGCCACCGCAAGATGTGCGAGGGTCCCATGGGTGGAGGGTCCCATGGGGGTAAGGGAAGGTGGTGGTGGTGGTAGATGGAAGATGAGGGAAAGTTTGGTGGCTTTTTATTAATGAGAGCAGGGTCAAAAAATGATTGAAGTCATGAGGCACAATGGGGTACCTGGATGAAGAGTCATTACAGGTTGTTCTGGGGGAAAAATCGTTCGATTAATAACTTCTATTTGATTTCCCCCTTGGTAACACAAATTGCATGTGTTTAAATTACGATTATTTTAATTCAACTACTGCTAGACTCCTAGTGTTGTGTAGTACTCAGGCAGCTCTGTTTGCTTCTGCTACAAATCCTCCTGAAATCACTCTTGTTTCCTATATGTTACGACATCTACTCGATTTCTATTTTATTATTGTTGTTACTAATTGCACTTCTTGTCCTGATACCCATTTCAACTAATCTTAAGACACACGTACATCATCTGGACTATGATTATTGATATAACCATTAATATTCTTTCTGTTGTTGAAAGTATACTACTACTACCACTACTACTATTACTACTACTACTACTACTACTAACACTAACACTACTATTATGACTACTACTACTGCTACTACTACTACTACTACTACTACTACTACCACTACTACTATTACTACTACTACTACCACTACTACTACTACTACTACTACTACTACTACTACTACTACTACTTCTATTATTACTACTCCTATTACTAATACTGCTGCTACTACTATACTTCTACTACTATTACTACTACTACTACTACTACTACTACTACTACTACTACTACTACTACTAATACTAATACTAATACTGCTGTTACCACTACTACTAGTTATTATCCTTCTTCTGTCTACTACTACTACTACTTCTACTACTACTACTTCTACTACTTCTACCTTTGCTACTATAACTAGTTCTTCTTCTCCTTCTTCCTTCGTTGTCTACCGCTATAACTTCTACCACTTAAATACCACTACGACTACAGATACGACTACTTCCACAGCCGCTGCTGATACAACTAAAGCTACTTCTTCGATTTGTACTAACGTAACTTTTCTCACAACTACGCCCCCAAAAATGTCATTGGTACTCTTTCGGCATGTTTGGCTCACTGAGTTTCCTTGACTCGGTTTGATGTCAATTCATGTTGATGTACATAATGACTTTATCAGTCAGTCGCACTCGGTGTTACACCTAAACATTTCTTCTAAATGCCGGATGCCAGTGCCAATTCACAAATCTAGCCTGATGGTGCCGTTAACACGTAAGGGGTGGCTGCACATGATAGCGGAATGCCTCCACCATCACATACTGCATTCCATGTTAGCGTCATGTGGGTCCCTGTGTTTGGATGCCATTACGTAGAATGTAGTTGAAAAGAGTCAGGATCACTCGGCAAAAGCAGAACGCAGTAAGACGGGATTCCTTGGGTCATGATTTACACAACTGTTCCTCAACGAAATCTATTTTCACCTGTGTTGACACCTCTAGTGTGTCAACGCATACTGGAATCATTTACCTTTCTTCCCGCACGTACCGCCCCATGTATTTCAACGTACACCCTTTACACTGGTGCTATTAAACTGTTCATACTTTAGGTATGAAGGCCGTATATGGCAAAACTGGGTTACTTAAAAAGAAAATCTTAATGTGTCTGAATCGTAGGCAAAGAGCGTCGTTGTTTTTATTGGTATTGCCCTAATATTTATAAAGCAAACGTTTTAAGGACAGCTCGAGGAGCTTTACATGATATCTGTACTCGTAGATTTGAAAGGAAAGAAATCTATAGATCTCTTTAATGTTCACATATCACATTTTAATAAAATGCCACCATTCTGCTCCGACTCCTTCTTTTAATACAAACAATAACTTTTTTCAGATATGGATCATGGGCAAGGTTATGAAATAGAACACAACAAATAGACCATTATGACGTGATTGATACGGTTTAAATTGTTCTTCCACTTTGTATGCTTCATGCATTCCAATTTCACGCAATATGTCACGAACCATTAATGACATTGATGGGATCATTACAAAAGGATTATCATCTATGAAATGTGACGATGCGTGTCTCAAAAAACGTCACGGTTAGATATAGCCCGGAAATAGGATCAAGAAAGTACAGTCAACGGAATAATGAATAATTTCAATCATCGTAGTCTGACATAATTTCTTTTAAAGAAGAAAATAAAAAAAGGTACAACCCACTCATTTAAATGAGAGCGGCTTGTGGCAGTTCTTGCCCTACTTGAAAAATTGTATCATCCATTTAGAAAATGAAAGGATTTTAGCTTTGGGGTATTTGACTGGATTTGACTGGATGAAACGTTCTAGCAAGGTGACAGTACCGTTTATAGTTCCGTTCCGACGTTTTTCATATAATAACTATTAGACACTGTAATGCCGTAAGCTTGTTTATGCATGTCGATGTGTTAGTCCAAATTATTAGTCCAAAAGCATTTTGCCTTTTGATCGTCTTTGCAAAACACTGTTAAAAATGTATTTATGCGTTGACTCGTGGATACTTTTGTCAATATTTTATGTAGACAAATGCAAAGGCTTACATCCATTGTAGAGTGAGAAGACGAATATGGGATTTTAAGCCGGTGGCTGAGATTACACTTTTACTAAACGAAATTATTTTACCATGCATTAGGTCATAACATCTTAAGGGTATGTAGTTTATCTCTGGTGTCGGAAGCATCGACCACAAGAAATGACTTTAAACAATAAGTTGAACACGAAGTGTATCAGTATTCTCACATTAAGTAATATATAGGACAGCCCCCATGGTGTTAAATTTATCTTACCCTGTTTTTTTCTTCTTCTTTTCACCTCAAACTCAAGCTTCAATTTACCCTTCTACAGCAGCAGAAAACGTCCCATGCACTGGCGGACTGTGTGTGTGTGTGTGTGTGTGTGGGGAGGGGGGGGGGGTGGACGGGTACCAAGTCAATGCCCCTTTTAAGCTTTTATAGCCAACTTGGTATATATTGTTAATAAAGCAACATGAATTGTCCCCCTTCAAATTGTTGACCCCCCAAACGCACTTAAATAATATTAACCGTCTTTTAAAAAAATAAATCTGCTTGTCAGATCTTCTTTTTCCGGAACTACGCCCCCTTCCTTTTGTCAAATCCGGAATCTGCCCCTGACGCCCACTCTCTGTCTGATACCATATAATACAAATCGTGTCAGCAAAATCTTCTTGGTCACACACCTTCAGGGCTAGCTCTCTGAATGATGCCCTCTACTTTAGCTTGAGTGGTGGTCAAGATGGGGGTGATGGGATTAACTAGGTCGATGGCATTGGCTTACTTTTTTTGCGGCACTTGATCTTTTTGTTAGTTCATTCATTTTGTCTTTCTGCAGACGATGCCTACACACAGAGTCGTTTCACTTTCGTATTTTGTTATCCTCAAATGTCGTGTTTGCAAGTCTCCGAAAAATGTAGGCATGGTTTTAAAAAGATTATGCAGTATTCAGGGATTTTTCACTCTTTGGTTTACAATTAGTTGTCCTAAACATTACCATAATATATGATTATTTCATGCCAATAAAAATGATTTTAAAGACATTTTTATAGAAATGAGGCATTACAACAAGTACGCAAGATCGGCTCTAATCTGAACTTGCAGCAGTCCTTAAAGCGGGACTGCACTACTTGTAGATATTTGCGCCCTCTATAGAGCCAACAATGCCTATTAAAGTGGTACCTGATTTTTATGTTAATTGAGAGCATGTTTGATGAGATAGCCACCTGTCCAGTGACCATGCATGGAGGTATAATCCCTCCTGGCCAAACTAGTCCAGACGGGCTTTAATACCTTCCAAAATCTCTGCCCGATACCAAATGATACAAAGACTGTCAACCAAATCTTACCGGTCATCCAGATCAAGACACACACCTTCAGGCCGAGCTCTTGTGGTCGAATGACGCCCTCTAATTTAGCTAAGAGGCGGTCAAGTGGGTTGGCATTGAGGTCAGAGGCTTATCGGTCTTTAAGGTACAAGGATTTACTAGGTCAATGGCCTTAGCATAATTTCTTGCTACATTTCTGTATTTGTAGTTCAATCATTTCGCCGATGCTATCATACTGATGACGTAATTTCTTTCTTGTGTTAACATTCGACTGGACTAACTATTACACAACATTTAATTAATAATTAACGATTCTTTCAAAAACTCACTACGAGTGCTGGAATTTGTTTCGAACTTCACACGCAACACCCTCTGAAGGCGCCCATACCTCTCTGCTTGATACAAAATGACTCATCGTTTGTCAATAATGAAGTCATCCTCTTGGTCACCATGTTTGAGACACACACCTTAAATGCTAGCTCTGTGAATGACGCCCTCTAATTAAGCTAAGAGGTGGTCAAGAGGGGTTTGAGTTGGGTTTAGAGGCTTAGCAGTCTTTAAGGTAAAGGGATTGACCAGGTCATTGGCCTAAGCTTACTTTTTTGTGGCCTTTCTAAAAAATTATCCCTTTATAATTTTCGTTTTTTTTTTTCTTCTATCGGATATATATACACCACCAAAGATGGAGTCATTATGCTTTCTTGATTTCCCCCAAAATTCGTGTCTTAGAATGTTGCCATAAATATGCAAAAAATTATTTAGAGCTGGGCCCCCTAACACAAAGCTTTGCAATTGATCGTACGATTAGTTTTTGGATTGATTACACATAGTGATCAAAGTTCTCAATCGCAGAATTTAATCAAACGATTTATTGCTAAGTATGTGTTGCGCGGCCCTGATCATCTGATTGATTGATTGATTGATTGATTTATATTCGTCAAGCTTTCAACATACATCAACGAATAACCCCGCCCCCCCCCCCCCCTCACCAACCCCATGAACGGAGGGATACCATGCGTGTTCCCAAACTCTCCGGCTCGTAACAAAATAAAAAGGTCTACCCGTATTGTCTTTACACATCGGACTTTTGCTGGAAGGAAGGGGGGTCGCAGGGAACACGCATATGCGTACCTTAAATAACACTGAGTGGGGGGCCGGGAGAATAACAGATCAAAATCAAGCCAACTTGAACAGGATAACCCACGAAATATCGAGAGCATTTTTCCAGTCAATTAATCAATCAATCAATCAATCTATTCATGATATCAACACTAAGAACACTTTAGGCAACAAGCCAGGTTTTGTAGTGTAATGGTTAGCACCCAGGACTCTGAATCCTGTAATCCGAGTTCGAGTCTCGGCAAGACCTTACCTTTACTTTTGTCTAATGACCGCGTTTTTCTTTATCGTTAATACATTTCAATATTTTACTTCCATAATATTCTGAATAAATATCTTACATTATCATATGCAGAGATTGTTTTTAATTGTATAGGTTTATGGTTGAGGGTTAGGCGTTTGGTGTAAGGGTTAGGTGGTGACAGTGGCGTACGCAGGATTTTTTTTTAAGGGGGTGTTTTAAAATTTGATGGCATCATTAATGTGATTAAGCTTTTACAGAATTTGTGCATGTACGCACATCTGTATGATATTATTTTTATTAATACATCCTTTTCATTTTCATGAACACATTGATGATTTTACTTGTTCAAATATTTGTTACCTCTGATCATAATATGATAAGTACTTGTAGTGAGTACTTGTCAAGCAATTACATTGTCAAAGAACCTGTCCATAAATTCATGGGAACGTTTGGTTTTGTATTAATACTTAGTTGTATAATTTAAGGGTAGAGTTTCATCATATGACCATAAACTTACTCAATCTTTCAGTTTAAGACCATTTTGAAGCAAAAGCACTTCACAAGTATAGGCCTATGTGCACATGGGACTACACAATATGAAAACAAATTTGGTATACAAGTGTTAAAGCTATCTCAATATACATCTGAAGGGCTTCATAAGAGTTATACTTTCCTTTGATAATTATGGTGACAATCTTCTTCATAAGGAAACGAAAAGAGAGAAACCCACTATGTGTTCACCTCTATGTAAAAGCATATGGTTATCTCAGAACATTCTTTAAAATCGATGTTCAATACAAACTGAAAGTAATTTGATTTCGATTGTTTGCGAATAATAATACAAATATTGTGTCTATTCTGCCTCCTCTCACATAGATGGAACAAAATTGCCTTATAAATCCCAGATTTAAAAAAAAAGGCCTTATATTTTAAGATTAATACAATCAAACTTCAAAGAAACTCACTTCTTCTTGTATGTGGGCTTCTGTCTGACTCACTGTACTCCCCTGTTTCGGTCACGTGAGACGACGAGTTTGCCTCTTTAATATAAAATTTAAATATGACATTGAATTATTTAAGTGGTTTGTATTCACTTCTATTAATGTTACTATAAATAGCGAAGAAAAAACGAATTATAACCTGTAAAAATATTCCCCACTTTTGTGATACCATCTTCATGACATCTCCTTTGACAATAGATTAAAAAAAGTTTTCTATGTATTGAAATAATCAAGGTAATTTTTTTTTAAATACGTACATGTAATAACGTCTGCTCGCCCCCTTAAATAAATAAAGATATCTACCATTACTTTTACTCTTTCATATCTTTTAAAGTTTTGATATGAAATAGCACCGTACAAATATCGAATTGATGTCATGTTTCTTGTTTTATTTTTTTCTTCGTTAAATGTAATATCAATAACGTTCTTTTTCACGCAATATATATCACAAAGAATTTGCCTGCATCCAAAAGAAGAAAGATTTATTTTTAATACGATTAATGCGACTCTTTATCAAGTAGTGTGCATGATCTTTAACATATGTAAACAGCTCTTATTATATTTCTTATCGCATTAAGATTCTGCTTCCCATCAATCTCTACCAATTCGTCTCATGTTGATAAAACCATCCGCTTGTAATGCACTTTATATACCAGTGTCAAGATTCAGTGGTTATTTTGTTAACGAGGGAGCGCTTTCTATCCCAATACCTCAAGGCTTACCCGACTACTCTCCCCAAATCTTCCCAGAGTCTCCATATTTCCCCCATCTTCTCATCCCGACTTTGCATGTCTTGTCCTCTTATGTCTTGTCATGATGACCCATAATTCCCCTGACATCCCCCGTGTCACAGGGAATGACGTCACAATGACGTGATTGAAGGAGAGAGGGGGGAGAGTGACGAACCAGAACAGGTTCGTTGGGTGCTGTCCCGGCCCACCACTTAACGGAATTGAAGTATGACATGGCAGGTAAATAATCGTTCACAAGTCGTATCGATTGGGTCTTGAAGCCTGTGGCAGCGGCTTAGGGGTTAGTCGGCGCTCAGCGCCCCCGATCAGGGGCGGAGCCAGAATTTTGAACAGTGACAGGAGGGGGTTCAATTCATAAATTTGTTCTAAATGTGCATGTCGAAATTAAGAAAGGGGGCACAATATTTTGGGGTATAGAGGGGGAGAGGGGGCAACAGGACCGGACTGTTGTCCACCAACTCCCAATCTGCCAAGGGTCCGGATGTAGCTTTCGACGCACACATCCCTCGGCAACCGCGCAAATGACTGTGTGAACTAATCTATGTTGACTATTTCCATAAGCTATGAAATGTAGTATATACATTGTAATTATAATAATAGGTACATTTATATACAGCAGCTTTTAAATTAATTTACTCTACTGCGCTTGACACAAAGTATCAAATTGTTACCCCGGCTGTAGCTGAGCTGCCATAATAAGACGCTAATTCATTTAAGGAATTTCTTCCTACCGGATACCTATTTAACTTCACCTGGGTGGAGAGTGGTAAATGTAGATTTATTTCCTGTTACAGGACATCCGCGGCGAGACTCGAACCATGAACCATTGTGATCCACAGTCCGGGGACGTATCCATTAGACCACGACGCGTCTACATAATATATCACGACCATGTAGACCGAAAATGCATGCAGACTATCATCTATTTCGCTCGTTCATACAGGGTTGTTGCATGCATATATGCTATTCCAATATCACTTAAACTTGTTACAGAGATGTGATCTTAAAATGTATTCTTTCATGTAGTACTAGGAAAAGATATCAATATTTGATTTGAGAAGCTTCATTCCAAATTTTTTTTAAAGCTCTACATTTCGATTTTCCTGGAACCCGAAGCGGTGGCATGCCAATATTGATGTATTCAAGAATAAAAAAAAAGGTTAACGAATACCTTTTTTCCATAACCCATTCCTCTATCAACGAAGGAAGAGAAGAAAATAAATCATCCCTAAAAAATAAAGTCGCTTGACAAAAAGGATGGTCCCTTACAATACGGATGTACATTCATAATGTGTATGAGGTCCATAGATAGTGGCTTGATAAATGTACATGTTTACTAAATATAGCAAGGCAGAGATCTGGAACTAAAATATATAAGACACAAACCTGTATGATATTGAGGTTTCCGACAATATTGGGGGAAATAACACTTCATTCTTTTTTACAACATCAACATTGAGAGTTGTGTCGGTACCAATATCGACTTTTACTTTTGCCCCAAAATAGCGATTTATCGCTAATGTTTGTTCAGTGCCAACGGGGTGAACATTCACACAAGTTCAATGTGGCCCTAGGCATATATCAATTGACAAGGCGAGATTTAGTAATATTACCTTAATTGCATTTCTTCGATGACCTTTACATCGTTGCCCCCTATGGCTATGCGCCCCCTATAGACTGTGTTAAGACAATAGGGGAAAATTGCTATTCAGTTCTGATGATAACGGAGAGTCATTTACTGGTTCAGACGACCTATCAAACAGTTCCGAAAGACAATTTTTTCCTCGGGGTTTATAACTTACCTGTTGAAAAATTCTGAACTTTGACTATGAGTTTATAATTGCTTCATGTGAACTTTATAGTAACATTGCCTTAACATGCATTTGTCCTATGAAATGAAATCCGTACTCCTACAACATACGGTTGCACTTCGTGGCTATGCGCCCCTGTCGACTGTGCTAAAACACTAGTCACAAATCGCCAATTTTGGTGGTAGTGCAGAGTCGTTATTGGTTCTGACTACCTATAAACATTTTTCCAAAAGGTGATTTTGGGGTGACTTACCTGTTGAAAAATTCTGCATTTTGACTATGAGTTTGTAGTCGCTTAATGTGAACTGAGCCATTTCGATATTGTTTACGCCCTCTAATGAATCGTCTCCATACTGCCATACAAAGTTGACATCTGCTGTTGTGTAACCATCTGGAGAAGGAAAAATATCGATCAAGAGAATGAGAATGAAATTCGAGAAAATCCTCATAGCAACAGAACATAAACTCGTAATCTGGTCATGCTAAATGTGATATATATGAATATATAGGGGTCTTGAACCTGTCTTTGAACTGGTTTTTTTGAACGTATTTGCGATATTGTTGATATTTTATTAAGTCTAGTTATTGGATTCGATGTTAAAATTCATTTGTGGCACCCGCAGTTGCAAACGTCGTTTTAAACTGGTACCTGCTATAAACAATATAATGTAATAGTCGTGAATAAAAGAATCGTTGTATTCAATTAGGCATAGGTAAGTCCTTCAAACAGTAACAGTTAATAAGTTCAAAACAATCACTATATTTATAGAAGTCATCGTTTATCATAAATCATGCAAACGGCTTGTTACAGTGAATCGGATATTTGACATTTGTTACAGTGAATCGGATATTTGACATAACTTATTTATGAACCATCGCTTCAGGCTTGATTATTGCATGCTGCAAGTTCTTAAAATGGGTGAGGAAGCAGAGCGAGAGAAAGAGAGAGAGAAATAGAGGGAGAAAGAGAGACGGGGAGAATGCAAAGACAGAATATGAGTACAAACATGAGAACAAACATGACTGGCAATTGTGGGTCCGAAAACTTGCAAGCCGAGCTAGTAGCAATCCACTCGATGTCTAATACCTCGAGTCCACGCCATGTTTACCGAGCCAACACGGATCATACTCTATTCTGGCGACAGAGTCGTGATCGCAGAAGGCTTGATTAGTCCCTTGTTCACGTACGCAAAGCACCAAGTCCACTTGAGGCTTAGACCAGACTATATTGCTACCCCCGAGTCTGTCTTCGCCCGCCATTGCTGGTTTGAAGCACTGTAAACTTCGCCGTGTTTTCTTTTGGACGGCGCGTAATACTAATGATATTTTGGTTGCTATAGCTCGCAAGCCCCTGCCTGCGCTTGCCTGGGCAAATTTGCAGAGTGGGAGGCAAGGTGCTGAAAGTGAATTTGACCCGAGCCAAAGAGGAAAGGAACAAGCAGTGGCGGTAGCGAGCTGATCAATTTCGAAAGTATCCGTGACTCTGAGCTCGATGCTGATACTGGTTGAAATCCCTCCAATAACATTATATTTTTGCTCTGGATTTTCATTTCGCTTAACGCTGTGATTGGCAATTAAATGTACATCAACATTCAACCCTTGCATCGCTCACGTAGAAAATGAGACTATGAAAATATTAAACTTAAATAATTCACTGTTTGAAAGTACCGTCAACATGGTCATATCACTTTCACTAGGGCATGTACAAAGTGTGAACATCGTGTATATTGTGGAAATCTGACTTGAGAATGCACTTTAAAACTAGAGATTAGTGCCAAGACATAACGGCAGAACTACGCTGTAGCCATACTTGGAATTGGTATACAGACCCAAAGATCCAAAAGCAAAAAAAAATTTAAAAAAATGACATAAATTGATGCGTAAAAGACAGAAAACATATATATTCGGGCCCTTCGCCACTCATCATTAATCATGTTATAGGTAGAGTGATCAATAATTACAGTGTCCTGTATTTAGCAGATGTTATATCCCAATTGCTTTAGTTTAAACAGGGTATGTGAGTTAATGGTTTAAAGAGGTGTAGCGTGACGAGACTACGTGTCAGTACCACTACGGACGACGCGACCGCAGTATTTACGTGCGTGCAACATACGCGAAACCGAAGCGTGAGGAGAACTTCGGTCTGTTTCGAGAACGCTAGCGCTCGCCGACCGCTAATCAAGTCCTTTCGTTTACGCGCAGTTTTCCAAAAGAAGTCGTAGATGGCGTTAACCAGTATTTTCCATGCTACACCCCCTTTAACTCACGTAGATTGATCTTTGTGAATAATCATCTTATTTCTAATTTGCAATGAATGATTTTTCGGCACCAGCTGTTTCTGGAGGGAATAGGTGAACATGAAGCAAGAAATCACTATGAACCCGGGTCTCTCCTCCAAGTTTCACCGATTGGAATATGCAGGTGAACCACTACAGCAGGTTCACCCTACTCTCTACAAAAGGAAAACGTACAGTCAGTTCTTAACGTGCATAAATGGAAACTCCACTTCACATGGAACCGTTATTCAATATCCTATCTGAGGGACGGTTTATTTTCCACTGTGGCATATCATTCGTCAATGGATCAGGGGAGAGAGGCATTAGCAAAGAATGAATCCAGTCTAGCCTTGAGTCGAACGTAGGCTGATATGATCTTTGATACGACAGTCAGACCTTGCAAAAGCCAACTCGTCTCCTCAACATGTTCACATCTTACTAAGATCTTATCTACATCTGTAGTAGATCAAAACTGAACTTCTTTTAGCAAATCAATCATGGTGCGACGACATGTTAAAGGGGGTGTATCATGGCAATAATGGCTAACGCCATCTACGACTTTTTTTTGACAACTGTACATAAACGAATAGACTTGGCTAACGGTCAGCGCGCGCAAGGGATCGCGAGACAGGCCGAAGTTATCCCCACGCTACGGTTTCACATAATGTTACAACACCGGAATACTGTGGTCGCATCGTCCGTAGTCTTATTATACCCGATTAGCCCCGAGTCAGGCCACGGGAAAGACACGTAGTCTCGTCATGCTACACCCTCTTTAACAAAGAATGAATCCAGTCTAGCCTTGATTCGAACATAGTCTGATATGATCTTTGCTACGACAGGCAGACCTTGCAAAAATCAACTCGTCTCCTCAACGTGTTCACATCTTACTCAGATCTTATCTAGATCGAAACTGAACTTCTTTTAGCAAATGAATCATAGTGCGATGAAAGATTAAGTTAACACCTAAGCACAATGATACGAACATCCGAGACCCATATATGGCTATGCAAAGCCAATTATTTTTTAACCGCCCCCCCCCCGTACGGCTATATCTGAACACGCGGATAAATTAGCCCAGAGAAAAATACCACCATTCAACTCGCAAACCCATGATTTTATTTATTTATTTATTTATTTCTAATCTTTTGACAGGGTAGCCCATTCACCAACAGGTAGTGGTCTTACATGGGGCCCTGAATGAACATATTTACATTGTTTATAACATTTATACAGAACAGTTACAAAAATAATACTCGTTTGCAAAATAAACATATATCATTAACGTAGTAAACAGTAATGTCAATAGGAAAATATTGATTAAGTCGCAATTATGTGAATAAGCCATGTAAATATTACAGAACATGCACGTAGTGTATGTATGGCTGAGCCGTTCACAAATTACAACTTTGTTTAAACAATCTCTTAAATGAATTGACAGAGGAAGCCGTTCTCAATGAATTATCTAGCTTATTCCATTCAAATATGGAAGAAACAATTGGGCTACACTTATAACAATCAGTGTGAAATCTAGGCACACGTAAACATCCACTGTCTATTTGCCTTGTATGATGCCCATGTACATCATTAGGATTGATTAAGCCTACCTGAAGGTAAGAAGGTGCTAAGTTATGAACGCATTTTATATATCATCATAACGCGACTTAATGATTCCGGGTTATAGCGATGAACACATGCTTAATAACTATCTGGTGTGTAAATGTTCTAATGAATATTTGTCGTAAAAGTAAAGTGGTACGGGGATAGATATCTGGGTTAATCGCCCTAGCTATTCTTTTGCTCGAGTCGATAAGACATGTCTGCCAGAGGCACATCTCAGAGACTCTCACAACCGATGAAATTCGTCGTGATTAAGGGAGGGAAAGGGTGTCAACCTAACTCCTTCTGTAATTGACTCCCATTATTGCATTACATCCCGATTTATTCACTGACACCTTTTCGAGCATTATTAGATGCCTTACTTGCAGCTCATCACCATAATGAATGAGGTTAGCAATGAAGGTGTCGTGAATCGATGAGCGATGACTTCCGAAATATAAGCAGTACGGATTACTATTATCAAGGCGTCCATGAGAATCCAGAATGTCATATGTATCAAGTTTCTTCATGGTTAGGTTGAGTATCAAAATGGGCACCACAAACCATAAGCGCTGCTACCGTTGTAGCAGAAAGGCAACATATAATAATAATAATAATAATAATATTTAATTTTTATATAGCGCTTAATATAAATGTCTCTAAGCGCTTTACTGACACCTTTTCGAGCATCATTAGATGCCTTACTTGCAGCTCATCACCATAATGAATGAGGTTAGCAGTGAAGGTGTCGTGAATCGATGAGCGATGACTTCCGAAATATAAGTAGGACGGATTACTATTATCAAGGCGTCCATGAGAATCCAGAATGTCATATGTGTCAAGTTTCTTCATGGTTAGGTTGAGTATCAAAATGGGCACCACAAACCATAAGCGCTGCTACCGTTGTAGCAGAAAGGCAACATATAATAATAATAATAATAATAATAATAATATTTAATTTTTATATAGCGCTTAATATAAATGTCTCTAAGCGCTTTACAAATATATTCATAGTCCCATGGATTTGAAATTTATGGTAGGGACAAACAACAGGAGTAAAGGGGTAGGAGCTAGGAGCTCGGTAAGAAATTGGCAACGTATTAATGTTAGTTCGTTATACATAGATTTGTCGTATCTTTGCCTGCAGCGTTATACTTGCATCATGCTCTAAATGTCGAACCGATGAATCAGACAATTTCTAGGGCTATTAGAAACCGATGCTCAGATACCAGTTCAACACCATGGTGAGTGGCAAATGTAGATCAATGCCTTTGCCAAGGGACATCAGGTACGCGGGCGGGACTCGAACCGCGAATCATCTTATCCACAGTCTGGAGACGTTTCCACTATAGACCACAACACCACTACATGGTGGTTATCGAGCCTTGAGCGGATGGTGTAATAGGGAGTCAGGTGTTAAATCCGTGTAGTGTGAACATTCCCATTCAATAAATTTCTGCTATGTTTTGGCAGGAGCAGACTTGTTGACAACATGGTAGCTGTATTTGATTTGGAATGCTTGGAAGCTCGAGTACTATGTGCGGTATGTCTCGACGACCTATAGAGAGCTTCCCATACAGCACCGTTCATCACCCGTTAGCTTTGAGGTGGTTGGTCGGAATAATGCAATTCACTAATTACACAAAATCAGTTTCCAAATGGCGAAATCTAAATAGAACCTATATTTCCTTGATGACAGTTTTTGTTTGACATTTGAAAGCTTTCGCTGAGACCTTTTATGACTGAGAAGGATGCCTCGGTAGATATCACATCAAAAGAAACAGTATTGAAGGGACTTCTCGAAAACAAAGCGAACATTAAAAATGTTAAAGGAAAAGAACTGCGTCGATGATGGCAAGAAATTAAATGTTATCGCTGAGTCTTTTCTAAATATTTTCTTCCTTTACCATAGTAGTTTACTTATAATTTTTAAAGGATGACGAGAATTCGAGAATTGTCGTTTTACCATGACCGT
The DNA here is from genome assembly GCF_000002235.5 of Strongylocentrotus purpuratus. Lineage (NCBI taxonomy): Eukaryota > Metazoa > Echinodermata > Echinoidea > Camarodonta > Strongylocentrotidae > Strongylocentrotus > Strongylocentrotus purpuratus. Next base: position 20,314,682 of record NW_022145596.1, read on the forward strand.
TCCTTTTGGGTCATGTTGTATAAATGGCTAAACAAGTCTCGGGAAACTCAGACGAAAGTAACTATCAAGTTAATCTAGCGTGTCTAGGGTCTAACGAACTTGGATATGAGAAAAGTGCGTTCACTTACAACTTTCAATTTCGAGGGAACAGTTCTGTTCGTCCATAGGGTAATGCACTAAATCCATGTAGCACGAAGCAACGCTTGTAATCCTAAATTGAAATTGAAAGAAAACATTTTTTAATGGAACATTATAAAAGATTAATTGGAACATTGGAAAGAAATCAATACAATCAATAATATGAAGGGGGAAAAAAATCTTAAATGCGTCGTGTTTTATAACAAGGTGACCCAACTCCCCGCACCACTTCTCGTTCCGAAGGGCCGTACAAAAACAAATCAATACAACTTGTAGTTGCATGGTATTCGGTACGAGGGGAACGGCAGACTACACCCCCCCCCCCCCCGTCTCCCCTCTAATCTACCCACTGTCTTGGGATTATTCAACCCTCATTTTCATCAATTACTAAATGCACCACTTGGGAAACAAAATTCTGCTCTACGTTTTGGCGATGTAACATGATCACTCCGTTTCTCGATCTCCCATACGCCATATGCTTGTTTTATTGCACAGAATGATGAATGGAGGAATGAATATTTTATCGATCGTATTATTGGAAAAGCGCATAAGACATGACTTTTTCCGCTACCATAATGTTACTTGTACAAACATTGTTGAATGTGATATTGGTAGTTGTCAGAACCCCAGCATGATGCTCATAACCAGATAACAGAGTTAGAATTGCGTTGAAAGAAGGAAATCATACATCGTGACATTTGACATTAAGCTTGTCGCATATTTCTTGTGTAAATGTGTACAGTTTATGAAATAAAGGCATTTCTATTTATAAGGTATTTGTTTTATTATGAAAATATGCATACACAACATATATTAAAAGCATAATGGCATTTGGTGATTTAAAAATCTGCTTTTTATCATATTTGAAATAAATAACAAATCAAATGAATACCCCAGCAACAAAAAAAAAGTAATTTTTTCTTGTTTCTATCATATCTACCTATCATATTTTCATTGAAACTCATCATTTCAAGTTCCAATTATTATATCTTATATACATGATCAATAAGTTATCATGAATTCTCATAAAGTCTCATGAAAACGTGAGAAGTGCCTTAAATCAAACAAATTGCTACATGTTCGTTCGATTCAAGCAACAATGGGTGGTTATTGATATTTGTTTGCCTCTGTTCCCAGTTTCCACCTTCTTCAAAATTCCCAGCAATCACGCAAAAAAATATCGCAGTGTGAGTGAAATCGAGAACTGTGAACACATAAAACCGAATGAAATTTCGAATAGTTTCGTTTACTCAGCGTACTTTACGTAAGTAAGAGAAAACCTTCCCCCGATTTGTTTTACGGGCCGCGCAACACGATGCCATTCAGATGCGAACAAATGCAGACGATCGCCATAAACCGAATGAAATAAAATGTATTCCCGCCTTTTTCTTTCTCTCTCTCTCTCTCTCTCTCTCTTACTCATCCCGTCTTTTCTCTAGATCATTCCCTTCTCTCGCCCTTCGCGTTTGTTCACAAGGCCCCATGTATATCCCTATGGGAACGTCGGCACAATATTTGAAGAATCATTGAAAAAAGGGGGCGTTTATAGAGACTTAAGTTTCGACGAGTGATAAAGTACAGAGACACCCGTAAGGTGAGACCTTTGCCGTGAATCGCATTCGTAATTTAGACGAGGAAAAGGTCTTTCTTTCCAATCTATCTCGAAAGTCATCCTTTTCTTTAGTTTCATATCCGTTTTCTTGCTTGCAGGGGCATCGAATCGCTGAATGAACAAGCAGGGATGTTAATAGAGTCAAGATCGAAAAGATTAGGTTCAGCTAAATCGCAATGCCTGGGATTCTGGCCCTTCTTAAATTCTCAGGACAGACGGGTTAAATGACTTTTGAGGTACGGAGATTGTTTATTGCTCAGGTTTCATGCATCGTTTCCAAGTATTTATGGTGCTGACCTGTGATAAAAACGTGAATAAATATTGTTTTAAAGGCATCATTTAACATTGTTAAATCTGAGATATATTGCCTATACCTGTTATCAGTGTCTGTGATATCGTGTAATATAGAAGCCCTAAAGAAATTGCGCTTCAAAATGATCATAAAGTGCCTCAAAAAGGTTTTACCATACTCATTTTCCCCGAAAGACTGTTGTGCTATAAAAACAGTTAGGAAAACGGTTTTTGAAGTTTCGATTTCCAATTATAAATATCTTGATAATCAGACAGGCGAGCGGCTTGTAAAAATCATGGGGTTCCTAGCTGACCTAAAGGTTTATAATTATGATTGCAGCATGAGCTAAATCCAAGATTTTCTTTCAGAATCTGAGACAAAGATATTCAATCCCTTTAATATTTATGTGAAGTTAACGTGCAGCTACTTGTTCATTGGTTTTAAAATGTAAGATAAATGCACGTGGTATCAGCAAGGTTTTATTTGTTAACTTATTGGTCGTATACTTAAGCACAATTTTTCACTGAGAATGGATAGAATCGAGAACATGTTTAACTTTAACTAGTGTGTCATGCATGGATGAAGCATTAATATACCTATGTTATAGCGATCGGGGGGGGAGCGGTGTCCTCAATTCCAATGTCAACTTTCTCATTCAAGATACAAGTGTCATAGCATTAATGGGAGCCATTTGAATCCTCCAATACTCAGCATCACACGACTGTTTTCATAATTATGGATCCATTAACGAAGTAATATTTTGATACATTTATGCCCCGTCCATGAACTTACGAAACATTTCTTAATCGAGTTATGCGGGAATAGCTGTACAACCAGTATCTATGCATTCACGCTGTTCATGGTCGGAAGCTATGATTGATAGGAAATGTGAATCGTAGCGCGTTCTTCAAGGAGCGGAATACACGCACGAAGGTTGTAATGATAAGTATCAAGTAATGAGCGAATGACCTAATGACTTTCATAGGTAAGGACATCAAGATCTTTTTTTTTATAAAGACAACATGTCAGGGAAGTCAGTTCTTCATCTGCTTTTGGATTTCTTACCGGAATACAATGTTTTATAATCACATATTTTTGGGAGCTCCAAAATATAAATCTCTTGACTCTCTGGTTGTTTCACAAAGTAACAGATTGGCTTTAAGTTGGACTTAACTATGGCAGGCCACTGGTGGCTCTCATCATTATGATCTTTAGATAATATTTTTACCTTCAATAATGGATTATCAACAAATGTAAATTCTGTAGATTTGTGACCATGATGTGTACGTCCCTCGATATAATAGCCCAATGCCAGTAGATGGTGAGAACAGAGGCATAAACGGCCTGCCACAGTTAAGTCCAACTTAAAGTCGATCTTAGTCTTTGTGAAACACTCCAAAGGGTATTTATGTACAGCCTTGGACAAGGTGTTTTTTGCCCACGTTTTACCCCACTCGATCCAAGAGTATTTAATGTGTATTTGGCAACAGTGGCATACTGGGGGTAATAATGATAGGGCTCTTTAATAGGGAGAGAGAGAGAGAGAGAGAGAGAGAGAGAGCAATGTTCATTCTGATTAGGCTACACTGGGAAAGACCACATTCTTATTATTATTATACTTGTTTCAAAGGACACATGTTGTTTGTTTTGCTTTTATTTGTGTGATGTCTTTCCTTTTTTTAAGGTTCCTCGTAATAGACCATTTCGTAGTTAGCACATGGGTCAAATGCAAATAACCCCAAATATCCACAGATCTTTTACTCATGGAGAAGTCCCACTTTGTGTATTTTTAAATAATCAATGCCAAAGTCATGTATGTGCTTCATGAAAACTTTTGTTTGACCTCTTGTATCATAGAATGTACCGTAGGTTCACACATAAATAATGATTACATAACATGGGCACGTATTCTTCTCGGTGGGTTTTTACAATTTATCACAAAAGACCTTTATCTGCCCATGCGCAGATAGTATTTACGTTACCTCATGCCGTATGTGATTGTGCCGTCATGATGGAAACGAAGGAGTTTGTTCGTGACTGTGACGTCATGGACGAAAGAACGCTTGTCGTTGGGGAAGTAAGTGTCGGGTACCCAGATGCGTTCCGCTAGTATACCGCTGAGGGAGACGTTGCCAAGGCAAGGGTCATACGACAACCGTTCATCTTTCCAATGCTGCCGGAAGTACATGGTTAATGTGTAGTCCTGTAACGAGAAACAAACAGGGCAACATGAAAATGATTACATCAAACATGCATGTCATTTCAATGACGATTCACCAGCACAAAGAGGAAATATAAATAATAAAGAAACCTTTTGTCACTACAGACCCAAATACAATGAAAGCAATACCAAATTTGTGTCTTTGACCTGTAATGGACTTTTTGCCATGTGACTGCACAAACACAATTAGTGGTAAACAACAGGCTTCTTTTGGAGTATTAAATATGATGTACATATTTGAATCTAACATGTCTGAAGAAAGCATTACACTCACCTACACACCATGCACTGAAATATAGGTAATATTAAAAAGACCAGAGGTGGCGAAAGACAGGATAGCGTGTTGGGGGTGAACCATTACATTCGCTACAAAGAATTGATTTTCATGCACGGACATGATACGAGTCCTATACGCCATCAAGCACTCTGCTAGATAATGTATCCGCAAGTCCTACTATCTTTCACCGATTCCAACAAGTTATGACAATATTTATTTTAAAAAATGGAACAATCATTCGTCTTCTTTGTACAGTATATGAGGGAACATCACTAAAACACCCCAAAGTACAGCGTAATATCACGTTCAAATTACCCACAAAAGACATAAGAGAAGCCTGTAAGAAGGAACGTCACACATGACTATTTTCCAGCAACATCACTTCATCATCATCATTAGACTAAACAATCTCGACCTTTTCGTCGTCTAGATTGGTGTCTATTCATTTCTCGGAAGAAAAAACAGGACGGGGTCGTATTCATATTCAGAAGACGGGAGATCAAAATAGTGGCACCTGTCTGTGTGAGTGGAATAGATGAGACAAAGAAATGCTAAACAAAATGGACGTCTATAAATAAACGCCTACCAGACAGACATTCAGTCATTGATCATTTCCCTTGGCCAAAGATCGTGGACCAAACAATCAATGGATCAACAAATCGCCACGTCTTTACCAAGTCATTGGGGTTAATAATGTTATCATTCACGGATGACTTCTCCAAATATAGGTGTTAAACTTTCTGTATCGAATATTCGTTTTAAAATACTGAAAAGGTTAGAGACAAGTTTAAAGCAGTTGGAAGTGTTGTTTGAGACGGTGTCATCTTGTGTCGTACAGAAGCAAGTGATGAATTGATTTTGACATTGCTATCAAGGTCATCTAATTAGCCTATAATGCCTATCAAGATTTCCATAGCCAACTTGTTACTAAATATGACGGCAATATTTGTACATGACGAAAGACATCCTTCAAGCCTGTGGAAAGTCCAGTCATAGAAACCCTGATCGGATGCAAATACGGTGAGCACATTAAAAAGATCACCCTGTGTTGGACATGATGTGCATTTTCTCACCAATTTGACCTTTCACGCGACCTCCATCTTGGCGATTTTTACCTTTTAGCCCCTTGCTTAACAGGATTTTAATTCGTTTATATTTGCTTAACAACATCTGGCTATCCAGTCGACGTGTATTCCCCTTCTTTTACGATCGAATCACTAAATCGTCGTGCAACGAATTATCCATCTTTAACAAGGTTTTTGCGCTTCCTTATTAAAAAAGAGAGAGATGTTTCCAATTTAACCAGGGTCTAGGTCATCAAGGTGTGCATACCGTGGGCTTAACTCACCCTTATGCCCATTGAACCTTTAAAATCAAATCACTCTTGACGAATGTCCAATTACAACCTGGCCAAGCCTTAACGCCATGTTTCCACCCGAGATCACGGCCACTCCAATCGTTAATGAGTCCCCTGCAATTGATCATGTAAACACATCAAGGCCGTTACTGTCAAGGTGCGAAGCATCACTGATGATTCCCTAGAAGCTCATTAACGGTGTCACCTGTGTCATCCAGGTAAGAGTATCGAGGTTAATGAATTTGACGGTGTTGATCTCATCCCCTCTCCCGTATCATCGAGAAAAATTTATCATCGTGAGAACTAATTGGCTGAAACGATTCCAAGTCATAACTAGCACGCTTTCCAAAAAATCCTATTCTGTATTCTTGTATCAAATCTTGTTTACAACATTTTTAATGCGAAGTATTGTTGTTGATTATCAGGTTTAACCTTAATGTTCCGAAATCTCTTAAAATCGTAAGACCAAGTAACTTCTACTTCTACTATGTCCGGACCTCAGTGGAAACTAACAAAAGCACTATGTCTTTTGTTCAAAACGTAAATGAATTTAGCTATATAAATGTTTTCATTACCAATGTAAAGCAAAGTAAAACATGAGAGAAAGTGAAATAACATGAAAGACATAATAGACCTGAAGAGAGAAACAAATTAAAGGGGAGAGATAGACAGACAGACAGAGAGAGAGAGAGAGAGAGAGAGAGAGGGTGAATCGCAGAAAGAACGAGATGAGGGGGAAAAAGAGATTGAGTGGAAGGATTGGGAGAAAGGGGGAAGGGAGGACAAGTTCTATACAATATGGAAGCAGAATTATGAATGGGGATGTGGCAATGCCCTTACAGTCAATCTGTTTAGAATTGCAACATTGTTAGGGGGAACGGAGAAGAATGATGGAAGATGATTTCCTCTATATGACCAGAAGCCAAAGCAGCATTGATATTGTGCAATATCTGTTATTCTGGTTCCTCCGGCCTGATTAGTAATACTTTCACTGGCATCAACGTAGTTTCTTCCCAGCAACCACTTTCCTCCGTTTTACCGTTGGCTGCCGTTTAAAGGCATCGTTTAACAATGCTAAATCTGAGATGCATGGCGCTTTGTGTTATCAGTGTCTGTGATAATTATGGTGTAATATGGAAGCCCTAAAAGATTGCGCTTCGAAATGATTGTGAAGTGCCTCAAAAAAGTAAAAATATTTGTGTGACGGTTTTACCATACTCATTTTCCCCAATAAATGACTTCGATTTCCAATCATAAATATCTTGAAAATCAGACAGGCGATCTGCTTGTAAAACTCAAGGGAAAGTTTACAATGTTTATAATTATGTTTGCAGCATAAACTAAATCCAGGATTTTGTTTCAGAATCTGAAGCAATGTTACATCATTGTATTTGTTTTTCCCCATGTACATTTTATACTAACCTCTTTCCCTGGATTAAGATTTTATAGTGATACGGTAATGACTAAATAATAGTGTCATCGGCATAGTTCTGTCGGTTTAGCCACTGGGTTATTAATAGTTGGATTTCCAGTTAATGTGGTCTTGAAAACTGCTTAATTACTAGGTAGACCTTGAAGCTACCTTAGGTCATTTTTATATTTATTATTAACGATATTCGATAAAATCAGAGCGAGGGCGTAATCTTAGTGTATTAAGGTAATCCCAGAAGAGTCACCATTTCTTTTGACGGTATATCTGAACGCTTTTGGAGTTTTAAAGCGGTGCCGCTAGGTAATCTGTGTTATTACGCTGTAAATCCCAATAATGCAATCTCTATATGGAAAAGAAAGTGTAGCTTTTCAGATTGATGTGTCATTTTAAGAATATTGAGGATGGCGGTAATGACATCGCACTTTTCCGCCCCGTCACCGGAATCACCTTCATTTTATGAAGATTTCCTTGTATAATCAATTTAAAGAAAGTGATAAGAAAACTGACCTGAACAAAGGATATCATTTTGAACAAAGTGGTTCTGAAAACGACACACTCCATGAAACAACATAAATTGTCATGAAGCATGTACATGTATACGATTTCTAATAATTATTACCATAGTTAGAAAACATATTTTGTTTGTTTCGAATTTTGTTCTTTTGTTCTTTCTTTCTTTATGTTATCATTGTTATAATTATTATGTAGAGGGACTAGCTAAAGTGTAAGTTACAGCACTCTATAAAGTGTTGGCTTAACTGTTATCAATGTCGGTTAGAAAAAAAGGAGACAATTTGTGTTGGTTGGTTAAAACATTCACCAACATTGGGTAATTGTTGCCGAATTGTTGGTAAAAAGATATATCACAAGGATCACATATCACATATCACATATGACAAAGCAGAGAATGAAATATGAAAACGCGGTCTGAAGCCCACGTCTAGGCCGATTTACAACCATGCTTATGGAAAATGGTTGAAAATGATCAGATTTCCTGGGGCTATGGCTGCATGATTGGAGAGTAATCACGCAGTTAGAAGGTGAACAAACGATATTCTCGCCATGTTGCGTTGGCGAGGAATCATCCTATAGACCTGGACGAAACATAACGAGTTTTCCTTCCCGGAAAAGTAATTCCTCAAACATGCGCTTGACTCTCCAACGACCTACTTTAAATCTGGAGCACAACGCCTGAAAAAGAATCAACTCAATTTGATATATGGGCACGACGTATCGACAATTGTATCTGAGACAACTATGGCATCGTTAAAGATAAAGTTGAGTTCTGGTCATGCGATTGCATTGTGAAAGAAACGTTGTGGAATCGATCAGAAAAGGTTGATCATCTAGCATATCAGTATTGTTGTGTACTTAAAGGTTCTGGAACCATCAAAATGATATCAATTCGGCCCAGTCTTGTAAAGTTACAAGCACTGTACACAGAAAAATGTGTATGGGACTACACGAACATGTGGCATAAAAATCCGTCCCGATTGTTATGATGTTACATGCCACATTTAGAATATTAAGGCATTTGAAGTGCCATGCTTTTTAGGGAACATTTTTTTACCTGATGTTCTTCCACACTTGCATAATAACAATGATAACGCTCACAAACTATTTTCACCTCTTCACAAAACTCAACCTTCTCTTTAAGTGTATGGTTTTCATCGAGCTCAGGTGTAGTGTCGAGTATGGGTTGTACACATGTTATACCGGGAATATCGGAAGTGTTTTCCAGGTACACAGTTCTATTTGATGATAGCATCAAGATTATCTACAAATGAAGGATCGTTATTATCCAATTAAATATACTCACACATACACAAACAGAGAAGGAACTTTGAGTATTATACAGCACATGGGGTAGAAAATAATAATTGATCCTGAAATTCATGAGGATAACCAAAACTTTCGCAAACCTTCTTTTTCAAGATGGTTTGATTATGAATAAGAAGTCAGCAGTACGCGCATGATTGATGGTAACGATAATTGGTTTGACTACGACGGAAACACTTGTCCTGCTCCAATAGATAACTTGAAAAGAAAAGAAAGGGGGACATGACTGAGGAAGTGACAAAAGGAAACAAAGAGGAGAAATGCTACGTGACAAAGAAAGTGATTCCAACCCTTTCCACAAGCCTAACCATGTAGTTTTATTTATTCGCATTCACCCACCGATGACAGCTCCGATGACCCCCCCCCCCCCCCCCAACCCCCGTGTAGCCAGCGCCCTCAATATGGTCGAACCCAGGGTACGCCACTGGTATCATGCAAGACATTCAGTAATACCCAATCTTCCTCTGCCAGCCAATACACGTTGACTTATGAAAGCAAACAATCAGGCAGGGCAGAAAATTTATTTTGAATGGCGTTTTGTCTATTGACTGAACGATGGGACAACTAGCTCCTGTTCTCCGAGTGGCCGCGAGTCAATAAACTTGGAATTGAAATCAGGAAGTGGTGGAAGCCAGGATAATATTGTTGCCCAGACGCTAGTTGAGGAGAGTGTGGGAGGAGGGGTAAAGGGCGAAAGGGTGGGGCTATGATCTTCTTCAATTTTTTTGTTGAGCCCCAGTCCCAATGCCCCGATTTCTTTAGACAATATGGGTGAAACTCAGCGATACAGCGTGGGACTTTGACTCGTCTCATCCTCCCCGTGAAGTGGAAAGTCGAATCATACCTGCTACATCCATGCAAAGACGCAACGACAATGTACATGGGGCATCGTTTCCTTTGCGCTATTACCTGCGCTAATCTTTAAGTCTGTAAAGGAAATTGGGATATGACGCCAGCAATTCGGAGTAGTAGCTGCATTGGTCATTGTGGGTTCACTTTTTGTACGATATCATTCTCATAACAATGGTTGCGCTAGCCACTAGCGCAATCCTACGTTATCCAAATGACTAGCGCAATCCTACGTTATCCAAATGCCTAGCGCAATTCGGCCCTATTTTCACGAAGACAGTAAGGAGGAAAATCGTCACGCATATTATATGCGATTTTCCTCACTACCGTCACTTCGTGAAAATGTAGTCAAAATGACTAGCGTAATCCTACGTTATCAAAATGCCTAGCGCAATCCTACGCCTTCAAAATGACACCGCGTGTGCAACAGATACCGACATCTCAGCGTTATTGAGCTTCGTTCTTGTGCGTGTGCCAGGGTGTACTGAGTGTCCCGCGACCTTGGTTTAATGGATAGGCAATAAGATCCAATCATGTTGAGATCAATTACTGCAAACATTGGAAGCCGGGTATCTGTCGACATGTCATAAAGCCATCCGATGACCGAACAAACAACACAGTCCTTCCACATCTAACGAAGATTGCGTCGTTCGGTGATGAAATATCCAAACAGATTTTCCCATGATGAAACGCCTTTTCTTTTTCAGATATAACTTTACGGAGAGGCAGTTAAGCAATGGATTGAAACAAGAACATAAGCCGATGTTCATTTTGATTGTCAACGCATACCCGGTCTAACAAACAAGGGTTAGTCTCGATCATCCATATTATAAACAATGATTTGCCGTAGCTATTTGGGATGGTATATATATACATCCAATTGTCCTTTCGATAGCCTCCTCCAAATTTTGAAAGAACAGATTCATCAATCAATAAGTCGTTTTATATTTTTATTAGTACATTAGTGCCCATTTTAACAGATGATTGCTGTGTGCTCACACGATTTATGCATTCTGTCGTTTAACACTGGTTGTATAGGCCTACCACTAATGCAATTTTACACGGGCCCTACACACTTAGAACTGAACTTCATCTGACAAATAAAGAGCAACAAATCCAATCGAATTCTCTAGCTCCAACTCTATTTTCATCTACAACTTCATTTCAGTCTCCATCTTCGAAATTCGTGACTTTGATCTCCAGGGTGTTTCTGAGAATCACGAATGACGTAATACCTTGGCAAAGTTAAAAGCTGCAGAATTTGTAGACTCAGCTGCGGAGTCGACATCGGGTTATACGGTTGTACGTCCTAAATGCAACTTAACCCATACTGGTGAAAAGCACTCTGACAGAGAGTGATTTAATCCAATCTGATCTGACTTTGCCAGATTACAAAAGAATTAATTATAATCTATTTACGTAATTGGACACAACGAAATTGCATTATCACTGATTAATTATGCTGTTGATTTTGGATTTACCATCCTTTTCTTAATTTTCATTAGATTTTATAAATTTGTTTTACTCTTTAAACAGTCAAATAACATTCAAAGAAATTTGAGGTTTAGCTCATTCAAAACGTGTGCCCGTTATGCATTTCTCATTTTGTCAGATCGAAATACCACGCTTCCGATCTCAAGATTTAATGAGAATTGGCTAAAACATGCTTTAGTTTCGTTTCCTTAAATGGATTGTTTAAGCGCCATCAAAAGCCCCAATAATTATATTCTAAGTATGTGTGAGCTGTTCGTTTTTTACATTTTAACCTGAACACCATTCGATGTAGAAAACCCTAACAAGATCAATACACCTGCCTTTATTCGGTGAATTCAACACATGTCAAATATAAAGACAGTGTCAGAAAATCTATTATTTCCTTTTCTTTCCACATATCCTCACCTTACACCTAACCCTAGCAACACTGCGGTTGCCTTTAGCCGACAAGTGTCAATAGTACATGCCATCTTCTTTTTGTTGGGACAAAGAAATGTCTTGCCTTTCCTCTTGAAAAGTAAACGTGTTCATGAACTTAGAAGTGAGATATGATGACTAGTAATATTATAAGTAATAAGAATAATAACAAACGACATTATTTTGAACATCAAATTAATCTACCAAAAAGTGATATGTTGTAAGATCGTGTAAACTTGTTTGATTTGGTGACACAATAGAGATGATAACTCAAGGATCTTAGTCCATGTTCCCACTTTTCTTTAAAGCCTTTCTGCACTAGTTTGGCCAGGAGGGCTTCGACCTCCCAGTGTGGTCACTGACAGGTGGTTATCTCATCAAATCAGCTCTCAATTACCATAAGAAATAGGGGACCATGGCGGACCAGAGGGTACCGCTTAGGCATTGTATGCTATATAGAGGGCGCAAGTAGCTACACGTAGTGCAGTGGTGCTTTAATACCAAACGTTTCACTCCAAAATGAGCTTCCATCCAGAGAGTCCCATTCTCGAGCACGATTAGGGAAGGATGCGTGGCCCTTTTACACCTCCATGATATCTGGGACATGTCTTTCATAAACCCGAAGCCATGGGGACATGATCAATTACCCGTGAAAGCCTGTGCAAGGCACGTCCTAGTTTCTTCTTCTACGACTTCGTCTTCTTTCGTCTGTGCCTTCGTCTATGCCCTCGGTCCGCGATGCATGTGTGAACGTTTAAGGGTCTTTGTCGTTGCCCCCCTGAGATCGTCCATTTTCGGGGCGCTGTTTAATAATCATCGATTCGTTAGGAGTGATCCTTGGCTCGAAAAATTTCCTTCTCCCCCCCCCCCCCCCCCCACCCCCTATCAACTTTGTTACGATTTTTGTTTTTCCTTCCTGATTTTGAAGAATGTTTACTTCCTGTTTTTCTTTTATTTTTTGAGATAAAAGCCCTTCCTACAACAAGTTATCTTGAATGTCAGCATTCATCTTGGTGGGCATTCCATTTCGAAATAATTCTGCAATTCATTCCTCCACATCTACTTCCTATCTCGTTCTTAACATGAAGATCGTATGTGAATATTATTTCAAGTTTATTGGAGTGAGTATTCTTTGTTTAACATGTACTGTTTATCCAATAATCTCAATGTGGCACTGTACGTAGAGATTATACATGAACACTTCATATAGCCACGTATCATGACGTGTCCTATTTCCGGCCATCCCAGTTGACTGTGGGACGAGTTGTCGCTTCGATATATAAACAAGATTAGGCCTATGTCCTTTGTGGCTAACGTCCCATATTACTAAGGTTCCTCGATTTGATGGATGTAACCTATTCATGTCGTCTGTTACGTCTTCTTGATTCTTCCTATACGTTCAGGGTAGGGTGTGATTGTCTAGACAATCTTTTTAAGGAGATGTTAAAGACTCCGAATGCAACCATTCAATTTTATTGCCACAGTTAACATGGCTCACCCAGTCTGTTTCAGTTTAATAAAGACTTTATAGTTCTTCGAAGTTCCTTCTTAATCTAAATTTATTGTGATCAGTGGTTTATCGTTTCCTGTGTAATTTTACAATACATCTCTCTTCGCAGTTTTAATGTCTACCCTAAACACTTTCCCCTCCTTTCCTTCATTCTAACTCCATGGACCCCCCCCCCCCCCGTCACCCTCCCCCTTCCCCTTCCCCCTTCCCTCCTACTCCATTCTACTTTTGTGGATAGGGAATGCGTTCTGGAACAGGTTTCTTTACTATATCAAATGTAGGTAAATGTTGTTGACTTCGTTCCACCTTTACCTCGCTCTCCCTAAAACTTCCCAGTTTTCTCATTTTCTTAAATGCAGGGGAAATCTATTTCTCATCAACGTCAAATGTTTATGCCTGTCTCATCGATATAATAAGAACAACTAGATCTTGCAGGTATACCTATTTTGTATTTGGGCCAAAATTCTGGGAGAAGAAAACATCTAACCGTACAGCAAAAAGGCTTTGGCGTCAATTACATCAGGGCTTTCGCATAGAAGCATCCAAAGTCTTATAGGCTATGTAACCTAGCCTTTTTGAAGAAAATATATTTCGATTGATATCAAACTTGATATTCAAACGGGTAAGAATACCAAGAAAAAATTGCTTTGTATATGACCATCGATTGAGGATGACATTCCATGACGTCATTGCAATTATGGATAATCTGTTTGACATTGACGCGTCCCCCAGCTCAACAAATACAACACAAATATGATACATGTGGTTTTGTCACTGGTGATTTAACTACAGTTCTATATTGCAAGTGCTGCATGGTTATATATTCTTGTACAGCTATTTACCCTTTTGTTTGACATTTTGCGGATTTACTTGAAGGGCTGTATTCCCGGTGGCTATTTCATCTTCTGTCTCCTGCAATTTGATCGCAGTAATCCAAGGGATATTCAAATAATGAAAACAGATACAACAAACAGAAAATGGAGACAGAGGGCAAGCTTATTCTTCTCATTCCTGTTTTGTAAAACGATACAGCACTGGACGATGCGATGGTAGACTTCCGGAAAGATCTACATAGAGGAAAGGTTGTTTATAAAAGAGGGAATTTGTCCTTCTTCACATAAATTACCGAAAATGTATATGCTTATTTTAGTATGATTTTACAAACGAAATTCTGCTGTTCATCCTGATGTCTATAACATCATATTATTAATATAAAAAAAAGGAAATTGAATTTTGGATTGGTATGTTGTTAAGAGTAAATAGATTACAGTTGGCCTGTTATTAGCCTGTCACATGTCGCGTTTGAAGGAGCTTTATTAAATGTCAACCTGCAATTTAAGGTTGTTTTTTTTTTTTTTTTTTTTTAATAATCGAAATAGGGTTGTAGAAAGAGAACAGGTCTACAAATGTCATAAAAGAATAGGCGTATAGTTTCCTCACGCCCTCCCTAATTTAAAAAAGAAACCTGCGTTCTTTCGTGAATGGTCTCATCACAAGTGAACACGTCAAAATCATAACCGAAATAGTTTCTAAGAACGCCGTAGTAGTTTCGTTCAAGAAAGCCAAGCCTCTTAACCTTAGAATCTACGAATATATCCCGGATCCCCAAACATGATCCCTTCCACAATACATTTTTTCTTTCTTCAAGATACATAACACCCGGCTCCCGCGAATCAAGCACCTTCCAACCGCCCCCTCCCTCCCTCACTCTAGGCTGTGGAGTGGTGTAAGATAACCGTTCAGTACCCGTCTAGTCTGGGTGACCGTGACGAAAGCACCATGGCCACGGGAACTCGAGAGCCCTCTTCAACACGCCCTCAAGCATCTAGAGGTGTCTAGCATTACCCCCACTGGTTCCTTTAGCAGAGCTGGAGGCCTCTGATCATTTCATTGTGTAAACGGGCACTCCGTGTATAGATCAGAGGTGTATAGGTCAGGCAATATAACGACCGATGGCCATTTGAAGTCTTATTTCTGTCTTGACATGAGCGTATCAAGGAAATTCATGTTACGTGCATTGAAATATTATTTCACAATGTTCGCTTTAATAGCAATTAACATTATTTCGCATTATTAGTAGTATTACTTGTTTATGTTTATTTTTTATTTTTATTATTGATATCCACTCATGTACAGGTTTTAGGGTGACCTTCTCCCATCGACCCCCCCCCCCTCTCTCTTTCTTTCTTTCTCTTTCTCTCTCTCTCTCTCGCTCTATCTTTCTCTACACCACGCATCTATCTCCTCATTCATTTCTCTTTCCATATCTGACCTCGGAACACTCGCATTACTTCGATCATCGACTTCTTAAGCGGTTTGACCTAGAATGTTCATTTCACACTTTTCGAGGACCCTATCTATTTACCGACATGAATACATTTTGATTTGAATTGAATTTTTTCGATTCATCTCACGCATCATCATGTCAATAATGATTGATAACTCAACAAAATACTACACATTATTTTGGGTAGGAAGACAATTTGAAGAAAACAAATAAACAATAGATATATCATCCTCCAATAACAGTGTATGTATAGATAATACCGGTATAGGTTTATGTAGTGTGCTTTCCACAACTGACTGACCGAACACCACCCATATGAGCTCAGCTCTATTTCCAATGAAATAATATATTTTCACTTTCGTCAAAATGATTGAAATGTCATATATAGTTATTTTTTAATCATTATTATATTGATTTTAATTTATTTATGTATAGTGGATATGATTTAATTAGGCCTAAATGCAATTAAACAACACGACTCTAAGAATGATCAGAAGTACTGCATTCATCCCGATCACAATTATTGTGCAACGACGTTTTTATAAAAGAAAAATAAGAAATACAGGTAAGCAGACAATGGAATGGTTGCGGAGCTACAGTACACGCCGAAAATCTCCGCAACACGATTACACGATTTATTTTTAGGATTACACGGTTTACACGATTCACCTGAATCGTGTAACTGTGTAATCGTGTAAATTTACACGATTGAAGAATGTCGCTCTGAATCGTGTAATCGTGTAAATAGTTAAGTGCGTTGGTCGGATGATTCGACCAGATGCAACAATCGTGTAACTGTGTAATCGTGTAAATTTACACGATTGAAGAATGTCGCTCTGAATCGTGTAATCGTGTAAATAGTTATTAGGGTTATAAGGGCATTGGTAGAACGATGCGACAAGCTGCAACAATCGTTAAATCGTATCCTGCTGACACCAATTGCTTTATACACAACTTACCTTCAGTGTACATCAGTTAATTACTGTACTTTATATTCGTGTATATAAACCTCAGCACTTTCCACTAAGTTACATGTATCGTATACTAATCCGTGAGACAAGGTAGGAAAACGTCAGAAACAGGAAGACAGATGAAATAGTAAAGGAAAAAAAGATAGCTACGAGGAGAAGGGAACATATAAAAGGAAAATGAGGGTTGGGAGGCACGATAAAGATAAACAGAAAAAATTATGCAAGAGAGAAAAATGGGAAAACTAAAAAGTTGACCGGAAGAAAAGAAAGAGTGAAATAGAGTGATAAAAAAAAAAGAAGGGCGAAACATAGTAAAATTAACAGAAATGAGAAGGCTATGAAACGGAGAGGAAAAGAGACAAATTAATAAGGTAAGAGGGGAACATAATGAGGGAAAGAGAGGCGAGAAAGATATGGGGGAATGGAAAGATATTGAAAGAAAGGGAAAGAGTGAGAGAGAGAGAGAGAAAGAGCGATAAAAAGCTTTAGTTGAAAGAAAAGGGGCACCGATCAGATTTTAATAGGGGCATTTATCGGAGTTGATGGGGGCATTTATCAAAAGTGAAGAGGGGCACTTCTCGTACTTAAAGGGGGATACTTACTAGAGATTAAAAGGACACTAATGAGAATGGAAAATGGACACTTATTGCAAAGGAAAATAGGAACTCGTCGAAGGAAAAGGGGCGTGCGTCAAAAGAAAAGGAGCACTTATCAGAGTTGAAAGGGGAAGGGGCACTTTTACAAATTAATAGGGACACTTTTCAAAGTAAAATAGGTACTTTTCCTACACTTAAAGGGGCACTTTGGGGGAACTTGAAAAAGTGGGGGGACACTGTGCCGCTAGCTTAACGTAACTGGCCATTCACTTATTCTATTCATTCTCGGCTTGCAACTGTTCCCTACACTCTGTAGCCAGTGGCTTACATACTTACGTACATGTAATACCTATTGTTCAGGGGGATCCTATGTTCAAGGGGAACCCCCTGAACAATAGGTATTATGTAAGGATCTCTGCCTGTAGCTAGGGCAACGGCCTTTGTCCCCGGCGAGGGTCAATGGCAGGCCACATTCAGAGTAAGCTTCTTTTGTATGTGACAGGAAGTGTGCCCTTAAGCCTTGACCGTAGCTCTTTATACATATAGCTGAATAATGCAATGTTGTAAAAGGTAATTTACGAAAATGAGGAACGCTAAAAAAGCAATAAGTGATCAAAGTCTAAGGCCCGAATTCACAAAGGAGGTTTGTCGTCAAACCTTGGTTTTTGTGCGTCATATGACGCGTTTTGACGCGTTTTTACAAACCAGGTTTGTAAAATGGATAATGATTGAATAAAAAAAAAGTATAACGATATTCATAGTAACGAATGAGCTGGTGAACATAATTCTAATTGGTACAGCCTTGTAATGTAAGAGTATCACAACATACTTAATTATGTTAGCCCTCCTTTACATTTTGTAATCATTTTTACTTATTTACAACTTAGGAAAAACAGAATTCCCCCCTTCCTTCGTCGTTCATCGCTTTTTTTCTTTTTTTCTCACCGAGGATTAAATCCGAGAGTGCTTTTCGGGAAGTGGACTGATTTTTTTAACTTTCAAACAGTCTATAATAAAACTAGAGACAAGACACTGCAATTAAAAATATATACAAGAGAAAGAAAGCGTAATGTTCGCTATCCGCTCGTATCGTCCACTTGTCCTCGTTCAACCAAGAAGTAACTTCTTGCTTTTACTGAACTAGACATCCTTAACCTGCTCACCATCACCACTGAAAATAAATTGTAACACAATTCCAGCGAGCAATCGAATCGTGTAAATTTTGAATCGTGTAATCGTGTTGCGGAGATTTTCGGCGGGAAGATTACACGATTACACGATTCGACCTGAATTGAGGAATCGTGTAATTTTACACGATTACACGTTTACACGATTCAAATTTCGCTTCACTGGCAAAAAACGAATCGTGTAAAAATAAATGGTTACACGATTCCCGCGAGCAGTCGAATCGTGTAAATTTTGAATCGTGTAAATCGTGTTGCGGAGATTTTCGGCGTGTACTGTATCTGTCAGTGAGCACGTCAATCTCCCTAGATCTCCGGGAGCTATCCCTGATCCAACCCAAACGACTGAATAATACGACAATTCATTAACCGCATTTGTCAAATAAATTAATTCCGATCGTTTCATTACCTTGCTAATTTGTCCCCGATGCCCGCAACGCGGTAGCCGCAAATTCGGCTATTCTCGCTGTCAGGCCGATAGAAAGTCGTCTAGGATTTTTAACGAATTCTTGTAGTGTACGCACTATACGCAGTATACCACCGTGGCTAAATTTGAGGTTATGGTGATTTTACTTCCTATCCAGGGGACTTGCTAATTCTCAATATTTGATACACAGTCTTACTATAAACGCTTGATGCTTATCATATTTTTTCCTTGAATGAGAAATGGATAAAAAAACCTTAAGGTACCATTGAATTTCATGGACTATTTAAATCCCTACTGTACTACTTATTGTTAATTGTGCCCTCTTTATAGGAAACAATGCCCAATCGGTGACCGTTAATCTCCCGTGATGGCCTTTTTCTTATGCTAATCAAGAGCTGATTGGATGAGATAATCACCTGTAAGTGACCAGGCCGATAGAAAGTCGTCTAGGATTTTTAACGAATTCTTGTAGTGTACGCACTATACGCAGTATACCACCGTGGCTAAATTTGAGGTTATGGTGATTTTACTTCCTATCCAGGGGACTTGCTAATTCTCAATATTTGATACACAGTCTTACTATAAACGCTTGATGCTTATCATATTTTTTCCTTGAATGAGAAATGGATAAAAAACCGTAAGGTACCATTGAATTTCATGGACTATTTAAATCCCTACTGTACTACTTATAGTTAATTGTGCCCTCTATATGGGAAACAATGCCCAATCGGTGACCGTTAATCCCCCGTGATGGCCTTTTTCTTATGTTAATCAAGAGCTGATGGGATGAGATGATCACCTGTAAGTGACCATTCAGGGAGGTCTAATGTCTCCTTGGCAAACCAGTGCAGATAGTCTTACAGAAGCGCTCAATCAGCTGTTGCCTTATTTAGCTATTATGCCATATACAAATATGAAGTCGCGCTTTTCAAGTCAAATTAGGGACTTTTAGATTGAGTGGACGAGAACACGACGAACGCCGACTGATCATGCGTGTCAACATACTCAACTGCCCATGTTGACTACAATTAGATTTTTTTTAGATTGCACTCGACGATACACATGCATGTAGAAAGTAAAAATATGAACATCACGGACAAAGAAAGAGGACAAAATATACAGTTCCTCATTCTACCCTCAACAATTGCTGTGGTAGACAAAAGAACATCCCTTCACTGCTATTATGTAAAAATGTGTAGAACAGGTGAATATGCATGTGACACCTGTTCTACACATTTTTACATAAATAGCAGGGAAGGGATGTTCCTTTGTCTACCTGAGGAACTGTATAATTTATGCGCACGCGGCATATACTAGTACCGTACTAGATTTAGGAAAATCAAGGTTGACGCATTCTCGATCAGCGACTGAGACGACGTGACGCATGCGCAGTGCCTTAAAATGACGTCACATGTTGCAGTCAAAGCTGTCGACGTGCAAATCTAAAAGTCCCTAATGATCATGTTGTTACGTCAAGTAGGAGCAGCAATTTTCAAATAGCGACTTGAGCGTGTGTTGACATGGATCATGTTGAAATATGAGTATTAAATGGGAGCGTAATATTAGGGGCTCATGCCCCAACCCTCCCCCCCCCCCCCAAAAAAAAAAAAGGTGGTTAGGAAAAGAATGAGATGGATAGAGAAGGGAATAAGGAGGGTGAATATCATGACAAACACTATTAAAGACGATTGAAAGAAGGCAAGATAGAACCTGTTCAATTAATTAAATGAACGTCTGATTCGGTATCTGGGGGATCGATCCCCCACCCCCTCCCCCCCCCCCCCCGTGACAGACGCTACGCCATTAGAACCAGATATGCTCTTCATCCTGATTCGGTCCTTCTCTGATATCTTTCTAGATTTGTCAAGTTGGTCGAGAAGCTGAAATGCGAAACGACATTACCATGCTATATAGCACACTTATACGGGCTAATTGCGCGTCATTATCCACACGTCTCGTCTTGGGGGGAAAAAAAACCTAAACGTGACACGGGCAAAAATCTTTTTCCTCGTCATGTTACCTAGCAATTACTCAAAGTCTTTAGCATGTGATTCAGCGGCCTGGATATTCAATCCCAGCTCATTCTGTATTCTAAATCGGGTTAGTTTCATGTTCGACTTTGTCTTATGTTTCGACTTTACGAGAGTTATCGCTTTCCCATACTGACTAGAAGTCTGAGGCGCATCCAGACTATGACCCTTAGGAGGGGCTAACAACAAGAGCTTATCGCAATAAAGTAACGCATGTAGTTCATCATGGGGGGGGGGGGGTCGCCCAACCGATGTTAAACCTCATTGTTTGCGACCAAGCAGTAGATTTTTGAGTATATTTCGTGCATGTCTAATGTAGCAATTCTACCATAATTACCTTACAAATTAGAGGTTATGAAATCTGCTAATACTTTGACTTCATTTTCTTGATAAAAAACCTGTGAAGAAGGGCAACTGCCCCCTCCTCCATTACCCCTACTTCAAATACGGAAGCTCTAATGAATGTTCAATTATTGTACACGTGTTGCTTTCATGAATATTTATTCTGATTAGTTGTTCTACTTTAAAATTAGGGTGCAGTTAGATGTAATTATTCTGCAATATCCATTTATTTGAAATGTAGAACTATCACCTGTTAAAACAACTACCTGTCGTAATATACAATTATATTACACAGTGAGATGGGGAAACAAAAAGAATGTTTTCAATGTTTAAGAAAAACTCATAAAAAGAAGTCAACGAAACGCCATAAATAAAACCAAGCCAATGATAAATTAACCTAGGAGGCACGATGGCTCAGTGGTAGGGCAGTGGTCTCGAAACCGGGAGGTCCCGTGTTCAAAACCCTAGTCGATGCGCCAGTGTCCTTTGGTAAGGTATTAATCCTCATTACCAAGTCCCTCGAAGAGGACTTAAAGCTGCCAGTCCCCTGACTGCTTACTTACAAGCATACATATGCAGTCAGGTAAAATAAACCAAACAACAAACTGACCATCCTTATACATCCTTTAACAATACAAATGATATATACAATTTTCCAGTTCCTTGTATGTTTGCATTTCTTATTCAATCGTTTTTAACTAGTGATTTCACATTGAATTAATCAATTATTGATTCACTGATCGTTTTAGTGAAGATGAAGACACAAGTTAGTTCTCTGTATCAGTAATATTTTTTGGGAGGGTGTCAACCCTGCTGTCTCTTACCAAAATTGTCTTCAACCCAGTTCTATTTTCTCTCTTGATATATCGATCTCCAGCTGACAAAAATAAGCTGCCGTTTTGAGAAATATACATGTATATATTACTTATAACCATGAATTTCTTTTTTTGCTGCGTCGCACAGAAATGGCTTGTGAATTGATTACTTTAAAGCCATCCATTCCAGTTTGCCCAGCTGTGAATTGGTACCTGGGAATTAACCCCTTCTATCTATTTCTGTCCCCTCTCTGTCTCTCTGTCTGTCTCTCTCTCTCTCTCTCTCTCTCTCTCTCTCTCTCTCTCTCTCTCTCTCTCTCACTCTCTCAACCTACACAACGTTAAAATACCAAGGAGCACGAAGTGGTAACCGATTTTTCTGAAACGCGTTTTTCCTCTCGTAAAGATTATGACATTTTGCTTTTTGAAAACAACAACAAATATACATACATACATATAATAACAAGAGTTTGTAAAAAAAATAATAATAATAATCTAGCTGTTACAATTTGGTATCTTTTAATAGGAGGATAATTTATGACAGGCTCTCATGTCAAGAATATTATATTCCTTATCTGTTACAGGAAGAAGAGGACTTTGTTCTAAATAAAATGAATAGTAATGATAATAGCCTTCCAAAGCAACTTGTGTTATTCTGAAGGAGACAAATTGTTAAAGCTCCTTTTACCCCGAAAGATTAATCCCTGCCCTCTTTTTTCAACAAACGAATCAACCATAATCATTAAACTGACGACCATTTGTAAACTTCCAAACGACCTGCATTAATTTTACCTGTAGAATTAACATCGTATGTCATTACAAATACGCCGCGTTTAACTTACTGTAGACTTACGACCATTTGTCACTTTAATAAAACGAGACACATTTAAAGAACGACTAAACGGCTTTGGGCGTCCATCTGCATTTTCATGTAATGGATTAGGACTTTAATGAGGAGAATTATTCTTGCTTAAAGCATGGGTAAAACATGACTCTGGGGGATATGTATAAATAGCAGTCTATCATGTTGATGAATTGTTACCTGCTCGTGAAAGTCACCGGTTTTTCTAAAGGGGACCAAAGTGGGGGTGAAAAAGGAAGACCGCAGTAAATAGCTTGTATGCGCATTATTCATAAAGTCCACGAGATGAAATACCAGACGTTTGCACAATGGACTTGATAGAATGCAGGTGTGTAATAGATATCCTATGCATAATGCATCGTATAGCTGTCACAGTGCCTCGTAACATCGCAAGGACCACAATCAAATGAACTTAAATGTTTCCGCCATTGTAAATTTATTGTCATGAATATTGCCTATCTGTGATGACTTTATACTACATTAATTATTATTTATGAATAGCATCACAACGTCGGTAATAGGTGTTAGACATTGATGTATATATTAATAATTATACGTGTAGCAAAAAAAAGGTCAAACATGTTAAGAGAGAATTGTCATTTATCGAATTTTCCCATTTCCCCCCTCCACTTACAAGTGATTCTGAAAAGGGCGCGCTTTCACCAAAGCAACAACCTCAACTAGATAAATACATTAAGAATTGGAACTGCATCTTAAACATTTTCATGTATCATCCTTACCATGTTCAGAGCACTTAGGTACATTTTATCCAACCAATAAACTCAACCCACTTGCTTTTCAAAGCCTGTTAACGAAAAATAACACGTGCGTTCATTCATTTATTCATTCACCCGATCTCATGCATGCTCATCGACCGTTACACTTGGTAGACAAAAGGGCGTATCAGTTTTATATTCTGGCGTTGAGAGCATTTAATTAGTTTTTGCTACCCAATCCATATCGTCAGCAGTGGTGTATGCTTTTCTGTACTTCGTGCAAACTTATATCGCAAGAGCCCTGGCTTGGAAATGATCAATGAAGTACATTGTTTGTCATGTCAACATGAACGTGGAAAAAATGGAATTTAGTGGCATGAAGTACAAATTTATCGCACAAATTGAACACGGGTGTAATTCTCCGAAAGTATCCGTAGCAGGAATCCCGGGAAAATATCTACATCGTGTTACAAGATGCTATAATCATGCAAAGGACCTTGTCCAACAATGGCTTGAAAAGCTTTTCTAAGAAAAACATCACAAAACTCGCAAATTTCCCAAAAAACTATTCTTCTTGCTTCCTTTTTAGGAGGTAACCCATTACATTTCAAAGGAATAAAAAGAAGTAGAATGCTAAGAACAAGGAGGAAGAAGAGAGGAAATAATGGGAATTAAAAGACAGTTAAGATCACGAGTGCCAAATGTGAAATGTTTAAAGAGAAAAAAGATAAATATTAATACCCGTCTTAAAAGTACAAATGAATAACGACAAATTATTGCTGTGAATATGTCAAATGTATCTCGAATCGATTATGTCGAAACATGAATAATTCCTTTTCATATTTTCTATCTCTCCCTACCTTCCTGTAACTCTTTCCCTGCTCCCACTCCCCCTCTCTCTCCCTCTCTGTCTCTCTGTCTCTCTCCTCTCTTCCCTGCTCTCCTATTAAAGTGGTCGACAAATGCTTCCACGGAGAAACACAACTTAAATATTGTGCGTGTTTTGAATCAACCTGGTAAACAACATTATGAAAGATGTAAAACAAAATGCATTTTACTTACCATATTAACTTCTGAAATGCTGTTTATTGATACTATCTCGATGTCTATACCTATGTCAATGGCTGGACCTGTCGAAATGAAGAACGAAAAAAGAAGAAAATTTGAAAAGCTGTAGAGCCTATAAGCACATTGGTATTTTTTTTTTTTTATCTCCCCTCCTTGAGAAATTTGACAATGCATCATCAAAGACCAGTCAGTATGAACAAGATTCTCACAACATGTTGCTCGCTCGCTTCGCTCAACCGCTATCATACCATCATGGAATTTATTGTCATGATCGTATGCTACTAACTAAGATGGCATATGCATTAAGGATGACATCGAAATAAGAAATTGAATTGAATTCATGATTATTTAGTATGTACATGTATCAGGATAGGGAATGGACAGTCTGTATTAACTACAAAGCCTGTGTTTGGACCGCCTGTAAGTTCAATGAACCACAAGGATTATTTCTCCCCCTCTCTCTCTCTCTTTCTCCCTCTCTCTCTCTCTCTCTCTCTCTCTCTCTCTCTCTCTCTCTCTCTCTCAAACACACATACATATACACACACTCACATACTCACACTTTCCCCTCGCTTATTCGAATCAATTACAATTCGTAGATGCGTTCATATAACACATGTACTCATTAGTCGATGCGCTATCTATTTCTGTAACCCCGTTAATCTACCGATTCTTTTCCAGACGTCCCCGGCTTACTGGACAGGGATCTAAAGCTTTCAGACAAAACTAATTTAGAACTACATCGGGGCTCAAACAGGCATTATACACCCTACCGAATGGAAATCTGTCAAGCAATTGGCGATTTGACATTTTGTTCCATTATTCGACACGGGTATTGATGGAAATTCATACCGGGTTACGAAGAGCGATCGATGGGAAAGTGCTTTTTAGGGGTGATGCGTTGACCGGGGAAAAATGTAGTCCCTTATTATGATACACTGATAGTTAGGTTCGAATGTTTGCCACATACTTTTATTATATAGCCTATTTCCATATCTAGCACATTCGGACACGAAATTAAGCACGCTCTGTTACTTTACTTGCCTATTTCAAACGGAATAACGAAAGAGGTAATATAGAATTACCGACCTACAAAGCATGAGTTAACAAACTTTAGGAGAGGGTTTTGCACAGAAATGAAATGGGTTTTGAGATGCAGCATAACCATAAACATTGTACATGAAAATAAAAAGATGCACATAAAACATAAAATAGACTGGGAGACTACTTTGGGGATTAATTTTGAGGGATCGACTGTAAGACAGTACTGTTGTTGCATAGTGTGTAGAATTCTTTCTAGGCAAATCGTCTCGATCTATACTAGTAAAAAGGTGGCAAGAGGCCTATCCTTTCTCGCCGTAGGCTTTGGAGGCATTTCAAATAATTTATTAAAACCGTATATTTTTATTAAAGGAGAAGTCCACCATTAAGTTAGTTTTTGACAGAAGCAGACTACATGTAAATGAGAGAAAAGGGACAGTGAAGGTTAAAGCAAAATCCGATTTCTTTTTTTTTAAACAAAGTTATAATTTTGTTTGAAGTTGTCATCAGTGAAACGCGAATTAGCAACAATGTGGCGTACCTGGTGAGGTCCTCTCCAATTTTCTCCGTACAGAACATTTCACAAACTTTCATTTTCTTAGTTATTGATGACGGAGTAGACTTGTTCCGTACAGGGGGGTTTTATGAAACAATTGAATTTTTAAAAGGGTAAATTTAAAGTTATAAATGCTTTATAGTACATAGCAAATGGGAAGGGACTTCGCAAGATACGTCACAGAGTTGCCAACACGTGTTTGATTGATCGCAGCTTCAAATTGTCAGATTTTTCTCAACTTTTGCTGACCTGTTCCTCTCATTTTTCTGCTTCCATTAAAGCCAACTCAATATCAGGGTGGACTTCCCCTTTAAAGATGGCGATGTATAGGTATGCCCCCCCCCCTCCCCCACAGTCTACGAAATAGTGCATAACCATATACCTCGGTGAGTAAGGGAGTCTAGACACACGCTCTCATTCAGGTAGATTAAAGCTTAGGTGACGGTGACAAATATCTCTAGGCTTTCTGTACCAGTGTCTCATCTGGGTAACAGTTCAGTCACACCGGTAGACCGACTCAACACCGATCCCAAACGGTGCAATTCTTGGCGATTAGGTTTGGTACCATTTTTGTTCGGTATGTGATCGGTTCGGTGTTGGTCTCGTTGGTCTCGTTCGGTCTCGTTCGGTGTTGGTCAAGTCAACAAAATTGACTTGGGGCTCTCTTGACGCCTGTGTTATTTCCGTTCCATTAAGACGTGCTCAATGGAATTAAGAGGGAGAGAGAGAGAGGGGGAGAGAGAGGAAGAGAGAGAGAGGAAGAGAGAGAGAGAGGAAGAGAGAGAGAGAGAGAGAGAGAGAGAGAAAGGGGAAAGGGAGATTGAGGGGGAGAGAGAGAGAGAGAGAGGGAGAAAGAGAGAGAAAGAGAGGACGAGAGAGAGATAGATAGAGAGAGAAAGAGCAAGGGAGAGAGCAAGAGAGAGAGAGAGATAGATAGAGAGAGAGCACGAGAGAGAGAGAGAGAGAGAGAGAGAGAGAGAGGGCACAGGTCGAAAATGCAATCAATGTTATATAAATCTATGGCAAATTCTTTAATAAACCAAAGATGTCCATGCAGAAAGCGGGATTTTATGGCACATTATAAGTACTAAATGAGGTATGTGTCGATAGATCCCTCCTTAACATCATAAGGAAAAGACAACTTCAGTCAGTTGGGCATATTATGAAAAGAGAAGTGACAGAAAACATGATACTGACAGGAACAATTGAGGGGGGCAGCGCATTATAATACATGGATAAGTTCTTTTGGTTGACTGGTAAGAGAAGCAACATCACATTACAAAGAACCAGAAATAGAAGGAGATGGAAAGCCTTAATCGCCAATGTCTGGAACAGACAAGGCACCAATCAAGCAGGCAAGCTTTATTTTATTTATTTATTCATTTCCCTTTCATAGGGTGGATGGCCCTTTCAGCACAGCTGATTTTCAAAGGGGTGCACAAACATAAAAATAACAATAAATATACAGTGAATTATACAATAATATGTAAAACGTTGCAAATGCAAGAAGTAAGGCAATGAATATGTACATGTATAGTCAAACAAATAAATATCTAACAGATTAGAGTACAAAACAAACAAGCAATAAGACAGTTGATTGCAGATATTCAACTAGGACGACAACAAGCATACGAGTAAAACTGTAAAACCGATAGCATAACACAAAAAACATCAAGGTAAACATAAGAAGAAAAAAAAAACACAAGACAGGAATAAGAGGATGGGTATAATATTTATCGTGTTTAATCACCAAACAAGGGGAAAAAGAGCTTCAGGTGGTCGTTTAATTATCTTATTTAACTCACTGTCTTAATAACACCTTGAGATACTATTAGTATTACAACAATATTTGATACCCTCGTGTGTGCCCAGCATGAAATTGTCATGTACTTATTAAGAAATGACAGAATCTTTACATGTGGTCTCAGCACTTAGCACTGTCGTTGGATAGAAGGTTGACTCTAAGTGTGACCGTGACAATGAAAAACCCAGTTTTTAGAACCCATCGCAGCGTATAGGTGTGACTTTACATCAGCCTCGTATTCGAGAAATAACGCCAAAAATAAAATGTCTTTGAAGTGGGGAAATTATAAAGGAATGTTTTGATTTTACTTGATGAACAGTAAAAAGTTATGCACACCCAAAGGGCCTCCTACTGTATAGTATTTTGCATTCTCATCTGGTCAAACACAACACATACAATAAATGGAAATGAATTGAAATGATTTTGGACAACTAACGTGTAAGATGAAGGTGATAATTCTAAAACACGTTTGTAGTAACACTCCAGATACGTGTATTTTCAGGCATTCATCAAATACAAAATACACTTAGCCTTAATTGGAGTACTTCAGTTTCTGACAGGATAAAAGAATCCCACTTGTTATAAGTGAAGGAACATGAACATAGCGATGTCAACATTATCACTAGACATAGAACATTGACCCCCCCCCCCCCCACACACACACACATAGTCTCGAAGAGCCCCAAATGTAATAATGTAATTTCTTGAAAAGATCTATACATGTACTTTGATTGTCTGGTTTAGTGCGAGAGCGAGAGAGGAGCTCTTACGTGTTCGTTGCTCTATTGCGACATAAATGTCAATCACCTGTTCAAACTGATGGAACCCGCTATGTGCACGATATCACAGTGGTTGTCAAACAGTTATGCAGTAGTATACCGTGTCAACACGGAAACCTTGCCCCCCCCCCCGCCCTTATCCTTGATTGCAATGGAGCGAGGTATGAATCTACATGTAGTGGCGTATCCATTCAGTGAAGGGCGTACTCGGTGGATACCCCCTACACTTCCCCCTCCTAAAAGCTCTATTAGCATGGTAAGAGAGACGAGAGAGACGGGGGGGGGGCGGGAAAGAGAAAAGAAAATCATATACATGTAGGACCCCTTCCAGATCCCTCAGCTTTTCATTTTTCGTGAAAATTCGTATCTCCCCTCCTATCCTGATAACCCCCCACCCCCCGTAATGCCTGAACCATCGCTATGCCCCTGCTTCTTTTGAATACAATTCTAACCTCATGGGTATACTGTTTGCCAAGTCGAAACTTTAATTTGAAACAAAAAGTGACCTCCATCGATAGTGGACGTAAATGCTATGGAAAATCCATGAATGTAACTTTATTTTGCCATTAGTTGAATTTTTAACCACCAAAAGATAGAATACTCAAGCCTTGATCGACAGGAACGCTGTTCAGATGAAAGGGTTGATTAAACTATCTTTTCAAGGCGAATACGTCTGTATTCGTTACGCGGGACGGTGTCTAGCTTTTAACCCTATTTCAAAGATACATTAACGACAATGCGAGAGCTTTGTTGATGTCAATAAGATTCGCACGCTTTCAAAACTGTAACGTATTTGCTTTTAGGAAACAATTAAACATACTTAGTCAATTGTGAACTGGTGGATGTATAAACATCTACCTTTTATTTGTCAATGACGCATAATCTAGAGGGGGAAAAAAAATCAGTTCTCTTGATTCAATGGACATCATGATGTGTCTTTTTTCAATTTGTATTTTACATGTGTATTATGTGTTTTCTTTGCATTTGTAATTTCTTTGTTTTGAAAGGTCATGATTTTTTTTCAACATTTGTAGATTTTTGTTCAGGCAATTTATTATCGAAGGTCGAGTCCTTTACTCTTTTTCAAAGAAAGCAAATCATATTACATTCAGCATAATCTGCCTCCTTTTAAAGGTCACGGATTGTAAATATTTCATTAAAGGTAGGGGAAAAGTTTAATTCCCCTGTTATTAATGTTACAAATTATAACTAAAGTCTCCATGGCCGCTCGCGCTCAAGGACGTCTTTCGATCGAAATAATGAATAATATGCCTCCACGTGCAAACATTTACTGTGTCAAGGGCAAGTTGGTAGCTCACGCGCGATTACTTGTTTCATTGTTTTTATCGATGCAACTGTAGAAATCAATCATGGCCTAGCAGAATGATTGTTTTAGCAGTTCCAATTGGGTTTTTCTGGCAAGTCCTTTGGGGATATTACAATTTAGGATTTAATCCACGGAAGACTGCTTAATTTCGTGGCGCCTAAGTGGATGCAAATAAAAGGTAGGTTACATTAGAACTTAAATGTAGGGCGAAATGTCTGCAGTCGTCCCTCGGTAATACATCTCATTTCAAGTTGCTTTGGGGGTAAACATTACCCAGTGGTATGTATTGTTCATACCCCAGACAAAAAAAAATGAAAGTCTTTTGAAATATTATGAATTTGTAGAGGCGTATGTAGAGGCGTATTAAGCATGTCAAAAGCAGAAAGTGTGCATGTATATCCAAGTTGGGGAGCAGAGAACAAAAAGTAGAACTTTAAATATCAAGGCTGAACCGCGCCCTCATACACTACATATTAATGTTTGTGGCTTTCCGGCTAGTTTTTGAGAATGTATAGCCTCGAGAGAGATACATGTACGCCTGTTTATATTCAATTAAAATGTTTCAATGTTCGTTTTCTTTCCTCTTCAGATTTGCAACTGCATAGCCTAAAGTCACACGCATGTCTTTATACCACTTTTTCTCAGTATGATTGCAATTGTACTCTGTTATAATTGCCCCTACTTTAAAGAAAATAAAACGTATTTCGTAAAAGATATTGATATTTAATTTTGAGTGTTTCATAAGCTTTCATCCACCTATACGAAGATTCACAGGAGTGCGGCGGAATAAGCCCCCACAGTGCTTTCTCTAGCAGCAGCTAAGAGGTTGTCAAATTGACGCGGCCATTTCAGTGTGAAAACAGTAACGTGGAAAGTATTAGTGGAGACCTCGGATGCTCCAATAACTACTTATTGGGGGTTGGGTGGAGCATGCCAAAATCCGTTATGGCACTAACGTGTGTTCGGCAGCCCATAAACGTTTAGCCCCAGTCTTGTTTTATTTTTTGTTTGTTTGGCCGGTTGTTGTTGTTGTTTTTTTTAAATTTTATTCATGGATATGGCCTTACATTAAATGAATATGACGACAATGTTTGTAAAGAGATAAACTATTATGATAATTATTATGATGATTATCTATCATACAATGAGATTCGATAGTTATGGTATTCTCTTAATAAGTGAAGGTATGAAAATTCGTTTTCCCTTAAAGTCGTTAAGGTCAGATTATTTAATAATAACTCGTCATGTTTGGAGAAAAAGAAAAAATGGAAGAAATTTCAGAATAACATTTATTTTATCTTTAAAAAGTTTTTAGTTTTATGTTCTTACGCCAATTCTTAGTAATAGTAGCCTTTACTTTTAAAGCATATTTTGTTACGTGGATTGGCGAGATACAATGACGCAAATAATTTGATCCCCTCGAAATTTGATATGATCGAAAAAACATTCACAAGAATTAATGTGAATGTGTGATAATTGCAGAACAATTCCAAATCAATTTTGGAAAAAGACATAAAAGATACAAAATAATTGCACAGAAAATTGACGAAAATAAGCACGCGTTATTAATATCGCAGACGCTCTAACTCATCAAAATATAATCATGTTCGGTGAGGGAGACTTTTTTCTCCGTCTCGGGTTACCTCTGATACCACAGAAATAGAAGTAAAAGTGGTGCATGCATTGCAAGAGAGTAGCAATTGACAGACACGCCCCGATTTCCGGTCTACTTTTGGAGATCGAATTACAGAGGGATAGACGCACTGCTGAAAACAAGCGACGGGGCTTGGAATACATGTAGCATAGCGCCTGGATTTCGTATTATGCACTTTGAAAAGGAAGCCAAACTTTGAAGCCTATATGATTACATCAGTTAGTGCCACGGTGTTCACTGTTTGCTAAATTTGTGCTCATATTTTTTCCTGCATGTACATGTACCAGAACTATATACAACATAAACAAAACTACATGGCAATTAAGGTTATGGATGATTGTTTCCATTCACTCGATGTAATTCTAAACTCTTTGTATATTTTGTCTACTTTCTATCAGGCGTTCACCTTGTGTGGCTATTTATATAGTGTTACAATTCTAGAAAACATACCGATTGGAAAAGAATAATGAAGCTAATTGAAGATATTAAACTTGTTTTCCTTTTTCATATTCGGTACGATCTCGCAGTGGTCCAAATCATTCAGAAAATAAAAAAGGAGGCGGAAACCCGAAAAGCAAGGCTTGTTGGGAACTCCCCTTGTACATACATGAGACAAGTTACCATAAGAACATCGTTGTATGGATACGTTTCTTGCATCTTATATAAGGAATCGATTGGATCACAAAAAATAGGAAGACAAGAACTGTAAAGTAATGAAGGCATTTAATAGAGGATTAGTTAATTTGAATAACATGTTACGTACATGTAGCTTGTGTATATCGTTCTAAGCCTTCTATACTAAGAAGTGTCTACGATGTAGATTAGAATCGAAGTTTTTATAATTGAATCACCAAATGTAGGTTGGAGTCGAGCTAACGGTTTTCGATGTTGATATGCCCTTTTGTGTATAGAGTTTCAATTTCGTATCAATATATTCATCTTGATGACATACATTAGTTTGTACAAGAAAATAGTTTGCGGAAATGGAGATCAAATTGTATAAAAATAACATTTGACAAAAGCCAATGTAAAGCACATTGCAGCATTCCCAAATGATATCCCTTAGGCCTGCGTGAAATTTTCCAAAGGGTTTGGGATAATGTCCAGGTGCCTCGGTCACATATATTATATGTTGTTGGTCGATATGTATGTCTGTTTGTTAAATTTGTTATAAATTTTGTTTTAAAGGTCTTAGAAAGATGTATATATAATATATATATATATATATATATATATATATATGCTGGATAACGTTGATACGTAAATGTATGAACTGGGAATCTAAAGTCTCTTTTAGTAATGTTCAAAATATTTTGAGAAAAATTGCTCCTTGTGTCTGCAAATGGCGAACACTATCTCAAACCATAGTGAACCCTATCTGGTAAGACAAATTTTTAGATATTCAAGAAAATGTTATAAAGTTGATATTAAACAAATGAATATGTTTTCATTGTGCAATTTAACTGTAAAGACCCAAACCCAACTGTTTTGTATGAAGCTGTTCTTAAAAATTACCATCATTGAATTCGGATCTATTCATTTATATACAGTGTAAACATAAAATGGACGAGTATAGTAATTGCTAAAGTATGAGTGACCTGAACATTCCCAGTTACAATATATAATTTAAGAAATAGAAGGTAAGTAGACCACTATGTTCTATTCGCATTGTTGTAAACTAGTTTCTATTTGAGAGACCCAATTCTAAATTGCAAAGTTTAATATTTGATGTGAAGCTAACGCTCTCACCCGCAATGGAGTGCATAATTGAAATAAGTCGAATTGTATACGCTCTGGGTATGTATTGACTCTATATTCAATTTGATCAAACACCAATCGTTCGAGCAATTCATGAGAATGAAACGTTACTGCAATTAAATAATAAAAGAACAAATTAACAGCAATGCAATGTATTTCATTGATGAATAGAACCACTTAACTCAGCTACTTTTCAATGATAGGAATAGCTAATTGAAATAAGAAATGTAAGTGCCACAAAGTATTTTTCTTAAAATATCAAGACAAATTTACACGTTGATGGAAAACAAACACAAACGGGAAATATTCATAAGTTGATGGGGTTTAATTCATTTTACCTGACTACCAAGAATGCAATTGTATGTTTGCATTAAAGTAAGCGACCAAGGGACGCGCGACCACTGCTCTGCCACTGAGCCATCGCACCTCCCCCACCGTAGCCTTTAACAGTCTTAATGTTAATTATGTTTTAAAAAGTATCATTAATTCTGTGCTATAAGTATAATTCATGTGTTTTTCTTTGTAAGCAATACAATCATGTGTTTTTTATGTAAGTATTGTTCAACTAATAAATGATGGGGGAGGGGGAGGTGTAAATATACATGTATATACAATGACGTGGTGGTATTAGAAACTTCTCAATACTAGACTCAAGAATAGTAACAAGACTTGTGATAACACAATATATCGTATCGTATAGCCAATGAAATTAAGAATCGAAATGGAGGAAAAAACTGGGCGGGAGGGGGGGGGGGGGGGGGTATGATGATAATAAGGAGTGAACAAAAACAGAAACATTGGAGAGGTATCTATAGCCTGATTCCATACGACCTACTTTCAAAGAACCTATTATCTTTACAAAAAGTTTCAGGTGTCTGCATACTATTACACACTTGACATGAAATGGAACGTATTTTCTTCTTCTAAAAGGGCAATTACAAGTAGTGCGACCTGTCTTCGATGACCCCACCATGATGCACACTTCACGATCAACGATACATATACATAGACACAACCTTGGGAGACCCATTAAGCGCTTATGATCCAAATCGATTGGCCTCTTAGATCATTAAATAAAATAATAAGGATCCCACATTATATTGGATAATAATTAGTCATAACAGTCACGTGTCAAAGTCCCGCCCATCATTGATTAGTAATTTTCTTGCAAGACTGAACGGTGGCGTGTCGTCTGTCCTATGTAATGTCTTAAAGATAAAGTTGAGTCAGTCTGGTCATGCGATTGCATTGTGAAAGAAACGTTGTGGAATCGATCAGAAAAGTTGATCATGAA
This sequence comes from Strongylocentrotus purpuratus, assembly GCF_000002235.5. NCBI lineage: Eukaryota > Metazoa > Echinodermata > Echinoidea > Camarodonta > Strongylocentrotidae > Strongylocentrotus > Strongylocentrotus purpuratus. The sequence continues at coordinate 20,349,631 of NW_022145596.1, forward strand.
GCATATAAGTATATATTGGTGTGTACTGCAAGGTTCTGGGATCATCAAAATGATAAGATATGTGGCCTAATCTTTGTAAAGTAACTGTACACAGAAATATGTATATGGGACTACACAAGCATGTGGCATAACAATCGGGCTTCATTTTTAAGCTGTTATTTGTCATATTTATAATATGAAGGCATTTGAAGAGCCATGCTTTTCAGGAAACGTTATCTGATGTTCTTCCACCCTTGCATAATAACAATGATAACGCTCACAATTTATTTTTCACTCTCCCCAGAACTCAACCTTCTCTTTAAACAGAACGGTGAGTTCTATTAAAGCCGACAAATAATTTATGAGATTTCTTATTCTTTGTATAGTGGTTTGGAAGAAAGACATAACAGAAATGTCCCCTGAAAAGAATTGCTCTTAAGATGTCCTTCAAGATATGATAAGAAGCAGCTGAAGTGTTTGTACCACATAATCATTTAAAATATGGGTGTAGTCCCATATACACATTTGTGTGTGGTATGCAAGTACTCTTCATCAGGACGGGGTCAACTACTATTGATTAGATGATTACAAAACCTTACAGTTTACTATCAGCCTTTCTAAATTGCTTTCAGACAGTTTTCTTTTACAATCTCATTCCATGACTAAATTTAATGCAGACGAGTGGAAATCTACCTTTTAAGACACATACTATTTAGTGGTCACGTAACTTCTTATTTTAGTAGAATGCACTTCGGTTAAAAGCGGAATCCACTCCACATTAATTGGAATAACCTTCTACCAACCTTAGAATTTTAGAACATAGTAGGCAAGCTATTCTTGCATGCCTAACATTTGTGTAACATGCATGTTCTTATTTGTTCTTTTCTGCTGTTCTTGTGGTCGCTTTTCCTTTCGTTTTCCTCTTCCCATTCTCTCATATTTCATGCAAATGTTTATTTTACATGCTCATTATACATGTGTGTGTGTTTATGTGCTGTGCAAATGTGTTTTTATATCGCTTCACGGCCTCGGGATCGAACAGTTATTTCATCTTAAAGTCATATCAATGCCAAATCCGTCATGAATTACACATTTATCAACGATGTGTATACTTGGGACACGCCGTAGCAAAATTTCGAAGGAAAGTATTGCTCCATGTAATAAATTCAGAAATAAAAAGCAGCGCCCTCTTCACTCGCATTTTATCTTTTGAATGCCTTGAATATATACCAAATAAAAAATTGTATCTGCACAAAATCTGCAATATCATGTTAGGTTGGTACTAAAATGATGTTTCACATGCTTTAAGGGTAAATGCATTGTCAAATCGTATACCAAATCGAAGAGGATAATTAAAGTATCAAGACAAAATAGTATATACTGTATACATGTAGGAAAAGAAGTCATGGTATAGTAAATAGAAGTATAGTATTAGTAGTATTAGTAGTGCATATTTAACAGTAGTAGTATTAGTAGGAGTAGTAGTGGTAGTAGTAGTAGTAGTAGTAGTAGCAGTAGTAGTAGTAACAATCATAGTAATAATAGTAGTAGTAGTAGTAGTAGTAGTAGTAGTAGTAGTAGTAAAAGCCTCGGGCAATAGCTCGATTTTAACCTTCCCTTGAGCGTATAAAAACAACTATGTCTCTCAAAGCAGTCATTAATACTATAATAGTAGTACACGTAATAGAAATAGTAATAGTAGTAGTAGTAGTGGTAGTAGTAGTAGTAGTAGTAGTAGTAGTAGTAGTAGGCCTAGTAGTAGTAGCAGTCGCCGTTATTATAAATCCAAGTACTTGTATGATCGATATATGTTAAAGCAGCAGTTTCCAAAGCTGCATGGTCGAAATGATTTCATTCCATTCGATACCATGATTATTACCATGTGTATAATCACCATCCATTCTAAAATGCATCACACCGTTTTGTATTATCCCATAAACAAAATTATATTCCATTTTAAATAGAAATGAACATAGATTGATGTCCCTTGATTCATATCATTTACATAAATCACCACATTTGAGGAAATGTCTGGCTCAACCATTTAGAGTGTCATGGGAATGATAACGATCCATGAGAGGTTGTAGTCACGTCGTTTTCGCTGTTTTAGGAACGAAAATTGCTGTTAAATCAATTAACTTGCAAACAACCAGCATCAGCAAGTATATTCTAAATTAAATATCTGTTATTTTTTATGTTGTTAGTTTTACTTGTTTTACCCTGGTGATTTGATCATGTCAATGCGCACAGTATGTACCCTCACGTGTTTCGTTATGAGTCTAGCAGATAGTGTATTCTAAATAGCTGAGAAACAACATAGTTAAAATAAAAAGACAATTAGATTAGAGAACAGAGAACCGTTAAATGTGAAAATCCATAATTTGAGCATTACCGTGTTTACAAAACTCACATTGGACTCCAGGCACGCGAAGTCTCGCGTTACAAAATGTATGATTGTTTGTTCAAGAGATATTAACTTGGGATATTCCATTACGTTGGTATTTTTAGCGAAACATAAGCCTCTATAAAATATGAACCCTCTTATCCTATCAAGGACGTGATTTCGCAAGGAATAATCTTAATCACCAACCATTCTTCAAATTGGCAACATTGTATTATGTAATATGTATGTATTGTACTGCTGGTATTGCTGTATTCATTAATCCAAGTTAAAGATATTTATCTGAACTGAAAACGCATGAAAGGACATGAATATCAAGCTAACCATAAAATGCTATAAAATAATACAGTTTTGCGAGTGCATTAGTAAATATGCACTGCACGCAGGTTAAGTCACAGTAGGATAATTAACAAGACTTGTCGAGTTCATTTTCCATGTCATTGTGACTTAACCAAGTGCAGTGCATATCACAAATGCTTGAGCTAAAATAATATATTATTTGTTTTATAAGATGGGTAATTGTTGACCCATCTTATAAAACAAATAATATATACGAATATAAAGTCGAGAAACTGACAGTTGCTATCACCAAAATGCACTCGCCGTGCACATGGTGAACATTAATGCACGCACACGTGATCTATTTCGTCGCTTCTTATTGGCTACATTCTTGAACCCATTTTATAATAGATGGTATGGCATAACAAGAAAATAACACAAAATAAATAAATAACATTCGAGACATCTAATTCAATTCAGTAATAGTATTGGACATCTACAGTAGATGTTTACACATTAAGGGAAATATTACCTAATTGCTTTTCTGTTCATATATCTAGTGTTGTTTGATTGTTGATGTTTGTTGATGTTTGTTTGTTTATTTGTTGTTGTTGTTGTTGTTGAGCTATGAACAAAATCACAAAATAATGTAACCTTATTCTTATTGCAAATGAGAAAGCAGTTAAACACAATAGCAACAATAGTAACTATAGTAATTATAGTAATAACAACAATATTAATCGTAGTAATATTAATGATATTGAAAATAATTTTACAATAATAATAACAGTAATGATAATAATTACGATAATTATGATAATAATGATACTACTAATAAAGATACAATGACAATGATACAAAAACAACAAAACTGACGATAAAAATAGTGAAACTATGGACAAAGATTGAGCTACAAATTTATTATGTAAGCATCGTGGAAACATTATCTAGAATATCTTGATGGCAATGCCATACTCGTTATAGGTCGATTTATTACCATACATGTTGATGTTTTTACTGCCACAATGTTTTATGTATGTACCATAGTGGTGTATCACAGTAACTATCCTTTTAATGGGTGTGTTTCTTTTTTATCATACTGTATTTGTATTACTAGGAATGTAATGATAATGATGATTCCATTGCTTTGTGACGTAATAGTAATCATATATAATTGAAATGTTTAGTAAAATGCATGGGATTTTCATTCGTTGTACCATTAAATGTGTAATACATGCCCTCTACAGATGCATAATATGCTATTTTGTTATAATTGGAAATGTTTTCATATTATGCATGGAAAACGTGATTCAGTTTAGGACCCATTGAATTACGATAGATATTTAACAACAAACACCAGCAATAAAATCTAAGAGTAATCTCCTGTGGAAAAAACATCAACTCTGTTTTAAACTTGATAAAAAGAATGAAGATCACATAATATTAAACGAATAGACGGGGCCCCTACTTCCCACTCAACGCATTTCTTCAAACGTATCTTCGCATAGACCCACACAGTATCCGTATTGTAATTACATGTTTGTGTAGCAACATTACAATACAGAGGTACATGTATACAGGTAAATGTATACGACATACAGAGGGTAACAGTCATGTGGGTTATTTCGGGGTTATTTTGGGGTTACCGGTAAATGATGGTTGGGGTGGCTTGCGTGGAAGTTAACAAAACAGACAAACAGAAAGAAAACAAACGTTAGCATAGCTAGACATTGTGCTTTAAGGAAAAGCAAAGCACCTGCACGACACGACTTGCATTATTTATGCCTCAAGACTCAGACAGAGGGCCGGAGAGCTTTCATTAGAAATTCTTCAGGAGACAAAACGCCTCGCTAACACCATCCCTCTACCCCTACTTGTCTTACATGGTAAACATTGGTTAGATCAATACTGGCAGATCCTGCCATGTTAGTCCTACCTCCAAATCTGGGCCGCAATCTGATATCATAGTCTTCCAGCATGTCCTTAATGGCGGCTGTTATGTTCGCTATTCGCCGACTATTGTCCATTTTCCGCGCCTCGAGTTCTCTGTGCAATAGGAGGTTGAAAACAAACAAGCATGGGTTATATTTTTCCCTATACAGACAGTTTGCAAGGCACATGTGACTACTTATGCACCCGAACGTGCAGAATATGATATCTTCTCAATCCATCTTTACAATTATAAACATTATTTTTGTGCGTTCACTCTTTAAGTCGACCTTATATACCATGTATATCAACGGGGGAGTAGCCCGTCGCTCATGAGATCTTACCCCGATGTAAACATACTGCAGCAAAAAGTAGAAATCATTCAATCATATCCTTACCTACATTGCACTAATCCCGAGCCCATTCGAAGCGTAAGAAACAAAAGCAACGGCGATATCAGAACCAAAAGCAGGGTCATATTTATCCGGATGATAATCACAAGCAAATATCCAATGTCGGCCTCTTTATGTTGCGAAGATTTGTATCCACACTGCACCTGTACGTTCCCAATCTCCGAGCGCCATCAAGAAAAAAAAAATGATAAAAGACGTTGAGTACGTATATGTCGCGGGGAAGGGACGGCGATGAGTTGATGGGCCACCGGCGTATTCGCGATGCGGCATTCATAACACAGTGCTAAACTTACGTTACTTACGACACTACTCGATAAAACCTATTGCTGCCAGGCGACATCGGACTGTCTCTAATACGCATGCGCTCATCGTAGCCTGCACAAATTCGCATTCCCGCTCTTGACAGCCGGCGAAGAGCCCACAAGCTGCATATCCTTTCCTTCTCTCTCTCTCTCTCTCTCTTTCTCTCTTTCTCTCCCGTTCTCTCTCCTCTTTATCCTTTTCCCCTAACACCGACTCAAAATAAAGGATATAATTTTGTAACAGGGGAGCTGCAATGGCCTTGCAGTGATGCTTGATGTAACATTATTCTTGTTCATTATAGCTGTATTTTTTGCTGTTGGAGGCATGTCTTAATTTCCGTTATAGAATTGCGACGCAGATGCTTCGTCAAATGATGGTAAATTAAAGAAAAACAAGTCATGTACCGTCTTTTGGGGATACACCCACGTGGTGTGATGGTACGGATCGGCAGGGCAGAAATAAACCAATGGATTCTGACCGACTTGAGAGAGGGGGTAATAGAGTATTTGCAAGAATGTTGGAAGTTATTTGGCGCTTGACTTGACATGAAGTTTTTGTTTGCGTTTAAAAAGAGGATGGGAAGCGTGAAGATTAAAAAGATATATTCATGTGATTGCATAATCCACTCTTGTACATGAAGACCTAGAGAGAAACTTAAGGCACTTGCCTACAAACAACCTTCGAATTAAAACAAAATCAAAATAAGAGAGGAAATAAGAAAGATTCGAGGAATAAAATGGGAAGTAGCCCCCCCCCCCTCCTCTCTCGACTATTATTTTTCAATAGGAGGGAGGGAGGGGGATAAATATATATGTTTCGATGCCCCGCTCCTTCACATTTCGTCAACCTACCAAGGCCGTCTCGACCTCCTATGATTGGATCATTGGGACCATGCTTTGTCACCAAAATATCAGCACCCATCCCCCCCCCCCCCCCTCCTCCTCCTATTAAAGCAACATTCTTTAATATGAGATATACTTGCTACGGAAAAATAATACAGAGATCACGATCGAAATGGGATTGATAAAAAAAATTCAATTGATGTAGAACGTCTTCATCATGGGCCAAGTAAAAGATGCAAGCATGTCTACAAAAAGTGAAAATGCGGTCAGAAACAATGTCAACAGCACTCAACGCTTGTAGACCCTATTTAGCTTGGAGGAGTATTATTCTTCTTTTCGATGCAAGATTAAATCCATGTGAGTTGTATTCTTAAGGAGCTGATACAATTAAGAACGATTTGTTTTAAGTAACACAATATTATATATTTTGTTTCCATTCAAATATCGAAACGTAGCTTCCCTTTAACTACGAGCAATTGTTGTTATCTTCAAAGTATATATTTTTCCACAAATGAGTAGCATTACAACAAAAGGAGGGGAAGGGTTGTGTTACCATGGCACTGCATTCATTATTTGCCAACAAAACACATCCTAGTAGTTCAGAAATCGTCAATTATTATTATAGAGTTCCAATATAATTATAATCGGGGTGAAAGATGATTAAATAACTGTCAATTCCGCACAATGCATCATACATTATGGATGTCGTTTTTTATAGCGATAATCACGTGCTTATGAACTATAACGATGAAAATACTTAACATGACAAAAGGGGTGGCAAGTAATTGAAGAATGGATGATCTCAATAGCCAGACACATGTAATAAATTGTCACACCTTTATAACCATTTAATCATGACAGACATTTAATCATGATAATCATACCTTATACGTGGAACTAAAGTGAATTGTATATTATATCACATTGTATTCGATGATAATAGTAACAACGATTGATCACTAGTTACTGTCAAACATACATATTATACAGCGACAATTCCATTAGTTGATATCATAAATTATGAGTGACTGAAAAGGGAACAGGGGAATACATATTGAGATGGATGTATGCGATATTTAAAAGTACTTATTTGAAAACAAAATTAAATTCACGTTAAATAGGGCAGGGGAAAAGGGACTAATCTCACAAGTTTATCCGGAAACAAAACTCTAATTTATTGTCAAAGATTTAATGTCAGAAGAATTGGCACATACCCGCAGCCGACTCTTATTCATTTTCCCTTAAACAAACAAACAAACAAACAAACAGACAAACAAACAAACAAGCAAATATAACCATGCAGTTTGTTGGTATCGCCCGATATCTATTTCGTTGAAAGAAGAACAAAAACAAAGCTACACCGATGCCCCTTCAAATGAAACAACCTTCAAAGTTACATCGGCTTCGCGCTAACAAACCCTAAAATTAATCGCAATTTTCGATGTCGGCGCACTACACACGTCGCACTACTACTAAGTGATGACGTAGAGCAATACCTCAGACAATAAAAGAAAGAAGATTATCTGATGGAATTTAAGCCGCCCCATCCCGCTTCACTGACTCCTCATCAATTTCTAGTGGGGGTTCAAGTTTGAGGGGGGGGGGGGGTAATGCCAAGCCTCTCCTTATAAGAGGGATGACGGTCATTTTGGCTTAAACATGGCATCCTTAATTTAGTTTTGCCTTTGGAACGGGATGCGATTTTGTTGTTCCCCTTGCTAGTAAAATTTGTTTATAGTTCATAATCGGTGAAATTAGAATAGGGGTTCAAATATTATTTTTATTCATTCAAAAGCCTGCTTGCGAAAAGTTAGAACGAGATACTTCGATTTTTTTACAGTTGAAATTCGGGAATACCATTTTGTGATTTCGAATTGCTATCAACAATATTCAGAAGTGGGATTTGTTTGTTTTTTACTTTCAAAGGTTTAAATTTTCAAGAATCATAATCAAACAAAAGACATTGACGGATACAAGACAAAAACAGAAAGAAAGAAAATACACGTAACTAAAGAAATGGACACAGACACAGCAGTTACAAACTGATTACAAACTGATGAAAATGATAGATTTGATAATCAATACAAAATATGCATAGACTTATATGTTTTATATGAAACGTTGCTTATTGTTTATGCAAGTATGATATAAATTTAATATTTTTATTTACTTAAAATATACAAGGTGCCCATGCTCAATCAAAGTCTCCCAAATACTTTTAGCAAGAAACGGGGATGGAGTGTTCACAACATGGACCAGTACCTACACGGTGATCAATTTAAGAATATCCTCAGTCATCATCAATATTTTAATTCAACGCCAACACTAATTGATGAGGGGGGAGGGGTAACCTTGTTCTACCGCTAAAAACTTGCTACCGCTCTTACCGAATCCGCCATGCGTGAAAGCGTGGAAAAGAGGAGTGGAGAGTTCGACGAAGAGGAGAAAGAATAAAAGATGCGGCGAAGAGGATTTGTATCAGCAGATTCAGTTTGGAAGGCGCCTTTCCATTTCGTGATTGAATACTAAATCAGTTTTGTGTAACTACTCATCCATCTTCAGCAAGGAGACTTTATATCCACTCTGGATAGAAAAAAAAAGATTGAGTGGGCCGCTAAAGGTCGACATGATTATAGCGGTTGTCTTTATAATCTCTAATGCCCCCCCCCCCCCCCTCCGACCCCCCTTTTCCGGATCTTAAGCCGCCGTCAACGAGATCTCGGCTTAAGGGAAAATATTTGCATGTGATATGAGATTTTTTGGTATAAGAGGATTTATGGGTTATGACCTGTCATCTCGAGTACCCCATTACCTCGTTTTCCGTTGACATTTTCCATGTTCTGATTCCGGGAAGAAAAAAAACAGATGGGGAGTAAGCATTATGAATAAGAGGTACAAATATGTCTTGAGTGAAATGGATGGGCGAGAGAAGGTTTCCATAATTACTTTCTAAGGTAAATAGAGATTGACCCCTGCATAAACCAGAGCTCCTCATGATGAAGATAAGAGAAAAGTAAAATAACGTAACGAAGAAAATCACTCTTGTTGAATTCTTATGATATATTTGCAATGTAAATTTGAGTACTTATATCCGTATAACGAGGGCTGTCTCTGAAATTTATTTGCATAGGTTCGCGAAGTTATTTCCAAACTTTTGGGGCAATGAGCAATCGAAGTACACCAAAGAAAATTAAGGTAACGTAATGGCACAGAAATATATGATATCTTAAGTTGCCGTTTTCTTTTAAGGCACAGTTCACAGGTCTAACCTCAAGTTGAATAGATTATGGTGAAACATTTTATACAAAAACGAAAGAGCTCAAAACTGAACAATAGATTAATATGATTATTGTCTTCTGGCTTATTTGAACAATTCACTGACGTAACCCTACGTCAGGCAATCGACGCCTCGTGTGCAACGCGCATACCGCAATGACAGAGTGACGTCATACAACATTTGATGGTAAAAGGAACAGTGCAAACATTTTTGAACTACTTGGAGCATGCAATAAATTCCCTTTGAGATTTTATCAGCGCATACAATAACGCAATAAAAATTACGAACTATGTGCAATGCTCGTTGTATCATTTTGATTGCGTTATTCAATGCGCCAGTCAAGTTTTTGATGGCAATTAGCGCATACGTCAGCTATTAAAAAGATTTTTAAAAGATTGGTTTTTCATTCACTTGTCGGACTGTTTAATATCACTGCCAAAATGCGCGTCAAGACTGCACCAATCTTTGACGCAGGCCTCCGTCAGGAAAATAACGCCTTGTGTCCAACAGGCATGAGTCGACTATCACCCAGAGCTCACGTTTATCATTGGCCAAGCAATATGAAGGCAAGTATGGTATATTGTTTAAACAAACATAAAAATATGAAACTAACGTTTGTCATGGTCATGTTTCCTTTATACCCAAGTCTCACCGTCGAACAAATTGCACACCGATTTCAAATCATCGTTATTTGGCCATTTGATTATGATTTTTTTTTTTGCTCGGTCTGTTCTCGGTCTGGAGTCGGTCTTGCTGGTGTGACTGAGGTCTTGACTGTATGTAGGTGAAAGGTGATGCACCTATCTATTTTCGATTCGATATTGTTGCACTGATCGAGAACGATTAGATTTTTTTTTTCTTCTGGAGGAGGGCCGGGGATGGAAGAATGAATGCGTGATGGATAGGATTGTTAAAGACGCGAAAGCTCTGAGGAATGTGCATCGGAAATGACCACTGTCAGTATGAGGGGTCGTTTCCCCGCTTCGTCAACACCATATTGTCTCTGACAGAAAGCGTACATGGGGGTTGATGATGGGGGAAATAATGTGAAACGAATTGAAACAGCTCCAGGGAGTGATAGGAAGAAGGTTAACGAGAGAGAAAGAGAGAGAGAGAGAGAGAGAGGGAGAAAGAGAGAGAGAGAGAGAGCGAGCAGAAATTCCAGTTGCTCATGAAATGTTATTTACATGACTGCGTCAGCAAGTAACGCGGTTTTGATGAGAAAAGAGTGGTGGTACAAAAAACATCGCGTTCAATAACGCATTCCTAATACAAGCTTGATTAACGCAAGAAATAACGCAGTCGAAGCGATACCGCGTGATCAACGAGCATTTCGGCGTTATTCAGCGTTGCATTCCTGTTACGTTGAGTCCAGTCGAAACTTCATAGGACCCACGAATTGTGTCGTCGTCATTAAAACAGACTCAGGTGCGAAAACATTAACATGCACAATCACGTCAGAAACCATGGTAACTGGACCCTCATCCCTAAAGACACTTTCTCTTGTAATTCAAAGCATGTCTGATTCAATACAAGTACGATATTTAGACTTGATGAAATTAGTGTTTCGAATAAAGCTAGACGTTTACTAGTTGCACGATACATGCTCCGACGTCACTTGCTGCGTTGTCAGTTTTCAAAATTAAGCGAATCTCAAATCACGTAACCATATACCCTAACTCAAACCCTAATCTTAAACTATAATCTTATTTTGTGACAAACATGGCGAAAGCAAGTAATCTTTTTTTCAATATACACAAAAACGAAACAAATAAAAACGAACAAAAATAAGGCCGTGAAGTCAAGAGTGATACTAGAAATTTTGTAAAAACTGACCAGCGAATTTTGCTAGTGCCCCCTCTCCCTTACCCTCGCCCAACTCCCGAAAATGCTGGCTACGCTAATGGTTAGCATATAGCTGTCCATGCGCTGCCAATGCGATTTTCAGTGTCACGTCATGTTTCCAAAGACACTGGAACCTTTACAACCTTATGGACAGCAATTCTCCTTTCTATCTTAAAAAGGCGTTTATGAACATCACATACATGTAGAAAGATATCTAAAGAAACGGTGAAAGTCGACAAATACACTGCGTTTGTCAATAGTCACGCAGCTAATTTTAGTTTCGCGCCCCGAAAGAGCCGCGGTGGCTATTCTTAAAAAGTAAGCCGGGCATGTCAATTTGATGTGAAATGAATCCTCTGTTATCATGTTGCGTTTCTCTTTCAGAGAAAGATCTAAAAATATATATTGTCAGTTGGTGTAAAAATAGTAATTTGTGTTTTTCCCTTGACAGTCTTTTCTTCGAAGTTTGAGCCTATCATAAAAAGATTTTTTTTATCCAGCTTAAATATACGAAGTGTATAATTTGTTGGTGGTAGCGGTTTTGTTTTGTTATATTTTTTCTTGTTATATTTGGTTCCGCTTTGTTTATTTTATATTTTTAATATAATTTATCTTTATATAGACGATCTGTATGCCTATTAGTATTAAAAGGATTCAAGCATTACAATTTCCTTTTGAATAAATAATGTCATTGTAATCATACATACCAAAAGATTGTTCAAACATGTTTGTTGACATGCATCTCACGAAAAACTATATTATGACTATTCACGTATCAGTACAATTAGGTGACTTGTAAAAATCCCTTGTTGCGTGTCAGACAAAAACTATTGTAAAGGGAAACATATGAGGGTTACGAAAAAGAAATTATACAGATATGAACAAGGTTATACGAGATAACAATACAATGCATTGCATTGTAAACAAAGTAACATCTTTTCTTTCTAGAGGTCATGTGCTGGAAATTGGTCTTTGTTTAAAGAGTCTGTTGGGAGGTAGAGGTTCTCGTATTCGAACGATTAATCTAACCATTTTTCTGTCAATACTGCAAATATACCCGTTTGGTAAATAATCATGCCACATTTATTTTACCTTTGAGAGAAGAAATGAACCAAATCACAAATTTAAAAACTACTTAATTATATTATTGTAATTCTTTGGGGGATATCTTTCAGCTTTGTCGATCCGACAATTACTTTGTCATTCCCATTTTCCAAGGTTCTATGATATCCGCAACATCCTTCGGGAAATCTTAATGTTTTTATTTTACCTTACCCCGTTTTCAATCGAACCATTCATTTTTTATATTTCTCACCTTCAGATTTTCGGGGACACGAGATGGATTTGCCCCACAAACACCTAGTGCTCATATTTCGCATGACTTTTCTTTAACCTCGGGAAAAATAGTCAGTTTGCATTCATCTCCCATAAGGATATATTCTTCTACACAAGGTTTAAAATGCAAATTGACTGTAACTTATACAAGGGAGAAATCGTGCTTCGTTTGCGATGGATATTATAATTAGAGGTCTAAGTATAGTCGCTTTCTTTCTTCTCTGCCTCTCTGTCATACTCCCACCCCGTGACAATGCGCCCTTCTATCAAAATATGTCTTTACCTCTCCCCTCTCCCTTCCCCCCTCTCTCTCTCTCTCTCTCTCTCTCTCTCTCTTTTCTCTATCTCTCTCTATCTATCTCTATATCTGTTTCTCAATCTGTCTCTTTCTCTCTTGTTTCCATAAACATACACAGAGCTTCAGCATGCTCCTACATGTATATTGACAATGATAGAGGAATTAAGCTGATAAAGTGGGCATCCCTCGCTATTAATGGGCATATCTCGAGGAGTCCCTAATGAAATCAACTGAAATGTCGTGATTGTGTTAATACCACTTTCTTTGTTATTCATTTTGCGTGCGTAATCGTCCCCGATGGTGACAATTTTCATTCTAAATTTAGTTGGAGTATTAATTAGTTGAGGTAAGTTGACAGACTCTCTCTCTCTCTCCCTCTCTCTCTCTATCTCTCTCTTTCTCTTTCTCTGTCTGTCTGTCTCTCTACCTCCCTCTATCTATTCCTAATTTTGGTATATTATTATTACATTATTTTGTTTAAGTTTTATCCCTTTTCCACAACATTTCTGAAATAAGATATATTATTCATGTTATTCGATATCAATATTGCATTCCCGAGGCCGGGGGAGGGGGGGGGGGGGCTTTTGGAAACATCTTGGGTCCCTCCCCCCCCCCCCCCCTACTCAATTCCTTCTTACCAAGAAATCGAATAAGCTTGATGGAATTTATAACCGCTCGTTAAACTATGGTAAAACGATGCAATTTACCATGGTTACAATTTCCATTTTAGAACAAGGTCATATCAAATATGAATACCTCCAATCTCAAAATGATTGTATAACCGTCGAAACCGAATGACAAAACATATTTGCGTTGTTTAACATGTTTATCTTCTGGGCACTTAATGCTTTGGAAAGATCAGTTTAGATGTCATGTAACGTTTTTTTTTTTTTTTAAGTTTGTTTTACCAAAGTATAATTGCGTTGGACTCAGCAAGTTTAACGAATGAACCAGACCCGACAAAAAAAAAACCTAATGCTCTCCTCCGAATTTCGATTCATTTTCACACACTTTCGGTGACCGCCTTAGCCTTTGAGAGTACCCTGCTCATCACCCAAATTAGCCCAGATGCGGCAAGCTTTGAAATCTGATTTTGAGGGACATTATTCAGCAGTGCAGCAAAGCACCAGAGTTAAAACTAAATTAGGAAGGAGAAATCGGAAGATGAAATTATGGAGCATGCATCTGCGAAGTCCGACACTATACCGTGGTCATTGCCAACTCACACATAAGCTGTTTAATGCCACCGAGATACAGCTATTTACGATGAAAGAAATGAAATGTAATTTGTATTGATCATTTCTTAAATACCTTTTCTCGGTTTAAAGGAAAGGTAACTTAAGTGGTGAAGACTAATGAGTGGTAGTTACCGATGTGAAAAGTGTGAGAGGATTTGAGTGGGATCACTAATGGATCATACCATGGTTAAGGGGAGAATGTGAAGAAGAATGTGGGGAGGAGAAGGGGGGGGGGGTAGCCAAACCAAAACATAATGTTCATCCTAACTCCGAACTTAAAATGAGGACCCCACCAACGATAAAAAGAAAACATTCACGCACACGGTTTTGGGGGTAGTTTTGTGCGAGTGGGTATTTGTGTGTGTGTGGGGGGGGGGGAGGGTGATTGTACATGGATAATTTCCCTAGTAGATTGGTGATCTTAGGGGAACATTTCCTAGAGGCAGTTTAGGCCTACCGCGAGACAAACATATTAAACATATTAAAATCATTATTTACGTCAGCTCTTTCTTCTGCTGTTTAGTAAATATCCTTGATATGCCTTCTCGAAAAATTAAAATATAAAAATCTGAAGACATGCTTTTATCCTTGAAATCAAGGTCGAAATTCGCAACGGAAAAGTATTCCCCATTGGAATTTTTTAATTCCTCCTCCCCCTCGTGCGTAAGCAACCGGCCGACCTTGACAAAATTGTAGCGCCCCAAACCATGTAAATTGATAATCAGATCTCGCACATACTGTTTAATCATTCAAAATACAAAACATAGCAAAAAATAAAAATGAATCTCATCCAAGGAGTACCATATCTTATTAAGATTGATGAATTATTCATGGGAATATTGCCGGGCTTATTCACTTAAGCCGACGTCCTTCCTTGACTGTAAACCAAGGCAAACTAACCAACCGATAACCGACAACAAATTGCCTTTAAAGCATTGTAATTTTATCCGGTTTTTCACTCTTTGTTCGTTTATAGAAGTCGGTCTAATTGCTTGGCCCATCATTTACGCCCGCAAATCCGATTCCCAATCAACCGATCACCGACAAAAAATTGCCATTTAATTAGGATAATGTTATTTCATTCGGCATTTAACTATTTGTGAGATGAATGTCGGTCTCGTTGATGTGACAACTTGGTCACACCGCTAAACCGCCTTCCAACTTACGGATAACCGACAAGGACCATTCAGGGGAAGGTTATGTAATTTCTAATCAGTCTGTCAATGGTCGGTCTGGTACCGGTCCCGTCGTTGTGACTGCGGTTTATAATCTGTTTATTGGATTTCTGTATTAATGCTCGAGCACACAAAAGAGGATAAATGATGTTGCTAACTTATGATTTTATTCTAATTGGAAATGTTGACACATGCGATGAAATAAGAAAGTTAAGCAGTTAACTAGATATAGAATTGGTAGCCCGTTGAATGTCTTTTTTGTCACGGCAATGTGCAGAACGGAAAACTGAACAAGTAGCCCTCAAGCTATTTATTGGATCATGTGCCTCCTTATAGGAGTCACGTGACCATATGAGTGACGTAAGTCTATGATAGTAGGGATACAGTGTTCAAAGTAGCCACTCAGAAAGTCTAGTTCTGATCCATTATGGATATATATATGTCATACTGTTTAGTGTTATATCATGTATGTAGTTAATTGTGTTAGATTTTGCGTTGAACTAATCCGCAATCTTTCTTCTTCTTCCTTTTTAAATGTAAAATATGTTGGAGGAAGATAGGGTCTCTGGCAATAAGCATGCACTTTCCTTACCCTAGTCAAATTTCTTAATTCCTCGAAATCAGGGGGAACCAATATCCTCCAAAAGATGTATGAGATGTTTTAAATATTTCACATACAACTAATAACATAATGTTCAACCCCGTCCTAAACCCTAACACCCTAAAGCTAACTTAAAATCCCAAGTGCAATCCTAAACCCGACTCTTCGGATTTGTGTATAAACCCCAGATGTACATATATAATTATTATGTGTGTACCCACTCCCTGCCCCCCCCCCCCCGAAAAAAGCAGCTCAGACTTACTTTTGACATCATAAACTCCAGAATAAATGTCGTTGGAATAAAAGTCGGAGCATCTCAAAGTAGGAGGTCCTATTCAGCTTAAAAATGGTCATTTCACCATCACAAGCAATCCATACCTTTAAATATATTTAGAGCATCTCCCGAGAAGCTGGGAGGATGTATCATTGGGCCTCCTTGGTTACGCCTTAGTTACAACCAACATCATCCCTAATGCGTCCAAGAGGTGCTTTTAGGAGCAGTGGAACAGTGAAGTGGATGACGGATACGAAAGAGTCGCCTAGATTGAAATACATACCGGGAGGTACGCCAATGAGGTAAATCGCAAATCGGTGCACAACGAGTTTAGGCTTTCCTTTTTGAGGCCACCGCTCAACATGAGCACAAGGATAATCATACGACGAGCTTGTGATCTGGTTTTTGGAGAAATCGCATACATTAGATATAGAATTTTATAGAAACACTGTCTTCTTGATCAAGGTTCTGAATAATGATATGAATACTAATGTCGAAAGTTTTGGCACTGTGAATCTTTTCCGCCAGAGTAAAAGCTGGTCTTAAACCGTACGACTATTTTGACATCAGTACGATTCGGTTCTGATCTGCCATTTTCTCCTACAAGGAGTCTTGCAACAGAGCACATTTCCATTTTTATACTGTTCTAAACTTATAATTTAAAGATCTTTCTCGATTGATCGTTAATACCCAAGGCTATCGCAGATTCTTCTTAGATCGGACCGCAGTGAAATCGTAGAGTGTTCTGTGAGTTTTACGACCTGCCTACGACTGGATTTTCAAGAAAATACTTCGGCGTTCAACAATAAGGGATAGACCAACGTCGATCTGGCGCTGCTCAGTGGCTGCCGGGCTCACGATCAATTGGGCAAAAAGAATTTCCGTTTCGGTTTAATAAAATTTGGAGTGGACTATTAGATTATTATTATTATTATTATTATTATTATTATTATTATTATTGATTTAGGTACGGAAAATAATGTAAATATTAATCATGATAGTTATCGAAATGTAGGGGTTGTGAGCTCTTTAAACAGCAAAAAGGTCGAAGCGGCCGCGAATCGTAGTGACGTCACTCTAGTCGCGCAACTGTCAACGAACGTGTACATGTAGCTGATATCGTCTCCTCTCTAACAGGAAGGTTCAAGATATCCCGTTAATTCGAGAATAATATTTTAAAGACGATAATGCCACTTAATCAAGACATAAAAGACGCCTTTGAAATTTCAAACCTAGTCCTACTCTCAATTAACTTTGAAAATCTAGTCGTAGTCAGGTCGTTAGGTGCCCGTCCTTTTAAAATTTGCCTTTGACCGATTACTCCACCACTACCCTCTCCACTGTCGTTATTGCGTTTCATATTAGGAATCTTTCGCAATTTCGAAGATAATTGTTATAGTGAGAAAAAAAGGCTGTAGCCTTGATATACTATCATGGCTTAGCCGCAATAGATGGTATTAGTACAAGTACTTTGTGATTTGACGCTTTTAGTGCCATTCATATGGGTTTGCATGCCTCTTTATTACGACGTAAAGGCATAAGTATTTGAGTCCCGCTTATACTTCATTGGCCTTGTAAAAGAGTACATGTATGCAAACATTGTAAGTGCATTACATGTTTGCATACTAGATACATAATGTCACTAATTCATAGATGTGTTCAATTAGATATGAACATGATATACATGACAAACTGGCATTAATGGGCATCTCGAGCGCGTTTTAGTTGTATTCGTCTTCCACTGCCTCCTATCTCTCGATATACGTTTCTCCATTTATATCGCTTTCTCTCCTCTCTCCCTCCCCTCATTCTCATCCCCAGTTAACTAGAGGGGGGAAAGAGAAAGAGAGAGAGATAGAGATATATATAGAGAGAAGGATAGAGAGAGGTGCTGGAGAAAGGGAGGGAGTAGAGAAAGAAGAAGAAAGAAAAAAGAACTGGAGAAAGAGAGAGGCAGGAACAGCGAGGAGGACAGAGCTATAGATAGATGGTATATAGATAGATAAATAGAGAGAGAAAGAGTGTGAGAAAGAGAGAGAGAGAGAGAGAGAGAGAAGAGAGAGAGAGAGAGAGGGAGAGAGAGAGAGAGAGTGGGGGAGGGGAAGGAAAAGGGGAGAGTGAGTCGAGTGGTTGTTTCAAGAGTTATTATGTCCTTCCTTGTATCATCGTACTTCATTTATCTAGCACTGTCCTACATAAATCCCCCCTTCTCCCCCCCCCTCCCCTCCCTCCTCTCCATGTACACCCCTCTCCCCTCTCTCAGACTGTATTGTCTTCATTTCGTTCACTTTCATTGAGAGAGAGCAAATCTCTCTCTCTCTCTCTCTCTCTCTCTCTCTCTCTCTCTCTCTCTCTCTCTCTCTATTTCTCCCCGTCTCTGATTCATTCTTTCCAAGGCGCACCGGCGTTCTTTTATATTTCCCATCACTCTTTTGTGATGACGCCCCGTATATACAACCCCCTGCCTGCCCCGATGGGAATCTGTGACCGCGTGAAAGATCTTGTTAGGGACAGGAAATTAAAAAAATGAGAAGGAGAAAAGAGCAGGAAGCCGATTGACACTAAGGCAAAGATTTGGCATACTTTCAGATCTCTGAAGGTAAAAGGAAAAGAAGGAAGAAAGAAAAAGAAAATGAGAATCGCGATCTCTTTGTTCCTCTCATTCTGAAAAAAACATGACTGTTGTTTCTCTCGACTATCGCTACTCCGTAACCAATGGTTTGTTTGATGTATGACGGAGAGGGTGGGGATAAGCAGAAGAAAGGAAATTAATGTTTTTTAATGTTTTGTTTATGTTGCTTTGTTTTTGTTTTCATGTTGTTTATTTTGTTAGTGTTTTTAATACGTGTTTCTATAACACCCCCCCCCCCCATTTTTTTTGGTCCGCTGTTCCAAGGGAAAAGTATTGTCGTTGAATATATCTTCAAATGGAAATACAAGGATTTGTAAATAAGGAAAATTCTACCTGTCTTGAATATTGCTTGTGTGTCCTTTATGTCAGGGGTTTTTGTCATTAATTTTGTCACCAATTTATATATCGTACTCATACTCATTATTTAGTTTTACCATCAATTCCGTGTGCTGTCTGCCACTTATATATTATTCAAAATGTCTAAAACGTTTTGAACATGTCTCTATCATTGTGTGTGAGTATCATCACAACTTCTGGTCAAAACATAATGAGTTCATAAAAGGTCACGGACGTCATGTATGTATAAAAGTACAGTAAACCAATATACATTTTCATTGAATAGAATTCCATGATTATCATTTTTGTATATCAAATAATTTAAGACCTTCATTAGCAAATAGAAATTTGCGTTATCATTTTGTATAGCAGGCTCTGTCGGCTCGCAATATCCTTTATATAGCAGGCTTTATCCATCGGCTCGCGATATTTAAAATATCAATTTAGCAAGTAAACCTCTTATACATTTAATTGAATAGATTTCCACGATTATCAATCTCTGATATCAAATAATTTAAGACCTCCATTAGCAAATAAAAATTTGCGTTATCATTTCTATAGCAGGCTCTGTCTGGCGGCTCGCGATTTTCAAATACCAATTTAGCAAGTCCATCAGCTATACCAGGAGATTCAACCCTTCAAATTGATTTTAATATCGCTAAAAACTTAATCCGATTTTCCCACGTTTTAATTTCCTTCCTGAAACCATGCAAAAAATGTAATTGGGCGTAAGGGTCAGTTAGATACTACGCAGTGTACACATAACAGTGTTTTGTATCGTGACCTATCAACAATATTTCTAGTACAAAAGCCCATTTAAGTCCATTTTCCACGTGATTAATTTTTCTGGATAAAGGGTAATTTGTAACTCAAAATTAATTTTGCTTTATTAAAAAAGTATATATATAATGTAAGAATAATTATTTATGATGAAGTTAGGTGTTAATTATATGGTGTACGGTTCAGTGAGTAATATTTTAAAAAGATATTTCGTTAAGTGGGTAATTGTAGGTCCCGCGTTTAATATATGAAGTATATTTTTAAAATATTAATTTTAATAATCTGGGAGGGGGAGTATTTTGCTTATTCCTGCAAATGACAATGATAAAATTACCATTCCAAGATTTCTTTATCTCCTGGTTTACATTTAGCCTTTACGTTATCCGATCACAGTTTCATTAAAGTGACTCGATAACATTATTGAAGGTTGATGGGGGAAAAAATGCAAAGTTTGTGTATGAAATGCTACTAATTATATTCCTTCTACTTTACTAACCCTCATTTATAATGGTCCCTTTTTACTCAAACTTTTAGATTCTCGTTAATTGTACATCTAGCATTGAAGTCACTACCTTAGCACCATTTTCTCTCATCCGAACAATGTAACCAAGTCTCTTTAAAAGAAAACGTCTTAATATTTTCATATTTGGTATTTTAAGCTCTTTTCCATGTCATACACACAGTGTATTCGTACTCCCATATACCCGTTCCCGTTTGAAGTGCATGTCATTTTAATCAGTTTTAGACGATTCCTTATGATGATGATGATGATGATGATGAACAGCATTTGTATAGCGCCATTTATCTGCAAAAGCATTCAAAGGCGCCTGGCTCCCTCAATATGTCACATATTATTCGCAATGTTGCCGGAAAAGATAGGTTTTGAGTTCAGATTTAAAGGTATCAATGTTGTTACAATTTCGAAGTTGGACAGGTAGAGAGTTCCAAAGATGCGGAGCAGATGAAGAGAAGGCTCTATCCCCGTATGTTTTTAGACGGGTACTGGGCACTTGAAGAACGAGTCCCGCACAGCGTAGTCCTGGTCGTAGCTGACGTACACTGATGAGAGCAGATACATAGCCAGGGGACAAGTTATGTAGAGCCTTAAATGCAAGCAGCAAGATCTTATACTGCACTCTGCAGTGCACTGGCAGCCAATGAAGCTCATGGAGTGTAGGCGAGATGTGGTCAAACTTCCTGATTCCCATCAGAAGGCGAGCAGCAGCATTCTGGACCGCCTGGAGACGTTTGATGGCTGATGATGGTAAGCCGACAAGGAGAGAGTTGCAGAAATCCAGCCTTGAGGTTATTAGAGCATGAATGAGGTTTTCATCATTCCAAAACCTCAGAGTACACAAAACTTCTTATTAGTACTACATAATCAGCCAGTCCCAATGCTTTTCTAAACTGTTTGACTTGTACTCAACTTTTATTTCAGACATGTTAAGCTTCAACTTTCCTGAAAAAATATCACGGAGCTATATTGTCACTAATGGATGGAAGTCTATCACATTATGTCTTCCAGTTTTTTACACAATTCGACTTATTTTAATATGGAGTGATAAATTGACATTACGTTTACACATATTCCGCTGCATGTTAATGACCTTGATGACATACACTGAGTGACGATTTCAAAACCAACATTGTCGTTGCTCCAATTTCTGATACCTTCATGTTTGAACGTGATGAAGATATTTACGACTAAAGAGGCAGATTAGAAAATGTTGAGTTTATGTTTGGAGTATGCTCCTATTCTGCATAGCATTACTGAAGATACTAACGAAAATCAAATCTCCATCCTCTCTGCGATAACGCTACCGAATATAAAAGGTTAACATCTTAGTATTTTCCATGAACAGAAACAAAGAGCACGATGAGCAACCTAAATGTAGACCTATCACGTGTTCCTGGAAGAAAAAGCTGAGAGAGAAAGAGAGAGGGGAGAGATGGGGGTAGAACGACAGAGAGAGAGAGAGAGAGAGAGAAAAAAAGAGAGATGAAGAGGAACGAAGAAGCTTACGTGCCCTACTTTTTGAAAAGTAAGCAAAAAGGAAGAGGAAAAAAATGAGAAATAAACAAATGGAAAGATGGAAAGATGAAATACCATATTTAAAGTATTGAACGAGGATGACCCAAGGCAAGGTTTAGGTCAATCCGGTAGGAGCAATCTTAGCCTCATCTTCGTCCAGGTTGTTTCTCAGGTTTTCCTTCGTGTTTACAAAGTAGTCATCACCAACTATGTATCACATTTCCTCGGCTTTTCACCCCATAGCAGAAAATTGACTCCGAGAGCAACGAAATGGATGAAATATGAGGACAGGAAACGTTCATGATACAGTACCGCCAATATTCTGAATATGAAGAAAGTGTACAACACGATGTTAAGGATTCGAGATGGACTCTTGTTATTCAAGGCAAAGATATGAGAATAAAAGAGATGTAGAGAGAGAGAGAGAGAGTGTGTGAGAGAAAGACAGAGAAAGACAGTAAAGGGGAAAAGAAAGAGAGGGAGAGAGAGAGAAGGAGGTGGAAACTAGGGAGGGGGAGGGATGGGGAAGAAAGTTATCCCTTAGAATCCCCAGTAGTCGCACTGGCGATAAGCTTCTCGACTCGTATGACTGGTACTCTCATTTATAGCAAGACATTATACTTTCTTCCACTAAACTTTAGTTTCTTTTATAAAACATTAATGTGTAAGATATATCGCTTTAAAAATGTTACATTTGAATGTAAATCGACGACGGCATCAAGTGTTCATGTCGAGATTGTAATTGTAACGGACGAGCCTAATAAACGATACAATACAAATGTTAAACGCTGGCTTCTTTCGTATCTTGGATGTCGCTATTCTATCCGGTAACTGGAGTTCAGCAGGTAATTTACTCGGATAATTCTACAGTATTGAGTTCAACCCCCTGGATGCATAACAAGTGATAACGCTTGCAAATCACAGCGATTTCAAACCAGTGTGGTATAATTTGATCACCCGTGTTTGTTACAAATCTATTCAGTATCATGTCGAATTTAAGAAGAGAATGGATGAATGATTGGAAAGGACAAATTAGATGCCAAAATGATTAAAAAAAGAAAATAATTAGGTATAAAAGGAGACAATTAGGAAAAGCAAAACAAAACAAAAAAGCAGGAAAGATAACGAATAAAGATCAACGAGATAACATGGTAAAGCAACAAGAAGGCAACATATTTAGTTGCGATGGATTTCCTTTTCCAAAGAAGCTTTTCTTTTGATTTGAAACTTCAAATTCACATAATATTTTGAAAAAGATAAATACAATAAATATTATGTATAATTTGCTAGAGCAACAGAAAACATTTAGAATCATCAAGAGAGTAACTGAATACGGAAATATCAAACCATTTTTGTCATGTTTCTGTTATTCATGTAAGTAATTGCTACAATAATAACGATATACATCTAAACCACTTTGTAAATTATGAACCTTGTCTTTAGCGAAACATGATTCCATCTTATCAAGGACACGACGCCAAACAAGAAGATAAAAGTCGAATCGGGCGAACACTGCATCGGAGAGACACACGGTTCTCTTCCAAAAAAAGTACCTTTGACTTCCAAATTTGACGACTTCTGTTTTCCAGGGGCTCTCATATTACCACCCTCCAAGGGCAGCCTCTGATCCGGCATGATTAGCATAATTGACGGTATGCTGCCCTTCTGGAGGCGACGAAAGCAATCTATTTTCAGAAATCAAGAATCAATACCCAATTATCCATTTCAATTCAACAGGACAGTTTTAAGGGCACGCAACATCATGCAAACACTTTTTTTTTCTTCATCATATTCCATTCTCTCCCCTCTTGCTTAGGTTTTCGTCAACGAGTTGTGTTTTTTTTTCTTCTCAAGAGGTGAGCTCGCATGACGATAAGACGAAAATTGTATTTTAGGGATTTTAAAGATGACCATGAGTTCTAGCGATGATGGCAAATAATCAGAATCGGAAAGAAAAAAAAAATCATTAACTCACCAAGACTATAACATATTTGCCAAACTATTTTGATTGGCTCATTATGAAAAACAATAAATAAAGGGCTAATATAATAATCGAGCTTGGAGACCTATCCCCAGATTCATAGAGTGTGGAGGCATGTATCAAACTTGAGTTGTACTTTTTAACAGTTTATATGATTGACAGCACCTTTTTCTTTCTTTCCTTTTTCACTTTTTATTTTTGTAATTATTTTTATTGGGAGGGGGTGTTTAAAATTTGCTGTTGTAGAGAGTCTATTTACCGCATGATAAACCGTGCAAACATACTGAAGCCAGTTTTTCTCTCAAAATGCATATTAAACCAGGAGGGTGTTTCACAAAACTTGTCATCAGTGACAAATTACAGTTTTTGTCATAATAAGCTACTGAAATCCTTGCTTCAGATTGGTTATCAGTAGATTTTCTTTTACTCTTTTACTGTTTGTCATTTGTCATTGAACAGAGGTTTTGTGAACCCCCCCCCCCCCCCCATGCAGAACTAGGCTGTTATGGACGTAACCGGTGGTACCATTGTGCCCTGTAAAAACCGTCTAGATGTTATTATGAATAATTGATTTGAGCGTAAATAACAGGCATTTGGTATACTAGAGTTTAAAGGTACTATGTCCCATTTGCACGCCAAAAAAATGAAAAAGTTAAATTCCAACTGCATTTGAAAGATAATACTTATTTAGAACTTCCCTAAAAAAGCTGGGGCTTGAAAATTTCTTCAAGTGGGAAAATAATGACTATAAGTTGTCAAATCGACTTTAGGGCTATAGAGCCCAAAAGTAATAGTCTTGATTTTCCGACAATTGTATCGAATGGTCATACGTTTTACGCTGCGCAAAGATTCAATCAGTTTAATCTTGGCCATCACAAGAAGTGGGTTATTGATGTAGACAAATGCTCATGTACCCTTTACAACTCTTTTCATGTATGTTATGACCAAAGAAGAAAAAAGCCAGTCAGTCACTCAATAGTGTCTGACAGTGAAGTCTAGTAAGTAAACGGGTTTCCTTGCATAATTTGAATATCAGGACACTGCTAACGTTTAAATTTCACAGATAGGACATACATGACATATTCATAATTCCTGCAAAGTTCTTCAGAATTTGAGGTTAGCTGCAAAAGGGACATAGTACCTTTAAGAACAACCAATTTTACGAATAATCAAAAGTCTCGTTGAAAATCACACGTACATTGTACTGACAATCAACGAAGTGTTTTTCATGCAGCAAATGGGGTGTTAGAGCACAATTTAAAGGAATCGATTATTCTCGCTTAAAATCACTGCTATAACACCTAGGTCAACGTTATTACTGGACTGCGTGATGAAAAAAATATTGGGATTGTCGATTTTGATTTCCCCCGTCTAGTCTCTTATCATTCATTGTCCACTTTTTCGATCGTGTCTGTTAAAGAGGAAGTCCATAATAAAAATAGATAAATGGTATATAGAAAATTAGAAACAAATTAAGAAGACAATTCGTCTGTACATGTTATTTTGTTAGTACCAGCACTTCATGTTAGGCTCTGCTTTTAATATTTAGAAAATGCATTGTTGTTTCTTATATTCGTCTATAAATGCTAAAGTTCGGTAATGGTAAATAGCATTACTTTGTGAAAGAAACTCTTCTGGAAGCAATTAGAAAGAATGATATGTTATGCATAAGAGATGATATAGTGTGAAGTTTTCAGGTGATCAAAGTAAAAAGAAATTAGCTTCAACTTCCACAAGATCAAATGCACTGCACACAGAAATGGAGATATGGGACTACACGCAATTTTCTTCCAATTTTCAACTCTTTCGTGACATGTTTCGGATGGAGGGCATATTAAAGCATTAATTTCCGGGAGATATTTCTACTAGGTCATTCCACCCCAGTAATATATACCAAGAATGGCAAAACCCATGGATCTTTTCGTCATGTTTACTCGAACGCTACCTTCTTCTTCAAGGTTCCCTAAGGTGCGACGTCATCATCGTGCCCCACTCCATTCGTATGTTTTTAGGAAAGTCACCAGTACGCCACCAATAAGCATTTATAATAGGATTACCATTGGGAAGAGATATAAAGACATCTTTAAGTTGGTGTCGGGCCTACGGATGAC
Source organism: Strongylocentrotus purpuratus (assembly GCF_000002235.5). NCBI lineage: Eukaryota > Metazoa > Echinodermata > Echinoidea > Camarodonta > Strongylocentrotidae > Strongylocentrotus > Strongylocentrotus purpuratus. The sequence continues at coordinate 20,375,692 of NW_022145596.1, forward strand.
CGGTTTTCTCGCCACTGGGCACGGATTTGCCAGGCCAACCGTAAACTATATGATTTCAGGCCATCTTCGCGACGATGTTTTAGACTTCGCAACTTCGAGTCGGTGTACGTCCAATACAAGTCAAATATCAAAATGGTGGTATTAAAAAAAGACTTTTGTTTTTTATCTTTCCAAGTCTTACTCTCCCTTTTCTGCCTCTACTTACATATTCGTACATCTTATGTGATTCTCTATTCAAGATACTTTCCCCCCTTTTTGTTATCCCACTATTTGTATCGGTATACGAAAGTCACAGACTAGATTAAAGATAAACTTGAGTTCTGGTTAAAAAAAGAAAATCAATTCTCACAGAATTTAACGAAACTTACACTGAATGTCCAAGATTACAAATAAATGTCATGTGCCAAACAATTTTGGAAGAAAATGTATACTGGCTGAGTAATTAGCATAGAAAGATAAGGAAATCAAGTAGTACTAGCCCCGACACCATTTGTGCTGTCCCATATACATCTTTCTGTGTAGTTTACCAAGACTGAGCCAAATTTGTTATGAGTTTGATGACTCCAGAACCTTGCAGTACACACCAATACTAACATGCTACATGATCAATTTTTTCCTGATGCATTCCACACCTTTTCTTTCACAATGCAATCGCGTTACCAGAACTCACCTTTATCTTTAATGTTACAGCCACATTCCTCTCTTCCTCTCTACTTAGCTCCGATCCTCTTCCTTCCTCTCTTTCTCCCTCCCTCTGTCTATATGTCTGTCTGTCTCTATCTATGTCTCTATCTTTGTGTTCCCCTCTCTCTCTCTCTGTCTCTCTGTCCACCACCTCTCCCCTTGACTCTCCTTCAATAGTATAATGTAATGGAACGTGTGAAAAAGCCTTTTGGAAAAACAAAACGTCGATGTTTTTGTATCTTGTAGAAAACACTCTGTGGATGATCAAGTCAAATTGAAAATATACCATTGTTTTTTGTAAAAAATATATTGTAATAATTCTTCTATAAGGATAGGGAAGTAAAGCTTTTTTATGACGTGTATTCTTAATGAAAGCACCGACGGCCAGTACCGTCAAAGTTTCACTTAACAACGATTTAGGATTTAAAGAATTAGGATGCGAATAATAATAATACATAAGATATAAAAGAATAGTAATCCAAGTGTTATTTTGAACAACGTAACAAATTCTGAGAAAGGTGCATTTCGATTTGTATGTATATTCTTCTCATGTGATTGAGTATTTAGATTATCTTTATAGTTGGATATCATGCAAAATCATGCAAAATAGTAATAATGGTTTATTATAAAGCTCTTTACAACGGCCCAAAGTGTTTACAATATCGTTATTAATATCTCGATCACTTGATTTAATTACTATTCCTCACACGACAGTGAACATTCTCCACTCCTAGGGTAGCATTCTAGCTAGTCACCTTTTTATATGGACGCGCACATGCTAATCTAATTGCATTGACCTATATACCTTAGTTTACCACGTACCCATTTAACACCTGGGTGGAGAAGAGCAATGTAGATAAAATGCCTTACTCAAGGACCTAATATACCGTTCCGGGGCTCGAACCCATGACCTTTTAGATTCCCAGGCAAGTGATCAAACCACTCGACCTACGACACCTCTACGGATATCTGGGATTGCCCTCCGTCATTTGCCCCCGTGACTACGCCAGCACCCCTCAGCTCATCCGTTCGAAATCCAATATAGCTTGTGCATTCTCCCCTAATGGTCTTCTCTGCGGATCACTCATGCGTGTTATATCCCACACCATGTTTACCCGCCGCCATCCCGCCTTTTGATGACGGGACCTGAGGAGGGAGAGAGATAGAGAGAGAGAAAGGGAAAGAAGGGGGAGAGTCGGGGAGATTGTGAGAGAGAGGAGGGGGAGATGGAGGGGAAAAGACTGACAGAGAGGAGAGAGGAGAGAGGAGTGGGGAGGGAGCGGCCAGGATATAGACTAGAAAACGGTGAGAGATAGAGAAAAAGAGAGAGGGAGAGGGAAAGAGATATTGAGAGACAGTGGGCTTGTATGTGTGTGAGTGTGTGTGTGTGCGCGCGCAAGTGAGGGAGAAAGTTAGAAAGAGGGAGATAGAGAGAGGGAGAGAGAGAGAGAGAGAGAGAGAAGGGGGGATAGGCGGGTGGAGAAAAGGAAAGGAAAATGTACGAATAGTTATCAATAAACGAAAAGAGTTATATATTATTTTTTTTTAATCATTTATGATCAAATATTAATTTCAAGGAGCACTGTCAAGTCATTTAACATGGATACGATACTGGTGCATTATGATAGATACATGAGCTTGATGAGTATAAATACCAAGTAAAAATAGAGAAATTGAAATAGAGAGGAGAGAGAGAGAGAGAGAGAGAAAGAGAGAAAGAGAGAGAGAGAGAGGTGGAAATAGAGAGAAAGAGAGAGCGAGAGAGAAAGAGAAAGAGAGAGAGAGAGAGAGAGAGAAAGAGATGTGGCTTTTAGACAAGACACACCTGCCTCGACGGTCTATCTTTTCTCGATTCATTTGTTCAATTATTTGCAAATGCAGGTTTCTGTGTCACGTCTGAGACAAAACAAGGAGGAGAAAGGGATTCTTTAAATCCCTCGCATTTCCTTTAGTAAAATGATGCAGCCGTTTCCTACAACTATTGAAATATCTTTGTTTAAAGGAGAAACAGCGTTATATACCCTCTATTTTTTTATTTTAAATATACTTGTTAAAAAATGTCTTAAAATTACAATTAATTATGCCTGAAAAATAAACATAAACATTTTATAGATTTTTAGATTGATAAATGGCATAATTATGATTAAAAAACTATCCAATGTAACTGACGCAAAATGCGTTTAATGAAGACTAACCCTACGATTTACTTTACTTCTCTTAATTCATTAGTGAGAAAATATAGGCTAGCGTAATATATTTACTGTTCAATTTAATCAGAAAGGGGAGAGACAGAGAGAGAAAGAATAAGAGATAGAGGTAGGGAGAAATAAAAAGAGATAGAGGGAAAGAGAGAGAGAGAGAGATGGAAGGGGGAGGAAAGGAGAGAGAGAGAGAGAGAAAGGGAGAGAGAAAGAGAGAGAGAGAGAGAGAGAGAGAGAGTAGAGGGGGGGGGGTTCAAATAACACATCTTGATGCGTTGACAAAAGCCCTCGCTGCTACCTCCTCTTGTCCAGCCAGAACCTTCGCGAAGAGATGCCCGCCTCCATCCGCTTGCAATGTTGACAATCAGCTATAGCTCTTTTGCTGGAGTGTCTCGGAGAAGTCATTTTGAAGACTGTCCGTTTGATTAAATCAATCGCCAGCGATTCACGCGTTTGCCATTATTGGCGTTCGACCCCGTCATTATTGCCTGCCCAAACTTAGTCTTCTTTCAGAGGTAGTCATAATTGCATTTAAATACAACATTCCTTTGGTCGTTTTAAGTATACGGTCAGGTTAAATAAAACCCTTTAATTTTTTGTTTCACAATTACTATAACATTTCTGTGCTTATCATGTTCCATGTCTTCTTCTTCTTAAGTATAGTGGGCCAAGCTAACAAAATGGATAGCCTTTTTTCAGATCTCATTGCATTCATATTATTCCCACGAACGTTTCTTGCGGTAAAGGGTATATATCTGACATAAAAGCAGTATGGCACCAAAATGCTCGATTTTCCCCGAAAAGTTACAATTCTCTTTCTGATTTAGCCACAAATGCATTTTTATATTACATTCTATCGTGTCCGTCACGTCTTCTGTGAAGTTTGTTGCTAAAGACTAAGAAATTGAATGAGAAGTAAAAATTGACCGTATTTTCATGAGTTTTCCATTGTGAGGACACACTGCTTCTCCACCTTCGGCCTTTCTACAACTGCATACTCTCCTCTTTACCAAGTTTATATTTATAAATAATGATTTGTCCCAATACTTTGCCTTTTTTTTTCAGGTAACGGGCTTCTAACGAAATCCGGAGGGGAAATGTTAATACGAAAATTAGCGTTCACATTTGACTTTAAGGTGCGTTTTCAGTAAAGCAAATGTTTTAATGCGGAATTATGCAAAGTAAATAAAGACTCTTAAATACGATTCATCGATTTAATATTTAAAAAATTAGCACTGAATACTTGTTGAAATTCGTGCGATACTCGTACCACATCGTAATATATCGTTTTATGTATTAGGTCTATGTAATTATCGGGTCAGTCAAAGTCACTTTTAAACAACTTTGAAATAAGCATCTGGCAGAACAAGGCACGCACCTGATCTTATTGAAACGTGACGATAGTCATGTGACATAACGAGACACGTAATATATCGTATATAAAGCCTTTAACATGAGCATCTGGTAAATTAAGACAACCGGGAGAAGGCATTTTCCATCACGAAAAATAAGCATGTGTTTTTCTATCAAGACAGGCATAAGATCGTACTAAACGTCTTTGAGGTAAGCATCTTCCATAACAAAGCACGTACCATATCGTTTTTAACATCATGGAAAGAAACATTTGGACAAAACACGCAGCAGATAGTATTCAAAATTATTAAATTTAGTATTCATTTACCTGGTAACGTAACATATCGCACTGAACATCGTAATAAGCATTTTGCAAAACGTTGTTGATATAATCTTCTGGCGTAATAAGTTGTTTATTAAAGCGTCTTGGACATCGTTACAATTTAGCGCCTATCATATCAGGCTCATATAGAGACACGTAGTTGTTCGTATTGAACATCGTAAAGCCTTTGCATTTTACATAACTTATCACGTAGCATATCGTATTCAACATCGTGAAAAAAGGCATGTGGTTTATAGCAAGACTGAATGGAGGCTACATGGATGAGGCAGGCGAGTCATACATGCCGACGGCCCTATCTATTTCCAGACGTCGGATAGCATTGTTTGATGAGCTGGAATCTTGAGATTACTATGCAGGAGAGAGGGAGAGACTCTAATCCGGCAAGGATATGGGCAACATGAAATGGATACCCTTATCTCCAGGCAAACAACGCCAGGTTTAGAAGAGAAAGTGGTTATATACAGAGTGATTACATAGAGGAGAAAACAAACGAGGACACCCAGCCAACTTTTGTATCATATGTTACAAGTCATATCATGGTATACTTGAAGGTCCTCGATTAGCTGGTACAAAATTGAAAACAGACATTTTTAATCTTAGCGTACCCACTCTTTTAACAACGTATTCAATAGCGCTGGTGTGACTTTAATGAATATTTTATCTCACAAAAGGTCATATTAAAAAAAATGTAGATAGAATATTACATTTAAGTTTGAGTTATATCCTCAAATACTATATTTTCAGACGCATCCAGTAAGATTAAAAAATAACACAGAATCATAAATAACAGGGCAGTGCGATTGGACATCTGTTGATGAAAGTAGGAAAATAATTATGAAAGGGTTTCTTTGTGGCAATGCAGGGAAAAGAAATCGATTTTGTTTCGGTCATGTTTGCTGATTATGATTGAGAACAAAACGAAACACGTTCCCATCATGCCGCGCGTTTCCCGCGTTTGTATTTTTCCTCCCCCTCTCTCCGTCACCTGGTCACGAACAAGCATCGTCTGCTAGGCACACGAAATAGACAGCGCTCATTTCGCCTTTTCTGCCCGGGCGGCGGGCAAAAATAACAAAGCCGGCTTTCTCGACGTCCCCGGCAAGTTCATTCGCATATACTACTCTAGCATATTATTTCCTACAAAACCATGCTCTGTCATTCCAAAGGTGACGTGTCAAAGGTCGAATGTCGCAGCCTGATTTAAAGAGAAGTTTACGATCTCGTTTGAATTCGCCATAGCTAGCTGTATATGCAGCGTCAACTAACACCCGTGATATTGCATTACATCTGAACTACAGACTATACTTTCAACACGCCAAGAAGAGGGAGAAAGTGATTTATCGCTACCATCAAGTTTATGTCCTAAGCGTCTCCAAGTTGATCGGTCCCATCTTTGTTTTCTATCTTCCGTTATCCTCTTCGAATCCCGAAGAAGCGCAATAAACAAGTCGTCGTCGTCGGGCGCTCGGCCCCTTTGCATTGAAGTCAGAGCCTTAACGGGGCGAGGGTAATCAGCTCGGAACTCCTATCCAACGTACCGCCACGAGCAGGTGTTTCATCCGACCGAAAGGCAAGACAGAGGAAAACAGTCAAAATGGCAACAGAAATAAGGCTGGCTACGTTAATAGTTGCTGTCTGTATGCATCTGGCAAGGTAAGAGTCGTCATTATATTATAATCATCTTTCATCGGTTGCCATGGTTTTTATAATCCTCATTACAAACTGAATACCGTAGCTGTCTTTTTATATTGATATATACATGATTGATACAAATCATACAACCTATCACTTATCGTGACCTTTTCGGCACATGTTATCGCAATAATTGCGTATGAGGTGATATGAATAGCACGATGAAATGAATTCATTTTAACAGCGTTCAAATAGCGATACTGAATTAATGAATACGTCACATTCGGTTAACAGAAATGTAAAAGCGCATTGCATTGGAGGGTTATACGTTAGTGGATAGCGATGCATAGTTAAAAGTCTGTGAAATCCCAAGATCGGTAGTCAGGGCGGTGTTGGTTGGCATCACGAAGACGGGAGATGCACTATTGTGCCTCGTGCCTCTCTAAAGATTATTGTAAAGATATTAAAATCAGACGATGAAGTAGAAATTAAAAACAAGGAGCAGATTATAAAATGACGCGGCTTGCGAGTGGCAGAGAGAGAGAGAAACCGAATGAGATAGCTGTGCTGAAGATGAGGAATAAAAGAGAAAGGGGGAAGGAAAATGGGAGCAAAACAATAAGTGTCATAGAACAGAGACTGAATAAAAATACCCACATAGGACAAGAAAAAGAGAGAGTGAGTGAATGTGTGAGAGAGAGAGAGAAAGAGAGAGAGAGAGAGAGAGAGAGGAAAAGTGAAAGATTTTGCAAGGTTACCATCTAAAGGCATCCAATAGAAGTGGGTCGGCATAACTGATTATGGTCGCTTTGCATTGTATTTTCCTTGGAATAATCCCGACCAGCACAGCACATGGATCAAATTGTGATTATACAGGTTAAGGTCATATTAACCTGATTCAATTACTCTAAAAGGTTCCTGTGTTAACTATCTGGAGACACCTGCAAAATATCATGACTGATTTGTTGACAAAATTCAATGAATTCTGTTACCAAGAGAGGATGAAAAATGAATTTTTCATCACTAAATTTGCATATTAATACGGTGTTTATGGTGATAAGGTAATTCAACCGAATGTAATGTAGTGCTTGTTGCATTCCAATGGGATAAACACGACCACCACAATAATGCGGAAAACAAAACTTCCACCATGATTGTTTGTTTTGTTTTGTTTCCCCTAAGCTTCTGGTTTCACCTACATTTGTCATGCCTGTGTAAAAGAGGGAGATGTAGGCAAAAAGAGAACAGCGATGTCTAGGCTTTTAAAGATCATTAGCCCCCCCCCCCCCACGCCCCCTCTTTGATCAACACGCACATTCCATTTATTATGCCAGTTAATGTAATACCTACCACTGTGGTATATTGGTGAAGGCTCTCCTATGAGAGGTCCTGGGGTCGATACCCCCTTGTTGATTGCCTTTTTTGACAAGGTATTTTTCGACCCAGGTGTAAAATTGGTACCTGGCAATGCTGGGGTATTATGCAGAGAGAGCAATACAACAACTTATATGGCTATCCTGCATGTGTAAATAAGACCAAATTAAAAGAGATATTTGATTTGTTGTTCAATATACAATGATATATCTTACAGTTTTGAAATGCCATAGCAGTTTAGGCTCGTATTCACAATAGTAATTCACTATACCCTGTTACATATTTGACATGTTTTAAGTTCTGGTGGCTGAGAACGTGCGCATCTAGTCATCAGCTTTAAGAACAACGGCACTAAGGATCTAGAAATAATTCGATGCCAGTAAATGTATAGTGAGATCTTAATGATGAGTGGCCTTAATACATTTTCGACATGTGCAGCGTAACGTGACCTAGTACATTGGATAATGTGCACGACATAAATAGATTTGCAGACATGTGTTTCATTCTGATAAAAAAAATATATCTGGGATGTGTCTTATTACTACATCATATTCTTGTGAGATTTTTAATGATATTTAATTGTTTTTTCATAGAAAAATGTATCTTTCCAGTTACAAGAGATTGATAGATAGAGAAAGATAATTAAATTGGATCAAATTAGTTTTCTGCATATGAAAGTGCACACCCTCCCTTCAAACGTGGTGGCGTTCAAATCAATCCCCTATTTTACAGGCGCGCAGAAGCTAATTCAACCACAACTACGTTTCCATCCTTACCGGGTTGTCATTCTTCACCTGGGTAGCAAGAAGCAGTGTAGATACAATTCCTTGATAATGCAAGACACCAATGCCGTGCCTTGGCTCAATCCAAAGAGCTATGAATCCGAGTCAAATGATTAAATCACTCTACAACGAGGTTATACAGGCGCCCGTTGGCACAGATATGACCTTTTCAGGTTCATGCATTTTAGAATAAGTATTTGACCTTTGTAGCACCATCAGACCACCTGTCGTTTTCTTGTTTTGTATTGCCGATTTACCGAAATCAAATTCTTAGTTTGGCCCTTAAACTTAAATATAAATATACAAGCCTTTGAATCTTATTTTCTTTTCACAATTAACTCGTTCATTACTCCCCTATAATTCCCCAGACAGTAACAAATTGATTGAATTGTTTGATTGATTTTATTTCTGCATTTGTCAACATAATACAAAGTACCATACAAGCTGGGTTCATATATATTTTTAACAAAAATCAAATAAATGTATAACCATATCATAATATAATTCAATTAAATAATTATACCATTCCTAGAACATATATTTTCAATTTAAACGCAGGAGACCGCCATTTTAAGCTAGAGCTTGAACGTGATGGCGGCCTCAGCCCCAGATGACAACCATTATTAGCATGGATAATAAATGTGCTTTGAATAATATTTGTAAGCAAGTAAATATGCAGATACACAAATAATAGAAATTGTAAACAAAATGTGGGACGGGCCTTTTATTTTGTCATGTAATAAGTTGGGATATTTCATATTCAGCCTAAAAAGAAAGTGAAGAAATATCGTGTACACACCATATATTGTTCTCGATCACCAAAAACGGACGCATATTTGACACGCATCTTTGCTTCTCCCTAGGAATTGCATTTACGGGTGAATCATAAATTTTGCCGCCAGCATTTTATTCTCCACGACCACCACGTGTGTCCAATAACCTTGACGTCTGGCGGCGTGTTTGCCCAAAGCAGGAAGCATATGTTTGTAAGACAAGATGTTTGCAGAAAGCACTGACCTTTTCAAATTTATTGCTAGAAAGCGTTGATCATTTTTTCCAAATGGAAAGACATGAAATAAATCTACTTTTGATCCCGATGATATTTGTTTTTGACTTTGTGACCGGTCATCGTATCGATGTGGAAAAAGATGTACTTACAGACATCGTGTCGTTATTAGCAGCCCCCCAAAAAGGAAGTTATTGTGATATTGAGAGAGTCTTTTCATAGGTCATGATATGTCAACAATCCAACCCGAATGGTAAACTAAAAGGTCAGGTTCTGGTAAAGGTGACACGTAATTCGCGAACTTTCTCATTGTTTTCATGTTAATGTTAGAGAGTATTATTATAGAAGTAAAGGAAAATGTTCATTAAGAAAGGAATGGTAAAAAAATGCCCTCACATTTGAAAGTTAGACCCAACCTTCTTGCGAATTGTGGGTGAAGTATATAATGCCCACGTGTTTGTTTGTGTGTGTAGTGGTGTGTGTGTGTGTGTATGTGCTGTTCATGAAACTTCCAGCTATATTGAATCGATTTCTAATCATTCTGGTGATTCCAAACACTTTGCAATATACGGTAATATAATATGAATATTCTATTAAATATGTTTAACTGCGATTCGTAACAACATCAAATATTATACACAACATATTATATTCAACTTGTCCCGAATGCTTTCTGACAGTTTCTTTAACAATGTAATTGCATGACCATGACTCAATTCCATTCTAAAGCATTTCATGTACGTGTTTTGTATGAACGGCTTAGTATGCATATTACTATTAATCACATGACTTTGAAAGAAGGTCAACCGTCGTCTGCATGCCGCGAGAAAATAGATACAGTTTGCTTAATTTGATGAATCAAACAGGGGCGGATCCACGTAGCGATTTTTCCGGCCCGGCCCCCCGGCCCCAACCCCCAAAACGATAAAAAAAATATAGGATAATAACGTAAAGTTAACCTTTTTTAAAACAAAAACAAAAGCGCCCCCCCCCCGCTTATTCGCCGACCGGCTGAGTCGGCGCTAAATTTTGTATTGAGATTTGACCCCCCCCCCCCCTTGTCGCCGACTTGATCCTCTTTAGGCGCGGATTCACGGGGAGGGGGGCTGACGGGTCAACAACATCCAAAAATAATTATTAAAAAAAAAAAAAATTCTCAGGAATTAGGCCAAACACACACAAATAGTGATCTCACCCACCTCCCTCCCTCCGCTTATTCACCGGCTAGCCGAGTCGGCGTAAAATATTTCCTGAAAAATTGGACCAAAATAAAAGTGCCTCCTCCCCCCCCCCCCCGCTTATTCACCGGTGGATGAGTCGCAACTAATATTTTCTCACGGAATGGGCCAGCCCCCCCCCCCCCCCCCTCTTCCCGTCGGCTGGATCCGCCACTGGAATCAAACATTGGCAAAATGACATTGTGGGTGCATTAATCTTGATTAAACAAATCGTATTTTTATCCGGTCCTCTTTGTAGCAAAACATTACGCCGTTATCTGGCTCTGTGACATGGGCATGAGCAATGCTAACACAAAGTAAGCAACACTTTAATGGTTAACTTTTTGCGTATAGCTGCTATGCAACTTGTTCGAGATGTTTGCACGATAACGTAAAAATGGCTACGGAAAACTTTCTCACTATCAACAGTTCTCAACCTTATCAAACACATCCTACACAGATTTTGAATGTAATAATCCCCGTCTGGCTGAAAAATCAGCTTATTGCAATAAAAAAAATCTGATATTAAGGTCAAAACGAGATAAAGGAAATCACAGTTTTTATTCCTAAAACATGGAGCGTGTAATTACTCTCTTTTCCCGCCACGGTAATGTGATCACGCAGACGTGTGCTGTACAATCAGGCGTTTTTATTTTGGCGCGAAATGAAATCGAATGAACGTGAGCTTGGAAATCAAAACCTTACGACTTGAAATCGCTTCAATGCTTTTACCAAAGTAATTGATCTTCATGGTCTAGCTGCTCCAAAGAGAAGGCGTGAAATGTTTTTTCTTTAAAACACGACCTGTGAAATGAAGTGAGAAATCACAAGGGTTTTCAATGGATTAATATTTGATTTTGAAATTATGAATTTTGAGAAAGGGTATGTCGGAAAATGGCCAAGGTTAAAAGAATCGGATCATGCCACCATGAGAAGGTTGCCCATAGTCTGGCTGCTTAATAACTGCAATATTTTTAATGTGTTTTTAAAATTTAAAGAAGTAGGAAACATTTCCTTTATAACAGAGTTCTTCTGCTTAGGTTTCGAAAAATATCCCTGAGTTTCTGCAATGGTATTAGTAGTACAACATTGTAGAATGACTGGATACGAAGAAAACATGATTATTTTTCTGTTTATCATGAGCTCATGCCGAAAAGCTGCAGTTTTCTTTACTTCAAAACTTGTCTGACCACACTAACCTGTTAGCTGATATTTCCTTCAAACCTGACTTTTTTTTAGTATAAGAAAATTAACCAGTTGCAACATCAATAACAGTAGCATTATATTGAGTATTATAAGATTAGTTGTTTTATCCTTGGTAACCTGCCACAGATTTTCTACCGAACTGTGTACAAATTATATTTTATTTAAAATGTATCATATCATTTTCATAAAAGCGTAAGTGATTCATATTCGCTACAGAGTGAGCAATTAAGATTTTATAACCCCAACAAACAATGCTCATCGCAATCAAAGTCTCGAATTATCTTAAATGAATTCACTCCTTCATTTACTATACCATCTTTTATTTCAATTCTCAAGTTGGTCGGTGGAATACTTTGTCACTTTCTTGGAATTTGCTCTTGTTTCAGGCCAATTTTCTGAGCTCATATTTGAATACCAAAGGCGTGTGGTAAAGTTACGCGCGCGAGGCGTTTCCATGGTGACAGTCATGTCTAGATTCAAGAGCAAACGTATCAGTATCACTTCTCCACGAAAGTCACCCTTTGAAAGAAAATGTGATATACAAACCTGACATAAGACATCTAAGTTCCGATGGCAGTGCCTTAAAAAATATTTTTACATTCAACGTAGATTAACGCATGGTGTTGTTGTTGTTGTTGTTGTTGTTGTTGTTGTTGTTGTTGTTGTTGACGACCGGTTCTTAACCTGTCGGTTCATTTAAATTTTGAAGAAAAAAAAATTTTGGGAAAAAAATATTTCTGCTTTGGAGATTTTGGGCTAACTTGTCGACACAGTTGTTTTGGCAACCCTAGGAAATATTTTCTTATAACTGGAAAAACGCATTTTTCTAAACAAAACACTACTTCATTTCCCATTCCTGTTCCACGACTTTTCAAATTAAATAACCGAAGAACGAGATCTTAGAAAGTGTCAACGCTGACAAGGGCTTGTTTAAAGATAAAATGATCATTTTGTTGGTTGTTGTTTTGATTGGGGGTTGGGGGAGGTTGTTCTTTTCGCTAGAAAATTACGAGCAATCAAAATTAGTTGCTAAATATCTACCTTAGATTACTAAATAAAGTTATGTCAGGCAATTTGTTTTGGGGGGATGGAGCAGTACATTAAACACGCTCTCGTAATAATGTTAGTTTCTGACCTCAAGACGTGATCGATGTCGAAAACTAACACTGAGTACTAAAGAAACGAGAATTGAACGTAGCTTGATTTCGAAATATACCTCCCTCTTTTCAAAGTGTCCCTTGTCCAATTTTGTGTTCACGTAGACGACGTAGTTGTGACGAAATATTGTGCATACACACAATACACGAACATGATAAATACTTAATTTCCTTGTAATAACAACCCTCTGCGCCATTTGTATCACGATTTGGTCTGAAACGTCACAATGACTTCCTTCACATCTAACTGAGATAGCAAAGACGTGGTGTATCATACCTTAAAGGACCGATAAAATATGAAGATAGAGAAATATGTATTTTGGAGGAGATGGAAGTATTGGGTTGAATTACCTGCGTGGAACGTGAATTAACTGGAAGGGGTTTGTTTCGGCTTTTGTACTCTTAAACAAATGATATTCAAGGGGTTTAAAGTTGTTCCAGCTTCCTTCCTCTCTATTTCTTTTTTTTTTAAAGTGGTATACAACTTCACACGGTGGATTTGGTAAAAGCTCCACTATGTCCTATTCACATTTGATATTGTTTGATGTCTACTTTGAAAATTACCATCAATTTATTTATAACACGTCCACATCTAACGTAGATAACAATATTATTGAGATTAACCCGGATAAGATTTCTGATTATAAACAAGGGTTATTTTTTTCTCCAACAAAGTCCCAAACATGTTCTGTTCAGTCTGAGATATCAGCCCTGTCTAGACTTTGTAAATTAATTGTTCGACATCACGAAGACCACAGCTGTTGAATTTGCCACACAGGCAATTACGAGCGTTATTACGAGAAGCGGAAACTAATGTGATGTCATATGTCAGGGAGATTCATCTAAGTGGCTTTCATTAAATAAATTCAATGCATAAACAGAATTCTATCTCAGTGGATCCAACCCATGCCCTAATATAGGATTTCCCGGCCAAATTCGCGAGTTTGTCATTCAAATTAATTTGTCTTGCGTTCTAATTCGACGGTTTTAGTGCAATCAGGTATATCTCGGGTTTATATTCCCTTTTCTAGTTTTCAAATCTATGTAATTTTCGTTACAATCTACGTTTCATTCAAAATAATGAACAATGTGCTTCTTTCGCTATTTGGTCAATCGATTTGGCGCAACACGATTTTCTGAAAACGCGATGGTGTACTTCTAGCATTCTAATTCATATGTACCATTCAAATTAGCACTTTTTGCACTTAAATTGATGGTCAATATACATTTCTCGTTTATTACACGCTTTTTATAGCTCATTCTTTTTTTTTCAAGATCGTTTTTTTCATGTGTATTTCATCATATTTTATTTTCTTGCTTTTATACACTTCTACTTATTAGATTTTATCTGATATTCATCAGCATTTAAGTTTGATTGTTAAGAAGAAAAAAACGACTTGCATCTACGGAACTGATGGTGTAAGATATTTATGGTGGCACGATATTTATAAATGTTCATGTAAGGAAGTTGTTTGTCTTTAAATGTTTCATCATAAATTTATCATAATTTCATCATAATTTCATTATGGAAGAAGGGTACAATATTGTGACTGGGGTAGGGACTAGAGTCAACAATTTGAACATGATTCATTATTTAGCCATGTCTTTAGCCATCGATCTGCTGGCGGGCAAGTAAATTATGAAACCCATTTAAGAAAAACAGAGGGGTGTGCTGGGTACGAGAGACGATGTGAATTACTTTTGTAAAATTCCAAGTCTGTAGTAAAAAGGGGCGATTGAGGGTACCCCCACCTTTCCCGGGTATATGAACATGTCCGTGCAGAAATGCCATATCCCTTAATTTCGCCCCTTCTTTACTTTATGTCTGACTACACCCATCTGCAATGTCCTGAAAATAAATAAATGGAATAACAGCTTAGACCCAAATGGCAAATCATGCATTTTAACTGCATTATTTATAAACTGTAAAAGTTTGTTGCAATTCTTCCCCCTAACATTCCTAACTTGAATAAAAAATGTTACGAATACGAATGACAGGTGTTAATTTGAATGATAAAAATTACGCTTCGACAAGTGAATATTAATTTGAATGCTAGTTGAGCAGTTTTTAAATTGAATGACAGATCTATGAAACCCTTCGATCAAAATTCTAAATCAAATACAAAAACTGGAAAATTGAATGATAATTGGCATGGCAAAGCCGATCTGCGCTAACTGCAATGCAAAGTAAATGAATTCAAATGACAAACACGCGAATTTGGCTGGGAAATCCTATACATCCACTCTATTTTTTTTTATCAAACAAGGTGTACTCCGGAAAAGGATGACATTGTATAAAATGTCGTATGAATGCGTAAATTAGGTTGTCAACATGACCACAATGAAACACATTCATCATAATGACAAAAACGAACCAAGCTCTTTGATGTATGTGTGTGTGTGCGTGCGTGTGCGTGTGTGTGTTGGTGTGGATGTGCGTGAGTTGGTGTGTTGGTTGGTCATTCGTTGGAAACGAAAAGTGAACTCTACGGTCGGGGTTAGTGCACTTTTTTTTAATGTACACTGGTCGGATGGAGTATACTATACACGGGTTAGATATTTTCGTGAGTGAAGATGTTGTGTGTGTGTGTGTGTGTGTGTGTGATGGGGTGAAAAGAGCGGGAGAGTCCACGCGCTGGTCCCAAAATGAGACTTTAATTCGCTGAGTTTCAATGAGTTCCCCCATGAATTACATGACATTACACGTATTCAACAAATCGAAGCGTTATCGGGTTACAGGACACGCACCAGCGGTGGCATAAATTATATAACCAGTGGCGGTTTTTTAGCCGTGCAGGTATGGTGCGGAGACAAGAAGTTATAATCAGGCAATTTTAAAATATGCATACGACAAAGGATTCCAATTTCATTAGAAATGAGCTATCAACATAGCCATTGTATTTAACATATGTTGAAAGACATTAAAAAAGGAAATTTAGATTAGCCAACTATGAAATTACAAGTATTTCAAGGGATTTCAATTTCATCTGAAAATTGCTCTTTACTTTTTGAATTGTTTATAATACATTCATGAGACTGACTTTTATTTGTTAAATGAAGGCTATACCACGCCTGTAATTAAATGAGAACAAAAAAAAAAGATGAGATGTATGTCTCGACTATATGTCATTATCTCCCATTGAAACGACACTGTAGGTGCTATTAAATTTATCTCTTAATCCTTCCGAATCGATTGCTCATGGTGGAAAAAATGAATATCAGAATCGAATACCTTTGTTTGCAACATTACATGAGACTGGCATATGAATTGAGGATTTCGTTTTCGACGAAACGACGTTTGAGAGAAGGGAAGGAAAAAAGATTACTATCTCGATATGAATAGATAGAATACGATAAATTCATAATGAATATTCTGAGTTATGTAGATGATTTATAATTGAGGCGAGACGAAGCGTGTAATTGGAACGAATTATTTTTGACGCCTTCTCTCCTTCGATTACGTCGTGTTCAATTTTGTTACGCGCCTAAAAATATGATGATTAAAATGGCAGCTAAAACCTCCTTGTTAGCAACCTATTAAACTATTTCGATGGAGTTTTAAAGCAGATGTATGAAATGGATTTTCGCGCTTTAATTTATTAGATTGGAATTCAGTGAGCAGTTTTAAAATTGCTTATCAGCTTCAACCGTTATTTTGAAAGCAACTTTACAGCAGTGCTAATAATTGAAATGCTATTCACCCCTGTTTTTTTTTTTGGGGGGGGGGCGGGACTGAGGAATGTGAATGGGAGGGGGGGGGAGCAGGGATGAGAACGTCAAATAAATGAAGGGAGGGTTTCATTCCAAAACGAACTGCCCCCTAATATCACTCTTACACGAGTGAATTTCCCTTTCTGCATACTATCTTGTAGGAATAAGAGAAGAGAAGTTTAAATGCGATTTTAACCATTTCAGTTGGGAAGGATTATTCAAAGGTCTCCAATTTCGATTCAAATGCGCACATTTTACAATAGTGACAATTGCAAACAATCTTTTAGATAACAAATTTCAGGCATTCTAATAGCCTGACAATAAATCAATAATCATGATATGTATTTAATATATTACAGCCCTTTTATTTTAACTGTATACAATATCGAAATCTTCAATTTATATTCTTTACTTGACTGTAATCATTTCTTTTAGTGCATTATGATGTCATGTACTGTATTTTTTAAGACACCTTCAATTTTGTAAAAGACTAAATATCGTTTTCGTATATTAGGCACAATTTACTTGCAGAGTAGCAGAGTGAATTTAATTTTCCTGCCAGGGGAAAGATATATAGACTCAATGGTAAAATATTTGCATTCTTATTCGATCTGTTATAGATTGAGTTGTTAATATCCATCAATGCGAACCCAGCATACTTCCAAGCTACGAATATAAATATTTTACATCACATGAAAAACTTTCTCTTTCGGCGAAATTCATGTTTTCTTTATTACTTTCTGAAAGCATAATTCACTAGGCATACTGAATTTCCATTTGTCGTTCAAGGGTGCGCGCATGAATTTGAAGCAAGTGCATTTGATGAATTGCTTTTTTGGAGGGGTGTGACAACTCCGCATGTACATGAGCGGGTTCCATTCCATTTAGATTCAATTTGGTCGTAAATTGCCGGCGATTTACGAACGTCAACATCTATCAAGGTGTCGTCTCGAGCATGCCTATCAATTCGTTTCAAATTCCATTTCTATTTCTCATATATTTTGCTTTCTCATCGTGACAGACGGCGTCTACTCTGTGTGTGTGTGACAATTTTCTTTATTTCAATTTAACCTCACGGATTCCCCTTAATATTTTGATTTGGGGAGGTGATAAACGGATTTGTAGCGAGAGGATAAGTGATGAATTCACAAATGACAAGAAAAAAATCTATCATGAAGTCTACTTTTCAACAGTTCCTTGACAAGGTGTTACAAAAAATACAACAAAATATTAATACAAAAGCAGATTCATAACAAATGTCTGATATATAATAAGAGTAACTAATGTCACCTTAGACACACGATACCAAGGAATATGGCTTCATCCCAACATCGCCTTTTTTAGCAATTAAAAATCTACCAATATTCGGCCAATTTTCTAGTCTGATAATTCTTTCACATGGCAATAAGAAAAAGGCAATGAAAAAAAGGCATTGAAAAACCAAAAATAATATATTTTAACTTCTAGAGAACTCAACCCTACTCTTTACGAGGTTAACGCTAGTATTTTTGTATTTCCTGTAGGCCCTCTGAACATCCACGATAAAATGCATCCCTCCCTTTTCTTTCCTTGGCTAAACCGTGCTATGCCCTCGCCTTATGTTTTATTTGCAAACAGACAACAGTTCTGGCCCCGGGGTCGTATGAGCGAGTATCCACAAACACTGATCACACGTATGGCGTTTTTGTTTTTCTATCAGTGAATTATTAATGCACACTTTCCTCCTTCGGCGACCAAGCGTATTTCAGTTGAGCTTAGGGACTTCAACAGCATAAAGTTTGAAGTTATCTAATTCGGTATCTTAATTAATTCTCATATCTTTTGATCTTCATAAATCAATGCAACCTTCGTTGGCTTGATTAACGTGGGCGATATTATATGCTCTATTAACATTGGAACAGACAGTTCTGACAACTCTCTTGTCATATAATTAACCTTAATTTAAGCGTTAAAGGTACTATGTCCCTTTTGCAGCCAACCTCAAATTCTGTAGAACTTTGCAGGAATTATGAATATATCATGTATGTCCTATCTGTGAAATTTAAACGTTAGCAGTAACCTCATATTCAAATTATGCAAGGAAACCCGTTTACTTGCTAGACTTCACTGTCAGACACTATTGAGTGACTGACTGGCTTTTTTTCTTCTTTGGTAATAACATACATAACATGAGCTGTAAAGTTTATATGAGCATTTGTCTACATCAATAACCCACTTCTTGTGATGGCCAAGATTAAACTGATTGAATCTTTGCGCAGCATAAAACGTATGACTATTTGGTACAATTGTCTGAAAATCAAGACTATTACTTTTGGGCTCTATAGCCCTAAAGTCGATTTGACAACTAATAGTCGTTATTTTCCCACTTGAAGACATTTTCAAGCCCCACCTTTTTTAGGGAAGTTCTAAATTAGTATTATCTTTCACATGCAGTTTGAATTTAACTTTTTCATTTTTCTGGCCTGCAAATGGGACATAGTACCTTTAAGAGGTTCAAAGTACGTCACTTTTTCAAACTTTTTTTTTTAAAGGATGTACATTAACACAGATCTTTTGAAGAATAGCTTTTTAATGAAGAAACAAAAAGATACATGCAAAAATTGGACAAATTGTAAAGAAAAGCATTTTCTTTCAAAATCAATTTGATTCTTACGGGAAAAAAACCGGGACTACATCTTTGTTTAAAAGCAGTTTTTCATAATTATGTTTTATTATATTTATAAAAACTATGATTAAGAAAGGTGATTGTGTTCACATAGCTGCAGCAGACGTCAAGGTTAGTGAAAGGACCGAACAATATATATGTATATATATATATATATATATATATATATATTAACCCGCTTCTAAATAATTCAAGCTCATTTGGGGCCTTCATGTTGTTTTTAACAAATCGCCCCAGTCTCATCAACAAGATCAAAACCACATCGCAAACAGATCACACAAACATTTGTTCATCTCCTAAATGGTTAAGTTTTTGTCGATGATTGGTCGGTGTCTAGTCGGTTTGGAAGTGGGGCTGGGGTAGATGCGCCCTGAAGACGACCGGTGAATTGGATTGCCACGGAGGGGTGGAGGCGGCGCGGAAAAGCTAGACGAGGCACTCTAGTTTTTACGGTCTAGCGGTCGAGTACCCTTCGCATGCTCTCTGGAGTAGCGTTCTTCAAAACCCCTCTAGGGCCGCCGTCGGCCTTCACGCTCGCCCGTAAAAGATACAAGATAGACAGCCGGATAGCAGGGGCTCGGTAGAGTCAACCTGCCTCAATGCCAGAGGCGTATCCAAGAATGTATAAAGGTGGGGGAGAGGGAAACGTACCCCTGACTTCAAGGTGTTCTGCAAACATTTCCTTCAGACAAATATATAATTATATAAATACATCTTCTTCTTCTTCTTTAAGATAATCTGTCTCCTTCAATACTGAAGATTCTTGCAGATACCGTATACTTGGCCTGGTTGGGATATGGGGGAGGGGTCCGGATAAGATAGGGTAGGGTGGGTGTACCCTTATGCCAAGATGCTTAATGCGCCACTGGATGGGTTCATACCTGTATGCGAAGTAGCAGACATGGTAAAAAATATAACCTGAACATCACCCAATAAAACTACATGGATTTGGGATACGCCAGTGGTTGTAAAAAGAGATTCATAGTTTGTTAGGCATAGAGGGGAGATGTGTCATTGTATTAAATCAGACGATCACAACTATTCTCGATAAATCAACTCAAGGGATACCAAAATAAATCATGTGAAAGGGGGGAGGGGCTCATGGAAACGTGCCAACAAAATGTTGAACACAAGTAATAGATTGCCTCACATTTTGATGACAGAATTTAATATGTACTTAATCTCAAAATAATTAATGATAATAACATTTAATATATTTTCTGTATCTGTTCTATGACTATTTTTGTTCATATAGCTTACATATCCACCCCACATGTATATCTTGCCATTGTCTCCTCCCATTTCCAATGAACACAATTTGATACGGTACTGTATTTCCTCTAGCGATTGAATCAGTATAACTATATTACTCGCCCGAAAATAAATGTTTATGCTGCTATGGCATTAACAACTCTGGATATCTACACTCACTGTGCATTTGTAATGGTGATGGCTCATTATGAACAACTCAAATTACTAATTCATAAATCCCTAGTTACACAGAGCTCCATTGAGACGACAAGAGGAAAAGGGAAGCCATTATGTGTTTCCGTGTTCGTCTGCATGTACGCTCTACCTCATATCATATTTCTAGACCATCAATCTTCATGTCGCTTCTGATTTGATTTCGGGTGCAACATGAGGAATATGGAAACCTAGAAATGCCATTAATGGCAAACAGCGGCACTTTGTCCACGGCCAGGAAGTGTAAAAGACCCTGCGCCGATCTGGTGGTTTCCAAGCAATGGCGGGTGGTTGTTTAGCGACGCGCCAGAAGTGTTCTAAAAGAAGAGAAAGGCCGAAGAAAGTGTTGAAAGGGGGAGAATCATTGAGAATCTATTAAAGGCAGAGAAATATAAAAAGACAGAGAGGGAAGGAGAGAGATGGGGAGTGAGAGATAAAAAGGGAGAAAGAAAGTAAGAGAAAGAGTGCGTGTTTGTGTGTGTGGGTGTGTGGGTGTGTGGGTGTGTGCGCGTGTGTGCGTGTCTGAGACATTAAGATAGAGAAGGGAGAGCAGAGAAAGATAGAGGGAGGAAGGGAGAGGTCAGCTACGCAATATACACTGGCGGTCGAGCAGGGTCAAATTATTGTACACCTACACACGGTCAACTTATATATAATAACACCATTCATGTCAATACACAAAGACAAATTGTGAATTTAGCTAGAGAAGATAAAAACATAATCATTATAATTGTCTCATAAGATAATACAAATACTAAAACCACTAAAGCCTGGCACGTCAATTAACATGAATTTAGTCAAATCTAATGGGCTGACCAATCTCGGAGCCCATCGCACTGGAATACAACTGATAAATAACGTTGGCAGGCAATGAAAGGAGTACATTAACTTCGTTTACTTAGCACTCTCGCTTTAGTTTATGTACACTTCACATGAAACACTTCCAACTAACTACCTCCGCCATTAACATCACATTACTAAAGCCTTGTCTAACAGCAGGTTCTTGAGATATGGAATGTTGTGAAAGGTTGTTGGGTATACACGTGTTCAGGGGACCTCGCTGGACGATTTCTAGGTGGGCGACCTTAGTAATATGCTGCTGGAAAAATGGCCGCCATGTATATTACTGTTGGACAATTCTGGGGATTACTTTTTAACAGTAACTCATTTGACCTTGTGTGAGGTGTCATATGCAAGATAATACCTCATTTAATAGGTTTTCGGATGATTTGCATAACAATTTTTGAGCCAAAATGTTTATTTGTTACGATTTTTTTCAAAAATTTATATGAATTGTGCCAAAATACATATTTATCCATATGTAATCGATTATAAAACTTGCTAACAAACTGTTTGGAAACATGGTGGATATCATATCCAAATTTTAAGTTTATGGCTGTTTTAGCTAAAAAGTTATAACGCTCTAAACGTGACACTTTTGCAAAAGCCAAAATGGCAAATTTGATTGCTAAGGGCTGTTTTCTCCTTATTAGCAATGGTAACTAAGAGACGTAAAAAATAGAAAATATCGCAAGAAATTGCTATCACAAAGCAGATGACTACTTTGTTGGAAGTATGATGTCAGATGATGCATTTTCATCGAATTTCAATGATCTATGTATATGTATGTACATATATCGCTTAGTTCCCGTTGCTATGGTAATGATATGCCTAGCAACCGATATAATGTGTTCTCAGAGTCAAATTAGGATATAGGCCAAATAATACATAAATATGACCTGTTCCAATTAGTGACAGACATAATTTGCCGTCTTTAAAATGTTCATAGTGCATATAACTTTCACCCTACCTCCCTCCCTCCATTGAAATGCTCCCCCCCCCCCCAATCAAAAGTGATATTTGGATGGGTGCATTATGTTCTGCAGGACATGATGTGTGTTCAAAAATGATGCAGGCTATCTGTCAAGTGGCACATAAAATGAGTTCTGGTTCCAGGTGACAGTCATGATGGTCAGTCTAAATTATGAAGACAATGAATGGAGGGGTTCAGAATGTGCACCCTTCTCCTTTCTGTGACCCTCCCCCTCTTCTAGAACAAAATTAGAGCAAAGGTATTATGCAAATCACCCCAAGCCTACTGAATGAAGTATAATCCTGGAGAAAATTTAATTGTATTGCATATGACATCTTACACATGGTAAAATAAGGTACTGTTAAAAAGTAATCCACAGAATTGTACAACGGTAGTTATACATGGCGGCCATTTTTTTCCAGCAACATATTGGAAAGGTCGTCCACCTAAAAATTTACATGGAGGTTCCCCAAACACGTTGAGACCAAACGACATTTACAACACGCCATGCCTCAAAACCCTTTAAATTGAGGTTTCTCCCCCTAAGTATAACTCCCGGCGAACTCATGAAATAAGTAAAGTTGATCACAGATTTAGATTTAATTGGTCTTCAGTAGCAAGTTGTCTTTCGTTTACAGTTCATTTAGAGGACGAAGAAGTAGAAGAAGAAGATGAAGAATACAAAGATGATGATGATGATGATGATGATGATAAAGTTGATACAGGAGGAGGAGAAGAAGAAGAGGGTAATGTAGAATAAGGAGAGGAAAAAAAGAAAAACAAAAAAGGAAGAAAGAAAAAAAAGAGAAAAGATGTGATACCATATTTGCGATTTTTCGTTTACCCTCAATTTCGTTGTTTAGACTACCATAACATAAATATTTTGTGGCAGGCAATATCATTATCAAAATAGAATTATATTCGTATGAGTTATGCTGAATTAGACCGGTTAATGAAGTATATGAAATATCTATTATCATCTTATTTTTTATTCATAGGAGTCCTTCAATATAATCCGATTGTTAATTGAGCAGTGAAAAGAAAAATATTTCTACATGAACGCTGCCAATTTAGACTAGCATTAAAAAGGAATTGATCAATTGTGTTCCTTCTGTCGAACACAGCGTGGTTCGTTAAAATCAATGGGGAAAGTACAATATTGAACAATGTCTACTTCGCTTTAACACAATGATTAATGCCTGCATACAACATAAGACCTTGTAATTAATTATTATATAGTGTCAGTCAAGTTTTAAAAAGGTAATATACATCACCGTATTTGAAAAGAATAAATAATTGGAATAACCCATCCAAAGGGTAATTCGTTCGAAGGACTTAATTTTTGAGGTACTTTAGCGGAGCAGGAATTAGGGAGAGGGGGGGGGGGGGGGGGGGGGGGGGAAGGTTACCCCAGACATAAATTTAACAAAAGGATTCGATAAATTCAGCAATATTTTTACAACCGTGAAGTTATTGATGTACAGATTGCCATTCCATTGGTCTCAATTGAAGTTTAATATTTTACTAATCTAAGATGTGAATAGTTGATGTCCATTGGGGAAAAAGACATTTCCATTGTTGCAGCGTGACGTCTGTAACGTTCAACGTAACGCGACCTTTGTATGTCTCCATGTCTAGTAAATTGTACTTCATTTGATTTGATTTGATTTGATTTACATGTCAGTTGTCCATCGATTAATGTTTTCCCTTGGGAGGGGATAAATACTCTTTTCGTTACCCCCCCCCCCCCCCCAACAACTCCCCGAACTAGGAGAGTCAGGTTTATATAATACGCCTCATAGAGATAAGTGGGTTGTTCGTTCGCATGTGGCGGCGTAGATACAAGCTACAGGGGAACAGGGGCACGTGCCTTTCCCCTGTCAAATGGTGTTAGAGAAACTGTAACACAAAGTAACAATTACAATTTAGAAAAAATGAGAAATGGGTGGGAAAGAAGACGATATTACGAAGCCCCGTTTCGTTTTCCGACTATGACCGCACCCCCCCCCCCCCTCACTATGATGTCAGTGTCCTCTCAATGGCTAACATCAGGCTACGTCACTGTTCGCATTGACTATAACGAGGCTCGGATAGAAGTTGTATACCTTGTTTAATTCCGTTCGCTGACAACTTGTCAGGAGCACTTACAGACGCCAAACTAGGGGGGAAGAGAACTATTTATTTTGCAATTGAATCCCCGGAGTGTATTGATGGACAATTAGAGATGCTTGGATATGATGTACTTGTCTTGGACATTAATGTAGCCTTAAAGCTTAGTGATTTGTATATGTCGTGTCTGGGTGTCTGTATATCTGTGTATACAAAGCCTCCTCCCCTCTCTCTCTCTCTCTCTCTGTGTCTCTCTCTCTGTCCCCATCTCTCCCTCCCTTTGTCTTTGTGTATGTGCCTCTCTCTCTTCCTCCTTTCTGTCTGTCTCTCTCTCTGTCTCTCTCTCCCTCTCCCTCCCTCTCGTTCTCTCTCTCTTTCTCTCTGCTATAAGCGCATTTCTTTTTTGATAGAGGCAAGTCTCATAGATGCCAATTGTTTCGGACATATACTAGTGTATGACTGATTTCCTGCTGTTGTTACAATTATTACAACTGCGAAGTTTCTTAGGAACAGGTGTTATGCTTTATCAATCAAATGAATGAACAAGAATAATCAACCACCTGCACAAATCAATTATGTTATTTATAATTTCTCACATTTATTGTTTTCAGCGGGAGACCCGAGTCTCACTTTGTGAATGAAATATCGACAAGATCGCCGAGGTGGAGCCTAGATCTAGAACACAGAAAATGCAAAAAAAAACATTTTGATCGTCAGATTCGATTAACATCATGATGTGCATGGCAAAGAGAATACGCTTTTTTAAATGAATTGTAAACTGATTTTGTTTCCCTAGTGAATATTCGGCAGCAAAATCAGGTCAATATGGCTAATTCAATTATAAGTTAGATTAAATTGCAAAGACTTTCGAAAATCAACTTCAATCAATTTTAAAGCTTTGTACGCCACCCTTTGCATTGTCTAAAAATCAAAAGGATGTATTATGCGCTCCGATTATTACTTGGGGTGAGATTGGCATTAACTGTTTTTATAAAGTCTGAACAATTGGGTAAAATAACAACAGCTAACAATTAAAGAGAAGGTTGAGTTCTGAGGAGAGGTGAAAAATAATTTGTGAGCGTTGTCCTTGTTATTATGCAAATGTGGAAGAACGTCAGATAAAAAAAATTGTCCCTGAAAAGCATGGCTCTTTAAATGTCTTTACCTTCTAGATATTACAAGTAACAGCTTTAAATTAGACCCGATGTTTATGCCACATGTTTGGGTAGTCCCATACACATCTTCTTGCGTATAATGTTTTTTACTTTACCAAGATTGGGCCGAATGTCTTATCATGTTGATGACTCCAGAACCTTGCAGTACACACCAATACTTATTTGCTACATGATCAACTTTTCTGATCGATTCCACACTGTTCTTTCACAATGCAATCGCACGACCAGAACTCAACTGTATCTTTAATGTCAGCGTATGCATAACGTTCAATAATGTTTAAGTCATTGCTGGAAACTTTCAGGTGACAAAATGGTCAAAATAAAGTTAACACCTTTCGCACCGCAGCTTCACCTTCACAGTCTATATGAAAGAAAGTCGAGAAAAATAAGAATTAGACCAATATGCGCAATCGTTCAATTATACTTCACACGACGAACTTGTTTCCGAAGCCTACTTCATATGGACTTGCATATTTGTTTAAACTAATATCCACACGCAACATACAGCAAACTACGAATATTACAAGGACAGTGATTCATGGCCATCATGTTAAAACAATTAAAGTGTGATTCATTACTGACAACGAGAAAGTGAAAAATTCAGGTGTTTTTGCAGGAAAAACGATCACTCACACGTCAACCCGATCGATGAATTATTGTAGTAGAACGATACGCACCTGGTGTAATAGTTGATATGATTTTTATTCTGAAGGTTTTTGCCATAAGAAATGATAGGACTGGCATTTTGAAGAGGTAATGCATTTATTAGCATGTGTTGAAACGTTATGCGTTATTTAATCAAACCCTTGTCTCGCAATCACGTTTCGAGTTACGAAATTCTAAACATTCCTTTGAGGGCCGATTACAAATTTGCTGAATCAGGACCCTGATAGCAGATAATATGGCGTTGCAATACCCGGTCACCTATCTCGATTAGAAATGGAGAGGATTCCATTTCAAGTTCGGGATGAGTAATTATTCTGTTTTGACAAAGATGGGTAGAATATCAAGGAACGTATATGAGGGTTTTTCCCCGTTTTACCTTCTGAGCAACGTCGAGGTATCATCATACCAATCGATCATCCCTTTCTTTCATATTCAAGATGGCAAATGAGATTGCAAATCTTTCGTGAAGTACCGACTATTACAACAGTTATGTCTTAATAGTCTGAAATTTTCTGGGTTTTTTTTCACAGACACACACACAGTCGGGGGAAAAAAGAATACTGTAATTTATTCTTATTCTACAATAATTCCAAAAATCTCATTTTAAATCTCTTCTTCCATAAAGATTAAGACTTTCAAACAATTGGTTAAACTCCATGCGGCATGTTTCAGGCGGATGCTAATTGGGTAGGGCATTAAATGAGGTGTAATTATACTTATTAAAAGTATGAGCATATTATGTGTCGGTAAAGGGGTTGGATGGGGCGTTACATCCCCTACCCGTTTAGATTTTTTTTTTAATTTTCAAATTCAGAGACTTTAACAACCTGTTACAGTATAATGTACTCTTATTTGTTCTGTTCTTCTCCGTTTTTCTGTCTGTATATTTTTTCTTCAAAACTTGATGGGCGAAAATGGTCTATGATCTTCACATAAGACCCACTGTGTAATGGCGGCAGAGAGTGCAGGAACATGAGGAAATTGCGGGCACAAGGTCCGACCTTTAAAACGATTTTATCTACCCCAATCAAGAAAAATGTTTTCCGGTCACGTTTATACAATTGTTTTTATTCACTTATACCTAGAGTAAAATAAAACATGACGAAACGGAAGAGCGTGACTTGTGAATAAAGCTAAAATAAAAAAAAAAAAACATTACCGAGATATGTTTACTTGTACCTGTAATATATACTTAAAGCTACCGATGACCAGCTCTCCAGGACTACGAGTCTTTGGACAGTGAAATTGGTCTTTGAAATTCCGTGTCCGGAGAGGCATGACAAACCGGACAGATGATATAAACAAGTATTATGACGGATTACATATTATTTTGAATATTTGAAATTATTTGCATGGGACCAGAATGTTGTTGGTTTAGGATTCGTTTAGCGTGATCATAAATCAAGCACACAAGCATCTTTTTATGGTCACGCGATCCTGTATACTGGAGAAATACACATTTCACTGTCTTTCTCTGTCTCTCTGCCTCTCACTCTGTCTGTCTCTCTCTCTCTCTCTCTCTCTTATTTTATCTTGGAAAAACATCCGGGAAGAATCAACTATGAAATATATTGCAATATACATTTCAAATAATTAATTGGAGTAAACGTAAATATTTTAAGCAAAATGTCAACAGATGAATGGTGTGTCATTACTATTACTAGTATTATCACTATCTTTGTTGTTGTTTTTGTCGTTTTTGTTCTTTTTAATGCTGCTGCTGCTTTAAGTTAGCACAATCATCCAAAGCTTGTAGAAACAACGACAACAACAAAAGTGTCATTTCACAATACGGCCTTGCACGCACATGACTGGGCAGCAGAAATTATGTCGGGTGAGACTGCTTTCATATGAAGTCATTGTTGTTCATATGGATAAGCTATCACAATCATATAACTATTGTATTGAGGATGGAAATTTCTATAAATTGCTCCCTTGCCAAATCCACCTGGCAATTCCATTCACCTACAAAATGCCACTCCATAACGACAATGGAACGTCTGTAATTACATTTAAACTACCTTTGTGTAGGTCTATCACTCTCTGACAGCCACGCAATGAAAACTGACAGGAACAACTCATCTGGTAATTTACAGCCATTGGGGAAGACAAGCTTACTTTATATTCATTCGTTCATGGGAGTAAGGGGGGGGGGCATTGGACGCAATTCATTATCGCGCACCCCTCTCCATTCCCGCCACGCTATGGCAGATATTATCAACCTATATTATCGCAATGAGGAATGGATATTCAGAGACTCAGTATAGGGTGATTTCTTTAAACGTCCAAAGCTGGAGCTGCGTACATATGGCAAGCCGTTTTAATATTAATGTTTAATCATATTCGTGATATCAAAAAAGAGAATGCCTGATATTAGAATTCAATCCTCGTTATCAAGAAATGAATTCTCGTTATTAAGAATTTAATTGTCAAGAATTTAATACTGGATATCAAGTATTATTATATTTGATATCAACTTAGTATTCAATTTGTTGATATCACGAAATCGGATTAAATATTAAAGCGACTTGCCATATGCGCTCCCTACCTCATCGGCTTTTAAAATACTTATTTTCGGGCATTGACAAAATCTGATTTTAAAGCTAAGACTTTTTTAGTAGGTTGAATTCCAGCTCTCTTTTTGAAGTTTTCTTTACGAAGTATCTATCAGTCCCATATCAATTCGTTAGATTCCGATGAGTATGCCATTTGGAGGAGAGTTACAAAGTGATGCTTCAAGAAAATAAATAGCCTATATAACAATTCGAACAAGTACTCAAGGGGGAATACTGTCATTACTGTGTGTCTTTTTTTTTCTGGAATAGCATTTCCCTAGGTTACAAGTGACACAGTTTCTGACAACTCTTTCAGTTTACATTGACGTTATTTCTTTATCTTCATGCGTTTTCTGCCTTTCTCTATCTGCTTTCTCGTTTTAATCCCCTTTTTTTTCTCCTTTCGCTCTCTGTCTTACCAAAACAGTTTGAAGCTCTAAGTAGTATATTTCAAATTGCTTGTTTTCAAGAAAAGTATGATATTCCGGGAACTCTATTGGGTTTGAGTCTCAATTTCAGCGTATGGATGATTCAGAAAAACATTCCTGTCAGTGATGGCCCCTCCTCCTCCTCCCCTCCTCCTCCTCCTCCTCCTCCTCCTCCTACTCCTCCTCTTCCCCGTCTTCCTCCTCCTCCTCCCCTTCTCCTCCTCCTCCTCTTTCTCCTCCTCCCCTCCTCCTCCTCTTTCTCCTCCTCCTCCCCGTCCTCCTCCTACTCCTCCTCCCCGTTCCCTCAAACCATTTAGGGTTTCTCGGAGAATGTTCAACTTTGGTTTAGGCATGTTGGGTATTAAATGTTCTCTGGGAAAAATGTGAACACAACCTTTCTTGGAGCAGTTGAGTGACATACACACTATATATATCACACCCCAGCCATACTGATGAGGCCGCATCAGACTCAACATTAGGCGGGGAAGGGGTGGGGGAGGGGGGGGGGCAGAACTAGAACTTTATAACCCCTTATGGTAAAAAAAATCCTTCAATTATTAAGGAGGCAGTCACAGTAAAGCAGTTAAAAACAGACTGAAGACTCATTAAAGCGTGATAATTCTTCCTTAAAATAATTTTGTTTATTGGTATCTGATTTAAGTTGTATTATCTTTTTAGTGCCTTACTTCAAAGCGCATATGTAGCCAAAAGCGGAATGCGTCATACAAGTATCGTTCATTATTGTAGTTAGTATTAGTAGTATTATTATTATCATCAGTATTATTATTGTTATTATTATTTTAATCATTATTATCATTATTATTATTATTATTATTATTATTATTATTGTTATCATAATTATTATTATTATTATTAGTATTATCATTAGAATTATTATTATCACTATCATTATAATTATTATTATTATTAGTAGTAGTAGTAGTATTATCATCATTAGTATTATTATTAGTATTATTATCATTAGAATTATTATTATCATCATCATGTTTCATCTACAGTAGATATGAACCTACTTATGACAAAAGTTGACAAATTAGGTTATTACTTTTGTTCTCCTTTAAAGTAGGTTTGGAGTCAGTTTGTCAGTTTGACTGAGATTTAAGTCCTGTACCTCCTGAAGTTGGCTAAGCTCTTAAAGAATTGGGTTACAACATCATTTTACCGGTGAAATTCCCAGTTGTGATAAGTTGTAAGGTTTCTAAATACGACCCTTAGCTTTGCCGTCTTCAAATAAGAGAGAAAGGGAATTTGACAGAGATTAGAGGGAAAGTATTATTACAATAAGTCGTTCGCTCTTTGCAAAACTGGGACAAGGGCTTTAAAGATAAAGTTGAGTTCTGGTCATGCGATTGCATTGTGAAAGAAACAGTGTGGAGTCGATCAGAAGAGGTTGGCCATCTAGCATTTCATTATTGGTGTGTACTGCAAGGTTCTGGCATCATCAAAATGATAATAAATCTGGCCCAGTCTTGATAAAGTTACAAGCACTGTACACAGAAAGATGTGTATGGGACTACACGAACATGTGGCGTAAAAATCCGTCCCGATTTGTATACTCTTACATGTACATGCCATACCTGTATTTAGAATAATATGGCATTTGAAGAGCCATGCTTTGCAGGGAAAATTTTTAATCTGGTGTTCTTCCACACTTGCATAATAATAATGATAACGCTCACAAATTATTTGTCACCTCTTCCCAGAACTCAACCTTCTCTTTAAATATGATTTTCGAAAGAAAAAAAGGATATGATGTTGATGTATCGGATTACTGTGTAGGTTTAATCTGTGCGGATTATGCCATAATACGATCATGTCAAAATAACGTCTTTTCTTACCTAAAATCTGTGAAATTTCCACCCTCATATTTGTTGTTTCTTTCGAAACTCGTGCCATGCCTGGGGTCATTTACAATTGTTGTCTGAGTATTTCTTCTTTGTCTCCTTCTTTTCTCATTCTGCTACTTTTTCTTCTGTTTCTCATTTTCTCTTTCCTTCCTCTTCCTTCTCCGTCTTCTTCTTCTTCTTCTTGAGTCCACCTCCCCCTACTTTTCCTTCTCCTTCTTCTACCATCCTCCTCCTCCTTCTTCATTTTCTTCTTCTTCTTCATCTTCTTCTTCTTCTTCTTCTTCTTCTTCTTCTTCTTCTTCTTCTTCTTCTCCATCTTTATCTCATTATCCTTTTCATTCTTCTTCTTTTCTTCCTTTTCTTGCAGCTATAATTTAAGATTTGATACAGTCGTATGAAGCGCGAAAGAAGAGGATACCTTCATCATGTCACCAATTATTTAATTTAGAAATTTCAAGACGACGTCTTATACCAAATTTAATGAGGTTATTCTCCACAGAGAGAATACATATATTTCGACTATATACATAATGTTTCATAATGAGCTGTAGTCAGCGATCAAGTTAGATTAGACCTAGTTTCCTACATTTCAACTCAACCAATAATTGATTTATTTACGTCTATCCCCACAACATCAAACATACCCCTCCAAAAATGAAGCGGCTGCAGTGTGTTCAAGATAATAGAACAAGCTTTAGATAAAGGACTTTGTACATGCCGTAATTACGCATTTTAATCTGAAAAATGAAAAGATATTCCTACTCTAGTCTCCCATTCTAGCAGTGAAGGTCAGGTGCATTTTTCAGGCGTCCCGTCAAAATAGCCTTTACCTTTAAGCCCTTGTTTCATTATATGTTTTTAAAAACAATACTTTCGGAACAGAAATATAAGAAGCCTGATACACACTTTACAATAACGGGATTTATCGAGGTATAATATTTTACAAACAGATATTTAGGAGTTGTTCTTCTCTAAAAGGAGACCATACCTGTTTTTGCGATTTTGTTTTGTGTTGAAAATTTCAATCGCGTCAGGAAGAGAGGAGACTATCGGAGTCGACAGTCAAGTAGCAAAAAAACCATTGATTGAATTGGGGTTGGCATATTTCCTCCGCTTTTCGTCTCTGTCGGTCATGTGCTTCGTTGGATCATTGAATTATCTTCATTGACCAGGCATAATTGATGTTGATTTAAGGGCATCCTCCTCCTAATGTTGTGGATGTAATGGGTCGGTGAATACCAATGGAAGACGGGATATGGGGTGATCCAACCGCCATTTTGATGAGGAACGGTTTGTAGTTGTGGTGGGGGATGAGTGGGAGGAAGGAGATGATGGAATGTTTAGGGGTGCATATTGGTATTGATTTAATGGTATTGTCTGCCCATTATAGAAAACAATAGGGGCGGTGATACGTACTAGGTGGAAGTACACCATTGTGTGGGTGATATTATGATGAAGAAGTGGGAGGAAAGGGGTAATTAGATGTTTATGAGTGCATGTGGTATTGATTTAGTGGTATCCTCTCTAGAATGAGTTGTGATGGGGTATCCATACCTGGTGGAACTGGTAGTAAACCCTTGTGTGGGTGTGTGGGTGTGTGGGTAAGGCAGAGGGAGGGGGTAATAGGCGTTCTAGTGGTACTTTATTTTTGTTTCATGCTGTCCTCTGTGTAAAGATAAGTGTATACCAATATGAAAGACATGATATGAGATGATTTTGCCATATTGTGATGAGGAAGAAGAAGTGGTTGTTCATGCATGGTGGTTGTAATGGTGGTGGTGCATACGTGAGAGGAAGGGTATACAAAAAGGTTTAGGGTGCATGGTTGTATCGATTTCATGGTGTCTTCTGTGTAATGGGTCGGTCGAAACCAGCGAAATATTGGTTATGGGGTAATGCTTTTTTCAACATTCTCGTAATTTGAGAAAAGTGTTTATGATGGTGAGTGAGTGGGAGTTAATGGGAGCTTTAGGGGGTGCGTATAGGTATCGAGGAATACCAGTGGAAAATTTGATATGGGATTAAGACTTCCACCAATTATTTTATTGGAAAAGAAGTGCTTGTGTTGATGAGGGGTAATATGAGCTTTAGGGGTGCATGCATGTATCGACTTGATGGTATTTTCTCTGTAAGTGTGAAATGAATACAAATAGGAGTCAGTGATACAACCACCATTTTAATGAGGGAGGCTCCTTCATGTTCATGGTGGTGGTGGTGGTGATGGTGATGGGAAGAAGTGATTACGATTTACCACTAACGGTCTTTACCTTTAAACGTGCAGCTAGAAGGCGACTTCTTCAACTCGCCAAGGCGCCATGTTTAAAGCCAAGAAAGTGAGAAGGGATTTCTTAGATATGTAGACCGGAAAGCATGAGACAATAATGATGTTATTTTAATGATAATTATTTCCTAAAAGATCTAGTGAGTGCTATGGACTGGTCAACTGTTGTTATAAAGTTCGGATAAGCAAGAGGATTTGGGATGTGTTGAGTGATTTCGAGGGCCGGTTGTGGGAAGGGGGTTGACTGCAAAAAATGAGATGGAAGGTCCGAAGATGCTGGAGTTTGCTCCTGCATACCCCCGGTCGACTATCTGGAGAAATGGTGAAATAGTTGGGGTTGAAGAAGGACACGATTATTCTCAACACCATTTGTTGATGACCGGATAGAATACTTCGGGAACGTTTTTTTTTCTTTCAATTTTTTTTCTAATAGAGCCCCGTCTCTAAATGCAAACCTATCACTAAACTGGAAATTACAATATAACTGCTCAACCCCTGTTATAATAATAAGTATTCGCTTAAATGACGAAATTATTACAAATACTCCGTTAATGAAAGCACCGAATCGATGCGTTGACCTTGTTTTAAGCAAACACAGCGCGAATAAGCGCCGGCGAAATGAAAGAAAATTACATCGATGTCGTGGACTTTTTTAATTTTTGTATGATGCCATTTTGGTGGTGCGGCTGAGCGTAAAAAGAATCCTAGGCTTGGTTTCACAATTAAACCATTCTTTTGTGCGTTTTATTTGATTTGCTAATTAATGTCTATCTTCTAATGATCAAGGCTCTTAACGTCGGAATGATTCAATCTAAATTTAGTGGGCATAATATAAATGGTGAATAAAAGCGAGTTAGTAAGAAGGGTGATGCAGGTGAAAGGGGTAGAGAAGTGTGTGGAGGCGAGAGAGAGAGAGAGAGAGAGAGAGAGAGAGAGACAGAGAGAGAGAGAGACAGAGAGAGACAGAGAGAGAGAGACAGAGAGGGAGAGACAGAGAAAAGAGACAGAGACAGGCAGAGAGGGGGTAGGGGAGAGGGGGAAAGGAAAGGAGAATAAGATTGGAAAATTTACCGAGGAAGAGAAAGATAGGTAATGGGTGAAAGAGAGACAGACAGGTAGAAGAAAAAACAGAGAGGCAGAGTAAACACAGACAGACAGACAGAAAGCGAGTATAGATGGGAGGAGTAAATAAGAATGGAAAACTAGAATCTCCTACCCTTTAAATACACCGCACGTTAAAAAATTATATGTATGTAACCACAGAAGTTCCTTATGCAAAAGTCAAAATGTAAATACCTCCATTATATACTGCTGCCCCACCACATTATGCGTTGCTCTAAATAACAAAAATACTGTGGTAAACCAGACATCAAGAATCTGCAATATAAGAATGGCTGATTATTCCACACCAGAGTAGAATTTATATCCATCTGACACTTCGCTTACATATATAAATAATGTTTAGGGCTCACGGTGTCGGTCTAACAGACCACGTGTAAATGGACCAGTATTACAGGAGGAGACTGAGACGAATTGTATTCGTGCATAGTGGTACCTGAATAGCATAAAAATAATACACAACAGTGAGGGCATTAGTAAGAATTACCTACACAAGGTACATTTGGAAGTCTAACTATCGCCGAGGGTGTTTGGACTGGTTCGAAGGTACCGAGTGTGGGTAGTTTTACTAATGCCCGAACAAAATGATGTGTATTATTTGTTTCATAAGATGATTTTTTATAACATGATTTCACTAATGACCGGTCACTAGCATTTACTAATGACCGGTCATTAGTAAAATTACGTGTTCCTCAAAATAAATGCCTGGTCACGTGTATGCTTTCAACCAATCATTTGATTAGGATCCACGTCATCATCTTATAAACTGTGAAAACGTACTGTATTGGTCACGTAACTGACATCGAAGGAGAAAACTAGAATCCACCTATTTTCTAACTTTCATCACGAGCGTATTTTTAGATGGAATGAACACAACCATGCCAATAAGATCATGTAAGACTGTCAATTTCGATACATTTCCCCCCTCAAATATAAATATGTTTTTCATCGATACAAAAGATTGATTGGGCACTATGGTTTAGATGGTTTACATCCAAGACATGGTTATATCGAAAATGGTTTTCTGGCTCGTGATCCACATGATGAGGTTATGTCTAGTTTTTAAAAAAAATTAAAGAAGATATGAAATAAACAAAAATTATTAATATGTTAAAAACGACTGTATGACAGATACTCTTGACTGTTGTGTTCTTAGAGTTGTTAATTTTAAGGATATGGGGACATGGATTATCTTGTTAGTGTTATAGACCATTCGGGAAGGTGTATTTCGTCGAAAGCCATGGCATTGACCAAAACAAAAGCGGTTTCTTTTTGTTTTCTTTCTTGTTATTTTCATTTTTTCCCACTTCAGTCCAATTTAAATCATTCCCATATGCAGAAGACAGTTATGTAGATATGCACGCGTATTAGAAGCAACCTAAGTGGCACAGAGAGAAACTTTTGAAATGTAGCTACTGAAATACAAATAAAAACACTTGACACATAATTGGCCGAACATGCTTCCAGTTATTTCAAAGTTCCTGCATCTTGTAATACAGCGTATACTCAATGATCATTGTAGAATTCTGATATTTTCTTCTCGAAGTCTGTCTTTCCCTGTGTCCTCTTATTGTTACAGCCGTTCTTTCTATATTAATGATTTATCATAATCAAGCTTGCTTATTAGTCCATCTGATTCTATTTGACATCTGGGCCACTCAGCAACCGCGATCCCATGGGCACATCCATCTTAGACTAATCATAAACCGACAACTTCATATACCCCCTAACATTGCAATACGGTTAATTTTAGTCTGACCTACGCAAACTCAACATACATCACTGTGTTCGCGAAATGGATATGGAAATTGGATAAAAGCTTTTAACATCACAAGGCATTTCATTCTGCAATATCCAATAATCAAAAGTTTGCTTTTTAGGAAGAAAGTGAAATGCACAGACAGCCTTATTTTTAAAGGTAAAGATGTAGGACAAACAATGTAAATATAATCTCCAGGTGAAGTAGGGCGGTTTTGTTTTACCCTCGCGGTATACGGCTTCCAAAAATGACGTTTTCGGCGATGGGTTAGTGCAAAGAAACCCGTTAAGTAGTCAACCTGGTGTATCAACTAATTCTGTTTCATGGGATTAAGCTCGCGATTCTATTCAAAACCACAATACCCCGAAATTGTTATTTTATATGGTTCTTTCCCAATTTGCTTTGGCACAACCATTTTTTCATCTTCTCCTGCAGCGAGAGGCACTCGGAATAATTCGATTCCTACTGGTGTATATGTAACTACACAGTCCCCCCCCCCCCCCAGAATAAAAAAAAGAAAACAGAAAAAGAGAGAAAATAGAAAGGAAAGAGAGAGAAAGGGAGAAGAGAAAAGGAACGGAAGATAATAGGATCCTTTCCCACACGAGACGTAGTAAATTCGCATTTCATTGCCCGAGTAAGAGTGCTTGATCCCATATTGATTCCCCCCCCCCCCCATGCGATGCCCGTGTCCCGTCCTCTTAATGGCTCGTCGCACATACACAATTCGAACAAAGCCTCCAAAAGAAAAAAAAGATCAATATTTATTTACATTTTACAAGTATTAAAATGATATGCGCAAAAAGTGTAATAATACACAACAATACAGAACGAAATGAATTCATTCTTATGAAGAGAAAACAAATATTGCTGCTACTTTGTTTAGTATATATATACGTTGTCGTTGAATTATAACAAATGTATTATCAAAGGACTTCAACACCGCGTTCCGTATGAGATTTGTTTATCGGAATTTTATCGTAATTAATACAGTCATCCCGAATTACATTAGTGCAATTAGTCTGCATACTTGATCCCTATACTTCATGCATCAAATATAACATCCATTCATTGTTTTGTATGCTAACAGCATCAGTAACAGCCTTGGAAACATCTTAATGCGATGAATCCTTGTGGCACGATATAAATTCGAATGATTCTGTATTCACAGGACATGAGAGCTATACATTCGATTCATTTGGATGAGATTGGTGCTTTACCTTGGACTTGCCTCTATCATCTTTCAGATTGTTCTTTAAATATTGATGGTTTGAATTATTGATTGAATTGTGCTGTAATAACTCACTCTAGAGAATTCTGGAAAATGATAACAAAAATGATATCTTTTTACCATCTGGATAAATCCGTATGTATTAAGCGAACACGAAAACCATTGTATTGGAGCGTATGAGAAAGATTGCGCTTGAAGTGATTTTATGTACCTTGTTTTAAATAACTAGAACAGTTTATCAAATTTTCTTGTTCCGATGAGTTTAGATCACAGATATGCTCATCGAGTTTATCTGCGCGAGGTACTTTCCCATGTTTGTGATATTCTTGTTCGAAATTTAGAAATCTTGTTATCTTAAACGACCCAAAATTTCATAGTAAACAATGTCATTCATTTGTTTTATGATAACCTTTTTATTAGCAATTTCAATTTGCAAATTACGTTGCCACTTCTCAAAGCAAGGAGTAATGTAATAATTCCTTGCTCAAGGCGACATGGTTGGTAATGTTTTTCGAATCGTATCTAAATTGCAATGAATATTATCAACTATCTCGCAACAATGTTGCAGCTTTCGTTTTTGAAAGTATTTCGTAATTATTGACGGATATTTGTGTATGTATATTTCATTGGTAATTTAAGAACGATTTCCCCCTCAATCCGCCTTTAATGCCAATGTGGAGATGAATAAAAGAAAACAATCTTAGAACGAGGACAGGCTGTTTATGTTTCATGTCGTTCTTAGCATTCGTCACCTAGTAAATGTTAACGTCGAAGTCCATACACCTGTCAAAGCTCTACTGCTCCTCATTGGGGTGGGGGCCGGGGGGCGGTATTGGTAACTGGAGTGTGTGGGGGGGGGGCCTGCCCACGTGCCCCCTTTTGTACTTGCAATTGATCTTGTTAGAAAACTAGGAGGGCGATAATGCAATGATCACTTATTATTTATTGCTTTCTTCCTTATTTTCTGTCTTTCTTTCTCTCTATCTCTTCTTTTGACCCATATCTTTCTTTTCTTCTCCTTTCTTTCTATTTCTTTCTTCTCCTTTCTTCTATTTCTTTCTTCATTTATTTTTTCTTTCTTACTTCATGCTTTGATTATCTTTCCTTCTCAAAGTTTCCGTTCGTTTGTTTGTCATAAATTCATAAATTTGTCGGGATTGTGGCAACCTTTTTCTTTTAAATAAAAAAAAATACTGGATCCGCCTGTGCCATCCATGCTCTAGGGGTATGGTAAAGGAGCCGCACCGATCCTGATCATTTACGGTTACAGTATCTAAATTGCATACAAGTGTTGAAAAGGAGTCATTTGAATTGCATGTATTCATGACAAAGTATTGTATTTATTGTATTTTTGTCTTTGTGCTCCACAGGGAAATGTTTTCAGTGTAATCATGATCTTCATGGAGATGTCTATTTCTCCCCCGTAGCGTTAATTAAACTTGCAATACACTTGCAGCACTAAAAAGCTAACCTGCAACTAGCATGATTCTTTAGTGAGGTCGCTAAACTTGAGCGGAGGATGTCGGACCCCCCCCCCTTAAAACGTTTTTGTTTCTCTCTGAAGGTGAAATTTCCTCGCAGGAAGAATAAGATGTCATTGGATCTTTTAATTTGCCGATACGAGCTGGAAAATGTCCACAAGTAGAGAAAGTTTGAAATGTATTGACATCCATTCGAGAATATCACCCCCCCCCCCTCCCCCATCCACATCTCTCTCCCTCTTTTTCTCTTTCTCTCTCTCTCTGTCTCTCTGTCTCTCTGTCTCTCTCTCCGTCTCTCTCTCTGTCTCTCTCTCTGTCTCTCTCTCTGTCTCTCTCTCTCTTGCTCCTTGTATTCATATTCATTTCTCCCTGTGTTTAATTTATACTCCCTTGTTCGTCGTAAAATCTTAGGCTTTCTAATCGCTCTAAAACTGTTTGAATTCAAAATTTCTTCTCTCTTCTCTTTCCTTCTCTGTCGCCCTCCCTCAAAACTCCCATATCTATTACTCCTTGTGTTCACATCTGCTTCATCCATCCTCAATTTTGTGACTTCATCATTGCTCTAAAACCTCTCCCAGACCTATCTTGGTAAGAACTTAGTGATAATGCCTCTGAGTTGGCGAATCCGTAGCTAGAGGTAGTCATTATAAACCACTGTAGTATCGTGTTACCAGGGAACACCATTAGGACGCTGCGGTCACTCACGGTCTCATCACGAGTTAGGTGTGTCCATACACAATGTTAAGCTCCTTATTAAATACGATTAGATTGATTCATTAAAAAAAAAGACTTAATGGAATTTCTGCCTTGAACAAAGGGAAGTTTTGTTTCTGTATACAATTAGATCGTAATATCAAAAGGAGTGTCTTCCCATACCTCAACTTTACATGTACATGGCACTTTTTTTGTTTTTTGTTTTGTTTATTGTAAGCACAAACGTTTCTAAATCTGTGTTATAATATACGCTGCTGGCTACTTCACGATCTACACCAGGAATGGTTTTCAATGCAAGACAAATGTGTTTCCTCTTCTTTTGTTCCAGGAAGGGATAAGAGTCAGGAACGTCGTGTTTGGAAGAGATAACTTATGCTGTATGGACAACATTATGATTAAACTAGAAAAGGATTATTTTGCTGTCTATACTAGCGTTTTCAACACATAATTTATTTCCTTGACCTAATGAATGCTCGTATAGTGTGCTAATCATTCGGTAACAGAGGATTAAGGCCTAGATGAACGAGTAGACACCAAAAACACGTAGGCTATCACTCTATGGCCAATCCTCACAGGGGAATCGCTGGCCCTTTTAATGGGATGGGGGATGGGGGGGGGGGGGGGGGCTCTCCGGTGAATTATTCATTTTCCTTGGAATTACTTGGAATTGGCAATTTTGCAAGAGCTGAAACCGTACGCATAATGTGGTTAAGCTCTTTGTGGATATTATACTAACACTGCCAAATATATAGCAGTCAGTTGATAATTCCAGTAAAATTCATCAAATTAAAGCTACTCTTTTTCATCATGATGTCTCCTAGCCAGACGTGAATCCAGGATTTCTTAGGCGGGGGGGGGGGGGGGGGGGGGGGGAAATTGAAATCAAGTTGAAATTTAGTGTGCTGAAATTTGAAAATTGACCCGGCCGATATTTCGCTCAGTGGGGGGGGGGGGGGGGGGGAGCACTAATTATTTTTTATTTTTTGCCCTCTGAAATTTGTAAATCGCGACGATAACCCCCCCCCCCCTCCCTTCCCCCTTGAGCAACAAAAAAAGTGAATTTCAGGTCACCATTTTTTTCTTGCCAGGGGGGGGGGGGGGCAAGGCCCGCTCGCCCCTCCTCCTAGATCTGCGCCTGCTTCTAGCCTCAGCTTGTATCTTTAACAAAAACAGAACAGAACCCTAGAACGAGATATATGAAGAAAGAAACAGCCTTACAATATGAAGACATCGGGTATAAAGTGGGTACGGCGAGTTAGATGAACATTAAACAGGAGAGGAAAATGGAGTGAGCAAATGAGCAAAATTGTGAGAGTAGGATCAAGACCAAAGTGCAAAATATTCATAGAAGTGTACACGCGAGGAAGAGGGGAACGGAGAAAGTGGTCAGTGACCCTTTATATGTTCTGTACATGTATCCCATACCCAAACAAAAACACGTATAGAGAAGGAAACAAATGTATTTGGGTTCCTTTGACATTCCAATTTCACCGACCACGTACATTTGCAATGAGCATTTGGAAAGCACTTAAAGATAAAGTTGAGTTCAGGTCATGCGATTGCATTGTGAAAGGAACGATATGGAATCATGTGTCATATAAGTATTGGTGTCAATGGTGTGTACTGCAAGGTTCTGGAGTCATTAATGATAATAAATTTGGCCTAGGCTTGGTAAATTAACAGCACTGTACACAGAAAGACGTATGTGGGACTACACAAACATGTGGCCTAAAAATCGGGCCTTAATTTTAAGCTGTCAGTTACTTGTCATATTTAGAATATGAAGGCATTTGAAGAGACATGCTTTTCAGGAAACATATTTTCTCTGGTGTTCTTCCACACTTGCATAATAACCTCATAATTCACCTCTCCCCAGAACTCAACTTTCTCTTTAAGACCGAGACATAACCGATGTTAAAAAAATGGAGACATTTCCATCTCTGGCAGCTGCCACTTTGTGTTTTCGTTGTGAGATGAATCGCTATTGAATTTTAAATGAGAAAGCTGAAAGCTTGCATGACGTGAACGTAGAAGACAATTGGAAATTCCCATCCTTCGCAGTTATCATCTGCGATAAATATGTTTAGTGACAAATGTCTATATATTTTAAGTAAAACCGTAATCAATTTCCATATACCCCATATTCAGGCAGACGAATCGTGTCAAAGGGATACGCATAATCCATTTTCCCAACAAAGTATATAGTCCATCATTCTGTTATGACAAAAGGTTCTGATCGTCTAAAACATATTGTTCTTTCCTTCTCCGTCTTTAAAGGTACAGCAAATGTAGTGGATCCCTTTTGCAACCAACATCAAATTATGTATAACTTTACAGGAATTTTGAATATATCACGTCCTATCTGTGAAATTTAAACGCTAGCAGTGTCCAAGCATTCAAATTATGCAGGAAAACTCGTGTACTTTCTAGACTTCACTGTCAGACACTTTTGATTGACTGACTGACTTTTTGTTTTCATTTGTCTACTTCCATAACCTCCTTCTTATCATGGCTAAAATAAAACTGATCGAATATTTGCGCAGCACAAAACGTACGACCATTCGATACAAGGGTCTGAAAATCAGACTATTTAATTAAACGACCGCGTTTCGACAACTAACGGTCGTTATTTTCCCGCAAAAAGACATTTTCAAGCCCTTTTGTTTTGAGGGAAATTCTAAATAAGTATTTTCTATCAAATGCCGTTGGAATCTAA
Organism: Strongylocentrotus purpuratus; assembly: GCF_000002235.5. Taxonomy (NCBI): domain Eukaryota; kingdom Metazoa; phylum Echinodermata; class Echinoidea; order Camarodonta; family Strongylocentrotidae; genus Strongylocentrotus; species Strongylocentrotus purpuratus. The sequence goes on from NW_022145596.1 coordinate 20,418,402, forward strand.
CCTTTTCATTTGTTTTGCCCTGCAAATAGTACATAGTTCCTTTAGAGCAAGAAGCTTTTTTTTTTTTTTTTTTTTTTTTTTTTTTTTTTTTAATTCCACATTCGTTCCTCTTATCCTCTCCGTCACTATGAAACAACACTCTTAGTTTTAGTTGTCTCCTATCCGTGTCTTAAAAGTAAGAAGTCTTCCTTGTCTTAAAGCCCATCTGTACTAGTTTGGTCAGGGTGATTAGACCTCCCTGCAAGGTCACTGACAGGTGGTTATCTCATCAAATCAGCTCTCAATTAACATAAGAAAAAGAGGAGCTTTGGGGACCAAAAGGCACCGATTAGGCATTGTTTGCTATATAGAGGGCGCAAGTAGCTATAAGTAGTGCAGTGGGGCTTTAACAAATATATTTGTTTTAATTCCACATTCCGTCTACCTTCTCCTATGGGCCACTTTGAAACGCAACTCTCATGCTCAGCCTCGCTGTTTCTGGACTGAAACGGATGATTTCTAGCAGCCGTCCTCAGCAGGCTATATGGTTATCTCGGATCGATATCCTGAATAATGCAACGTCAAGAGCCATACTTGAACCCGTTTGCTTTGGAGATTTGACATTTGTATTTCGTTCCCCCTTCAGGACTTGACAGAAAAATCGGTTCGTGTTGCTTTGGAGACATCTTAAAGCCCCACTGTCCTACTTGTAGCTACTTGCTCCATCTATATAGAAAACTTCCCCAATCGGTGCCCGCTGTTCCCCCATGATCCTCTTTTTCTTATGTTAGTTGAGAGCTGAGTTAATGAGAAAGCCACCTGTCAGTGACCTTGCTGTGTGGTCTAATCCCTTCTGGCCAAGTAGTGTTGACGGTCTTTAAGGGGACGGTTCATGGGACTATGGTGAAAGAATTGTTGGGGTTTTCTGTTTTATATCATCAATTATTTTCTCATTTGTTGCATATTGTCATTGATTTTATCGGCTTGTACTCTAAAATAGTCTACCCAACGAGGCAACCGAATATGCAACAGCTCGGTTAGGGTTAGAAGTTAGATTCAAATTCATTTTCAATTATTGATTGAAATCCATATACAAACACAAGCATTCTCGCTTTTTAATTTACCCCCCCCCCCTCACCCCCTTCTAAAAAAAGGAAAGAAAGTTAGAGCAAGAAATAAAAAATGAGGGAGCGAGAAAGAAATAACAAGATATCATCAGAGAGAGAGCGAGACATAAAGAGAGAGGAACTTGGAGACAGAGGGAGGCAGAGAGAGAGAGAGAGAGAGAGACAAAAAGACAGAGGGACAGAGAGACAGAGAGACAGAGAGACAGAGAGACGGACAGAGAAACAGACAGAGGAGGAGAGAGAACGAAAAATATCAAAGCGGATAAATGCGTTATTTTTTTGTTTTCAAAATGAGAAATATATATAGAGCTTACTCAAAAGGAAGAAAGTATACTCTTGGTAACCTCGTATATTCGCTGAGAAATGCACCCTGTATACTTGATTCTTGACCACGTGTTCCAGACTTCCTGGCGCCGCGCCTCGGGCAAACATAGAAAATGCATTTTAGTTTCATTCTACAGATGTCATGTACTAGTGATTTATGGTTTTCCGTCGTCTTATAAGTCGATCGTGATTGTATTGAACTTTATTTACAATCTACAAATGCAATAAAAGCGTCCGGAGTTTTTTTTTTTTTATGAAGAAGAAAAAAATGATGGGGGATCTATACAAATTCTTTATGGTAAGCATACTGTATCTTACTATAGAATGTTCATTTTAGACGGAAAGCAATATGAATGTTTCCAGAAAAAATGATAGTCTTCAATTGTCATGCCTTTTTTTTTTTTTTTTGGGGGGGGGGTATTGTTATTACTTTTCTGAGGTAGTATCAGTCCCTCATCTTATTTCCTTTTGCTTTTGGAAAATCTATGATTTGGGGTATATTGACGATGAGTATTATTATTTTGAATTCAATTAGTACTAATCATTACAAAGGAACATATACAATTCAGGCAATTATAACATGTAAACGGGTGTAAATGGGTGTTGGTTTCAAAGATCTTGTTTCTAGTTTGCTTCTTCCGAAATACAGTTTCATTACTGGAACTCAAGATCCCTTTTTTGAAGGTGACGTTGATTTATACATACCCCCCCCCCCCCCCCATCGAAAGGCGAAAATTGAAGGGAACGATAAACACCCCCCCCCCCCACTCCCACCTCCACACCTTCCCGTTTACCCCCTTACTCGATCATGTCTATGGCATTCTTTCAAAATATATCCAAATCAAGTCTTTAGATTCTCCCCTTTTTAGATTCTCCCCTGTCATGACCCCGGTATGAAAAGCGCCCTTAATTCAATGCTACACAACTACTTACCAAATACAGCACTCCCTTTAAACAAGAATAAATATATCAACTTCACTATGTCAGGCCTGCCAACTCTCAAAAAATACTCGAAAGAAAATTTGCATACTCCTATGACAGGACCCTACAGAAATAAGTGAAAGTTTTGCCGACGGCAATATTGTATGCAATGTTTGCTTCAGTTATTGGATGATCGTAAGATCGTAGCCAAACACACGTGTTTGAAGTCGAAATCAGTTGGCAAGGGCTTCCGAGAAATATGAACGATTTCATACTTTATGTTCTTGCATTCCAGCTCAGTCTTCTCCGTCTTAGTGTAATCATGATTTTGACAATATTCTTTCTAGTTCGCTTTCTGTATAATGTATACAATAATATTTGCGGAGCGAGGTGAACCTTGTACTTTTGAAATAGGAGAAGAAAATACATGCAACTTCCTTTGTGCATCATTATTTAGGCTTGATTAGTTTGCAAATGACGAGTTTGTTTGTTAAAGGAAGTATGGTTGATTACTGCATATTTGTGCATTTGCCATGTTCGATTTTTGTATATTGCAGTTGATTTATTGATTTATTTTTTGGTGGTTTATGTTTGGTAGCATTTCGAATACTTGTTGAGATATTTTGCAGTGAACATGAACTCCCCTTCTTTCTAGACGTCTATAACAAAATACATAACGAGCTCAACGAGCTCCTGACGTTTTGTAAACAGATAAAAAAGAAATTTGATTCGAGAGGTATTAAAGAATATATCCTACTTCAAGTTGCTACGACACGTTCCCTCTATCCTGACTGTTTTTAAACGATAGTTCCCATTTATATTTTGTGTAACCTTTTTTACAAATTACAAATGATTATCGAACCTAAGCACAGGCCAGCTAAAAAATAAAGGACTCCGAGAGAAATACATCTTTTGCATCTCGAATTAAGGAGATTTAGTTGGATCGGTTTCGTGGCAATGATGACAATGACAAATTGCAGTTTTACGTGGGCTTTTAAGATGGCAAACGAAAAACAACCCATTCGCTTTTGAGTTCATTCAACTCGGATTCATATGAACTTGATGGAGCGAACAAATGAGGACAGAGATGGAATGGAGACGTTGAAAAGTAAAAGAAAATAGCAGCGGCGTGGTTTGGTTGTAGACTGGGAGTATTATATTCCTCCTCAGTGTCTCGCGAAACAATTTAGAGTAGGTTTTAGAAAATGGAAAGTACGCAAATGACTCGAAGGGATAATCTCTTTCGTACCACTTTCCTGAAATATACTCATGATAATCTACTCATCAAAAGCTATCAAGTTTGCTGTGGCAAATCTTCTTTTAGTATATAGGCCTAAACCGAATTGTTATGGGTTATTTTTCAAGGCCGATGACCAAAAAATGTAATACAATGGTTCTGAGTAAATTTTCCCCGATCCTGTGCTTATTAGCTTTTGGATATTGTGTCCCGATCATTAAATAAAAGTATAAATAAAAATGAAAAAGAAAGGAAAGAAAGAAAGCTGTGTTTATTATAATATACTCTGAAATTCTCTGCATGGTTCTTTTTATCACACCCCATGTTTTTCTAGCTCTCTCTTTCTCTCTCTCTCTATCTCTCTTCTTTCTGATGAACAACCACGAATTACGTTAGTACTCTGATCTCGTCCTCCATTTTGAAAGCCTTCTTGTCTGTTCTAATTATTGTACTCGTATAATATATATGTATTTATTTTTGTTAGAATTATGTATGCAGACCTTTAAGTCAGTCAACCCAAAACGCTAGATGCATAATACATGTACCTAATTCGTTAACCTGTTTAAATGTTACAAGACATTGGCAAAACTGTCCTCTCTCTCTCTCTCTCTCTCTCTCTCTCTCTCTCTTTCTCTCTATCTACCTATCCCATCTAAACGTCGTGACCATGGAAGGCAGGCTCGGAGAGCCTCTGGTTTCTTGATTCCCCAGGATAATTAACCACTCCTGGTCTCACTTCAACAATGCAATCATCCCATCATGCTTATCTTGACCCCCATATGCGTTCTCCCCCTGATGCTGTCGTTCAGGACGTCGCTTAACCCATCCCAACCCAAGACTGTGCCTTCCTTCCCCCTCTAGACACGGCAGCAAGATGGCCCGGGAGGGACAGGGTTAAGAACAAATCGAAAATGAAACAACCGTCGAAGGATGATATTCATCAGACAATCCCGACGGCGATTAGAAATTAATTTACTTACATTTTTAAATGAGCTGTCCCTTAAAAGGTCAGCAAGACTTATAAGCTAGCCTGCGCTGCTGTCTTCGAGCTATGCGACTATTGAATGAGATTGTACCAGAACATCTTTGCATTATTATGCACAACAGATGTCTTTCTGTACAATTATTACTAATTTCATTGGAAATTGATATTAGTTTTAAGGGAGAGTGACAACAGGGAGAAGGACATACAAGAAGAGAGAGTGAATAGGAACGGACAAACAAGGAAATGAGGTGAATTACTTGACATGGAAGAGAGGGGGAGATACATGGGGAAGGATAATGGAGAAATTCAAAAATAAGATAGAAAGAACATGAAAAAGTATCATTATGAAAATAATGCAAATGTAGTATTTATTTACTCGCCTCTCTTTATACGCACACCCACCTAGCACCCCCCCCCCCCTATTTCGAGTATTTCCCTTTTCCCTTCCTTATGTATGTCATATACTCCACACACCCGTTCCGCCCCTCTTTCATAGAATATAGACTAGAAAACGAAACGAAAGTAATAATTAATATATTCGTTCTTTAATTCAAGCTAATTATAACACCAAATAAATTCTGTGCGCTGGAGCAACTTCTTGCTCATGACAATTTCGCGTCATTTTGTATGACTACGATTATGGCTTTTATGAATGCATCATTACCTCGATAGAATTATACTGCAGAATCAAATTAAAGTCACAATGACAATTCGAAGCCCATACACCTCTATTCTTGAAAGGGGGAGGGGGTCTATCTCATGTCCTTGACCTCCAACATTTATGATATAAAAAAGAGAAAGAAAAACATCACAAAACAATATGGAAAGCAATCAGCAAATGGAATGTGAAAAATCGAGATTAATCTTTACAATATCGGGCAATAACGATATCCAGATCCATGTTTTCATTAAATCCTTTCTACGTGGAAACTAGGTGAACCAGGTATTTCTAACAAAAGAGATGACGTCATTATAGGGACATATTTTTGCTATGCACTATAAGCATGGTATACTTTCATTATAATATAATTTTCTATTTATATCATATAACTAGCATACACATTGAAATCAACGCAATTCATTCGCTGAGAAAAATTCACAGAGCATTTCAATTTTCCTTATTAAAAATGCATGTTTGGTTAATCCAATGAGATACTTTCTATTTACATACGAATCTTTGAACACAATTAATATAATTTACTTAGGTCATGGCACGGATTAGTATGTAAAGTCATTCTTTAGAAATACAGAAATTAAAAGATGTCACGAGGGTCAGAGAAGACCAAATACGATCGCAACTATTTTCGAAAATTCAATTTCAATACCCTATGTTCGGATTATGTAATACCTCATTGCTATGTTCGCACATTTTAATCGATGACGCACGAGGCTATTGAAAATGCCCAAGGTTGATTTTTTTTTTAAAGTAGTTGATATCGTGTTAGCACCAAGTAATAATTAAAATACAATTTTGGCGTGGAAATGGAGTGGCATCAATAATGGTTATGATAGTAGGCATGGGTTTTGAAGTCATCATTGGTTATGCATGTGTTTAACACAGACATAACTTACCCAGTCAGTTGCCTCGGGGAAATTAGCGCTTGCTCTTTTTTCTAATTCAAACTATATGGTAAGATAAGACAGTGAACTATCCATTTCTCATATTCCATAGTTTTTATATTCCTTAATCTTTAAAGGCGAATTTTAGGTTTCGATTTTATATTAATTCGTCCATATAATTCATGTGATAATACCTTAAAGACGCATAGTAGCGGGCTCTCATGGGGAATTCGACACCACTCGGGTGTTTATCCAATAAAAGGGGCGTCAATCACCAGGACTAGCCTCAAGTTTTATGGCCAAAAGGCCTAATGTATTCCGCCAATCCCCCATTATGGAAAAGTCAGTACATCTTGCATCCCTCACCCAAAGACTCTCCGAGAGACTCGATGGGACTACGGGTTCGCTGTGTGCGAGACTTGTACACTCATTAATGGTATTACACCAAGTCTGGTGTCAGCGAACTATATGACCTCCTGCACTTGGAAACTGACCACTATCTCCCTTTAACCATTGTGAATTGACATTTTCTGTAAAGTATTGCATGCTTAAAAGTGCACGGCGCACACATGGGCATGGCGAGAATACACAAACCAGTCCATGCGAAAGATACACGTGCTCGCATTACTCTAATTAACACGATCGAGTTTAAACGGTATTGATCGATATTCAGCCAAGTGCGTGATGGGTGAAAGGGCGAACGGACGAAATATCGGAATAACGTTTTCTGCACAAGTCGCCATGCTGAGGCGAAGGAGTTCTGGGTATTAGGGCGATTAATTGCAGTTCGTTGCAAAGGATTCAACCTTCGTTCGAGGAATAATCAATGAACTTCGCCAGTATCAATGAATAATAAGTATCTCTATTTCGTGGAGTAACTTTTAATACTGTCCTTATGCAATGTAATAGTCAATTGATCCTTTGAGTTTAAAGGTGATGTTTAGTACTTTTTTCATGAACGTACATTTTTTTTATGTCTGTAAAAAAAAAAACTTAATAGAAAAGGTAAAAAACTGAGAATAAAAATAAAATATACAAAATAAAAATGTGGGTACGCATAAATTTTGCAAAACATGCTGGATCTAAAAACGTGTCACATCATGTTTTTAGGAAATTCCAGAATCATGTTAATCTTCTATTACAAAGCCTCTAGAATATATTCAAAAGTAACCCACAAAGCAGTAATCAAGCTATTAAAGACGCCGAAAATTTGTCGGGAGATAAAGAACCATTCCCTTGTTTAATAGAAATATTACATATTCGTTCCATTTCACAAGATTCAATGCAAAAGTCTTCCATTTAATTTCCAACCCACCCACCCACATTATCCATTTACACAATGTTCGTATCATACACAGATACAGTCGGACGAATAGTCAAAAGGGTATTGCATGAGACTTTGCAATACGAGAATCTACTCGATAAAGCGATCTCATGAAGAAAAGAAACGCTTCGTAAAGTACAAGGGAGGTCGCTGTTTCCTATTGGCCTTAGGCCACGTATCACGTGATCATTTAGTTTCCACCACCCCTCTATCTCTCTCTCTCTCTCTCTCTCTCTTAGTACTAGTAGTTAGTACCTTTCTTCGTACCTTTCTTCTGTAGCCTTAACTCAGACTTTAGACTGAAAGTTTTCACAAAATGGTATTGGTATTGGCTTGGTAAAGTAACAAGCAATGTACACTTAAAGGTGTATATGGGACTACACAAATATGTGGCATAAAAATCGGGCCTCATTTTTAAGCTGTTACTTGTCATAGGCCTATTTAGAATATGAAGGCACTTGAAGAGCCATACTTTTTAGGGAACATTTTTACTCTGATATTCTTCCACACTTGCATGATAACAATGATAACGCTCACAAAATATTGTTCACCTCTCCCCAAAACTCAATTTTCTCTTTTTAACTGCATTACTAGTAGTTGTTTCAACAATAATTGTCACTGGCGATCTTGCAGAGCCTGGTGATCCATGTTGGGGTAGATACCATTTTAAAATAAATTATTTACAATAACTTGAAAACCAATACGATGTGTTCGAGCTTCATGAGCGAGCGTAGAGCAAATATAACCACGCTTGCTTTGTAGAGTACAGCCCGCAATCAGACAATGGGACAATGGATAACTGGCTATCGAACATGTCACTGTTGCAATAAATTTCCCTCGTCTTGATATTCGTAATATGAATCATGGCGCCAACCAACTCAAATATCAATATATGGGACTGGATTGAGGTTACGTCAATCGTTCACCATTCCCGCAATCATGCCATCATTACAATCCTCATCTGTTTAGGTGACAAAACGCCCAATGGCCTTTCAGCAGCTGGCTATATTTGGATATACTTTCCTTTCCGAAGACGAGCGAGGCGCACTTTTTGGACGAGACGATACGGCACTTTATATTCATATACCTCGGTCACACCGTCTACCCGACTTTACACCGATACAAAACCGAGCAGAGCTTTTCTATTTGGGGTAATACCATTAGGCGTTCGTTATGTTGTCGGACTGGTGTCGGTCTCGTTGGTGTGACTAGTCCCGGTGACTAGGGTATTACATTCCTAAAGTCATGGAGGTGTACCTTTGTCAATGAGACACTAAAGCAAATTAATTCATACCTCCGTCACAAGGCTAACAGACTTTACGCCGATTCAAAACCGAGCGGTGCTTTTCTATTCGGAGTAATGTGATTCTGCGTTCGGTATCGTGTCGATCTAGTTGGTGTGACGGGGGCATAACATTCGAAAATCAGGCGAGGCGCACTATTTGGATGCAGACGATATAGCACAAAGGCGTCGTACTTTGTCACACCGCTAAAACGATTCCAAACATAACGATTTCTGGCCATTGAGGTATCGACTTTTGTTTCTGCCAGTTGTCTGCGTGATGTCCCCGTGACCGGGTTAATATGGAAGGGACGTAGGTACTATCGGTGTGGGGGGGGGGGGGGCATTTTTTGTCAATACTGTTAAGGGATATCCCAGATAACAAAGAGGATAACTGTAGCTATGAAATCGGTCTAATTAGAAAAGGTATTGGATTTGAGAAAGAAGAAAAAAGGCTCGGTAGAATAAATTGCATGGTAAGCAACACCGAAGGCTTAAACGCCCTATTGAGGATAATTATGACTAGCTCTTACACCATGCAGAGATAAAATGGCGATTTTCCTTCTTTCTTTTTTAAATTTGTTTTTAGTAATAATATATTTGTTTAGTTTAATTTCGTTTTGTTTGTTTTGTTATGTTCTATTTTGAATAACGAGTTGAAGAGGAAAGATGTGAATGACGTTCTTATCTCATCATCAGACTGATGAGCCTTGTCGTGGGGGTGAATACTGCTGTAGGCATGATTGGGGCATCGATAAAATCACGTACATCAGTAATGCCATACTTTTGCATTCAGGTGGAGATCGCTGCCTGACAACTCATTCATTTTCTCTTTCACTTCAAAAATGTATACGCAGGATTATGACTTGGGGGGAATACACACGCAGATAAGCTCATCCACAAACTAGGTCGCTGTCGTTGATATTTACTGATATACATGTATATGTATATAATATTTACCTCTGCGTTAAAGTAGAATTTCATCGGCACTACATGGTGTAAAAAAATTGATGTTTCATTAATGCATACAATATTCACATTAATATCTAGAAAATAAATAAATCATTTAAATACACCCGTAGGACTATGATTGTTATGTCAGAAATGCTAAGGTACCGCGACCAGGGACGCTCGCCTTTCGAAATGTCACCGTAGCCATTTGGAGAAACCTGATTTATGCGCGAGCCTTTCATGTAATGCTCTGGCTAAAGTTGCAACATCTGTTTTATTGGTTTCCCTTGATATATGGGTAGGTTTAATTCCGATTCATCATAAATCAGTTTTTCAATATAACTAATGGTGCCGGCGTTTCTCTCGCTGCTTTATCGATTGCGTTCTAGTGTCAAGTCGAGATCGGGTTTTTCTTTAGACGTCTTCCGGCTTTCCTTTGAGCTTCAGAGGCGGTCATCTGGAAGCGTTGATTAGTACAGGGTTGTCCCCTTGATATAGTGAATATGAAGCATGACTTGCGGAAATCCTGACCTTGCAAACTGTCCAATATTGTCATGTAAAGCATTCATCGAAAGAAAAATGCCCAGAAATAGTAACAGACATGAGCTGTGTAAGGAGGATCAATAGGAAATGTATTTGAATAGTAATTGGTATTTAATGAGTATTGAGGCAACCATTTCCGCGCAATTCGCACTTTATTACGTAAAAAGTGTAAAGGGTGTACTTTTAATGGGCAATAATATCGGACTTTTGATCAAATTGGCCGTGGCTCGAGTCTCAGCCACTAGACTAACTACATGTCTTTTGTCGAGACATTAGTTTGCATTTGCCACTCTCCACCCAGGTAAACGAGTAATTGGTAGGAAGAAATTCCTCGGATACCTACAGCTCTGCTATAGGGTAAAGAATAGTAGTTTATAGACTCATAATTAAACAATCTCTTGAGATGGATATGAGTGCATTCTTGAAAAAGCCCAAAATCATTCTATCGTGATTCCAATCATGATTCCAATCATATAAGTCACATGTGCAGAACATCTGGTTAACAGCTCCACCCTTTCTGACTTCGTTAATATAGTTCCATGGAAGTATCAAATTCGTATAAGCATTATATCGTAGAACTCTCGATGAATAAAGACGATATCCTTTTTTCAATTACAGAAACTTCTGCCTGGCCCAGACAGTACCAGACGAATATGGCGTCGGCAACGAGGATGGTTTCACCGTGGGCGACCTCGGCTACGACGTAGACCTGAGGAGCGAGATGGACGCCGAGTTGGAGAAGGAGGAACAGGCTCGGGCGAACATCTCGAGGATCCTAAACGAACTCATAGATGGATACGACAGGAACCTGCGACCGAACATACGAGGTAAGTCACTGTGGTAAGACTGTGGATCACATGGTTCGTGGTTCGAGTCCCGTCGCGGCACTAATGTCCTTGGGAAAGGCATTGATCTATATTTGCCGCACTCGACCTAGGTGAGGTAAATGGGTACCTGGCAGGAATTAATTCCTTGAAATGCTAGAGCGCCGTAATGTCAGCAGTGCTGAAGCCGGCGTAATAAATGTGGAACGCCAGGAGCGTCATGTCAGACAGACATGAGTGCTATACAAGAGCCGCTATATTCATTATGGTTATAATTATTATCTTTAGCTTCCCGATTTCGCACACAGGTAATCTGACGATAAGATATTTATAAATATTTATATTATAAAAAGGGTATCAAAGGGTTCTTTTCTAATTACAAGTGCGAGCTCAGCGTTTGATATTCAAGCTCGTCACCCATATACAAGCGCGCGCATACACGACATGCCAACTCAAAACAACTTTCAATTTTCTATTTTTTGTGTATCGGGTACTCACTTATTAACATGAGGACAGATGAGCATGCACTCTTCAACTAAATGGCAGACCCCCCACCCTTCCCCCTCTTCTCCCTTCCCGTCACCTTTTCACTACTTCCATCAACACCTTCACAACCACTTACAATAATCGTTTTAATAGACACAATTCAGAGTACAATCATGCAGTGTGTCTCTCGTAAAACCATGATGTCATAATATTATTGATCGCCGTATGTGCACAGCGGAAGTGTATCGTTATAACGACGTATCCCCGATGATGGTGCGCGATACGGGTAAGCACTCTAAAATCAGAGCCTATGATGTTTCGGCATCCATGTCTCTCCCTGCGCCAATTGGGAATTGGTGGCGGGAAAGTAGACCGTTTGATTCAAAAGCACACTTGGATCTCGATCAGTGAAAGTTACACCGATCCGTCGTTTAGCGCTCGGTGGAGGCTCTCTGCATACCTTAAGCTTTGGGTTTCCAAGTTCGTGTTTCCCGCTTTCCTGCTGGCCCATCTCGAGTGCGTAATCGTATCTAGATAATATTCCCGCTCTTTTGAAGAGAGTGTTTTATTATCCCTCCTTTTCTCGTTTTTTGTTCTCTCTCTCTCTCTCTCTGTCTCTCTCTCTGTCTCTCTCTGTCTCTCTGTCTCCCTCTCCCTGTCTCTATCTCCCCCCCCCCCTCTCTCTCTTTCGCTCTATCTATCTCGATCACTGTTTTTCTTCCTACCCTCTCCAATATATTTTGTATCTTTATTTTTATTTCTCTCACCCTTCTCCAATTTTTTCTTTCTTTCTCGTTCCCCTTCTTATGATCTCTCTGTCTCTCTCCCTCTCTCTATCTTCATCTTGCTATCTCTATCTCTCTCACATTTTCACTCTTGTTTATTTGCCTTTCTCTTGTCTTCTTTTCTTAAATCTCTGCTCTCCCTTTTGTTTCTCCATCCTTATTCTCTATTTCTCTGAGTATATCATATTTTTGTCTCATTTTATCCCTCTCTCCCTCTCTCTCGTTTTCTCGCTCTCTTTTTCTCTCTCCCCCTTCCGATTTCCCTTCCTCCCTACATTACCTCTTTACCTCTTTCTCCCCCACCCCGCCCCCCTCTCTCTCTCTCTCTCTCTCTCTCTCTCTCTCTCTCTCTCTCTTTCCCCTTTTCTTCCTCCTCTTCCTCATTCCGTCAATCTGATCATCGTCGCACATACAATCACAAACAGAGTGACAGAGTGTATCTTTCAAGAAGGCGCATAATGGTATATACATTGACCCCCTTTTTTCTAGTGCAAGTGGCAACGATGTTTTTAATGCACGTGCTGTTTTTCTTTAGGTGTCGGTGGCAAGAAATTTGCAAATTGCAACACTGCAGTCGTTTGCGCTGCATGTAACAAAAGTCGAAGCGCCTCCAACCTGGATTAGCTGGTTTCCATGGATAAAGAGCTTTTTTGGTGACTTTAGGGTACCTACAAAGAACAAACAAACAAAAATATTTGTGTATGTTTTATAGGTACAAAGATAATATGACAATTAAGTATTATTAGTCTAAACCAAACAACTTTATTTCTTTACTAGTCGACAGCATCACACACCAAAAGCTTCGCACTATTTATCCATAGCTTACGGGGCGATCCGGAAAGTACTTCTCGAAATTAGTCAGAAATCCGGTAAAACAGATTTAGTCAATTTGGTAATTTGAATCTCACAGGATTTAGAATCATCAGTCCAATTTCATTCACTTTAGACTGCTGGGCTCTCTGACTCTGGATAATAGCGAGGAATTTTGTTTTCTAACCTAATCGCGTGACAAGCTCTTTTATTGATTTCATTAACTCGTTTCGGCATTTCCATGTTTTTATTCAAAACAAGATGAATTCATATTAGAGTCCCATATGAGTAAAGTTGCATGCAACCATTTTACAGACGGCAAAGATGGGTCCGTGGGAGACATGGATAATATGGCATAATCGGTGCAGTGGCGCATTGTTAGACAAGGCATTAAATGGGGGCGTTGGGGTCATGTGGGAAGGGGGGGGTCACCGTTTTTACGTGACGGATGAAATGAGAACATACAAGGCAATGGTGGACGGGGAGGGGGGGGTGTTTAGAGGGTCCTGTCGTTTCTTTGCTCTTTTCTCTTATCGCTTTACGATTGAAGGGGCACATGTTCCATGTCACCTCCCCATACAGATCTGTCCCCATACCTACACCACTAAATCTGTGGCTGAACAGGGGCAAAGAATAAACTTGGCAATAATCACATTTTAATTACACAATACAGCAGCATTTCTCACGGTTACCCGAAGACCCTGCCCCCGATCTTCCAACCCAGTGCCCAAGCAAAGCCCGGGTTATTTACCTTGGATATAAGAACCACATATTGGGTAGCAGGGACATCGATCCCCTATTGTTTTCGTTCATGCAACTGGCCCTCCCTGTCTCGAGCATCTAATATTTTGTCAGTTAGCCTCAATGAACCAAAGTTAAAGAATTATTGATTGCCGTTCCAATTTGGAAATGTAGGGTACGGTATAAGAGCCCCGGGGCGTATACTGTGAAGTATAATTTCGCCAGCAGCGCCTCCGAATTGGAAATGTATCATTATAGGAGAAGCAGGTTATGATTGTCGCCTTGAATACTGTGTGCATTCATCACGTAATAGCCTAGTCATGGCGTGTCTAGTCACGGTGTTGTATTTTAATGGGACTGTGGGGCAAAATTTTCATACAGAATTGGCAAAATGATAAAAGATAAGAGGGTAGAATAGTAATTTTACCTTTCGGATAGGGACATAAACATGATAAAAAGCAGGTTATTCTCCTTATTTACTAGATAGCCGACGATTATCATTGAGGGGGGGGGGGGATCAAACGCCACACACTTCTCTTTAGCGACGCCACTGAGTGTACTGTCCTCGTTGCTGAACACCCGTCAACGCATGCAGCAGAGTCCTTGCATGTCAAAATAATAATGGAGAAAATACATTAAGAGCTGCAAACATTACCCGATAAACATCTTGTATACCCTCTTAAGGACAAGACATTAATAACATGGTATATGTACATAATATCACCGAGGTACTTTTTTGTAGAGTACAATGAGTTTCACATTAGGACAACATGTTTACAGGAGTATTGTACTTTAAACACCACAGAAATGATAGTGCGGTCGAATTATCCAGAACTATTAACGAAGTTTGCAACACAGTTATCCCGGTTATGACGGCTGTGCAAAAACACATAGAAGCAATTGTTTGCACAGGTTATATTTCAATAATTTTGTTTGTTCTGGTCGGTTTCCCTTTGTTTCCGATACTTGGATTTCATTTGTATAATTTAAATATCTTAATATTTCATGCAGTGCAGCTCACGTAGCAAGTGTAGAACGGGGTAGAAAAATACCTGAAATATTTTTGCATAGCCAGATTAAGCATCTTTGAAATAGAGGTATTCAATAATCCAATTTCGGATCTTCTATCAAACACATTAACACTGTAGAATAACAGATTAATCCAATTTTTTAATTATCATCATCCCAAATTGTTGCTTGCTAGCATTCGCCTTTTTCCCAGAAATTGATTTCCGGATACAAAATTGATGCAGTATCTGTTGGATTATCCACATCTAGTTCAAGCATTCAAGAAGAGCTTAAAACGTGTCCCGGGACATCGCATGTTTGATTAAATTATATGTTCTATTTATATTTCCTTTGTTGCGTGGTGAAGAATGGACGCGAATACATGTCGTCATGTCATATTTGCACAACATATTTCCCGCAGGCATTCTCCGTGATGGATAAGACAGAGACAATTGTATGCTTTTAATCAAGTTAAAAGCACTTTTAGGAGACACGAAGAGATGCCTGGGTGAGAGAAAGGAACGGGGTAAAATTTCAATCTGCCTGTCTGTCTCTCTCCCTCTCTCTCTTCCTCTCTCTCTCTCTGTCTCTCTTTCTCGATTTCTCTCACCCCCCCCTCTCTCTCTCTCTCTCTTACTCACTCTCCCCGAAGGACACATAATGCTTGTGAGATCAAAACACATCACTTACATTATTCTTAGTCGGTGAATACATTATACGATGATACTGCGGAGGAATGCCCTGCAAAGGACTGAAAAGAGAGCTGGGAAAGGAAGAAAGGTTATTTAAAAAATTGACAGACAGGCAGGCTGGCTATGACAGAGTGATAGAAGAGATATAGAATATGGAACTTAGACAACGTTAGACAGTAGATCCATAGCCAGTGGTGTGGCGACAAATAGATAGACAAATAGAGAGATAATAGAAATATAGATACATAGAGAGAGAGAGAGAGATGTAGACAGACAGGCAGAGACAGACATACATAATTATCAAGACAGACAAAAATGCACACACAGAGAGACAGACAAACAGAAAGAGAGAGAGGGAGACAGAGAGAGACATAAAGACATAGAGAGAGACAGAGACAGAGACAGACACACAGAGAGAAACAGAAACAGAAAGGGGGTACTAGAGGGTGGAAGGGGAAAACACGTACCTAGAAACAAAGCGAGAAAGTGGGAAACAAATCCTGTAGCTCCGAAAGCACCTCATCATGTCCAATTGTCTTTTTTTTAAATCTCATTTTATACATGCGTCAATAACTGTGGACATTAAGATGCACATTAAGTCATGTTGAGTGATCTTTCGAAGAGATTTAAAGAGATGATGGCTTTAAAAACATGGGAGAGAGAGAAGATGACGAGAGGTGAGAAGAAAGATGGATCTTCGATCGCTGTCTTTTGAGAGGCAAATTGCAGTGCAAACAAGCGTCTATTTAATCAGCCTACGGTCGTCAGAAAACGTCGTTCTTTTCTGGTGAGGACCGGAAGCGGTACACACCACCTGACACACACTCATGCAGAGGAGTACAAATAGTCGGGGACATGCCTTTAGACTGCTGCCCTTAACTTTTAAACCGCGAGAGGTCAGCTGCGAAAGGCTTGTACGTCGACACATGCCCCAACGGCGACAATTACCCGCAGTCACAAAAAAAAGTCACCTCCTGTACTATAACCAGATACTTAATTTCATCACTGGTTCAAAAAATTATTCCTAACCCTAACCACAAACCCTCAACGTAGTCTAAAAACCAAATCACAACTATAAACCTAGCCCCATGACGTAATAAAGTCTAGAATGAATGTCGCCCGAGCAATATGTCGGAGCACAAAGCTAAAGATTAGTAACCAAGATTTAATCGTGTAGTGCACAGCAATATTTGACACAAAGAAGAGACTAAGAGACTGTCATCTGAAATTTGTCCAAAACTGAAGGCATAAACACCTACACGTAACATCAGAACAATGTTTAACCCAAAGATTATAATTATGGAGTATTTACTCAGAAACGCATATCTATTTTTTACGTAGTAAGGACGACTGAGGACTCGGTAAAGCTTCTCTTTTTAAACAGGAAATATGTTAAACTTGTGCAATTCGACATTTGTTTCCTTTTTGTCAATGTATGTTAGAGCAGACAACGCCTTTAAACAGAATGATTGAATACATTTAGATAAGGCAATCAGCAGATTAGTGTAAAACGATGCCTTTCTCCCTACGCTGTCCCTCGTTCATCTCTCTATATCAGTGTCCTCATTTTTAGGGGACATGATCGAAACCCGATAATGGAAGCTGTTTGCGTTTTCACTTGAAATTATAAATAAAACATATCAATTCAAATCATGAATAAAGTTCAGGGTAAGCTCACGGGAGTCGTGTTGCTAATACAGAGTGAAGGAATGTTGTTAAAGATAAAGACCAGTTATGGTCATGCGATTACATTGTGAAAGAAACGTTGTGAAATCGATCAGTAAAGGTTGACCATCTAGCAAATAAGTATTGGTGTGTACTGCAAGGTTCTGGAATCAGCAAAATGATAAGAAATTTGGCCCTGTCTTCGTAAAGTTACAAGCACTGTACACAGAAAGATGTATATGGGACTACGCACACGTGCGCGACACGTGCGTTATATCTCTCACACACCAACAGATAAACTAATTTACGAAATATATCAATTAGTAGGCGTTGTCCCGGCAAAATTGTTATCATCATGTATTAGTAAAAACATATTCTTTCACATGATTGGTAATAAGAGCTTCCATTTCATTTTTTGAAATTGGGGCGTTTCCAATACTGGTCTTTACCTTTAAGCTTCAACATTCTGACTTGATTACTTCACCGACCTGGATATTCTGTTAACAGTGTCATCCTGAAGTCAGACGCCACCATTTTACATTTCCCGTCTTCCCATTATCTTAATAAGATATGAACCTAGTAAAAAAGAAAGTTTATTCGTAGAGACCAAGCAAAATGCAAAGTCATGCTCAAGCAAAAATTATTCCACAGAAAATGTTCCTAAGCTTACATAATTCTAGACTTCTACCCTGAGCCAAACACTATACCTAACTCTAACCCTAAAGCTAAGCGAAAACCCAATCGGAACTCAATCCTAAGTCTCTTATCTTTGATGATATAAAGCTCGTAACAATTGATGTGGACGCACACTTAAGGCATCCGTAGATAATATCGGGATTAATGTTTTGTTTTTGTTTTTTGTGTTTTTTGTTAACAGAGTTTCATGAAAAAAGGTAATTTCGGCGTGAACCGAGTAGGCCCATAATGCGCTTACTACGAATCATCGGGTCATCGAGTAAGGTCGGGTCGGGTGGTCGCGTTACCAGACCTTTTGTTACAACATCAGCAATTCACAAAATGTCGGGGTTAATTTTGTAAAATAAACCCCTCTCATCTATTAATGGACTGGTCCAATTAACCCAATACTTTTGTGAAAACTCTACGGCAAATCTACGAAAGGTCGCGTGACCTCCCTATTGGCTTTGGTTAAACCTGGATAAGATCAGAACAAAGCTTCTTCTATTTCCCGCACCGACCTGGCATGAGCGATGACATTGTCATTACATAAGGCGAGGCATACTGTGTTTTGAATATCCTACCTGTTCGGCTGGAACGCTCGAGCATCCATCAACCCGTAAATGACAACATATTGGTAAAATATTGATTAATATGCTATTCGTGCTAAAAAAAAAAATGTGCGAGCATGTAGGGACCAGTTTGATCGGGATGAGAAACGAGTTAAACACCACTGTCTGAACACCCGCTGCGATTCATTTGGCTTTATCAAATATCTTTATCCTCATGTTTCGTTTCTATAATGGCCCGAGAAGAGGAGAAATATGCAATTTTTACCCCCCCCCCCTTCCACTCCTCTTTTCTTTCTCGCTCTCCCTTTCTCTCTCTCTCTCTCTCACTCTCTCTCCTTCTCTCTCTCTCTCTTCATAATGTTTGTCTAAAAATATTGCTGTGTCTTTAGTACTTTCCCTTTTGTCTCCTTATTCTATCTCTCACTCTATTGTGTCCATAATATTCCTCATTCTCTCACTCATATTTGGTTCTATCATTCTCTTTCCGTCTTTCATTTGCTCGTTCTCTCTCGTTCTCTCTCGTTCTCTCTCTCTCTCTCTCTCTCTTTATTTCTTTCTCTGTGTGTGTGTGTGTGTGTGTGTGTGTGTGTGTGTCTCTCTCTCCTCTTTCCTTCTCTTTATTTCTTCCTCTCTCTCTCTCTCTCTCTCTCTCACTCTCTGATGCTCGCCGGGACATGTGATGTTATTGATCATGCAAACCTGAGGGATCGTGCGTCGCTTTGGAAATGGATATCTCTCTCCATCTTTCTCCCACTTCCTCATCCCCTCAGCCATTGTTGAATTTGTAAATATCACTAATGTGATTGTTTGCTTTTTGTGTAAAGTGGTGATGTTATGAGAATTAAAACATTCGGCTGACAGCAGAGAGGGGGTTTCGGGAGAGAGAGAGAGAGAGGGAGAGAGAGAGAGAGAGAGATAGAGAGAGGGAGAGGAAATCGAGACGGCTTCGTTTAGTATAATAATACAGACGATTGGTGTCTAGAGAGAATGGTTTTGGCGCCGTTTTGCCTTTATAGAAAGCCCATGAATACCCCGCATGATTGCCGCGTTGAAGTGTTATTTAAATGAATGTTTGTGACCGCCATCTTATCACACTGATGCATGTATCTCATGTTAACACTCCATTTAATACAAAAATCTGACTTCCAAATTATCACCGAATTCCGGTGCATGAGACATTTTCTTGCAATCGTTACATGCTTCAGGTCTCCTAATCGGTAAGGACCTTTATTTTGTAGCAAACTTGTTCAACAGTAGTAGCCGCAGGGAGTTTTTAGGGAATGTATATTTTATAAATTATATAAGGAAACCTTGTTATCATTATATAAAACTGGTTATCATGGTCATCATAATGAGCCTTCAAACCGTCAATTTGACTTTTCAACAACAAAATATATATATATATTTTTGTAAAACTTTACCTCTATACTTGTATCAGTGCGACCTCCGGGAAAAGGGGAAACTTGGATCATCCCAACTGAAAAGAAATAAAAATAAGCCGACACCCCTCCAATCAAAAAATAATAATCCCACGACACCCCTGCCTACGCCACACATTTTAGTCCTAATGGTACATCACTTATTGATTGAACGCTATTGGTAGAACACATTACTTTCTTATCAACATCCATACCAGTTTGCATATTCTAGCATGATGAGAGGGATGTCAAATCTCCCCCCCCCCAAACCCCTCATCAAAATGGTCCCCAAAACGCCACCTACAGTCGTAACGCGTTCCATCTATAGTTCTCTCGGTACATCGTTTTTTTATTCAACACAAGTGACGGAACACAAATCTGTTGTATCATTCGCACAAGTATTAAATGTAAGGGGGCTGCCAACGCAACGCCCCTCCCCCTCCCCCTCCCCTTAACAAATTTTCCCTATATGCGCTCCACATTCTCGACCTAATGGTACATCACTTTCTGATTGAACACAATTGACGGAACACGAAGCTGTCC
This sequence comes from Strongylocentrotus purpuratus, assembly GCF_000002235.5. Classification (NCBI taxonomy): domain Eukaryota; kingdom Metazoa; phylum Echinodermata; class Echinoidea; order Camarodonta; family Strongylocentrotidae; genus Strongylocentrotus; species Strongylocentrotus purpuratus. The sequence continues at coordinate 20,438,854 of NW_022145596.1, forward strand.
GTATTTACTTTCACACTGTTTAACGGCTCATCCGGCTATTCTGCGGATTAAGTGAGATCCCGGATGGCAATTCCGTACAATTTGTATCCAACACTTCGGGTAAAGTGGATGTGACAGCTTTATCTTAGATAAAATGGGCACGCAGATCTATGTCAATGACGCTCCTGACTCATGAAATTAGATTGGGTATTAAATGACGAGAAAAGGGATGGCTGGGGCTAGACTATGCCCCCTCCAATACTGTATCCCCTTCTATCTCTCTCGCCTACCTCACCCCTCTTTATCTCTCTCTCTTTCTGTTTTTCTCTCTCCCCCTCTATTTCTCATTGTCTACCTCTCTCCCTTTTCACCAGAACATATTGTTGCGAAGGGGTTATTTAATTAGTTTCCAATATATTTCTTTTTATTAGCATGATTAATATCTAAAATATTCGTAGTGTTTTACGTTGTATTTTTAAAATCTTTATTTCGTATCTCTATATCTTAAAAATTTTACAATTCACTATACCGTGGTTATTTTCAATTAGTAGGAAAATGTTTTGTTGCTACAAATATTATTTTCTTGTAAGAGACGACGTCTATCGTTTCTGTATAGCAATGAACACTCTCGCTCCCTTCCCACAACTTGCGACATTACGCATACGTACGCCCCCCGGTGTTCCCATTTACGAGAAAACGGAGCATTGATATGCGTTCCTCATTTCATCACCTCTTTAAAAACCGGATACCGAATCGAAACTGGGTTAGTATCGCTTGAAATTATAGCTAGCTATTGATGAAACAGACGAGGCTTACATTGGTGTAGAATAACGCATGATCGCAAGCTCAATATATGGTAAGTGTATATAAAAAGGTTTTGGGATTTTGTTCCTTCCACGAAAATGTTTCAGAAGCTGATCACAAGCATTAAGAGGATCAAGAAGTTTTCACTTTAAAAAAAAAGGGAAAACAATGACATGAAAATAAGAATTGCAAATTCTTTTCTCAGTTTTTCCAAAAGGAGAAAGAGAATGAGTCGATCCATGCGTTGAGCCCCAGCAGGTGTTGATTTCTTCGCTATACAAGAAACCATCATTACCATCATCATTATCACCATCATCATCATCATCATCATCGTCACCATCATCATCATCATCATCATCATCATCGTCATTATCATCGTCATCATCATTGTTAACATCATCATCATCATCATCATCATCATCATCATAACCATCATCATCATCAACAACATCATCATCGTCATTGTCACCATCATCATCATCATCACCACCATCATCATCATCATCACCACCATCATCATCATCATCACCACCATCTTTATCATCATCATCGTCAATGTCACCATCATTAACATAAGCAGCCTAATCATTTTCATTATCACCACAATCATCATAATCATAAGCAACATTAGTCGAGTGCGGATAATATTTTAAATGGTTCTTTAAATAAAACTCCTATGACAATATTGAGATGATCAAGCCTATAGTGGGTACGTGAATTGTAACATAGGGGTCAGTTTAAACCAAAGGTTAATATCTAATTTACATGGTCTAGTGATCCGTACCCCATTTTGTCGTCGCTTTATTGCTTGAAGTCTTAGGAGGACAATTTTTTCATACTGCACTAAAGTGACTGTAGTCCCTTCCCCCGAAGTAGGTTAATATAACATTGGTCTGACACAAATTACACGTATCTTTATGCATGAACTACTTATTTAATGTCTTCCCCTACATGTATTTTGATAAATTATGTAAGTTTCACCATGGCGCATTTGTCGCTAGAGCACGTCATATCGTCCGTTTGGAGCCAGAATGGGTATTAACTCATTTCAATACTCTGACACAGAGGTAATGCCCTTCTGGCTCTGAACATGATGATATGTCATACTATGTTCAAAATACATTTTTTCCTTGCATGTGATATACTGTAAAGCCAGATACTTCAGCATCGTACTTACTTGATTTGTGAATATGCACGAGTCTTTCCATCCGACCCCCCCCCCCACTCTCTCTCTCTCTCTCTCTCTCTCTCTCTCTCTCTTTCTCTCTTCCTCTCTTTCTTCTTCTTCTTCTTCTTCTTCTTCTTCTCCTCCTTCTTTTTCTTCTTCTTTTTCTTCGTTTCTTCTTCTTTTCTTCTTTTTCTTTTTTTCCTTCTTCTTTGCTTTTGTTATTCCTCTTTATTCTTGATTGTTTCTAAGTATTTGTCTTTCCCCTCCTTACCCCTCTCCCTCTTTCTCTCTCTCTCTCTCTCTATCCTCTCTCTCTCTCTCTCTCTCTCTCTCTTCCCCTCTCTTTCTTCCACTTTCTCAATTTGTATCGCTGAAAAATAAGACGGGCTACGAGATCGGCCTTGTTGCCTTTCCTCATGTCATACGCCACTGCCGCCCCAACCCCCTCCCCCATCCCCTTAAAAAAAAGAACGAAAGCATAATACAGGATAGGCGGTCGGGATAATATCGGAAATGAATGAAAAACATGAGCTCACGAAGCACCTGCCCAACTAGATCATTCCACAGTCACATCTATTTGTTTGAAACTACAGAGAAAGGGAAAAGGAAAACCGAGAGGGTATAACAAAATAAAATGAGAAGGAGAGGAGGGGACGGTGGTAGGCAATGCAGCCCTCCCGGTGTTAACAGAGCTCGGTCCTTGACTTCAGGCTTAAAGGCAGTGTCAACTACGACCGGATAAGAAGAAAAAAAGATGGCCGCCAAAATATAAGCTTAACCGCCAGCAATAATGAATCAGATCTCCAATTAGTTTATTTTGATACACAATGTTGAGAAAGCAATAACCTTTGCATTCAGTGACGATTGCAGACCGCTTTATAAACAGGCTCATTTCAAAATGGTATTGGAAACTGTAATAAATGTCTTACTAAATGGATGTGAGTTGCCGTCAAATGAAAGAAAAACCATATACATTGCAAGCCGAACAGTATCAACCTATCAACAGCTGCAAGATCTGCTTCAGACAGAAGAAATATTAACGCGAAATTAACCAGTCAAATTCTCCTCTAAATAATAAAACTGGAAGATAATGTCGGTCATTCTTGTTTTGATACCAAGCATGCATCTGCTAGATGAACGTTAACAAAAATTCAATCAAAGAGATCCAAGAAAATCAGGATACAGCTTAAAGGCCATGTACATTTATGGTAACACGCGTTCGGTAATGAGGGAATAATTATGTAATCATTCCTTGAATATTTCTGCAACCATTGGCCGCGGGGTAAAAATGTAAATGTACGAAGCTCTGAAGGACATTATTTCCTTTATGACGTCATCCAGACACTATTGAAGGGTAGCCTCTGTCACCGGGAGGGGGCTGTACACGTAGACAAGACAGTTTTAAATATAACTACACTAGGAAGAATTTTAAGAACGGCAAGAGGATGAGAGATATCAAAAGATGAGTATAAGAAGGAGATATATACATTAGGTAGATGGATGGATAGATAGCTAGAAAGACATGTTATAAAGATATATATTAAAAATAGATAGATGAATAGATAGATAGATTTAAATAGATGGATCATAGAAGATAATTGTTTCCCCTGTACACGTGTCAACGGAGACATTTATTTTTAGTGTTTTTAGTCTATTTTAGATTGATAGGTAGATGGCTGGATGGATTGATGGAAAAACAGATAGATAATATATAGATCGAGGGAAGATACAAAAACAAATAATTACAGAGAGGGGACGGGGGAGAGAGAGAGGGGGAAAAAGAGAGAGAGAGAAAGCGAGAGAGAGGCAGATTTTTGTTGTTGAAAAGATAGCTATAGATAGGTGGAGAGAGAGAGACAGACAGACAAAGAGACAGAGAGAGAGAGATAGAGAGAGAGAGCGAGAGTGAAAGAGGGAGAGAGAAAGACAGAGAGAGAGAGAGAGAAAAAAAAACGACTGTGAGAAGAGAAAGAGGGACACCAGACCGGGCAATTATATTCCGCTAAGAAGACAAATGGTGTAAATTATAGCCTCTTTTAAAGGTTAATTTTGAATTATTCATCTGGGAGGTTAACACCCATGACATGCCTGGTTTTGACAGTGAATAGTGAATATATGGACTGGCCACATCATGAATAAAAGAAGCGTGTCTCGTTTAAAACAATCCTTGAGCATGAAACTCGTTGTTTCGAGGAAAATGGGGTCGATTTTGTAGACTTTGCCGTTAATCGCAAAAGGGGGTCCATTGCAAATTCGTATTAAAAATAAAATTGATATGGGGTATGGGGCAGTAAACATTCTAAAATTCTGCAGTTTGGTGCATCTTTCAGTGACAATTTTGTTTCCTTATTCTCTTTTGGGAGGGGGGGGGTCAAACCGTTACGCATTCATTGTTTCCTGTTGTAATCTTATGAAGATGTGAAGTTAACCTCCACTCCCCCTCCTTTTCCTCCTTCCTGTCATTACGGTAGTGCCGTATACAACTTAATTATCTGTCTACACTTTGATAGTAGAAAACAAGCATCAAAGAAGGGGAATATTGACCAAGATGTCAAATTATGCTCATTATGAACCCTTGCAATGACCAAGAAGCATTTTAGAGGTTTAATAACAACAATGTTACTCTCTTATAGATAATAATACGCAAGTGATTTTTCTTGAGAACTATTTTCCATCATACATAATTATTAAACACACATACTGGACTACGAACGTCAGTACTAAAGTGTTGGGGGGGGGGGCATATGTACTCTTAATGTCCTGCTATAAGGACGTCTTACGGGTTTAGGGTTCAAATTTTGTTCAGCATAAGTTTGAAAACACCCACATCCGCTACATGTTCCGGCGACATTTTAATACAGGCTTTATTCCAGCAAAGACAAAAAATAGTATGGTTAGGGTTAAGGTTAGAGTAAGGGAAATTGTAAGCATGTTTATGGTTGCAAATGGGCTTGAGGATGGGTTGGATTTGGTTTTAGGGCTGGGATTAGAGAAGGAGTGTTTGAAATGTTCAAGAAACTGCATGGGCGCGGAGCAATAGTCGCCGGAGCGGGTATCGTAGAGCCACTTTCCGACCTCCAAGGTTCCAACGGGGGGAACTTTCATTAACGAAGCAATCTACCCCACATTTTGATCTTCACTCCCCAGAATTGGATAGGTGCTTGACCCAGTCGAGTGCGTTCTGTGCATCGAATATCGGTGTTGCCTGCAGGCCATCTCGTCACATTATATCTCATTTTCATGCCTCGTTTGTTGTCAATGGATGGGCAAACGCTCCCTGACTCCGCTCTTCAAGCTCCCATGTAGTTTTGATTGACCTGGTGTTATTGAACGGCGAGACCCTGTGCCCTCAAATGGTCTAGATGATGATGAGGAGGAGGAGGAGGAGGAGGAGGAGGAGGGGGAGAGGGAGGGACGGATCGAACTAGTTTATCAAGGAAGACAGGTTCGGTCAGATCAGCATGGCAGTCTACCAACCGCACAGTGACAGTTTATTTATATCATGTATATCTGTAGAGAACCGAATTCAATCGATATAACATAGCGTAAATGCAGATAATTAGAAACGGAGTCCGACAGGAGATAGAGAAGGATGAATACAATAAAATTGGCTATCCTGTAATCACGTTTTCGACGAATTTGCGTGTTTGTGGAGATAAAAGTCTGGATAACGTAAACATGGTAACTCCCCCCCCCCCACCGCCTCCCCTCCCCACACTCTCTCTTTCTCTCCCCCTCCTCCTTCTCTTCATCTCATCTCCTTCATATTAACGTGCATATTACCAATTCAACAGACGTTGCCCAGTACCCCTCAGGCTCGCATCCCTGAAGCGAAGTTCATCAACTCCCATAACCCTAAAGATAATTGACTCTAAGATGATCACCCCCCCCCCCCCCTCCACGAATATACAGTGTGTTGTGTATAGAGATTATATTCGATTTGCGCAATATGTCATGGTAGTTTTCACAAATTTCAAAAAGTGATTGTGACGTATCATAGTATTAAAATTGCCTTAGGCATGTTAGGTTACATTTGAAAGTCTTTTCAATCGTCTCTGAGTACAACATGGAATGGTCTGGCAAAAGACAACCTCCGTGCCTTTGCCCTTTACACAATAAACAAACTGCCAGAGTTCTTTAAGGTTGTTCTTTACGTCTCTTGAACTGGTAATAGGTGCGTTGCTAACTTATTATGATTATCGAAAACTGGGGATCATTGTTTCTGCAACACCATTAAGACGATCTACACAAAAAAGAACAAGAGCAATTTTTGGGCGTGTTTTTTAAAATAGAAATAATGTTCGGGGTTGCGTTATAACATGACAATTTCAATGTAATTGTTCTCACATTTGGAAGGGTGACAAACACGCCCATTGACTTGCCATAAGATGCCTTTAAAAAATCTTTCCGATCGTTTTCTGCTTAGATTCACATGATTTAACGAATGTAAAGCGAACATAGCTGACAAAAGTATACCATTCAAGTGCTTTTCAAGCAACGACCTGTTTATGCCTTGATGCCTGGGAGAGGAGAGTTTAAAAATAGAATTTAGCAGGTGCTTGGTATAGTTTTATATATTCTCCCTCTCTCTCCCCCTCCCTTTCTCCCTACTTCTTTCTCTCCTCCTCCCTGCCTCCTCCCACCCTCTTTCTATCTGTCTGTAAATTTCCCCTGTCTCTCCAAATGTCTCTTCCCCTCCCCTCTCCCCTCTCTTTCTCTCTCTCTCTCTCTCTCTCTCTCTCTCTTTCGAAGGGAGGGGGAGAGAGAGGGAGGGAGGAAGGGAGGGGGAGCCGGAGAGAGGAGGATATAGAAAACTATATCAAGCACCTGCTAAATTCCATTCTCTCTCTTTTTCTCTTATGCTTCTCTATTAATATGTTTAGTTGGTCAAACCTAGGGTGATTTCAACAGCATTTTGGGTCACCTTCTGAAGTAGCCAAATATATCCTTGACGTGTTACGTAATTTGAACATGATTTTGAGCATGCTTCTGGGATCTAGATGAGGGCATTAAAATTGCCCTTTCGATTTCCCGATCGTCTTGCGATTGTGTTGTTACTTGCTGAAAACGTAATTTCTTTGAAGATTTTGTTCTTAAATTATATTTTCATGCAGGTCCACCCGTCATCGTGAGATCTGATATCTTTGTGCTGAGTATCGGACCTGTGATTGAAATTAACATGGTAAGTGTAATGTAACAAACAATAGCTAGGAGGAAACACCTAGTTACGCTACCGGAAGTGACGCTTTTTCAGAGGTCATATGCCATAGAGATTGTAAGTGGGATGAAAACACTGAAGGAGCTCCAGAAATCGTCCTTGTTTTCACGAAGTGACGGTAGTGAGGAAAATCGTAACGCAAAGTGAATGCAATTTTTTTTCACTACCGTCACTTCGTGAAAACAGCGACGAAATGTTAAATAATTTTTCTCTAAAATAAAAAAATGTATAACTCATGTTAAGAAATCTGACCATTACCCCCCCCCCCCCCCCCCCTCCACAGCATTATTTTTGTTTCGATACAAGCTTTTAGAGATCGACTTAAGTATTCAGACTTTTTCATTCGAAATGTTACAGTCACCTTGTGAAAATTAATGATCGCAGTCTTATGCATACCAAGTGAATTAAACATGAAAACGTGATCCTTTTAAGCACTGTGAAACAAAGCGGCAATAGTCATTTCAAGAAATATCAAAGTGATACAAATATTATAACAAGAAAATCATAACAAATAATCCCATTTTCGAACGAGTATTTTTTTTTCTTATCTACATTATTCTGTCATGTTTATTTGTATATGAAATTCTTCCGATGTTGCAGGCTCTTTCTACGACAAAGCTCATCCTATCGCAAACCTTTTTGCCAAACAATCAAATAAGCATTTAGATTGGATTTTTCTATCAGGAACAAATAGAACATGACCGACTTCCACTCAGCGCCCGCATTGCAGCCTTGTCCGAGGCGCAACACTTATTTGTTCTTGTCTAGATATCATACGCGATATTCTCCCTCCTTTTTCTCTGAAACAACGACAAACATTACGAACATAAAATCCGCTGATTTTTTGTTTTTATAAACGTAATTAAGCGCCCTTTTCCAAAGCAAACTTAAATATTAAAGTGACAATCTACGGAATCAAACAGTAATTTTGCTATCAGAAATTGCATCTGATAGTTGGCGATATGGCGAGTGAAATGTATTCCAAAACTCACTTTTTGCTATGCTTGATGGAGTTTGAGAAACACATAATAATGGTGTTACGTTGTCTCTGATCGTTTCGAAAATTCTGTAGCTGGGCTGGGTTACATACCCTAAAAAGAGCAAACGCATATCCAATTTTGTTAAGTGTTATGCTTAATTTCCCCTTGCGTTAAGACGCTATCGTTCGTTATTTATACGTCGGCAATTGTCTCGAATTTAATTGAGACTAGCCTATGACCTATATTCTGGGGATATAAAATGATATAAATTTTCCTTGTCATGTTTCATTCAGAGAGATCAGATAAACTTGCTCTCTTTCTGTCGTGAGCGCAGACAGAGAGGCGGGTTTAAATAGGCCATACTTCCCCTGCCCCTCCAAACAGTCATATTTCCCTACCCCCCCCCCCCCTCCCCTTCGCCCACCTCCTTCCTATAGAAGACAGGATACATTGATGTTGTGTCCAGTCTATGGCGAAATCTTAGTACATTAGGATTAGGGTAAGGATATAGGATTATGTTAACGAAAAAGGTTGGAGATAGAGTTAGAAGTAAGTATAGAAAAACATTCCTGGTGAGATGGGGGAGATAGGCGCAGCGGTGTGCAAAGGGTCTACTAGTTACTGTGACTCTATGAGCTCCATAAGAAAGCATGTCTTGTACTACTTAATTATAGCAGAAAACATTTAGAAGTTTTAGATTTTATTGTGGACATATACGATGTGATTACATGTCACGTTTGTATAAGCTTAGATTTAGAAAAACGATCGTATAGAGTAACCATACTTTCCTTTCTTAAAGGTCAATGATCATACTAACATCGGCTACCTTGCTAAGAGAACATAAATCATTGAGTCTGCAGATAGAAACAAACATTTTCAGGTTTAATACTTAAAATTTAATCAATATTAATAGCATGGTTTTACGAAGGTTCCCCGAATTCAACGGTTTTAATGAATATCCTAAAAGAAATATTGGTTCATTGCACTACAGATTTTTGGTAAACTTGCAATATATTTATTTTCTGTTCTCTACGTTAATCGAAAATTGAATGATACATAAACCTCTGTACAATGTCACCTTCAATATAGATGAATACATCCTGCAGTATATCGAACGTGTTATACTTCTTGCAGGGGCGGATCTAGGGGGGTTTCGGCGATTTAACCCCACCCCCCCCCCCCCTTGGGCGGCCAAGTGAAGAGAAAAAGGAGGGAAAGGAGAAGAAAAAAGGGGAAGGAAAAGGGGGGGGGAGAAGAAAAAAAGAAGAAGACAAAAGTAAAACGGCGCGATTTTGGGGAAATCCTAGATCCGCCCCTGCCTTGCACATGGAACTAACAAGGACATGGTTGCTAGTACTGGGTTACAAGCACATAATGAGAACCATTGAAGGTGTTTAAACTTATACCAGTGGGGCCCCTTTCATTTCGCCGTTTCTGGTACTTGATACATTCTTAAAGGCTTATCGAATCATACTAATGCCCATTGCGAAAAAATAATAATTATTATTATTATTATTAACATAAGGCGTCATTTTATTAGCTGACGGATGAAAGCGTCATTGACAATTGCTGTCTTTGAGTGAGATCAAGTACATCGATTGAATCGGAATGCAAGATGAACATTGTGATCATTGCGTTGAAACATTGGCGCAAGCGCTAATTGCCTTCACAGACTTGATTTAATAGCGCATGTAATGACGCAATCGACATGATATACCCCGTCTGCAATGGGTATAATGACTCTTTTGAAATGGCGCTATGTCTTTGTCATGTATTTACATGTATGTTTGAATCAGTAGTCATTTTGATTCCAAACTATTGACATGACCATATCCAACCTTTCTCATTATTCCAGGAATTCCAAATCGACATGTTCTTCTGTCAGAGGTGGAAAATGAACCGATGATAAGTCAATCTTCGAATCAGTTGTCATTTTTTGTTTGTTATTATCTAATTCTCTCTCTCTCTCTCTCTCTCTCTCCATCTATTTATCTCTCTCGTTCCAGGAGTTTCAGGTCGATATGTTCTTCCGTCAGAGGTGGAATGACCCCAGGTTAAAGTTCAATGTCACGACCTTCGACGAGCTGCGTCTGAACACGGTCATGCTGGAGACGATCTGGTATCCCGACACGTACTTCTATAACGGCAAAGAGGCCATCAAACACAGTGTAACCACGCCCAATAGGATGTTCAGAATATCACCTGAGGGAAATATATTATACACATCTAGGTGAGATTATGTAACTGCTTATTTATCTTTTTAGGAGTTTCAATATTACACCATATCACAGACGCTGATAACACGCAGGGCCATGCATCTCAGATTTGGCATTGTTAAACAATGCCTTTAAGAGTAGGACATAATGGATACAGGGGCTAAGTGGAGAATGAAAAAATAATTATGTAAAAATGATTTCGGAGCTGGACCCTGTATTGTTGGTATAATATATACATTTACGTGACTACGATGGGATTATGGTTATGGACACTTGCCACTCACCCCCCCCCCCCTATCAATGAACATTACAGAATGAAGAAAGAAAGATTTGAAATAAATGGAGGGGTGAACATTATAAAATGAATTGAAGATAATCCGATAACCATTGACAATCGAGGGGAGTGGGGGGGGGGCTACTTCTTTCCGGATTTCCCCTTCCTGGGTCGAGCAGCTCCGCTTCCTTTTATTCAATAGTAGGGACTTTTAGATTTGCACGTCGACAGCTTTGACTGACTGCAACGTGTGACGTCATTTTAAGGCACTGCGCATGCGTTACGTCGTCTCAGTCGGCGATTGAGAATGCGTCAACCTTGATTTTCCTAAATCTAGTACAAAATTACATACATATTGAAATTTATATAGCGCCTTTACATGCTCAAGGTACTAGTATGCCGCGTGCGCATAAAATATACATTTCCTCAGGTAGACAAAGGAACATCCCATCCCTGATATGTAAAAATGTGTAGAACAGGTGTCACATGCAAACTCACCTGTTCTACACATTTTTACATAATGGCAGTGAAGGGATGTTCTTTTGTTGAGGGTAGAATGAGGAACTGTATATTTTGTCCTCTTTCTTTGTCCGTGATGTTCATAGTAATACTTCCTGCATGTGCAATCTAATAGATTTCTAACTGTAGTCCACATGGGCAGTTAAGTACGTTGACACGCATGATCAGTCGGCGTTCGTCGTGTTCTCGTCCACTCAATCTAAAAGTCCCTATTATCTACCCCCCCCCCCCCCCCCCGAAGCCCTACCACTGCAACGTGACGTCAATGGTAGCAAACACGTTTAACTAACATGTTAATGAATATCACAGATCTAGTGTGCGGAAGTTATGGGCAAGGAGGAAATAAATTATACATCTTATTTAAAAAAAAGAAGATAATAATAGTATTCGCGGTGGTCGTGAATGAATAAAATATAGAGAAGTAACAATCAATGGAACAATCTGAGCTCCAAATAACGACACAACGAATAGGCATAGAGCCGACAGAGCCGAGCGACGGCTGGTTGACGGCTGTTGCATTGCATGTTTACGTCACACTTGGATATTTATATTGTGACGTCACATTTCAGATCCTGTGACGAATTAAAAATGATTCCATCATGTTTTCGTCGCTCACAGGCTGACGGTGGTGGCGGCATGCATGATGGACCTACGGAAATACCCGATGGACACCCAAGTTTGCCCGCTCTCTTTCGGAAGCAGTGAGTATGATGAGGGTTGGGATTGAAAGAAAAAAGAAGGGAGAGAGGGGCGTGTTTTAACCCATTTTCCTCCCTTTGTCAAAAGTGATCATTCTTGAAGTATCAATTATTCATCATGTTTAATATTTGTTTTGAAATTTATCGAGGCAGCCTGGTTTCAATAGGCCTACCAATACCACGAATTTAATCACGGACAAATTGTACCCATAGAATGAAAACCCATTTATAACGAACCAGATCCATTGTAGAAACAATATTGATATCTTTATCTTAAATAGCTTATTTTCATTCTAATATTACGTTAAAATAATGATAATAAAAATAGAGTTGCTCTAGCATTGGGCATTAGAGTGTTATAGATTTAATAGTTTCATTGAACATTAAGAGTGGATTGTTGAAAATGGGGAAAAAAAGCTTTAGAGCTTTAGGACGGATGGCAGAAAGAAAAAGAGAGAGAGAGAGAGAGAGAGAGGGTGAAAGAGAGAGAGAGAGAGGTAGACGAAGGGAGGGAGGGAGATGAGAGAGAGAGAAAGAAAGAGACAAAGATAGAGACAAATAGAGAGACGAATAGAGAGACGAATAGAGAGAGGGAGAGAGAGAAAAAATGATTAAAGATTGAATACTCTTCTGAGTAGAAACAAGAAGTATATAATATGGATTACGCTGGCTCCTAGAAAGGTAAGTTTATTATTGAAGATGATGGCAACTGATGAAAAAGGATTGTGATGTATAGATGGTGGCTCTATCGAACGGATACAATAAGGTAAGAGTATATTGCAGCTATCATGGAGAGGGGAAATGAGGATGGAGGGAAATGGGGAGGGAGGGGGAGAGAGGGGCAGAGACGAAGAGATAGAGAGACGGAGAGAGAGAGAGAGAGAGAGAGAGAGAGAGAGAGAGAGAGAGAGACGAGGGAGACAGAGAGAGGGGAGGGGGTGAACAGGTGTGAGAGAAAGATTGTGAGAGGGCACGTTTAGTTAGGAAAACAGAGAGGGGAAGACAAACAATGAAAAAGAGGGAGAGAGAAAGAGAGAAAGAGGAGAGGGAGAGAGGGAGAGAGGAGGAGGAGGTAGAGAGAAGAGGGTGGGGCGGGGTCGGCAAAGGTAAAGACAGACAACGTACAACGTACCGACAAATAATATACAAAGATACAGAAAGTGCAAATGACTTCTAAAAGGTTTACCCCACAAAAGTCTTATTTATTTGACAAGGCTATCGCACTCCACCGACAATGCAATGATTCCCATCACGTCCATGTCTATGTCTATGTCTGGTGAGTGTTTTTCTTTTTTCCTCCCTTCTTCTATTCTTCCTATGTTGTTGCCTTTCTCCTTTTATTTAAAGGCCCACTGCACTACTTGTAGCTACTTGCGCACTCTATATAACAAACAATGCCTAATCGGTGACCATTGGTCCCCCATGATCCTCTTTTTCTTATGTTAACTGAGAGCTGAATTGATGAGATAACCACCTGTCCAGTGACCTTGTAGGGCGGTCTAATCCCTCCTGTAAACTATGGCAGATAAGCTTTAAAAAATATATAAACATTACATCATCCATTCATCCCCTTTTTCTATGTCTTCTCTTTTTATAATATAGATTAAAAAATATGTATCTTTCCGAGACGTGGTAATATTCTGATCTTTTTATTGATGTCTTTAAACAAAAAATAAGATGCCATGTACATGACACCTTTGCAATCATTTATACATGTACCTAAGAAATACTTCAAAACGTGATTTAGTCATCTAAGTAATCATTGTGTGAATTAGTCAGCATAATATATTACACGTTTTTCGATTACTACTTCAACATCGTTTAAATGTTATATCGCATCACTTTTAAAGACGTAAGAAATGCTTATCAAAGAGTAGGAGTAAGAAGCGTGTAACTGTTGAAAGCAAATGACAACAAGAAAGTACACATGTTCAAATAAAACGCTCAAAATCGTCTGTCACGTGCTCTGCCTCTGCTGAAAGAGGTGAAGTGCAAATGCATTATCGTACAAATTAAGTGAAACCCAAGGCGCTCTGTAAGGCCAAGACTCTGGAGTCTGGGGAAGGGGGGGGCATCATTCTCTTCTCATCCCATATCATCCCCTCTTTCTATTCTCCCTCTTCAACGTTCCTTAAAAATCAATCAACATGTCATTTCGATTGATTTCCGATAAAAGCCTCTCCCTTTTCTATCAACAAGGGTGCATCAAAAGACGGGAAAAATCCCGCTGATTGTTTTCTTGATGTTCCCCCCTAGCCTGCAGGGAGCAGCTTGATAATTTTTCGATTTCATTTCCTCCCATTTTTGTTTGTTTTCGTGATTCTCTATAAAGCTCCAGGGTATATACACACTGTCACCGAGTCCGAGAAGCATGTTATTCACAATGCCATTGGGTATCGTCGAGTTTATTTCATTGCGATAGACGGTATATACTATTACACCCCTCCTCGTTCCAACCCTCAGATATACGTTCATACAATCAATATCCTCTCTTATTTTGTATGTTCACCTCCCGAGAGAGAGAGAGAGAAAGAGCAAGACTCAAAACGTCTCTTTATTTACTCAATAATTTCCTCTTGAAACATATCTGATTTCTTTTCTTTTATATCAAAGAGTGAATCGTTGAAATAACGTCCCTTTTTATTATTGTCCTTTTTACAATTTAATTTAGAAAAAATTGCAAGCCACAATAAAATTTCATTAATGAATCCCTTTATACATCTTTAGAAAAGGCTTTTTCATAAATAAATTGGCCTGAACATATTTGTTTTGATTTTGTTTTACCTCACTTTTCAGAAATCAGTGTCATTTCAATCGTTATTCCTACATGCAAGGTTATATGTTCTATGGGAGGGACTTGGTAAATGAACATTAGGTTTAAACGTAACGAAAATCTTTTCTCTCTCTCTTAGAGAAAGATATTCTTGGGAAGGGATGACCTATGTAGTACTCAGTAAATAGTAAGTCCTATCCGAGGGACAGGGTGAATTGACATTATATCTAATTAATGTTTGTCTTTCTCTTCCTTACAATAATTTATAGCTATTCTGAGGGGCATAATGATCTATAAAGCAACATGTATACATCTGCATGTATGGCATTAAGTCATATCCAAAGGATTTAATCTGTAATTAACCACGACTTTTAAATAAACTTGCTCCTTATCTTTCTTTTCTGTCTGTTTCTCTTTGTCTCCCCCTCCCTCTCTCTCCCCTCTCTCTCTCTCTCTTTCTCTCTCTCTCTCTTTCTCTCCATCCCTTCTTCTCCCCCTCTCTCCCTTCTCTCTCTCTCTGCCTCTCTGTCTCTCTTTCAGATAGCTACTCGGAGGAGGATGTGATCTACGCGTGGAAATACCCCTTCCCCAATGAATCGTCGGCCATTGACGCTGCAGATGATCTTATGTTGAACCAGTTCAATCTCTTAGGCTGGGAGGGAAGGAGTCACGTCAAAGTATCCAATAGAATTGGTAAGAAATGTTTTTGTTTTTTGTTTTCTTTCTGTACGGCGCCAAACAAAAGGACAATGTTTGACGTGGGTAAATGATGTGAAATGTGAAATAACTGAACGGAACTGCTGAAACTGAAACTGATTTAGTGCCTATATAATTAATGTGCATTGATCCTGTCTCTGTCCTTCTATCCTAACCATGATCCCGCCCTCTTTGGAAACACATAAACAGCCCAATGAACCTTCATAGTTTGTGGCGAATTATTAGAAGATACAGTTATAATGGCTACTAGTAATCCAACCCCTTCACGGATATTGTGGTGCCTCATTTTATGGGATTTCCTTTATACCTGCTTCATGAAGCCTATATAAGAGAAGTTGATCACAGAACGACGCGTCTCGCGGCATAGTGTGAGATCAAATTTTGAGGGGCTCAAGTGACTGCTGTCGGAAGGGGGGGGGGGCAATTTCAAGGCTGAAATGCAAAAATAAATATCGCGAGAGGGAGGGTGTCGAAGGGGGCGTGTTATGTTCTTCTGAACTTTCACTAACCTCTCCATATCTGATTCAGACTCTTATTCCTTTCCCCCATACAATGGCGGGGTGGCATGATCCACAGCCCCCATATGGCTACCCCACTGGACGCATATTGCTCCGGTTGTCTCATTTTTGCTCGCTGGACGTTTATAGCAAACGACAATCGGCGGATTAGACGATGTTAAAACCAGCCCTAAATTCGCCCAAAATGTACTGAAAAACAAGGGCGTGCCCCCCCCCCCGGCAAAAATATATTTAATAACAAAATTATTTTAAAAAAAAAATATGCCAATGGCTGACCTAAAAAGATGACCTTACCCCCCCCCCCCCCCAAACGGAGCAAAATGTCAAATTTAAAAATGTTTTACCATACCCATTTTCATTAGGATTAGACGACACTTGGTAGTGAATTTGTATGTGAGATTGCTTTGCTAAATATAAAATACAAGAACATTTTCCATATCTTTAAATTATCATTGATATCTGATAATTAAACAGTTATTATAATAAACCTACCAAACTACATAATACAATGAAATACTTGACTTAAAGTAGGGGAGTTTGATGTGGTGCATGGTGTGGTGCACAACTGCACCCCTCTGTAAATAATCGAATAGTCCATGGTGATCATGAATATTCATGTTTTTGCTTACCTCGGCAAAATGTTTGCTTATCTTCAATGGAAAAATTACGATGGGGGGGGGGGGGGGTTGGATGAAATGGACATAATGAACCGATCAGAACTGATCTATTATGATTCATGTTTCTTATCCTTCGTGTGCTTGACCTAAAACCTTACAACCACTTGGCAAAATGAGTCCTAAGTTCGACTTGTTTCACATGTGTTATGTAAGCAATGGCGAGCTTGCAACCTATTTTTATCAAATTACGGTGGGTGAACTTTCAAAAGTCAATGGGACATGAGGGTTCCAATGAAAGAGCTAGTGATAACGTACGTCGGGGTGGATGTGCTTTTCGTTTAAACAAAAAATGCATTTTTAACGATTTTGGGGGTAAAATTCCATAGGCTAACATGTTAGGCTGCTGACTCTGACGATAGGGGGCGTTGTCAAATGAGACTAAACGGAGCTATATGTATCCAGGTTCCTCATCGCCTTCTCTCTTTGAAGTGCTCTATAATTCTCTGATGTTATTTATCTGGTTGTGAAATGAAATACTATCAATTTCCTCTCTCCAGGTAACCGGACCGTGCTGACCGTGGAGTTCAGCTTGGAGCGCCATATTGGATTTTTCCTCATCCAGACGTACTTCCCGTGCGTCATGATCGTGGCCCTGTCTTGGGTCTCCTTCTGGCTCAACCGAGAGGCCACGCCCGCAAGAGTAGCCCTCGGTAGGTACAGGTGTAGATGTTTAAAGGCATCGTTTAACAATATTAAATTCAAGATGCATAGCCCAGTGGCGGATCCAGGGGGCACAGGGGGCACGTCCCCCCCCCCCCTCCCCGGCCCCCAAAAATATGTTAAAACCAGCCCTAAATTCGCCCAAATTGTACTGAAAAACAAGGGCGTGCCCCCCCCCGGCAAAAATAAATTTAATAACAAAATTATTAAACAAAAAAAAAATATGCCAATGGCTGACCTAAAAAGATGACCTTACCCCCCCCCCCCCCCCCAAACGGAGCAAAATGTCAAATTTAAAAATGTTTTACCATACCCATTTTCACTGATAGGCTGTAGTGTTATAAAAACCGTTAGGAAAACGAATTTAAAAATTTCGATTTCCATAAATATCTTGATAATCACACGGGCGATCGGCTTGTAAAAGTAACGGGGTTCCTGACTGACCTTAAGGTTTATAATTATCATTGCAGCATGAGCTAGATCCAGGATTTTGTTTTAGAATCTGAGACAAAGATACCCAATCCCTTTAAACCCAAATTGCCATCAGAATTTGAGGCGTAGTTACTGAGAGGGGAGGGGCTGCCGAAGACCCAAGTTCATATTTTTGGAGAAATTTAGTACCAACAAAAGTGAAAATTCTTTTTTGGGGTGCTTATTATTTTCTTTTTGGAATTTGCGGCCTCTTTAATTATTTATTTTTATTACGAAATCATAAAAACTTAATACATTATCATTTCCGTTTTTTACAACAAAATACAATTTAGTTTTCGAGATATTGAAACGATATATGTTTCACTAATTTGCCTCGGTTATTATTATCATCAGAATCATAGCAATATGTAATATTTTCAGACTCTACAAGTATAATTCAGTTTCTTTGGTTTACTTAGATCTACAGAAGATGTAGGGCGGTCATGTTGAATAATCAATCTGAGAAGGGGCACCACGCTTGTTATCAGACTTGTCGATTATCTTGAAGAAACCAGTTTAAAATCTGTTTTGTTCCTTCTGTATGAATGTCATTAGATTGTTTCCAAACTCCCCAAGCTCTTTTTATTGACAGTTTCAAAAATCACCTACCACTGATTCGTCGCCATTTTAGCCTCGTACCATGCAACTTTTCCTTTTGTAAGTTTTTAATGGAATTACATACACCTCCCAGCCACAGACTATGGTCTGGATAAAGAAGTCATCTTTCCTGCAACCCCCGTAAACCGTAAAAAGAATCTGTTTTTTCAAGCGCTTCTCTGACGGTGTAATCGGAAGTTTAATCAATGATCTTCCCTTCGGCAAGCCTTGCCACAACTGTTTTGACTTCTGGTGTCGCTACTTGTTCCAAGTGGATCGCAAATAAGTGATACGCGGCGAATCAAATGGTTCGCGGCAAAGTTAATAAGAATTGATTCTAGAAGCGCAGTTATAGATTTTCCTCTTGTCGTCGAGAGTCGATGGGGTTTCCTGGAGGGGCGGTTTCGGGGAACGCAAAGAAGAAAAAAATGTCTTGATTAGAATTGATTTTTTTTTTGTAGCAAAAGAAAGATGCGACACTCTCCGAGAAAGATAAAGAAAGAAAAGCTTTAAATTATTATTACCTTTTATAGTTTATTTAACCTATCGTTTTTTTCTAAACACATATTTTTCAAAGAGAGCACTGGCGTACCTATGGGGGGGCAGGGGGCAGAGTGCCCCCCTGACGGGCTCCAGGGGAAAAAAAGAAAAAGGGGAAAGAAAAGAAAAGAAAGGAAAGGAAAGAAAAAGAAAAAAGGAAAAGGGAAGAAAAAAGGAAAGAAAGAGAAAAAAGGAAAAAAGGAAAGAAAAAAGGAAGAAGAAGAGAAAAGGAAGAAAAAGGGAAAAAAAAAGGAAAGGAATAAAAATGGGGAAATTATAAAAAAAAGACCATGGCCGTACGCACCAGGGGGGGGGGGGGCAGTTGACCCCAGATATTTAAAAGTACCCTCATGACCAGTTCGGTCGCTCGAACTCCCTTCACTCCTTTTGCTTTTGAGATTCTTCGAAAACTTTTAACGCATCTTTCCCCCTCCCCCACCAGAAAAATATTCCGCATACGGCCCTGAAAAATTAAAACAAATGAAAATAGGAAAATATAAGTGATAGGGTCTATAACAAATTCGAAAGTCTTCGCTGGCGCGAACTGCTTGCTAGCCTATTTTGTATTAAATGTTTTCACTTGCTCGTCCCCCTGAAAAAAGAAAAGGATTAGTATTGCCTAGAATACAATTGTGCCTGCCCCGACGGGCCCCGACCTGCAACCATGGCAACAATAACACACAATATATGTACCAAATATTACTAAAAGAGACTAATTCATTTTACTCGCTCGCGAATAAAATGAATAGACATTGCTTTGGAAACAATTGTGCCCACCCTTGACCTGCAACAATATCATTAAAAATGGAAGAGTTTTTTCGCCCTCTCGCCAAAGAGGAATTGAATCGCGTTAAACGCGATTGCGTCCATCCTGACCTGCACCAATAAAAACAAGTTTATTTATTAATTTCTATTAAAAGAGAATTTATTTTTTTTGCTTGCTCGCTATGCTCGCTCGCCAAAATGGAATTGACACCGCTAACGTGCCCGCCCCAACCTGCAACAACCAGTTAATAATTATGTACCAAACGTTATTCAAAGAAGTTTTGGTGTGCTCGTGCTAGCCAAAACGGAATTAACATCACCTTAGACATGATTGTGTAAGCCCTGCCCTGCAACAAAAAAATCTGAAATTTATGAACCAATCATCATTACAAAAATTTTGCTCGCTCGCTACGCTCGCTCGTCAAAATAGAAATAACACCGCTTTTAATAATCACGTCCCTGACATGGAACAATGAACCCAAGTTTATATACCATACTTTCCCTATAAAAGAGAAGTGATTTATTTTGCTCGCTCGTCAAAATAGAAATAACACCGCTTCTTTTGCATCCCTGACATGAAACAATGAACCCAAGTTTTATGTACCATATTTTCCCTATAAAAGAGAAGTGATTTTTTTTTCGCTCGCTACGCTCGCTAGCTCGTGGAATTATGTGCCCACCACTAACCTGCTACAATATCATTAAAAAGAGAAATGTAGGGGGTTGCCTGCCCGCCAAAATGGGATTGACATTGCCTTAAACACGATTGTGCCCGCCCCCTACCTGCAACAATGAAACAAATTTTATATAGCAATTCATTGAGAGAAAGATGTATTTTCGCTCGCTAGCTAAAATGGGTATAAAATCACCCTAAACACAATATTGTTCCCGCGCCCTGCATGGGACAATTGAACCAAGTTTAAGTGGCAATTATTAAAAAAGAAGTGATTTTTTTCTTGCTCGCTACACTCGTTTGCAAAAAAATGATATTAACGTCGCTAACAAGTGAATGTTTCCACCCCCAACTTGCAACAATACCAGTTTATATACCAAACGTTACTTAAAGATTTTTTTTTGCTCGCTCGCTCGCCAGAAGTGAAAATTAGCATCGCCTTTTTTGTTTGTTTCGGTCGCTTGCCCCCCCCCCCCCCCTGACGGAGTACCCCAGGTACGCCACTGAAAGAGAGAATGGTATTTCAGGTGTCCTACTGTTTGTTTTTTTTGGTTAGTATTTTTAATTTAGCTTCTAATGTACAGCTTAATTGAAAAGTAATGTTTGGAGGCCAGAAGATGAGAGAGGAGGGGCACGAAGCAAACCACAAACCAAAACTTTTATTAAATTGGAATCAAATGATTAACAAAAAAACAAAAAAATGAATCTCAAAGTAGAAAAGGCAGATGATAAAATTTGAAATACTCTTTTTACAGATTCTTTCTTTTTCTTCGCGTTGAACTTTAAACTTTTTTATGTTGTTGTATCGTTCGTCTTCAGTACATGAAGATATACCGGGCTATATTTTTCCCAATGAAATCAACAGTTTTAGTGCTCTCTTTTGTGTAAACAAAATGGTTTGGGTATAGAAAATTGTGTGTCCTTAAGAATTCCAAGACTGATATTACCCATCTAGAAAAATGTCATCTTATGAAGATAGAAAACATATAATTTATACGAAAAATAGAACGTGGAAAACGGTGTCCATTACTTAGCCAGCAGTCACAGTGAAGAATTGATTAGCTTTGATGCATTTAACATGTCTAAGAAATCATTTACGGATGATGTTTTTAATCCGAATTGATGATCATAAAAATTATTCCTAATATCTTGCCACTTTGGGGGAATCGACCCTACGCGCCCAAAACCTGCCCACACACTGCCTCCGATGGCAGATGGATTAAATTTATGTAAATATTCTTTCCTGTTATAGATTATAAAGCCTAGTAGCTATTTTATATGCAGGAGTCCATATTTCTTTCACGATTACTTGCATGTGTTTACTTAACTCCTTCAAAAATATATGAGCCTTGTATTTATCGTCACGTATGGGATTGATTGAAATATGTATTCATCTACGCCAATTCTTTTGAAAAGTGATTTTCTAATGGAGGGGGGGGGGGGGAAGGGGCTACGACTTCATAACTTATATATTATATATGGCAATACAGATCTTTTGTGCAATCATTTCTTGTGTATATACGTTTTCTCTCACTTGGTCGACCATTCTTAGAATATTTCCCAGTAATACGGATTAACGCCTCTTCCAAAACGAAATAAGATTACTAAAGTGAGTCGAGTTACTCGAGTAGAATAGGATAAATAGCGTACTTTATGTATCACTCGACTGGAGCAGGGGGGGGGGGGTGGGGTCGGGTGTATGGATATTTGTTTTCTCCTCGGGAAAGTTAGGCGCCTCGGTGATTTTAGGAGAGGAAGCTGTATCACGTTTATAGTTTCCAATACCGCAGAGATAAAAAATAACACAATTTAAAAAAAATATTCCCCCCCCCCCTTCCACAAACCCCCGATTTTCCGGTAAAGAAATATGAAATTTCACAACGACAAAACGAAGACCTATTCAAACGCATCATGGCGAAATGCATTTTCGGTGGACTGGTATAATTAATGTTGGGCTTTCAATGAATCGATACGTCACGCAGTTAGAAAGATGCAGACGATACCTGCCTTTGGGTCTAATATCGGCACTGTTTTGGCGCCAAAATATTTTCCGGGATGATAGTTTTGCTGAAACAACAAAACAATGGCCAATAGTGCACATTAATATAAAATTAACTCATTCCATTCCCTCTTCCTATCTTTAACTCACAGGGACGATGACGACCCTCACAATCACCACCCTAGGGTGGAGTGCTAGAGCAGTGCTTCCCAAGGTGGGCTACCCGAAGGCCATCGACTGGTTCATCATGCTCTGCTTCGCCTTCGTCCTCGGCGCCGTCATCGAGTTCGCCACGGTGAATTATTTCACGAAGCGGAGGACGGGCATGCTACCTGGGATGGCCGATGACGAGGAGGACGACATCGCCCAGGCCGAGGTAAACGATGACGCTGTTTTCCCATATTGTCTTTCATTCAGTGCTTCTTATCATAAAGTTCTTAGAATAGCTTCGTCGACTAAATGTGTGGTGTCACATTATGTAGCACAATCTGAAATGTTGATGAACACGAAGAGGGTTTCTGGTTATTTGTTATGTCAGCCTATACTAATTTTAAATGATAGGACAAATTATTTTTTGTACGACACCCATATCAAGAAAGACTTTGAGATTCTGGATGGGGAACCTCAAGTCGATGTACGGTCATTCCCACCAGTTAAACATTACATTTTACTACATCTGGGACAAGATAGGCAAACTAGTATATAGAATGCCTTGTCTAAAGACATAATAACGTAAGTACTGGACAGGATGTGAATCCCAACCATAGATTGAGATTGAAAAAAGAGGTGGCATGTATACATTTCTGTAAATAATTAGGCTGCATGTACATACACTATGCAGTGCCCGGACTTGATATAGCACTAGACTAACAAGCTAATTTACTTCTTTTTAATGAAAAATTCACTTGTGCCATACTTTTTTTAAACAAATGATTGTTCCCGTTTTCCACCCAATAGGTGGAGAAGGTCGAAGCCTCGTTGATGCGAAGAAAGAAGAAACGCTTTTCCCTCATCCGGGGATTCACGAGGTACCAAGGAAAGTCTGTATCTCGGACGCCTTCGGACGAAGAGCGGAGATTTTCGGATCACAACAACAGCCTGTGTTCGGATATACTCAACTGCATCACGGGAAATGCCGAGTACAGGGAGAGTAGGCTCCGGCGAAGCAAAGACCAGAAACCGTTCAACAGCGTCAGTAAAATTGATGAGTTGGCTAGAATTGGTTTCCCGCTAGGTTTTTTTCTCATGAATGTTCTATATTGGTGTATTTTCATACTTGATTATTAAAATATTTATACAGGATATAATTTAGATTAATAATGATTAAAGAGAGGTGGATAAATTCTATGTATTTGAATTTGCGACTGGACATTAGGTCAAACCTTTGTGGCAGCTTTACCAAATTGTTATTTTAACATTATACTTCAAAAGTTCACTCTCATAACTTATAATTCATCATGATTATTGTACAAATAATACACAGGAGTGAGGGCATTAGTAAGAATTACCCACACAAGGTACCTTTGGAACAGTCTCACAAACCTGAGGCGATAGCCGAAGGTGTTTGGACTGTTTCGAAGCTACCGAGTGTGGGTAATGCTCGAAAAAATGAGGGGTATTATTTGTTAAAATGATGTTTTACTAATAACCGGTCATTATTATTTAGTAACGACCGTCTCAACTAATCATTTGATTAGGATCTGCGTCATCATCTTATAAAGAATATTGTTATACCAGTGTCCCGCAACACCGCTAAATTCATATTAAAAGAACGATTTTTTCTCTTGCGATTATTTCATATGTCTCTGAAATTCATGATTTTTGCATTAGTCTTTGAAATAATTTGTTATTTCAATAAGCTGTCGATACTTGCGATTAGGCTTATGTTCTACATAATAGTACATATATTTCAGATATTTAAATTTTTACCCTATGTTAGATACCTTCCCAATTGTATATCGTATATAATTTGAAGAGCGTGTAAATAGCATGTAATATTTGACGTGTGCCAAACATAGTCGCCAGTCGTCTATAAAAATACTGATGTATAAACAATAATGGCCGGGTTAAATGGTATTGAAGAAAAAAATGTTGGATTTTAATTTATGTTACCTGTAGTTAGCATAAACTTTCATTTTAGAGGCATACAGAGGCATTATTTTCATAGTTTTCTATTTAAAAAAGCAATACTATCACGTGTGTACTGATTTAGCTAATGCCGACATAGACCATCTCTAGTGTAGTCAACATTTAAAAAACATACAAAGACACAGTTTGACTATTTGTTAAAGATGACTTGATACATGTCGAAATTAGGAAAATACAAAGAAAAAACAACAACAAGTGAACTAGTACCGAAGCTATGACATTATAAAAATCTATTTTTGGAATCTCTCAATTTTGTCTTCATTTTCCGAAAGAGCATCAAAAATAACATTACGAGCCAGAGCAATATAACACTGAGTTCCTATAGGAAATCTATTTAGTCAGATGGTCATATCTCAGCCAATACTTAACATATTCAATTGATTTTCGACATTTGGCGATTATTTTTGGTGCTCTTTCGGAAAATGAAGAAAAAATTGAGAACTTCCAAAAATAGATTTATGATGACGTCACACTTCACCCGCCACTCAATACTCTTACGTTTACTTTTTCGTGGTGTTTTTGACCGGTTATACGAATATATGGATGTTTCTTTCCTGGGGACCTAGAGACGAGTGGTTCCATCAACCTGTTCTTAATAAATAAACTACAATAGACCTACTTGGAATCCAGTCTACATGCATTACCTATCGCTATGTCGGAAAATCCTCGGGCGAGCTTTTAGGTTGTCAAGAACAACCTTAAACAAAAAAATATGTATGCTTAGAATATGAATATGTTAGTAAATCGGTTTATTCCTTACGAGCATTGAATTGAAATTCACTCGAACCGACTTTGTTGACTATGCCGAGTGGGATGCAAATATCCAACGAAGATTTAACTTGAGAATGAGGATGACAACTACTTTTGAATCAAATAATTATTCATGCAGTTAGATGATAGCATTTTTGGTCAGTGTGACAAAAAAATAGCAATTAAAACACAAACATGCCATTGTTGTTGTAAAATATCCACTTCGCATAGCAATGTTAGTACAGACTACAGTGTTATAAAATACCAAAAGGAACAGCATTATAATTTTGAAGAAATTTCTCTTTGTAATCACTGTTTGATATTATTTTAGTTGGAACAGTATTGATGACAAAATAATAAATCGAGAGAGGCGAGACTCGTGATGCTTACATTCAAAATATTTCATCTTTCTGACTAATAGTAATCACATATAAACTTACATGCAATAAATAATGATTACATTTGCAGATGGTCAAAATGAAGCTAATTACGCAATAGGAAAGTAAATATATCAAAGTTTGTATGAAACCGGAAAGTGAGAATTACATGTATATAACCAATGATTGTTTGAAAGAGAATCGCCAAGACATTTGAAATAAAGAATAAGACTGTTGTTTTTCAATATTGCAATAATTTAGCTTAAATTGTTTTGTTTAGAATACCATCTGCATCTTTAAGACATTTTCCTTAAGTCTTACCCCCTTCTCCTTCTTTATGTTACATCTCCACATAAAATCCATTCATTATATTGCAGTTTGTAAATCCTAAATCATGGCCATTCATGACTGTGATGACACTTTGGTTAACAACGGCAACGGATAGAAGGACAAAAACAACACTAGATTTGTTCCATCCCCTCAAGCGAGCTCTTTGAAACACTTAAATTCATAACTACTCATTACACCGAGTGATCCCTTATTTCGTTGACAGTGAGTTTTCCCGCCGAAGAATAAGGGGCACATCGTCGATGGTCGTTTGATGTGGATAATGTCGTTTGCTAGCCACCTCCTTTACCAAATTGTGCTTGTACGCGCGCCATCTCTTGTCGACGAGGTAGCCAGCGAAGGTCTCGTCGTAGGTCGGATAGTTTTCCTCGACCGCTTCCTTCATGGGCACCAAGCACTTGCCGCGGTCGTGGCGCTGGAAGGCCACCCGTGAGACGAGCATGCACTCGACCTTGTGGATCGAGATCAAGTGCGTCTTGCGTAGATCTTCACCTGTCAAAGTTAGAGAAACGGGCAGGAAGAAGGATCACAAAATAATATTAAAACTCGTTATATAAAACTTTTCTAAAGCTTTGAACAAGACGATCCACTGTTTTAGGGGTAACACAAAAAGATGTTGTATTGCCGACCCCCAAAATCTACGGTCGGCTTTTTAAAAAAGTTTTTGTTTTTACTGTTTTTTAGAAGAATAAATGTAATGTTTAATGAATAACAAAATATGTAAACTGAGAAATGTCAGCCCAAAGAGAAAGAAACAAGAAGAAAAAAATCAAAACAAAAAAAAAGATTTCCGACCGACCGACCCATTGCTTTGGCACCTAAAGGGCTACACAACATCTTTTTTTTTTAGGCCATATCATGAGCTTCGCTAGACCACTTCGAGTCGGGCGTAGAAAGTATCAAGCCAAAATTTGCCCTTTTTTGTGTGTTTTGTTTCTTCTATAGAGTGTTATTTTCTTTCACATTTTCCAACAAGCGGGAATAATTTCGTCAGAAACTGTATTTTCGAATTTTCCAACAGATCGTCGATGTTCCCAAGTAACCCTGAACCCCCCTCAATAGATCATTTCCTGCAATTTTCCCACATGCTAACCAAAGTTTAATTTATTCGACAGAGTATTTTTTTCTTGGGAGCAGATGTCACATCGCCTTTCATTCATGAGGAAGGTGAGCGAAATATTTCGGGGCAGCCCCACGTGACAACGATTCCGTCACGTTTTATATTCCCTTCAATCAGTGGGAGGGGGTGTCAACCGGGGCTGGATAAGCCACTGATTTACATGATAATTTGTTTTCTCCATCCCCTCGAACCCTGTACCGAGTGCATAGCAAGGTTTTGATATTTGTCATAAAAAATTCATATTGATACAAAATTGTATTAGACTAATCCTGCCGATAAAAAATTAAACCTCAATTTAAAAGAAAAATCACGTACCAACTCCGAAGAAGTCCCCCTTCCCGATGGTCGCAATATTTAGGAGTTTGCTAACCAGCTTCTGGTATTTCTCGGGTTTGAAGTCGGGCGACACCCCGTGGTCGTCACGCATCGGTGGCGGGGTGAGCTTGATCCTCCCGAAGGGCAGGCGATTCTGAAGGAGAACGACTTCGCGAACGATCTTGACGTCGCCAGACATGATGAAGTAGACATCGTCGGGTGCGCCATGGATGTCACTCAGAATGACCTGTATGAAAAAACAATAAGCCAGTTCATAGATACAATCTGCGCATGGGCAGATAAAGGTCATTTGTACCAAAAAGGTAAAACCCACAGAGATGAATACTGGATATGCGCTCATGAAAGTTATGTAACATTATTCATTTATGCACCAACGGTACTTGATACGCAGGTGGAAGTATTCTTTTCAAGAGGGAAAACAAAAGGTATTCATGAAGCACATCTAGGACTTGGCAGTTATTATTCTAATATGCTCAAAGTGGAACTCCTCCATGTGTAAAAGATCTGTGGATATTTGGGGTCATTTGTACCATGTGCTATCTGTAAACTCCCTTATAGAAGTGATTTAGTAATGACAATGATAGCATTTCGTTCTTGAAGAGCATAATTATCACAAATTCAGCAATTGGCCGAGAGAGAACTGCCTCTGAAGGGTGTTGAAGCATTCGAGGAATTTCGTCCTACAGGTACATACTTCCCTCACTCGATTATATTATACGTCGAAATAATTTGTATCAGTATTTATGAAAGTACATTTGTGAACAACAATAATAATACCTATAGCAGGCATAGCAGGTGAATAAAAAGTAACCGGATGTTCTGGAGAGAAATATTCATAAAATCGAAACATTGGAACACGTCTTGTTGTAGTAAGCCTATACGCTTCTTTACCCTTTATCTTTCCTCTCTTAGTTCCCCCTCTCCATCCCACTTCCCCCCCCCCTCCGCCATCTCTCTTTCTCTCTCTCTCTCTCTCTCTCTCTCTCTCTCTTACTCTTTATATTGTTTCCCTGTTGAATATATAGAGGGCCCCAATCGCCCCCTTCGAAATATAAACAGATCAATAAACAAGAAATTTAAATAAAAGGAATAAATGAATAACTTACGGTGTTAGGCGGATATTCAATGATCTTCGCTCTGTCAGTGGTTGCTACCACCTCATCAGTTATCCATTCACTAAACGTTGATAGTGAACTGAGTGTCTGGAATCGGTTATCCCATTCCTGTTGGTAACTGCGACGCAGGACCATGTCAAAATCAGGTTTGTCCACACGAAGGAATTCAGAATCAACTGCAATAAAAATATAAATCAATATGTTATATTTATTAACATAATACATGACTTTTTGTATCGTCTCAAATTTGTGTCTACCATTGCCTGCCATGGTCTTTGGTGTGTGTGTGTATTGGGTTTTTACAGACGTGTGTTAATCAGATATAATTATTTACGTCTGGGGACCGACCTTTAAACGTCACCATCCGAAAGACGTGACTCAGTTTCGAACCTGCGTCCTCGGCTGTATCAGTTTGTAGCTTCCACTTTTAGCTGAATTACAGGCGCACGTACGCCACAATGCTTGGATATTAACGACTCCATAATGTTCGAGGATTTTTTTAATCATTTGTTGTAGTTAACTTTCATAGTTATAATAAGACTATTTTGAAGACTAAATATATTTACCGAAGTGCTCACGTCATATTTTCTCGTCTACCAGGTTACTGGTTCTAAACAACAGAGCATGTGCATGAGGTTCACCGCGAAATCATTCAAGCAACGTGCTAGTGCAGGGAAAAATCCAATGTTTCGGGTCGGTGTGATCATCACCGTACCATTGTTAAGCTCAAAATTGTTTGGAACCAGCAACCTCGACAGCTTGGTCAGTATGACGTCACGCCTCGGTATACTCTAAAGAGTATCTAAACATCTCAAAGAGGCTTAATTTATTTAATCTGCGAAAAAAATAAGTCTGTAGTGAACATTTATTTGAAACTATAATTAGAAATAGTGTCCATTTTTTCCTCTCTTTTATTATGTTGTGTCGTTGATGATTCCAATTTCCATGGTTTCTGTCAGTGCGTGCCAGCTAAAATAAGATGTCGATTTTTACCTTTACACCTAATGGAAGCCGCACGCTTTGTGCCGTGTAGAAGGGCAAGTTCCCCAAAACTCGCCCCTGCATAAGTTTCTCCCATCTGTCTTATGTTTGATTCTCCTGTAAAAATGATATTAAAAATCATTGCGATAAGATGGAATCATTCTGTAATCTCTTTTAAAACACCGCCAATGGCGAACATTTCGGTAAATGTAAATGAATCATAACATAAGGCCTATACTTAAGAAGAGCAATTTAATTTCAATCAGAATCATAAGAAAAATAGGATTAACATTTTATCATTATTACATTGCGGTTCGAGTCCCGCCGCCGCACTAAAAAAGTCCTTTGGCAAGTCATTGATCTACATTTGCCACACTCCACCCAGGTGAAGTAAATGGGTACCTGGTACTCTGTTAATGTAAAGGAGCTAATTTCCGCTCGTCGAGGAGTGTGATTAGGGACCACTCCTTTTGGAGTGAAATTTGGACGGAATTCACCCTCAAAAGATGTAAAGTTCACTCCAAAAAGACAGATTTTTTTCTAAAAGACTGAATTTATCGTCTTTTAAAGCGTATCTGCCATAGTTTACAGGAGGGATAAGACTGCCCTGCAAGGTCACTGGACAGGTGGTTATCTCATCAACTCAGCTCTCAGTTAACATAAGAAAAAGAGGATCATGGGGGACCAATGGTCACCGATTAGGCATGGTTTGTTATATAGAGGGCGCAAGTAGCTACAAGTAGTGCAGTGGGCCTTTAAGAGCTAACTTTACATCTTTTGAGGGTGAATTCCGTCCAAATTTCACTCCAAAAGGAGTGGTCCCTAATCACACTCCTTGACGAGCGGAAATTAGCCCCTTTACATTAATAGAGTAGGAATTTATTCCTTGAAATGCTAGAGCGCCGTATGGCAGCCGTGCTAAAGCCAGGGTAATAATCGGGAGCGCCAGGAGGGTCAAATCTGACTGATATGTGCGCTATACAAGAACCCATTATTATTATTATTATTATTTAGTACTCTGGAAGGCCTATGAGCCTGCATGAATATATAATTCTAAGCATTTTAGGTTTTAAAGATTTTACATCTAGCTATGAGACGGTTTTGTTATGATAATAAACACTGATTTATGCTTGCCGGACTGAAAACAAGCACATATCGGGTGTCAATAATTATATTTTCACACAAACAAATAATTGATTCCACCGAAACTTTTAAAAGTACAGTCTATCATAAAAAGGAAAGAAGAAAAAGAAACTTAAAAAAAACCTAAGTCGTATCTTTCCAGCGGTATTCCTTGAACTTTAAGCTTCACTTTTGGAAGAGGGTGTTTCTGTTCATCAAAATATCGAACTATATTTTATATATATTTTTTGTTTTGCTCGGGAAAGGGTGAAAATACAAATAATGAAAATACGTAATGAAGTAGCTGCGGAAACACTGTATACACCCAAAATACTACCCCCCCCCCCTACCATCACCACAACTGAATACCTTACCTGTCCGTGTATCCGTCTCGTTGACTTCAAAGACGACCGAGCCTGAGAGGATGAAATAGAAAGCGAGCCCGGGGTGGCCCTGCTTGACGATCAACCGCCCGGCCTCGAAGGAATCGAAGTATAAAACGCCCGCCAGTTCATGTCGGATGGTCTTCGAGTAGCGGTTGAAACTTTTTAGCTGAAACGAGCAAAGAGACATTGAAATTCATATCTGAATATGAAAATTCAAGAATCTTTGATAGCAGAATTTGTTGGTACATAAAATAATATGACTATCAAGTTTTATTTTATACAGTAATTTGAGTTGACACATGAACGATTTCTCGAAAAAGATAGGGATTGAACTTTTATTAAATGTTGTCTAGGATGAATGCAAAAGGAGGTAAGAGGAAATATTAAGAAAAAAATACAACTTCATGCAATCAAATAGTGTAAGTGTGATCGTTCATGAAGACATGACTTGTAAGGTCATTATGGATCTATATACCAAATTAAGTTCATTGACATTAATTATACATCAACATCTTGATATACAGAACGTGAGTACCGACTACTGAATATGAAATATCATACGAAGACAATTTACATATAGAGTATGGCCAAATATTATACCGGAGTGTTAGCTCAGTCAGTACAGCGTCCGCCTCACAACCGGGAGGTCGTGGGTTCGAACCCCGGCCGCGTCATACCAAAAGACGTTAAAAGATGGGAGTTGTTGCTACCTTGTTTGGCGTTCAACAATAAGGGATAGAGCAACGTCGATCTGGCGCTGCTCAGTGGCTGCCGGGCTCACGATCAATTGGGCAAAAAGAATTTCCGTTTCGGTTTAATAAAATTTGGAGTGGACTATTAGGCTATTATTATTATTATTAAAAGATGTGGTATTAATCATAAAGAATAAATGATCAGAAAAGAGAGAGAGAGAGAGAGAGAGAGAGAGAGAGAGAGAGAGAGGACGCAGAGGGAAGACTTCGATAATTATTTTCAAAAGCCAAACTGAGCATTTTGAAATTACCCTATCAACAAAACCGTAGAGATAGTGGAGCTCTTCTTTGGTCCTCTCCCACGTTTCCTTCCTCATGATCTTCTTGGCCCGTGGGGGCAGCGTGCTCACCGACTGGACGTTCGATTTGAAGGCACTGACGTCGAAGGTGAGGACGTTCTCCTCCGCGCCGTCGGCCTGACGGACCGTGAACGATTTCGAGTCTTCTTCGGTGGGCAGGAGCTTGGACCACCTGAGGTTGTGCTTGACCTTGTTGGCGATGGCCCGGAACTTCTGCAGGGGCGTCCGATGTTTTTCCGGCTTTCGAAAGACAGAAGTATGATGTTAAGTTTATGGGATATGTCTGCACATTATGTTAAAATAATGCACAGATTGGGATGTAGAAAAGCGTGAAATGAGAAGATGAAATGGGGGGGGGGGGGAAATGAATTCATTGAGGTAAGAAAGCGAGAGGCATAAGAAACATGAAAGAAAGAAAGTAAGAAAAAAAGAACATATTAAGAAAAAAAGGTAGTAAGAAAGAAAAAGGAGGAAGGAAGACATAAAGTGATGTTTAAAAAAAAAGGAATGATAAAGTAGGAGAGAGAATAAACTAGAGATAGGGGAAAAAGAAGAAAAGAAAGTCGAGGGACAGAAAGTGGGGATCTTTTACTTTATATGAATTATTAAAAAGTAATGTTTGGAGAAAAAGTATAAGAGTAAAAAATGGAGAAGTGTATGAATATAATTATCATCTCATTCTAACGTTGGTGACGTACAGTTATTCCTGAGTATATTACCGACGCAACCAAAACAGAACAGAAAAAAAATATTATTTCGGGCAATTAAAACTAGATAAAACATGAAATGTTATGTATTCATTTATTAAATTTTTGTTATTGCTCGTATCGTATACCTGCCATTGCTCGTATCGTATACGTGCCATAGCAATTGATTTAAAGAATATCATTTTCCGGTCATTTCTGCCATGATCCAATACACTTCACTTTTCTCGCTTAGGACCTGACTACATTAAATTGATTATAAATCATTTTAACATACAGTAAAACAAATTACGTCACCCCCTCCCCGCCCCCCCCCCCCCCAAGAAAACTGAATTTTAAAAAAGAAGAAAAGTTTTACTTGATTATTCTCTGCGTCCTTGTCATCAGCGTCAGAGACTTTCTCAATCCCTAGCCCTTCAGGGGGTGACCTTTCGACTAGAGCCTGGATGAGAGCACTCGCTTCTTCCAGCGTCTGCGTCGTCGCACCACCCCTCCTCCTCCTCATATCGGGATTCATGATCATCATCATGTCCTCGGTGTTGAGGTCTTCAAGCTCCTCGTCCTGGAATGTGTCGCCGTACATGTTGACTACGTGGCTTCCTTTCCTTCTAAAATATTTAATTGTCACTGGGAAAACTTTTTTCTTTTCTTTTATAAGCCTGAATGACCAAATTAATGCTGACCTCTGAATTGTAAGTTTAGGGATCTGGTTACGAGCATTCCAAGAAGTTTACGGTGTTGCAAAGATGTGAGCCAGAATATTTTTTCTCCAATGATGGCAGTATCCTATATTATTTGAGAGATATGCCCTGTATGAATTATGCGTCTAGCTTAGCTTCTATATCTGATGCATCATTGATTCATGTTTGGGAAACAAAAACATAGACTTTGTCGTTACGCATTACGTAACAATGGACTTGCGCGTATAAGTGCGCAGCTCTATTTCTGGCCTGGATGAGCGCATGATTAATGTTCACTGCTGGAGTACGAGTGTTTCACCAACTAAAATCAAGTTACTAAATTGATCAAACATCCCCTGGGTTTTTCGTTCGAGTCTTCCATGCATAACGTTATGAATACCTTGTAGACGAGTAAAAGGAGATATAAAATAGTATCAAAATGGACAATAACTCAAAGAACGCTTCCCCCCCCCCTTTCTTTTTTTCTTCATTTTTTAATTTAACATTTTTGGTAGCCAAAAGTCATATGTCAGTGAATCATTTTTAGAATTATATTTTCTCTTTCATTTTTCTTTAAAAATCACCAATAAGCTACGATAAGTCTTATGTTGCAATTCACAACACCCACTGAAACTGTAGCACATATGGCCTACAGCTATAGGGTCATAGTGTACGAGTTTATTTACGCCTACCCATATGTTATTTATTTTTTTCTCAGAAAGATATACGACGAACAGAATAAACAAAATCGATTGCAATAAGCACCATTTTCTCAGAGGAATTAAACGGAAAAAAGAGAAAAATATGAATATCTGCAAGAAGTTTTTTTTCATCCCGTTTCCCATCCCGCTGTATTTCTCTCTTTTTCTTCCCCTCCCTCCTTTTTTTTTTTGACTGGCTATTCGGCTGGGACCCTGCTGCCCATAATAGCCCATAGGCCAATGGTTAAAGATAACACAACGTTTTGGTATGGGATCATGAATTTGGTTCAAATGAAAATATTGGAAGCAAATGTGATCCTACAATATTCGGTGATCGTTGGCGCGGTTGAAATCAAGTCTAAAGTTATGAAATTGTAACTCGTTATGTTGTATAGCTCCCTCTCAAGGTCAAAATATTGATTATGCCATAAAACAATGTTTTTGACTAAAATCGACCAATTGGCTATTCCTGTTTAGAAATTATATATCACAACTACATATTCTGAGATTTTCATGGTCGCAGCGACTATTGTATGGCCGTCAGCGCTATTTGAATTTTGCCAAAATTTACCGCGGGAGCACCGGTAAATTTTTATATACAAGTTTTCTCGAAAGCAGAAGAGTTTTCGGGGCTAAATTTTCTAGTGCTTATAAAACATCCACAGGGTCATCCAAAACAAAAATATCAAAATTGTCAAGAATCACTATGCAGCCAATTTTTAAAATTTCCCAAAACTTTGTATTACCTTTTATTGACAACGGCTATAACTTTCTATATGTCATCGGCGTAAATATTCATAATTGAATGACACACGCCCTTAAAACTAAAACAACAACAACAACAAATCATTAATACTAGAGGGGCGTGTCGCCCACGCTCCGCGCACTGCCCCCACCCCTTCGCTAAGAAAATACTGATGACATGATGACACTGAATGATGTAAAACCAAGATCTCGAGAACCTGGGCAACCCGACATGTACAAAATTCAAAATGCTATATTTTCGCCCCCCCCCCCCAAATTCGAAACCGATACATCAAGTTTATTGATGTTTTAATATTTTTTGGGGCTGGGATACAACATGTACATGACTATTTATTTTTCGAAGTATTTTTGTATTTTATCTATCAGCTTTCCAATCGTATAGAACTTTTTATGTCTCTATTTCTCTTGAGGGGATTGGGTCGAAGCGCTAAGTATGACATGCTTTTGTTAGGACGAGATGTCCCAGACTCCAACATATACACATGTGTACGTGAATGAATCATTAACTTGAAGTACAAGTCTGTTTAGTGTCTGACTCTAATCTCATTCTGCCTGTTAATTTTAATCTTTGATTACTTTTGCACGATGAATTTCAGTGACGGAGGACCCCCTATGCCTTCTGGAGGAGAAGGAGTGGATGCTGAACTGAAACAATTTATAGCGATGGAGACACAAAAGGCGAAGTTTCAACAGCAAGTTCACAATTTCACAGACCAATGCTGGGACAAATGCGTCGATAAACCTGGTTCAAAATTGGACAGCAGAACTGAAACTTGTCTTGTAAATTGTGTGGAGAGGTTCATAGATACCACATTAAACATCGCCAATCGTTTCCAGACTATGCATCAAAGACAAGGAGGCCATTAATCAACTTTGCTGGGGCCGGTAAGTGTCTAGCCTCTAAGCTCTTCAGAGGTTGATTAAAACGTTGCCCCACCTATTGCGTATTTTGTTTGTAGATTTAATACCGGAAAATCAGCCGGTTCAAGACTTTGACTCGGGACTTCGGGACTTGGGTTTCTTCTATAAATTCAACTTTAAGTATTACAAAACCATGCCTATGGCAGCATTAACGAGGGAGAGGGGTGGGGGACTTGTAGGTATCCTACAATATTATTCAACAGTTCAATTTTCTTTTTTAAATTCTCAACGTCAACATGAAATTTCATTCAAATCTAGAATAGCTAGGACTTTTGTTAGCACAACTGAGCTAGCTAGGCAGGGAAGGCCTAAGACTGTCTGTGATATTGATGCATTTCAGTGTATTCCTTTGTCATTCATATTTACCACAGGTACTCACATTTTGGAGGAAGAGGACTAGTTGGAATCATAACTGCAAAAGATGTTTTCAAACTGGAGAAGATGAATCATGCAGTTGGTCTTGATGTTTGCAGTGCTGCCAGTACTTGTGTGGACAGCAATAATAATCATGGACATCATCATTATAGAGACTTGAAGACATTGGACTTTGTATAATCTGTTATTGGAACTCGATGTGAACTCTAGAATTGATGACGGATCTTTACATTGGACAAGTTTCTAGTACAGCCAGTGATATTTTGTAGAGAATAGAAGTTTTAGTAAACTGCCCCTCCCCCGTCCCCCCCCCCCCTCCCTCCTCCCTCCCCTCTCACATGAACAAAAAAGATGAGGATATTTCAAGGTTTAGATGCATTCATGGATTTAGAGTTTTAGACATTTAGTTATTTCAGGAAGAATAGTCCTATTATTCCCTTGTAATTTGATTTGATTGCATTAGATTTGATCAAGTTTGTTTAAAAACAAGTCTTATGCAGGTGAATTGGGGAAACAAAATGTCTAATCATCCTTTAATCATAAAGCTGTGTCCATGCATTTCTTTAGTTTTTACCCCCATGATCCATCTAGGAAATGGTTTCTATACATGTATGTGACATTTACGTGTATTTGGTTTCAAAATGTCAGAGATTTTGGGGGATTTTAGAATACATGTATTGTATTGTTGTGTATCTGAGGAAGTGAAACAACCGATATTCTATGATATTCTATGATAACTTTTTAATATTTTTAATAGAAATTGAAATCTCTTAACTCTGATACATGTATTTCTGAATGCCTTGGGCGCCTTTTAATTTGACCCATACTAGGAAGTGATGCCAGTCAGATAATGCCAATGTCAACGATTTGAAGGAATTAGTTTGTTTTCCAATATAGAGCATTAAATGGTATTTTCTCTGTATTAGATATATAATTAAAAATTCTGCAAATATACAAGTTCTTTTGTTCTGTAGCAATTTGTAATAATATTGTAATGAAGGCCATTTCTGCATTCTTGTCAACTCTTTAAGATTTCCATGTACTGGTAGTGAAAATACACGAGTTGAGTAGTTAGGCTACTTTCATTGTAAGAAAGGAATGGTAGAAAAAGAAAGAGAGAGAGATAGAAAGAGACAGACAGACAGAACAAGAGAGGGCGAGGTGGAAGGAATATGACAGAAAGAGAGGTAGAGAGGGAATCGGAGAGAAAGAGGGTGGTGTGATGTTTTGTCCTCTTTCTGTAATTACATGTCCAGTGAAATCTTCATAACTAACTGCTTAAGTACATTTATTTCTTTCCTTTGTAATTGTTTTTCTTTCAATTTATCATTACATGTATTTATCAGTTATTGGCAGGAGATGGAAATAATTGAAGGAACAATATGCAAAATGACAATGCTATCAAATTTAGTGTAGTAATAAAATTCACTGCAATTTATTGATCAACTTACATTACAATATACATGTATATTGGCATGACAAACAACTTTTATACAAATAAACATAAATACATCTTTGTACAATTTTGTTGGCATTGTATGAATCTGATATTTACAGACTAGAATTATAAAAAGAAAATAATACATATGAAAAAGGCTGACATGTTCAGTATATACAAAGGTTAATAAACACATCCAAGTATTTATTGTTGGGCACTCACTATCTATTCAACATTCTAAAACACTTTTCCAAAAGGACTTAATCAAAGCATTCTATATTTTATCACACAGTGACAATTCCATTGAAATACATTTAACTCCAGAATTTTCTTTTAAAATATCTATTCCTTGATAAAGTATATTGATCATTAATGCCTGCACCTAAATCTTCAGAATAGAAATATGGAAGGTGTGGATATCTGGACACTGCCTAGCACATGACCTCCAATGAATACAGAATTGCATTTCTATTAATTTGTTTGTAGACGAGTAGATATGGTTCGATTGTGATAAATTTGAACATACTTGGTATGTGAACTTGACAAATTTAACCCCAAAGTCACCTTCTCAAGTATTTGTACAGGGGTTATCTTTCTACCTGGGGTAGATGACAAGGGGGGGGGGGGGGTGTCTGAATGGGAATTGGGGGCGATAGTTGTCCTGTATTCTTGGAAAGCTGGAAACAAAGATTGTATAACCGATTTACTTTGTACATTACCAGTTAATAGTATTCCACCAATTACTTCTCAAATTATCCAATTCAATTAAATCAACACAAACTCGCTCCCTAGCCTAACTCTGATATTCCTATCACCAAAATCATTTCCAGAGTAACACACACACAAGAAATACGCTACAAGGCACAGAAATAGAACAAAGACTGTTTGGTCAATAGTACTGTATACCCTGTGTTAAAGTCTCCATATCCTAAAATACTATTCTCTATTACATGTACAACTTACTAGTCCAAAAAAGGCTACTGGTCTGTTGTATTGCTTCCCAATGCTTGAGAAATACTTTTCTTGAGGGCAAGTAGCAACATTAAATACTGATGAGACATGATAGACTTTTATAACAGCAAAAAACAATCAAATACATATACATGTACATTCTTCACAAGCGATACATGTAGTCTAATTGGAAAACTGAATTGACAATTATGGTCAATTCAAAGTGTTCTGGAATTACAGTCCCAGGAAATCTTTCTATTTTGAATAAAGAATATAATTAAATGATGTACAGTCAAACCTGCTTTAGTGAGCACCTGTCTACAAAGACCACTCTTGTGTTTCCCTTGGGCAGTTGCTAACTCACTATAGACAGGTTTGACTGTATTACCTGATATAAGGTACTTCCAAAACAATTTGGGTTGGCTATCAACGATTCACCAAGTTGATGAAATATTGAAGTTTATAAACGTTTATTACAGAACGACACAGGTCACTTTTTGGTTATTCCGTAAACGAAGCTATTTGAAACTCTTTGGTAGGAAACTCAATTGTTGTGAAAGCATCTCATATAAATTGATATATGATATCATCAATTTGTATATTTTTTTGTCAAACACAAAAATTGTCTAAAATTGCCATTCCCTAATGCATGGAATTTACCCAATGCAAATGGGTCTTGTGTGTAATACTGGACGGGGAGCACATACATTTTTATTATTTTAGCCTCTTACTAAGCATAACAGAGAGAAAACTGTTAGGAAATGTAAAT
This sequence comes from Strongylocentrotus purpuratus, assembly GCF_000002235.5. Taxonomy (NCBI): domain Eukaryota; kingdom Metazoa; phylum Echinodermata; class Echinoidea; order Camarodonta; family Strongylocentrotidae; genus Strongylocentrotus; species Strongylocentrotus purpuratus. The sequence goes on from NW_022145596.1 coordinate 20,478,138, forward strand.
AATGCAGAATTGACAGTCCAAACAATATTTTCCAAAATCACAGTTGGAAATATGATTCATGCCAGAATATTGATAATTTATATTCACACCACAATGAAACACCACTGGTAGATTCTCTGTTTCATGCTTGTTTTTTGGGTTAACAAACAAGAAAATGCACTTCATGTTTGAAAGTAACACACACACAAGAGGTACAGTATTCACACACTGATCGTTTCAGGAATCTCAAGTTTGATAGCAGAGTAACCTGGGACCAGATTCATAAAGCCTTTTTTGCAATGACAAATGACAAAAAACAGTGACAAATCTGCTAATAACCAATCAGAAGCAAGGATTTCGGTAGCTTGTAAAAAAAAAAACGTCATTTTTCACTGATGACAAGTTTTGTGAAACACCCCCAGGTTTCCTTGGCAGAGGGTTTATATTCCATCCTTGAAACCATAGCATTGTTCAGTCAAACCTGCTTCAATGACCACCTGTATAGAATGACCACTTGTCTACAAAAGACCACATCTGTTGTTTCCCTTGGAAATGGTTTCTCATTGAAACATGTACTAGAGAAACCTGTACATAAAGACCACCTGCCTATCAAGACCACTTTTCTTGTCTCCCTTGGCTGGTCTTTATAGACAGGTTTCAATGTACAAGGTAATGGTACATGTCAAGTATACAAATACATGTTTATCTCCTCATGTATCTCTCCTACTGTCCCCCTACTGGAGAAACTACGAATGTGTCGAGATGACTGAAAAAGTGATATGTGCTCTTAAAATGTATATCACTTTTCAACATCGCAGGTGGAGTATAAACCCTTCAGAATATACCCGTTTCATTTTTTTAAGGAACTTGTTATCCCAAGAGGATTTTTTTTTTAATAAAGAGAGAGAAAGAAAAAGAAAAAAGACTAGAACTTTTCATCTCCCCCAAATACCATAAGTAAGCACCACATTATTTGCCCTTGCTGAAAGTTGGTGGTAGAATGTCGGGGGGGGGGGGTAAATTCTAGGAGACAAGATTGTGCTCACATTAGAGACTTTGGTGGTGAGCGCTTTATAAGCACCGTTTTTGTTATCCTTATTATCATTTTTTGATTTTTTATTATTATGTTGAGACATCATCTGAAACATTTTTATCACCAAAATGTGTTGAACAATTCTACAAGGATGACTATACATTGTGCATTGTATTCAGTTCACTGTGACAAATCTATAAAAAAAAAAGTAAATATTCATCCATGAACTTTAACCAAAATAAATACAAATACACTGGACATTCAATTCATGATGTCATACTGAGCCTTTTCAAATCAATTCTTATTTGGCATCCTGGAACCGATAGTCAAAACAATACACCACAACAATAGCTCCTTTAAGAATCAATAAATTAAATAGAATTTACATTTACCAAATATTAAAATAATAAGAATTGTGCCAAGAGCACATGAAATTCAACCTGATACGGAATGGAAACGATTTGAAATTTGAACGACATCAAGGTATGAATGGCAAGATGGTGTACTGGTAAAAAGTGGCCCAACTTCTAAAGCAGCAAAGGTGACGATCTTCTGGCGTATACTCCTGTTAGGCAAATAAAAAAGAATAAAGTGTTTGAATTTAATATGTCACAGGCTTCAACGAATAGAGTAGTGGACATTTAAAAAGTGAAAATGACAATGATTGCTTATAAAAATTGAAAGTCTAAAGCATTATGATGATTGCTTATGCATGTACAGTGTAGCTAAAAAGCGTAAGCTCTTATAAATTGCCATTTTATTTGTTATCACTTTCTTGTTTTTTTTATAACTCTGTTTTGTATTTGTATGTTTTAAATGTTTTTATGAAGAGTGTTGAATAAACTTTGAATTGAAAATTTGAATTGAATTCTTTATGCTTTTTTTTAATTCTCAATTTCTTACCCGTTTGGTCGACCAATATTGATTATGGCCACAATAGACCAGTTCAGAGACAGCGCATGTAGAAATAACCCTCAAGATATCCGCAAATAGTTTAAACATGGAGTAGTCTGACTTTAAGCATTGTAGATGTCAAAGTGATGGAGATATTACATGAAAACCTTTTTATGGCTCTCTCCCAAACCATTCATCATCATACATTTCCCTCACCTGAAGACTCTATGAGAGACTAAAAGGGTATTTCTTGATGGGACCATGGGTTTGCTGTATGTGTGGGACTTGTACACCAGTCAAAAGACTACCATCTCTCTTTAACTGAATGTTGACCAAATATAAACAATGAAGAGAAGCCCGCCCATCTATTACTCACCATATCCGGAAGAAGCCTCTTCATTCTGTCATCTTCTGTCATCCTGTAGGACAAGAAACATAGGAGAAAATAAAAGGATGCTGGCAAATACCAGATATGAACTCAATACCGGCAATGGTATTAGAATATAGTAATTAATGCATCACAGGGGAATACATTGAATCCACCCTGATATTAAGTTGGTTTTAATAAAAAATAAAAAAAAATTAGAGAAACAAATGAGTGAAAGTTTGAACAATATCCGATTAAAAATAGGAAAGTAATGAATTTTGGAAATTGTCATCAGTGAAACACAAACTTCTCATTTTTCTGCTTTTATCAAAATCAACTTAATATCAGGGTGGACTTCCCCTTTAATGAGCTAGGCGTGGTACACTGTGTTTGCCTGGCCTTACTCATTGTTTAATCATGACATACAGTCACAACACAAGCCATTTTTTTCTTCTTCTTCTTTTCTATGTTTTATTTTTGTTTCTTGTTTTTGTTTTGTATGTCAGCAGGTAAACACTACAGCTTTTTGCATCTGTGTTTTCTTTTCTTTTTTCTCTTCTTTTTGTTTTCCTTTATTTCCCTGCAGCAATGGACATAAACTATGATATAAACTTCATGACAATTTTGCATAATGCCTTCCCTTCCTCTTGTGAAATTAAGTGTTTGCAATTTCAAACAATGATGCAAATGATTCTTTGCAAACATTGTCCTATTCCTCTGTTTGTACATGATATCTGATAGTAAATGATACATTTTTTATACTAACATGACTTAACATTAACAAAGTACCACATACATAGTATGGACATGTTTACAGATGTGATGACAGTGACGATGTAGAGCATTAGCTTTTAACAAAGAGCAAAGATTGTATACTTCACTATTCCCCCCCCCCCCCCCTCCCCCAGGAAAAAAATTATAACACATTAATAATTGAATAAAATAAAACAGTAAGTGGGAAGAAAAATATCTTGAAACATGACTTAGAGGAAGATTCTGGTTAAGCGCACTGAAGAAACATGTAGGTAATAGCATGCCGAAATTGCACCAGGGGGGTGTTTCATAAAGCTATTCGTAAAGTTATGCATGGCTTTACGAACGACTTGTATATGAAGTGCCAGATAGGATGCCCCCCAATTTTTCTGATATTTCCAATAAGCTCAATTAAATTATGGCAAAAAATATACTTTTATACTGTTATAATAAGAATGTTAAAATCTACATCTGCGCAATTCAACTTTAGTTGATGCAGTTAATGATTGAGCGTCCCATTTGGCTTTTCATATACAAGTCGTTCGTAAAGTCAGGCGTAACTTTACAAACAGCTTTATGAAACACCCCTCTGGAGCAATATTTAATGAATATTTTGTTTTAATTTGTTTGATGAACGATACATGTATTCCCATGGAACAAATATGAATTCAATCAGTGAGTTATGTCTAGAGTCTAGACATTGATTTTAATCACAAGAGGTCATGGACTATTTCAGAAAAAAGAGAAACCATTGCATTTATGTTTATATAGTGCTCTTCTACCTGCACATTCTAGACTGTCTACATAAGTTAGGTGTAATAAAGCAGTCATTATTGTTACTTTTCCTTTATTTCTTGAAAATCTAGATGAGGCAATTATATCTTAATGACACAACAAAAATAATGACTGATTAACAATTTATTGCCTGATGGAACTTCTTATCTTTTCAAATTCAAAATATGCAGAGGAAACGCATGAAAACCACGTAAATAGGATGAAGACAAGTTACATTTCGACTCGTTTCAATGGAACACAAAACAATAAGCATCATGGTAACACAGAGTATTTTCTTCATGAATCCAGCACAATACAATTTTCATATTGCCCATGGTGCACTAGATAATGAGTAACTGCTGTGACTTGATGTAAACAGGCTTTGGCAGCAGACTGAAATTTTGACTGCTTTGGGTGAACAGGAACTTTTATCTGCAGAGATGCTTCTGGAAAGAAATGCATTCCTACAACTCACCAATCTAGACGAAGCCCTGAGAGGCCTAAAGATGTCCCGTCCATTATCGTCCGCATGCCTACCTGTTAAACTAGTATCAGACAACCAATCGTTATCAACTACATCACTGTTACTGTAACTACTACTACTGAAACGCAGCCTGGACATACTTCTCTCTGGTGACCGGGACCGATACGACGAACCCTTCAGGATGGACCTTTCCGGCGACTTCCTCTGGGAGCGCTCGGGGGAGATGATCTGGCTAATGGGGGTGGTGGAGCGCCCCCCGCCGTGCTGCTGGGGGCTGCTGGAGGTGCGTCTGGAGGTGGAGGAGCTTAGGGTGGTGGTCCTGAGGGTGGATGATCTCTGGTTCTCGAAGCTCACGTTGGCCGCGCTGGCGTTGGAGGTAGACATGGAGTGGGATGTGCTGCGACGAATCTCCTGCCCGAGCCGCTCTCTGTAAGGTAAATATTTTGCCAAAGGCATAAGAGTTTAGCATCATGTGGGGAATATCTGCTGTTTCAATTAAAGAGCCCTCAATATTTAGGAAAGCTTTTTTCCCAACAAAAGCACCAGTAAAAAGAAAGTCACACATTTCCAACAGAATCGCTTTCTTAACCAAAATACACAATACATTCCATTCAAATTTATCTAGCAGGGAAGGACAAGTATCTGTACATCTATCATGCCCATTTAAGGCCCCAACACAAAAACAGAATGTCGCTGATTTCCAACAGAATCACTTTCTTAACCAAAATACATGATACATTTCAGTTTGAATAATCTAGCTGAAAAAATTAGTATCTACACGATTTCATGTGCATTTGAAGCCCCAACACACAAATAAGAAAACTATCACTGATTTACCATAAAGCATAACAGATACTCTATCAGTTGGTGCACATACCATCATACTGGAATCTTTTTTTTTAAATGCCACAATATGAAATGCACTTTGAAGGAGAGGAGGAGATCATGATGGTGAGGATATGGAAGGGAGTGGGGAATGCCAGTCCTAAAGCTACGGTCATACGGAACCGACTCTTGGTCGCTAGTAACTTACTTTTCAAATCTTTCACTTGTCAACTGTCTGCGGGCCCTCTCTAGTTCAGACTCTTGTTGGGATGACCTTGATCTTAGCGTCTGGATCTCTCGAGATTGAGTTTGTCTGAGTATGGTGACAGGGAAATCAAAATCATGTAAAAGCCACAGTAAACACGCCAGTTAAACTGGTTGACTGAATTTGAACTGCAAAGCAGTGATTGTTATTAGTCTGATATATTTGCACTGTCTTTATAATGAGCCTGTTGATATGAGACAACTCATTTCACACTTGGACAATTTTCATAATTCATAACTGATATAACTGATACTGACAATGGATATAAGAAGTGTCAAGAAGAATCAGGAAATATAAACATTACTTGAAATGCTATGTGTAAAGATTTAGTGTTAAAAAAGGCTAATTTACAACACAACCAAATTTTACAAATTTCTTTAATTCACTCCAATATATAGGAAGAGGGAGAGAGAGAGAGAGAGAGAGAGAAAGAAATAAACTAGTCGAAAATGATGCCTCCGCCATAGAGCGATTTCACAAACCAAAACAGAACCAATCTTTCAAAATCAAGTAGACACATACTTTACTAATTTAATACAGATGTATTCATTTATTCAATGATCTCTCATTGCTCAGCATTAGAGATGCAAATGATATTTTTCAATGTTCTTTGGTCTGATTTGTCCTTTTACTTCCACCAAATGTGATTGGTCAGCTTCTTGACGTAGAATTGTTTTTTTCTTTGTCTATCAATACGATTGACGGTTTGTTTGCTTGTTAGGAACATGTCACTTTAGTTACAGTTGTTGTGATAGTGTCATTTAATTGGTAAAATTATCCACAGTATTTAAGTTCAGTTCCATGGTGATTGTGTACAGTTTCAATTGTCACAATTATAGAAAAAGAAATATGTTATCAGTTTTTAATTTGTTATGATTCTGATATGTCTTTTTTATGTTATGTTAATATGAGCTATATTTAATGTGTTTATACTGCTGATTTATTATATAATTTTTTAATCTATTGTCATTGTGTTTTTGAAATGTCTTGTAAACTTCTTAATTCATCTTTGCCACAATGAAAGACAAAGTATGTTTGATAAATCGTTTTGAAATGAAATGAAATGAAATGAATTTATGAAATAAATATGCTTGTTAAAATCGAAGGAGTAGTAGGCAGGCAGAAGCTTTTCATACAAAATTACGTGCCTAAAAATAATTATCTTTCTTCCGACATCAAACAGTTCTTTAATAGAGAACAGATACAGTCACTTCTCTCATTGACTTTAGCCTAATGCTCAAATTAAAACATTTTTTTTTACAGACAGTGCATTGGTTGCTAGGAGAGGCTGTAGCTTAGCAACTGAATGATCTTAATTCTTAATCATAAATTTTCGTATTCCTCTGTGAAACACATTAGGAACATTTGGTTAACACAGTCAGGTGATTAGACGTGGGCTTTTTCATAGTTAAGAAGGGATGTGAGATAGAAGAAAGGCCAATTTCTAGAGATGAGCTTGACCATGCACAAGCAAAGCAAAGTTCTGGAGATGAGCTTGACTATGTTGAAGCAAGGCCAAGTTCTGGAGATGAGCTTGACTATGTTGAAGCAAAGCCAAGTTCTGGAGATGGGCCTGACCATGTAGAAGCAAGGCCAAGTTCTGGAGATGGGTCTGACCATGCAGAAGCAAAGCCAAGTTCTGGAGATGAGCTTGACCATGCAGAAGCAAAGCAAAGTTCTAGAGATGAGCTTGACCATGCAGAAGCAAAGCAGAGTTCTGAAGACCTGCTTGACCATGCAGAAGCAAAGCCAAGTTCTGGAGATGAGCCAGACCACGCAGAAGTAAAGCAGAGTTCTGGAGATGGGCCTGACCATGCAGAAGCAAAGCAGAGTTCTGGACATGGGTCTGACCACCCAAAAGCAAAGCCAAGTTCTGGAGATGAGCCTGACCATGCAGAAGCAAAGCAAAGTTCTAGAGATGAGCTTGACCATGCAGAAGCAAAGCAGAGTTCTGGAGACCAGATTGACCATGCAGAAGCAAAGCCAAGTTCTGGAGATGAGCTTGACCATGCAGAAGCAAAGCAGAGTTCTGGAGATGAGCTTGACCATGCAGAAGCAAAGCAGAGTTCTGGAGACCAGCTTGACCATGCTGAAGCAAAGCCAAGTTCTAGAAATGAGCTTGACCATGCAGAAGCAAAGCCAAGTTCTGGAGATGGGTCTGACCATGCAGAAGCAAAGCCAAGTTCTGGAGATGAGCTTGACCATGCAGAAGCAAAGCAGAGTTCTGGAGACCAGCTTGACCATGCAGAAGCAAAGCAGAGTTCTGGAGATGAGCTTGACCATGCAGAAGCAAAGCCAAGTTCTAAAGATGAGCTTGACCATGCAGAAGCAAAGCAGAGTTCTTGAGATAATGTGATCACAAGCTATTTTTGCATCTATAATGAGCCCTGTGACCTTTGACCTTCAACCTCGTGTCCCCAAAATCTAATCAGCTTATGGGCTCTGCAAGATACATACATGACCTGAGTTTGGCTGTAATCCATCAATCGGTTCTTGAAATAATGCGATCACAGACGTAAGGACGGACGGACAACCCGGAAACATAATGCCTCCGGATACTTCGTAACGGAGGCATAAAAAGAATGAACAAATTTAAAATGATGTGCATCTTTATATTTACATGTTCCTAGATTCACAGAAAGCAACAAATTAATGAAATAAACAACAAACAATTTATAAACATTACATGGCCATCATTATCATAGAAAAAAGTGAGTAAAACATGCAGGTAAATTTATGCTTGCAATCATTCACATGATCAAAAGCCATAACGCCAAACTCCAAAGCACTCACATCTTGCTATCTGCTAGAGCTAAGCGGTCTTTGATCAGCTGGAGCTCGGACCTCTGTTCCTGATTGTCCAGTTGCACCTGGAACTCCTTCTCCCTGTTGCCTGCAATCAGCATCTCCAGGTTCCTGACGGTCGTGCGTTCGGTGCCCACCTGGCTTCGCAGCATCTCCACTTCTCTCTTCAGGTCTTCGGTTCTCGCTTCGGCCTTTGAGGAATGGTAGGAAATAAATAAATAGAAAGATAAGACCTCTTAAGAATGATATGTTTTTACTCCTAATATCTATGCTGTGCATCTATCATCAAACACAACTTTGAATGCCATAACAAATCTTACAGAGGTACATGTACTTGGTACTAAGTTGGGTAATCCCTTTGGCAGCTCACTCAGAAAGCTATACTGGGATGGTGGGTGAGGCAAGTAACTACAAGGAGTGTCATGAATTGCTGGAATGGTGTGTTATGGGTTGTTAAATCAATGAAAAAGTGAACCTTTCACTATCTAAGGCATGGTACAATTCAACAATGAAATCTTAATCGGTAGTAAATGTATTAATTATCCCAAAACCAATGTTCCAATAAAAAGCAGCAGCATAAAGATAGATTGATCAGTATTTATATACAGGTAGTTATATTTTTTAACTAAATGTGTGGGCTATTTAAAACCTAGTACGAATGTTTTAACTCAAAATTCATTGAGGTTGTTTGTTGTCTGTAAAATGATTCCTTGGTGAACATTTTCAATAGAATCACTATTATTTATCATTACAATCGTACTTTCAAAGACATTTAAATAGCATCCATATCTTTAACATATGATCAAACCTGTCTTAGCGGCCACCTGTCTATAGTTGCCATGTATTTTGTCTCACTCGAGAAACAAATGTGTGTGGAGAACCTGTCTACAAAGGCCACCTCTCTACAGTGGCGACTTTTTCTGTTTTCCTCGGGTGGTCTTATTAGACATTTTTGACTATATCTAAGTTTGAAAAGAAAATCATTGGGTTGTATTCTCAAAAGCGGACTAACTGTATTCCATGGTTTAAATCCACAGACTAAGTATGGAATGCCAAGTGCCAAGAATATGTTTTTGAATAATTTTATCGGTCACTAAATTAGAATGAAATGTAATCAAATAATTAATAAACAACAATACAACTATGATATAATTATTTTATCAAGATAATTTAGGGAAATATCATTAAAATCAAATTATTCAAAAATGTATTTGTATGGACACTTGGCATTCCATACTTAGTCGGTGTATTAAACCATGGACTAAAGTTAGTTAGCTTTCGAGAATACAACCCATTCTGTGTTTTGTTGGATGCCTACCTGTTCATAGTCGATATTCTTGGTAGTCAGCTGCCTGGAGAGTGACTCTTTGGTGGAGTCAAGCTTGACGCACAGCTCCCTCACGGCGGCTAGATCCTGCACCACGGAGTCCTTCTCGTCCTGGAGCTGGCGCACGTTGCCCTCCATGTTGGAGAGGGAGCGGGTCAGGTTGGAGATCTGCATCTCGTACGTCTGCTGGGTGGACAGGTGCTGGTGGCAGAAAAGTAGAGATAGAATAAAGACAGTAAATGTAATGTGTGTGAATAGGATGTCTGATTAGGTGGCAAAATTGAAGGTGCACTACTGCTTCATCATGCAAAGTGGATTATCGTGCTTAACACAATGGCAACTAAACCGCCCGAAACCGCCCTTCCTTTTACTCACTGAACCGCCCGAAATCGCCCGTCCGTTTTCGTCGGTTTTCAACGCGCTATAGTATCCGTTCTAGGGTCTACCGTTATAATGTTATACGTGCGTAATCCTTACGATGTCTACAGTAGGAATCAGCATAGAAAAATAGCGCACGTTTCATATTCTTCAGAAAAATGTCAAAAAGAGAGAAATATTGCAAGTTCTTCCAGTGAGTAATAGGCAATTTTTACAAAATCTCTAGTTGCTAATGGGTTAACCCTGCATCTCTTAGGTCTGTCTGGTGGACAGCTGCCAAGGCAGAAAATGTTATGTGTGTGACTAGGATGTTTGATTAGCGTAAAAACTGAAGGTTTCCACAGTAGAATACCAAAAGAATGAAGAAAAAAACAGACATATGATTTGAAAATCAATAATATTTATGGACACTTCCTTCTTCTAAAAGTCATGTGGTTATCTTTTTCATTGGTAACTCAGAAATGCCATGACAAAATAGGGTTAACAGTGGATGGCATGGGTTGGAATAATATTTCACTGCCCATTTATTCCTCAATGACATGTATTTATACTACTGCTTTATGTAATAATAATAGCTAGTTCTTATACAGCGCTTTTCAGGACCGAAGGGCCTCTCAAAGCGCTTTACAGATATACCCGGTCATTGGATTCAGGCTTACCTGAACACAATGTTCAGGTAACCTGGTGAGTGTTTAAAATATAACATTCAGATATCACATGCAAAATTTTACGGTCATTAGTTCTGAAACTTCTTTATAAGAAATAAAAATCTAACGCTGTTTTGAAGTTGCCGCAGAGGGAGCGATTCTCAAATCAACAGATATAACAGTCTAATTAATTTTGCATTGCGTACAACTCTTTTTCGAGTTTAGATAATAAATCTTTGTTATTAAACATTCAAAAGATATTTGGTGAAAGCCAGCTTCCGTTTCTTACATTTGCGGGAGATTCCTAATATTAAATTTTTTCAATATACCACTGGATTCATGGAACTTCAGGTTTTTAGGTCTGCAAAAGTGATAAACAATCTTTAAGCCGCCAAACATTGCTCATCCACGAATTTGAGGCTTACCTCATGGACATCTCTCTCCGTCTCGTCCATCCTCTCTCGTAGTCTCTTCATCTCCGTCTCCTTGGCCATCAGTTCAAGCCTCATGTTGGAACTTTCGCTGGTCCTCTCCGTAGCCTCCGTCTCCCAGCGCTGTGCCTCAGCGGATGCGGTTCGATAGTTGTCAAGTAGACCCCGGTTCTCTCGATCCTACAACAGAAATGGAGCAATGGGAACCGATGTTTGACAATTGCAAGACGCATATTCCGCAACGATTGCTCTGCGGTCAATATCGTTCACATTTTGGACTTCAACCTTGAATCCATCCCTACACCTAATCCTAAACCGAACCAACCTATTCTTGTAACTCTAACCTAGCCCTATATCTATGATAAAATAAAGCCCAGAGCAAGTGTTGTCCTGGAAAAAGTCAGAGCATCTGTTCAATAGGTTCATAGGTTCAACATATCATGTTTGCTCCTCCATCTCAAACCTCGTTTGACTTTAATTACAAATCAAATCTTTAAAACTAATTGTTTGTTAACCCTTGATTTTGAACCTTTTTATTGGTAGTGGTGATTCTGTTCTCAGTCCTGGCCTTTAATTTTATTTTATTTTCCTGTTTGATGGTAGCAATGTTAAATACACCATAGGTTCAATACAAAATGTTACTCTCTCCATCTGCACACATACCGTGAACCATAAACTATTAATCCAGCTTACATATTGTTGGTCCCAGCTACAGAAGTTGGCTGAAAACATCTTAACGACATCAATCCTGACGCAAACCATGAACAATTGTTGTATAACGTTAAACCAATTTACATCTAAATTGTTCTCATTCTCTGCCTCTTCAAGGCATCGTTTAACAATGTTAAATCTGAGATGCATGGCCCTACGTGTTATCAGTGTCTGTGATATGGTGTCATTTTGAAGCCCTTAAAAAATTGTGCTTCAAAATGACCAAGAAGTGTCCCAAAAAAGTAGAAAAAAATAGAGTGACCGGTTTTACCATACTCATTTTTGCCAATAGACTGTAGTTTTATAAAAACCGTTGGGAAAACAGTTTTTGAAATTTCGATTTCCAATCATAAATATCTTGATAATCAGATAGGCGATACAGACTTGTAAAAGTCATGGGATTCCTGACTGACCTAAAGGTTTATAATTATGATTGGAGCATGAGTTAAAGTCAGGATATTGTTTCAGAATCTGAGACAATGTCACCGAGTCACTTTAAGAGCAACTACCCAAGAGATGGTCAATTAATCTTCCTATTCATAATTTAATCAATAAAGCAAATATCATAGCCTTCACGAGGAAAACAAAAATAATTTTCTTCTAAATATAGTGTACCTTTCCTGCAAGCATGTCTTCAATACGAGCTACTTCTGCGATGTAGTCCTGAACTTGAGTCTTGAGTGTTACCTTCTCTTCCAATATACTTTCCAACTCCTGGTTTACAGTCTGTGTCCAAACAAACAATAGGGAAGTCATTTACAATGTCTTTTATTTTCAACCTATGGACATACATGTATGGGATTGCACAAATAGACATCAGTTGGTCTAACAAATAAAGTAATTCTAGAAATGACAGAAATACAAGAGCATTTCCAGAACAGTCATATTGCTACATAATGATGTTCTTCTACACTGGAATTAACAATTTTCAGAAACCATAATTCCATGTGTGAGACAATGTTATTCAAAGTTAGACCTTAGCAAATAGACAAGATCGCATCACAGAGATGGGTGTTCTTGAGACAGAGAAATTCAAATGGTTGAAGGTTATTGACATTTTATCTTTCCTCCCTAATTTTCTTACTGGATGATTACAGCATCATTTAGGGATCTTTCTACAAAATCTAAATCAATCGTGTGAAATTCTTCTTTGTAGAAATGTTGTAAATATGAATTGTAATGACACACTTGTGTTTGAAAACAGAAAAACAAATATTAATTAATTTTCATTAAAAATACCATAAATATCATTACACAGTGGTATAGTGGAAGAAGATACCTTCAACAGTACACATTGCTACTTTACCAATACAGTGAAACCTGTCTATTAAGACCACCCAAGGGAAACAGACAAAGTGGCCACTGTAGACAGGTTTTACAACACGCATTGGTTCTCAAGGGTGACAAAATACATGGCCACAATAGACAGGTGGCCTTTATAGGGAGGTGGCTGCTAAGAATGACTTGACTGTATCATGACACTGACCTGGTTTTCTCTGGTCATGGTTGCTAGATCTTCCTGCAGTCTGCGATTCTCCCGTATGGTGACATCCCGCCCTCTGGAGGCATCGGTCAGCTCGTCTCTCGTCGAGTCCAGCTGACGCCGCAGGCTGCGGATCTCACGATCTTTGCTGCCGAGATCGTTAATTGCTTGCCTACCGAATTGTGGAAAATAAAAATTCCCTAGTTAATCTATACTTTAATAAATATTCTAACTATGAGAAATGTTCACACTTCGCAGTATGCTACACTTTGAACATCAAAACACTACTGCCGAAATAAGTTGGACCAGGGTTGTTGCGAGCCTGTTTTTGGTATTTTTCTCTTTTTCTTATGGTGGTGCTATTCAATGATGGTGCTATTTTGGGATCTTCCACAAATTATTTTAGCTACTAAAAATACACTGATTACATAACATAAGTAAGTTACTATTTCAGACTGAGGAAGGGGAACAAATTCTGTTCTCCTTATCACTCCATAAATCTCTCTGTCTTGTTTTGTGGTGGTGGTGGTGGTGGTGGTGGTTTTGGAGAGAAGAACTTACCCTCCTCTTGGCGCCAGGCTGTGTCCTCCCTTCTGGCTCTAGACACACAATATGCTTATCTTAACAAAAGAAGTATAAATTGTTACAGTCTAGAACTAAAAAGGTCACATGTCTAACTTACTCTAATCTTGCCTCAAGGTCGCTGACCGTTGCCCTGAGGTCAGCGATGGTCCGACCTCGGTCCATGAGTTCCCTCTCAAGGTCCAAGGTCCTCTCTGTCTTCTCGTCCACTGCCATCTGTATGCCATCCTTCTCCCTGTCGATGGCGGATACTGTCCCTCGAAGCTCGTTGATTTCCTCCCGCAGGAGAGCGTTGTTGGCATTCATGTCAGCTGTTTCGTGCGAGACGTAATAGAAATATATTTACTTCACGTAGAGGTGTCTTGGTCGAGTGGTTACGTGGCCGGACTGTCGATCACAAGGTTTGCGGTTCGAGTTCGCCGCGGCACTAATGTCCTTTGGCAAGACATTGATCTACATTGGCCACACTCAACCCAGGTGATGTAAATGGGTAACTGGCAGAAATTAATTCCTTGAAATGCTAGAGCGTCGTAACGGCAACCATGCTAAAGCCAGATTAATAATCGGGAGCGCTTTGAGTGTCAAGTCTGGCAGATATGAGCGCTAAACAAGATTCCAATATAATGATCAAGGTGTATTTGCTGCATAAACTGCATAACCCTTCAAAAAAAAAAAAAATGTATATTAGGGTCTTGCAAGGGTGTAACAGATCCTGTAACATATTGACACTAAACTGGCAGCAATGATTTCTGCATCCTGTTCTTACTAATACAAGCAACTGCAAAGACTTCTAATAAAAAGGCTGTTGAGAAATTAGGAGACCATGTAGGTTTCCCATTCAAGTGTTCGATCTAAAGTAGCTGTACATGTATAGCCTGCATAATTTTTGTTTTGTTTTTGTGGTAAAAATTTAACATAGGATCTTGCTAGAGTCTACCAGCGCCTTTACCATATGGATGCTATAATGGAATCAACGGCTTGCTCATGCTATACTCATTTCTAAGATGAGCAATAAAATAGTGGTTTAGGAATAAAGAGACAACATAGTTTCCAAACCAAGTGTTCCTACTGTACTTACTTATTCGCTCCTCTAGTCTCACAATCCTCTCCTCCGCACTCTGTAAATTGTTTGAATTTATGTGAAGCCTCCGCTGGTATTCCTCTACCGAATGTTCTGTTTGATCTGTGATCAATCTGCGATTAAACCAGTGACAACATTACAATGTTATGAATATTCAAAATGATGCTTTTAAAAATGAACATTGAAAAAAGAAGTTAGTTCTTGAATTGAAAGATGGATTCTTATTTAATATCTACTGAAACCAGGGGGTTTTAACCCATTTCTGTATTAATCCTATGGAAATGAGAACATTTAGTAGTCAACCGGTTGTCATAAAATTTGGCAGAGATTTAGCTTGCTCCCTGCTATGTGCAGACATCCTTGGCTTAATTTCCCACTTCATTCGATAAAGCTTCTCTGTCAGATGGAATATGCTGAAGATACCCCGAAAACAAGAATCTTCAAACATTATTTCTGCTGCACCTTGTGCTTCGGCTACTTTCTTCCTGGAATCTTTTACTTTGTTGCTGGAAGCATGTCTTCAGATTACTTGTCTGCCTGTGCATGCTTCCTTGGTTACTACAGGAACTTGACAACCATTAAAGCAATTCAAATATAACTGAATTCAATATCTAATTAAATGCAAGTTTATGTAAAAGTGATTTAGAGACTAATCTCTATGGGTAGGAACTTGCGGAACCGACTGGATTATTTCTAAACATTTGTACAAAAAGGTAGCTACCAACATACCAGGGACCTGTTTAACAAAGCCTTTTTTCAATGACAAATGACAAAATCTGTGACAAATCTGCTGATAACCAATCAGAATCAAGAATTTCACCATCTTATAACAAATACAGTCATTTGTCACTGATGACAAGTTTTGTGAAATGGGGCCCAGGTATCTGTGACTGATTGTGAAAAATGCATTGGACAATCAAGCAGACTAAACAACAAGAGACTGCATCTAACCTGAGCTTGGAAGCTTGAGCCTTGCTTGCTGATGCATCTTCCTTGGCCTCCTCTATCTTGAACACCTGGATGCGGACTTGCTCCTCTAGAGTGACAATCATAGCCTGCATGGACGACACCCTGGACTGACTGCTGTTCCGCTCCTGCTCCGCCTGCCAAATTGGAATGAGAAACAATCAACGTTTCGATACTTTGACTGAATGCTTGATCTTTAGCACCCAGGGGACCTACAGTTTATGATCCTATTAGAGGGAATAGATCATTAAGATATGTAGGGATGAATTCATTAGGTAGCCTCCTCTATCCTAAAGACCTTCGTGCAGACCTATTTCTCTAGGATACTGTTAATGGTCAGCAAGGACTACACCCTAAAATGCTCACCATTCTTCTCTCACGCTGCCTCCTGAATGCATACAAATTTGTAATTATATTATGTATTGTTTTAATGTTATTCAGGACGCTAAGAGAGTAAATAGTATCTCCTGAGACCCAGAAATCTGTCACCCTGAATCATTCATTCCTGAACATGGTACCAGCGCAACAACTTGGAGTAGAACACAAGACCGTCCAGTCACAAGATCACTGCCCTACCACTCTGGAATCACACTATCATTGGCAAGACATTAATCTGCATTTGCCACACTCCACCCAGGTGAGGTAAACGGGTACCAGGTAGGAAGAAATTCCCTGAATGCTTGAGTGACTTTTCATGGTAGCTCGCCTAAAGCCGGAATAATGATAAGATTACAGAGCCTTCAGACGGAACAGTACTAATACCGATGAACAAGACATATTATTATAATTATTATTATTTGGAACATATCTTGAGAAGGCAAATGGAGTATAGGCGGAAGCTTCTTACTTACCCCTAACAAGAGGTGTTCTAGATCCTCCACCCTCTGCTCTAGCCTTGCCTTGTCACTCAGGTTAGTATCTGTTGATATCTGTGATTAAAGAGAGTTACACTTTGAAACCCTGAGGACAGGTCTGAACAAGCACTAGAAAACAGTACTGTCCAAACTCACAAGAAATTAAGATCAAGTAAAGTGAACCATGCTTGTGGCAAAATCTGCAAAATTTCAAGGAGCAACACATGACTACTTTTCCACATACAATTTCACTGATTCAGTTAACTTAGCCGTTGGAAATATAATTTAACCCATCACTTCAATCTTTGTCTATGTGCATGATTACCTATGACATCTTAAATTCTATACAGAATAACAATTTAATTACTTTAGATAGGTTGTCAAAACTTATAAAAAGTGTAAAAACTTATTGACAAGAAATATTTGTATACTTGTAATATGAATATGATATGATAAAAAAGATATTTATAATATTTCCTTTGTGTATAATACTGGTGGGATATTCTCACAAAATGATTTATACAAAAGGGCTTGACAATTCAAAACAAAGTGAAGGTTGCATGGAATACTAATTCCCTTACCTTCAGTCTTTCTCTCAGGCTATCTCTCTCTGTTGTTATGCGACGTAAATCAGCTACGGCATCGTCCCTCTCGTTCTCCACCCTCCTCAGGATGGACTGGGCCGCTAGGGATGCTCGGGAGGACTGTGGGGTTTTGAGAACTTCTTGCCGCAATCTTTGCAGCTCATCGTTAGCCTGAATAACATATTGAAGTATGATTTGATCAACACTAATGATTTTTTTTAAGGCAACGGTAACAATAAGAAACGTGTACGTGTATGAGCAATGTTCAAAACAAAATAAATATATTTGGTGGATTGTTTTGTTTCTTGAAATAAAGTTGCAAATTGAGATCACCATCAAAGATCAATATATATATTATATATTGTAACATTGTACACAAGGGCTTTTCTCAAATTGCTGTTGTTTGAATGATCGTCTTTCATCTAAATTGTTTTTCATCTAAATCTACAATCATATTTACCTGTTGATATAACAAGTTGAATTTATCTCTCTCTGAAGTCATTTCTTTACCCACTACATTGTAAACAGGGGCCTTTAAAAAAAAATCTTTGTTGTTTGAATGATTATCTTTTATGTTTTTCATGTAAATCTACAATCATATTTACCTGTTGATATAACAAGTTGACTTTATCTCTCTCTGAAGTCAGGACCTTGACATTGGTTTGAATCTGTGATCAGAAAAGGACATTTTCAAGTGAAAAATGCTTATTAAACACAATATCACAGGCATCACACTAAATATCAATTCAATTCAATGCAATTTGGTCTATTAAAATATATGTATACAAAGTGATGTTCAAAAGACTGCTGTACAATGTTTACTGAAAAAATGTTCATCAAAAAATGGACATAAAAAAGGAACACAATTGAAGATTTGTCAAAGTTGTCAAAGTACATAAGTATTTCATATTGAAATTCGAATTTTTTTCAAAAGCCCCAAAGTTGGCAAATAGTTGAGGACAGCACATACTAATACCGAAAAAATTGCCAATATATGAAATCGAAAGAAAATTCATAGAAATTATTACGACGAGAAGGTTCTACATTCTTGACTTATTATCCCTCTCACCTCACACAACACACGTCTACTCAAAACAGCAAAATATTCACGAAAAACAAATAAGATTTACCAATGACTGTGGTGGTTAGTTTGATCTCCCATTCACCAAATCATTGAATGCCCATGCGCATAAATTTACATAATCATGACTATGAATATAATCGACAATAATTAAGATTTGTAACAATATGTTGTTTTGTGGTGGGCCTACTCGAGGTCCTAAAGGAGCTATATTGATAGCTGTAAAACAGTTACAAATCACCTGAAGCACCTACAAGTTTCGAGAGTCATCCAGGAATTTCCGCCTCGGACACACCAGCAGGACTCTCAACTCAAAGGACATTAGCCTCAATGATGCACATTCAAACTCTTACCTCAGACATGTGTCTCTCAAACTTGTCCACGAGCGATTGAAGCTCGTTCCTTTCTCTCTTCAGATTCACCATCTCAGCTTCGTCAGCAATGCTCTATACACAGGACATGGAAATGCATGAAGTGTTATTGCACAAAGGTTTTGTTCAATTGCGTTGGATTGCCCTTGAATAATTCCTAATGAATATCACGCCTCTTCTACAGAGAAGAGTTAGTGTTAGCAATTGTAGGTATAATAAAGCGGGACTGCACTACTTGTAGGTACTTGCACCCTCTATATAGCAAACAATGCCTAAGCAGTACCTGTTGGTCCCTCATGATCCCCTTTTTCTTACGTTAATTGAGAGCTGATTTGATGAGATAACCATCTGTCGGTGACCATGCAGGGAGGTCTAATCCCTCCTGGCCAAACTAGTGCAGGTACTGATAGGTTTTAAGTCAAATATAAATCTTTGAAGAATCATGTAGTTCTCTCCCATATTCCAGAGAGATAACTGTTACCACCCCATGCCAGAGGTCAAAGTGCATTGTCGCATAACTTACCAAGTCTCTAAACGAAGAAGTGACATCTTTCTTAGCAGGGCTGGCCTGCTGAGCTACTCGTAGCACCTTGAGGGTTTCGTATTCCCTCTTGTAAAAGCTCTTCTCATCTTCCAGCACCCTGATGATAGCCTCATAGTGGGTGACACTCTGTTGAGAGACCAATTGATTACAAAGTCTAAAGTTAAATCTATATCATGCTATCTTTAATACTGACATGCCTATTAATTGTTTACTTATCACAAATTCACTGGCTTATTTCCTGAATGCTACAAGTAGCATATGTTTTCCCTGCTTTCATGTGACTCACTTTATAAAATCTTGCTGCTGTTTTGAATTCGCCGTTTCTTGATTTCGGAATAATAATCATAATAATCAATAAGTATATATATATATATACAGTGAAACCTGTTTATAAAGACCACCCAAGGGAAAAACAAAAAGTGGCCTTTGGAGACAGGTGGTCTTTGTAGACAGCTTCCTTTAATATATGTTTCAATGAGAAACCATTTTCAAGGGAAACACTA
Source organism: Strongylocentrotus purpuratus (assembly GCF_000002235.5). NCBI lineage: Eukaryota > Metazoa > Echinodermata > Echinoidea > Camarodonta > Strongylocentrotidae > Strongylocentrotus > Strongylocentrotus purpuratus. Next base: position 20,497,860 of record NW_022145596.1, read on the forward strand.
AATGTGGTCTTTGCAGACAGGTGGTCTTAGTAAACAGGTGGTTACTAAAGCAGGTTTGACTGTAATAAGATTGACTGTGATCGACTTTCCTGTACCTTATTCTTTGCATCCTGAGCTGCCATTGATGACCTGCTTGGGCTCCCAGTCCTGCTCCCCTTCCCAGGGCTCCCGCTCCTCTTGGGGCTCCTACCCCTGCTCGATGACAGGGTGGGGGAGGGTAACCCTTTGTTCCGTATGATCCTGTTCAGCACCTCCACTTCCCCCTTGTAGTAGTCTCTCTCCTCCTCCAAGGCCTTCATGTAGTTCTCCACCTTGGAGGAAGGGGCTACGCCCTTCTTGGATTTGCCCCCTCCTCCTCCGACCTTCTTGCGCATCCTCTCCAGCTCGAGAACCAACTCCCGCTCTGAACGATGCAACAACAAGAAAATAATATGACGAAATAAAATATGAAGTATATGATAAGGAATGTACCAACAACGACATCAACCCGAACAGAGGATTACATAATAAATCTGAATGGAAAGGAGTCGGTCGGTTTGGAATCGGCGTGAAGTCAGGTTGGTTGTGTGACTACGGTATGATTTACAAAGATAAGGGGCCGCAATCGCCGCCTGTATATGAGCTTGAAATAATGTTTACCGGTAACCCATGGTTACAGACCTACTATGCCCTTGTAATATTTTGTGACCCACATCTCATGTTAAAACACTTTATCAATACCCTGTTGAAAGAAAGGGCATCAAACGAAAATACAGTTTGAATACAAAACAAGGGACCATCCTCTCAATTTAGACATAATTCTTAACACAAGTAAGATCAGTGATACAAGAGATTGAGGCTGTGTGTTTTCAATGAAAGTTAAGCTTTGGTTGCAATTTAATGATTAGAGCTAGATTAAAGTTGGGTGTGGGATTAAAGTTTGATAAGTGTTCAAAATTGAAGCCAAAGCAACTGTCGGAAGCGGCGTTCAACCTCCCTGTTAGAAGGATGGACCAAAGGACCATCCGCCTTGTTTAAAATTTATGTCAAAGCGGACTCTATGTTTTTTACCATTTGAGGTGAGTTTGTTGACCTGATGGCTAAGTTTCCTCTTGTCTTCCTGGATCTTGTCCGTCAGATTCTGAAGCCTCTTGAGGTCCTGGTGTTTGACAGCACCGTCTGTCCTCAGTGAATCAATATCATCCAGAAGATTCTTCCTCTCCTGATACACAATCATACGAAATAGAATGGATTAGAGATAGAGTCAATCAATAAGTACTTGGTACAGCTTCCTTTTGGCTTGATTATGATGCCATTAATTATATTTATACGGAATAAAACAATTTAGGAATTAAGAGTCGTGTCATTAATCATGTAAAGCAATGAAGAAGTATCATTCATGTAGCTGTCCATATTTTGTTGCATATACATGTGCAATCAAGTTGGAGTATTTTTTTCTTTGTTTGATCAATAAATTAACTGACATTCAAATGAATTTTGAACTGGACTAGTGTAGTCTTGTGATTGGCAAAGGAATGGACTGTCAAATGTGTACATTGTCATGTTGGAACGATGGGTATACAAATGCAACTTTGTCTACACTTAAGTTCATAGCAACGATGATCTTATGCTTTGCTCTTCACAAACCATTTTTTCCTGGCGGTCAGGAGCAAAATATTGGGGGTCCGGCACAGTAGGTGCCTGTTGAAAAATGTGATATATTGTGGTCTGGAGCTATAGTGAGGCCGGGGTATGTGCATACTGGCCCCCTGGGGGTTGTTTCACAAAGATCCGAAGTCAAACCTAACTCTAAGTTAGACCTAAACATTATGGAGAGCCATTTGTAGCCTTAAAATTAAATATTTTCAAAAGCTAAATTTGAAGTGTTTTAGACTTTTCATAAATTCCACATCAAGAACATGAAATCTCCTTGATAATAGAAAATATGAAAGATGTGAATCAACATTTTATACCTTTTAAAATAACTTTTACAAAATATTTTCATAGAAGTCAACATCTTTCAATAATTGTGAAGTCCAACTTAGAGATAAGTTCAACTTAGGATCTTTGTGAAACACCCCCATGGTCCCCTGTTTATATTGAAGATTACCTGTCTCAGTTGCTCTACTTCCACCTCTAGGTCTTTGATCTCCCGCGTTGATCCTCTGATCTCCGCCTTAGCCTCAAACAGATCCTTATCCGCAAGGGTCACGACGCTGTTCTTGTCCGCCTGCAGCCGTTTGGCGAGCCTGTCCACATCACGGAGCTCTCCCGCAAGCTCGTCATTGCGACCCGTGAGCACGATGTTCTCCTCGATGGCCGACTCACGTGCCAGGCGTGTGTCTTTTAACTCGCGGTCGAGCTCACGGTTTGCTTGCTGAAGGTACTCGATCTATTCCACACAAGAAATACAACTTGACTTTGAGAACATTTAACGGACAGGTTAAAGTTGACGTTAATAAACAACTGGTAGTCTGGGAAATCATTTTGTGGCATACAAAGATGTAAGGAAAGAAGTTTTCAATATATACAAAAATGAACAACCCACAATTTAGAAGCAAAACCTCATCTGTTCTGTTGCAAATGATCCAAAACTATGATTAAATTAACACCTCGATATCAAGTGTAACTCTCTATTAAAGAGTTCAGAGTGTTTAAGTTTTACAATTAATTGGACAAATAATGATCAAACTGGATCAATCTCAGCTCTCTTTCACGAGAAAGGGCCCAGCTATTTATATTATTATTAGGAACCTTAATCAGTAATTTTTTCCATGTTTACATCAATGAATCTCATGACATTGCATTATTTGCCCCAAAATCAGATCACATTCAGATGGTATACTTCTACCCTTTTTGTGCTAGCTTGGTCAGGATTAAGTCGGGGGGGGGGGGGAGACCTGAGCAAAGTCATGGTTATGAACGAAGCTCTTTCAATACCCAGGCAACCAAGATAGTTTACACTCAGTGTTTTCAATCACTCATTTTCTAATTTGTTTATGAATGTATTGTTTTATCCTGTATGCCACATTGTATACAACATCTCCTAGCCTGCCCACATCTACCAGACCCTTGCACCCTAGAAGATCTGGGGCCTGTTTCATAAAACTTGCTATCTATAACAACTGCTAAATTTCTATGTCAAATTTGCTCTCAACAATCAGATGCCATGATTTCAGTAGCTTATAACAGTAGCTTGTAACTAGTTATTGATATCAAGTTTTATGAAACAGGGCCCTAAAGCATCGACCCCCTGAGCAATGCAATGCATTCAACACTGGATTAGGAAAATATAATCAAGAGTGAACATTGTTACTTTGTGATTCAAGAAGAAGAAGATTTGTCAAATGAATAATAATGAATAAAAAATAAGTAACTACTTTGAAAGGATTTAAATGTACCTGGATATTGAGATGGGAAACAAGCCTTTCATTGCTGCGGTACTTGGCTTCCGTTGACATCACATCAAGAGGTCTACCGCCCTCTAGCTGACGGCTCAGCCGGGATATCTCTTGATCCCGGTTGTCAACCTAGAAACGGATGGATGAGCAAAAGAAAGAGGCAGTGATCAACTCAAAATTTAACAGACAGAAAGTGTAAAAATGAACTGAAATAAAGAATGATTACGCTCCAGAAAAGCTAAAAATCAAAGAGAAAATAATGTCTCAATTTTTTCTGTGCATAAACACAAGACTCTTGTGAAGAGGTTGACTTTGCAAACGAACAAAAAAGTACTTCAGCAGAATACAATTATGCCAATTTACCATTATCATAATTATAAGTATCATTATCTCAAAGAGGAGAGAAAAAAGCTCTTTAATTTGACTATATAATTTTGTAGTTGATATCAAGCTATATAACTTTTTTTTATAAGTCGGTTATATCATACTGATATCACTATAGTATTGTTAAAACCGTATCAGATTCGATAAGAAAGCCACCTATAAAGTGGAAACTCATTATAACGAGGTCCTTGGGAACGAGGAAATTACCTTGTTATATCAGGTTTTAAAAAATATATATATATAAACAGCTGGGACCAACAACAAAATCACCTTGTCACAACAGATACCTCATTATTATGTCAGAGCTCTTTATACTGAGGTTCCACTGTACCATTCATATGCCATGTCTAGAGAATCGTCTTATGACTACAGACTGTATTAGTAATTGTTATATCCATTGTCAAAAACACTCCACATTAAATTCCCAATGTAAAAGACCATCTAAAATAGATCTACCCCCCCCCCCCAAAAAAAAAAATGGGGGGGGGGGAAGAATAATTATTTGGAGTTTTTTCTTCATTGACACCGTATGGACCTATTGATTATACTATAACCATACAAGCATTATTTATAATGTTGGTGGAAATATCAAGTATAAAATAGAAATAACCCTACTTCACATGCCTATAAAGTATAAATTTTTGCCTCAACTTGAACTAGAACTAATAAAGGGGAACTGGAAAAAGGCCCTGCCAAGAAACTTGGAATTTTCGTTCATCATTTTGGTTTAACATATTACTCTACAATACCAAGATAAATGTATACAGTGCAGTAGACGCCGTGCCTCAAATTGAATTGAATAGCTATAGCCAAGCAGAAAAACACCTGCCATCAAACTGTGAACGTACCGAGTACAGCGCACATCAACGGTCTCCGCTCCGCGGTACTGCAGCACACATGAAATCAATTTCTCTTAGACTACCATCCTACAAATTAGCTTATAAAAACAACATTTTATCTCACCCTAGTCCTCGATTTTGATTTTCTTCCGCTCCTCTGTCGTTCTGACATTTTGAGAGCTCAAAATTAAATCCATGCAAAGGAAATTGTAGTATAAAATAGAGCTGTACTAGCAGCCGACAGTGCACTCGGCTGTACAGTCCACACACAGTCACAAGCACCAGCTGTTCTTGTAGTAGTACTAGTAGTATTTGTATTTGCATTCAAATCCTAACTGAATTTTTCACCGCATTCAACGATCGCGGTGTACCTTTTGACCCCTCCCTATTGTAAAATGTAAACAGAGATCCATCGATTTTTTTTTCTCTCTCTCTCGTTCTCTTCATTCATTCCCAGCTGATGACCAATGCTTGCCAAGGACACCGCGCGCTTCAACGATCCCCAACAAGAAAAGAATGATTTATTACCCTAGCCATATTGTCATATATTATGTAAATGAGCAAAGTAAAAGAGGTGGACGTTGAAAAAAAATGGCTAATAGTAATATTTCCCATCAATGAAACACAGCGCGGCAACACTTCGCCATGCAGTACATAAAATGTATACTCCTGCCTAGCAACTTTATCAGTGGGTTGATCCATTAATCTATAGGGGGATTACGTGACGCTAAGTAAATACATGTACTGTAACTGTAAATATTAGGGACTTTTAGATTTGCGTAGCCTGATACGTGTGACGTCCATTCAAGGCAGTGCATTAAAAGGACGTCGACCGTAGCAATCCACATTGTCTTCGTGCAAATCTAAAAGTCCCTATTTGCGGCTAAGTACAACATTTGCGCAAAGGGGAGGGGGTGGGTCACGAAATACTAGTACATGTATTACAATGGCACATAGTCGCTCTACGTACGACCACATGGACCTACTAGGTCCATGGTTATATTACAAATCCCTGGTTATACCCACACACAATTTTGAGGCGAGTACGGCCCCTTAATATCCTTGTAAATTATATTGTATTACTACTACTACTAGTCTCACCGCCAACCCAACTCCGCGACGATTTCAAACTGACCGACTCATTTTATCCAGGGTGATATAATCTGCGAATCGATTTGATGTCGTGTGACTGGGAATTAATGCTGCATATGATTATACGATTCTAGAATAGATCGTCTCAAGAAATATTTGTCAGATCACTATTACATGTATCTTTTTTATGAAAGATATATATGTCCCTTTTGCAGCCAACATCAAATTCTGTAGAACTTTGCAGGAATTATAATTATGTATGTCCTATCTGTAAAATTGAAACGTTAGCAGTGTCCTTATCTTCAAATTATGCAAGGAAACCCGTTTACTTGCTAGACTTCATTGTCAGACACTATTGAGTGACTGAGCTGTAAAGGGTTCATGGGTATTTGTCTACATCAATAACCCACTTCTTGTGATGGCCAAAATTAAACTGAATGAATCTTTGCGCAGCATAAAACGTACTATTCGGTACAATGGTCTGAAAATCAGACTATTATACTTACTGACTCTATAGCTCTTAAAGGAATCACACCAAGAAAAATCCATTACAACTGATTATTAGAACAAATAACATATGGATGGAAAGATTATCTCATGAAAAACACGAATAACTTGCTGAGAAATCATATAGATATCATGGAAAGGCGTAAAATGCAGTTTTGCCAAGACTCTTCTCGGACCCCTAAATCTCGGACCCCTAAACCCCGGAACATAAGCCTAACACACGAGCTGGCGAGCTCGGAATTGTGACGTCACATACTGGACACGATGGCCAGCTAGATTGTTCACCTATATATATATCTACGGCAATTTGCTCGTTACTAATTTTGTCGTTCTTTCGCATTAGTTTACAATTTATTCAGGAGTGTGTCATCTTGAAACGTTATAGAAAACATTTGTGGTATTATCTTACTCTTTATGACGGAATTATAGGCTATAAACGTGGTTCAGACTAGTAGAATAGATTTGCGTGTTTGACGACTCCAGTTATAGCGGGGCCTGTGACTGTAGCTCAGTTCCGGTTCCAGTTCCGGAGTCGCTCCGGGGAGCTGATGTTGCACGTTTCGTTGACTACACTCCAAGGTGCAGCGGCGGCCAGCGCATCGCCTCAGCCAGTCAACATTAGAATCAAGGTAAACATGTTACAAATTGCAACTGTTATGATGAAATAATGTTCAAAATGTTTAACATGTCATACTCATGTAACTTTTAAAAATATATATGAATAGATCGAAATATAGCACTAACTAACTAGTAACTAACTCAGACCTGTCGCGAGCGATTCGCCTGGCCTGGTCGGACGGGCTAGCTAAAATTCATGACAATAACACTACAGACTAGAGTAATACTGACAAATTACTTTCAGTTAAGATGACTGCAAATCGTCGGGAATCATGCAGTCAAAGTATATAGTTTTAAGGAGTGATGATATTTTTTCAATGCCGATTGATTTTCATTTGTCAACATGATGAAATTTAAATACCATTTCTCATCAACAAGCCTTTGCGTGGAATTTTAAGATGATTGATTAGACGTTATGTCACTCACTGTGCTATCGATAACATGATCTAAATTGTCTTTCTATACTCAACACCAATACTGACACAGTACTTTAAATCAACCAATGAATTTTTTCCATAGTAGCCCTATTGACTCTCTTTTGTTTTTATTTTTTTCCTTTTCTTTGTCTTCACAGTCAAGCATTGGAGATGGATTTGACAGAAGATGGAGACCAAGACAAGCCAAAGGAATTCATTAGGAAGAAGAGGAAAACTGGTTCCCGCTGCATTGCATATGGCTGTGACAATACCTTGTATAAGGGTTTCATCATGCACCTAATGCCAGGAAAGATGCCAGTTGGGCAGGAACATTTCGACAACGTTCAAAAGCAGTGGATAACTTTCATCGGCAAAAAACGAAAATTTGAAGCGAAGGATGCAAACACTTATTCCAAGATATTTGTCTGCAGTGGCCACTTTGTGCGTGAGGACTATGAGCAAAGTCAAGTCGAGATGTACAGAAGAGGACTCAGGACCCGGCCCCCTTCCCTGAAGAAGTGTTCCTTGCCTTCTTTGAACACTGCCGAACAGCCGTTCCCATCAGACTGGTTCTTGACTTCCCCAACTTCTCTATTCTCTTTGTCATCTCCATCATCATCATCATCATCACCTACAGGTACATGCTCTACCACAACCAGTACCAGCTGTACAGTACCTACACCTGCCTTACACGAACATCTACCTCCTTCAAGTGATTCCCCCAGTCCTCTTTATACATCGCATGAGCCTGACATACCAAAGCGAAGCCGCAAGGAATCCATATACATCAGAAAAAGAGTAAGAATTTGATTTTTAATGAGACTGTTACTTAGTGTTAGTGTATTGTACCAGTAGATTCTAGTGATCATGATGTGAAGTTGGCATTGAGCATTTATGAAATGTTGGTGAACATCCCAGCTAAACTTGATTGTATCAACATTTTAAATAAGCTATGACCAAAGGGGACGATTATTTTTCCTCCCCCTTTTTTCCCGTCCTAAGAATCCAAATTATACATAATCAATTTGATCTCTTTCCTTCTGCAGGATGTCGATGCACTATATATTGACTATGTCAGACATGCGGATGAAGAGCGAGCCCAAGACATTCTTGAATGCTCAAAAGGAGTGCAGTGTGCGGTTAGAGTAAGTACAGGTGTATCAATTCATATCATTTTTTTGTAAAGTTCAAATGAATGTATATTTATAACAAGAATGGATACTGTGACTTGTCCCTGTCCACCTGTATTTATTCCACTTTACTACATGTATGTTACATCACTTACATGTTAGTTTTTTCGACTACTCGTCGCAGCCCTAGTGCATACAAAGTGAAATATCATGTAAAAAACTAATGTGCATTTTTAGATGTTTTCAATTAATCACATTGATATTTTAAAAGAAAATTACAAACTGTCAATCGAAATTTGTGATAAATCAGGCGCGGCACGAATAATCTCGGTCGTTTGTGAAGTAGGCAAGTTGGCGATTACTACATAACACTGAGCCAACAGGTATTACATGTACTCTCCCATGTGCAAGATGGTATAGGTATCGCACGTCTGTATGCTGCCCACTATATACCCAAGCTTGATCATCTTTAAATATAAAACTGACTGTATTTTTGTGGCAATGGTCTTGCAGTTTTGTATGTCTTTTCAATCTCCTTTTCCCCGTTTTACCGTAATTTGCATTGAGATTACAACATACGCCATCTGAAAATTGACAAGAATTTCCCTAAATACAGTTCACATTTAAAGCTGCTATTATTTAACATTTGAGGATAAAATTCCATCTCTCTCTTTTCTTTCTCCTCATTTTAGACTGTCAAACAGTGCAAGCCTCCATTACCACCTGAGCCTGAACACGAAGATGACTCTGACTTTTGCTCTGAAGAGTGTTCATGTTGGGAGGGAGCAGATTGTTGTGCAAATCATGATCATACAAACTCCATCCAAGAAAGTCCAAGGAGCATGAAGCGGAAACTAGAAAAGGCAAATGATCAGCTGTTCTCCGTGAGAAGACAACTCGAGACATCTCAGGCTAAAGCACAGAGACTGAAGAAAAAGGTTGATTCTCTGCAGGAAGTACTGAAGACACTGAAGAAGAAGAATTATTTGACAGAACAGGGGCTGGAAATGTTGGAAAAGACATATGATGTGCCAGCAGGAACAACGAAGAGATTTGTCAAGTCAAGGCGCAAAGATGTAACTTGATCAGCATCTCAAAACTCACAGAACACAAAGAAATAGATCCTTGAACCTGGCTGGAAATACTGTGTGGGTCAAAAAAAAGTTTTCTCTCAGATAATTGTCATTTATTTTAAAAGTCAGCTATGAACAAAAGGTTATCATACATGTTTTGAAAGAGTGTTATATCCTGAATCGTTTGGCATCCTTTTTTGTGGTACATGTACATGTATGTGTTCACACTTGGATGAACATGAGGCATTGTTTCCGAGAGTGCAAAAATCGACTTGCACAAAAGTATCAGAGTGAGAGAATGAATTGAATGTATCAAAATCAAATGAGATGCATTGCATTTGCTTTTTGCAGAAATAAAGTCACAAACACGTGCACGCAAATGTTCTTTGATATTTGATATTTGTGGCTGATGATTAATTTTGTTAGAGATGTTATTTGGATATGCAAAGACCGAATCAATACCCAAATCCCAATTGTTTTATTCAAACATCACATGTATTACTTTGGCGCAAGTTGATTTTTGCACTCTCTTAAACAATGTCTCCTGTTTATCCAAGCATGGTACCACACAAAAATGATACCAAATGATTTGGGATAAAACACTTTTTCATAAGATGTATAATAATTTACTGTTAATAGATGATTATCAAAATAATAATCAAGTTGTTAACTTTTTTCGACTCACACAGTACAGGTATTAATCTGACAGATTAATGCCAATGTGTTTGTAAGTTTGTAATGAGCTTGCTGCATGTGTGAGCAATTTGTCGGGTTATGGGGCTTATGTAACAAGTACTCTATTACTTCTGGTTTATACACTGAATTATTGTACTAATTTATTACTTGCCAATGTTTTGCCAGTTTTATGCTTGACCATTTTTACATTGGTTGTTTATTGATATTGTTAACTTGAATTGTTTTTGGAAAGAATAAACATGGAACTTAATGTACAACAATAATACCAAGTCTATCCAATTTTATTTCAGGATTGCATGAAACAGTTTGACCTACAGGTAGTTTCCCTACTCTCACTTTTTGCATATTTATATGTTTGGGGCCCGCAGTAATCATCTCACAAAAATGTTAATTTTGAGATCCGATTTTCTGCCTACAGCGGTCTTCCGTAGAGTGTCAAGATTCGTTATGTCACACGTGAGACACAGCTACATGAAGTCACAAAATTGCATTTTACGCCTTTCCATGATATCTACATGTACATGATTTTCAGCTATTTCTTAGTGTTTTTCAATTTCAAGAGAAAATGTTTCCATCTATATAACTTGTCCATAATTATCAGTTGTCATTAGTTTTTTTGGGGGGTGACTACTTTAAGTGGGGAAGTCAATGTTTGATAACATTAAGAATAATTAGAATTCTAAGGTGAATTTTTGTACACAAAATTGTGCATGTTGTTTATTGTTCATGCCTTTTTCTCTCTATCTGCCTCCTCCTTCCCCCCTCTTTCTCTCTCTCTCTCTCTCTATCTATCTATCTGTCATCCACACATACTTTAAATGCATTTAGCAATTATTGGTTAGTCATCCGTACAGTAATTCCAATCCACTCACTATTTCCCATGAATAGCAGCAATAACAATTCTGATAAAAAGCCAATACCTTGGTTTTGTTGTCTTTAACAAGGACATTACTCTATACAAAACAGTCCATACATGAAATGGATCACGGCCTCTCACCCCAAAAACATGCTTTAAAAAAGTGTATTTTCTCTCCTTTTTTTAACTTGAAACATCTAGAGTTTAAAATAAAGTCCTTTATGACAGTAGCTCACATCCCGAAAACCCCAGTTGAGAGACAAAGATAAAAACAAGATAGTTACAATAAAGGGAGATTGATTCAAGATATACATATAGACCGGTAGTGGTAAAATTGCCGTTCAAGGGTTTTGGGTGCAAAATATCCATTCAATATTGTTCAAATATTGCCTTCAGCGGTTAAGATGGCAATTCTTCAACCTAAATTGCAAATAGGCAGAAATAAATGCCTAAATGTTCAATGTCGAAGTGCATTCGCGATATCTATCCAGGCCGGATCGATATGATAATTTACCAAATATATCAATTAGTAGGCGGTTTCCCGGCAAAATTTGTATCATCACGTATTTAGTAAAACCATATTCTTTCACATGATTGGTAATAAGAGCTTCCATTTCATTTTTTTAGAGGGGGGGGGGGGGGTTCCAAAACTGGTCTTTACCTTTAAAGTGATAAGCTGTCATAAACGCCAATATTTTTCTTAATTAGTTATCTATTTGCTGGATTTGGAACACTTCTCAAACCAAAGGATGTACAGATAATATTATAGGAGGAGGGTAAACACTAAACAGGACAAAGAAGTTTTATGTCAAAGCACTTTCCTTGGACAAATAATTACATGGCAATAGACCCTAATGCCCGAGTCACACCTTTGCATATTTGGTTTGCGTATTGCTGCGAATTTATGGCAAGCCGTTTTAAAGATAAAGAACAGTTATGCTCAAGCAATTGCATTGTGAAAGAAACGTTGTGGAATCGATCAGAAAAGGTTGATCAGCAGTTTCTCGGCAAAATTTGTATCACGTATTAGTCAAAACATATTCTTTCACATGGTTGGTAATAAGAGCTTCCATTTCATATTTTGAGAGGGGGGGGGGGTTCCAAAACTGGTCTTTACCTTTAACATTTATTCTTATTTCTTGATATCAAGAAATAGGATTAAATGTTAAAATGGCTTGCCATAAATACACAGCAATATGCAAGCCAAATACGCAAAGGTGTGACTCGAGCATAAGACAAGGTGACCCAAAGACAATTCAACGGTTGTTGACAGGAGTTATGTTGGGTATCATACACTCATACAAATTATGATACAATCTACTGAAAAAGTAAACTTTTGTGTGAATGGAATATTTGCAAAATTTCTCACACTTGTAGTTCAGGTTCACAAAAATTTCATGCCACTGACTTAACTGAATCAACAATTACTTTTTGCTATGGATGAAAGTTTCTTGTCGTCAAAATCGTCTCCTTTACAAATCTGAAAGTTAAATTGAAACACTTTTGGTTTTACAGTAAGTCAGTAAGAGGGAACGTTGCTTACCTGTTTCCGAAGGCTCTTGATGGCCCTCTGGTCTGCTTCATGTTGGTCCCTCACATCATCCACTTCCCTCTGCATGTTATCAAGTTTCTCATCGGCAACGTGAATCAGGTCTGCAACGTAGGGGTCGTCCACTCCGGGTGGAGGGGTGGTGGAGTAAAACTTGGGCGGAGGGACAGAGCAATCAATATCCATACGCTGACGTCTGAAAGGAATGTTCTTCTTGCGTCCACCTGTATCAATAAAATGTAAGGATATCTTTAATCAATGTTCTTATGAGGTCTTTGAAAACCCTTGTGAGCTCTTTCTTTCTTTTTTTTCAAGTACAGTACCTCTACAAGTCAATAGTATGCTTTTGCTTACCCAGGAAAGTACTTAGAAAAAGCACTTTGTGGTCTCTGCAAATATAAAATTACAACTGAATACCAGTAAATATCAATGCTGCTCTTATTCAGTTTTGCCAAGTAATGTTAACCTTTATACATTTATGTGCAACAACTTGAGGCTTCAGCAATACTGAACCAAACTTTATACTCCTTGCTAGGACTACACAGCATCCTATTTTCCTCCACTTGATCATGGTCAGCTGTAATCGTGATAAATATTTATCATACAAATATCATTTAAATCTAATTCATGCACTAGTATATATATGAATACTAACTATTTTACTAAATTATTTTTTATACAGTAGGCTTGCGGTTGCACCATGTGAGAGAGAGGTAGGATTCGGAAGTCCTGAAAAGAACTCTCGATAATCTTTCTTTCTTGAGTGTGTGTAGTCCTGAAAAGGACTGGTGGTGTAGTCCTGAAAAAGACTTGGTTATTCTTAGCTTATAGTTTTAAGCAGAACTAGGTGGCCGGAGTGGCTCGACGTTTCAAACAGGTTGACTATCCGTCGTCAGGAGCCAATACTTCCTCTCTCTCACATAGTGCAAGCCTACTGTATATCTACATCACCATGCAAGCCGATACTTATAAGCAGCATGATTTTTGTTTTACCTATCTTGTTAAGACAGATATGTGGTTTACAGCGTTATGTCTGCGAGCACATACGGCACTCTAAATTGACACTTTACCATAATTCCTAAAGCCTTGAGCAGAGCCTAGATATATCAGTCTCTGGCCATGTCAGGAGCACTTTAAGTACAGAGCCTATTGTAATCTCATAGCGCAGACACTGTTGCGCAACGACTGACATGGGTTTGTGCCTGCAAACTAAACAGAGTTTGGAGTCTTTAAAAAGCAAAATGACCATACCTGGAGTTTGGACTACGGCGTGAAAGTTCTTTTCCTGGAGGTCACTGATACGATCATTCCTGGACTTGCATTCCTTCTCCAGGGCTCGGACTTTGTGGACGTATTGCGAGTTCAGGAAGCGCAGGTCCGCATTCTCATGCTCAAGCTTCCTTATCGTACTCTGAAAATTGAAGGAATAAGATAACACTTGTTCAAACCTGAAATTCAGATTAGGGCTACACACTATAAAATACCATTTGATACAAATATAAAGAGGGGGGGGGGGGGCTTGGGGACTCGGGCCCTTTTTTCTTCAAGCCTTCTCCCCCAGTTGTTCTTGATTATAAATATATTTAACTGAGAAACATGTACATATAAAGAAAAGAAGCAAGTACTCCAAGCCCTCTTCCCTCAAGCCATGCACAGCCCCCATAACTTATTATCCTAGAACTTTGCCTGACATCGAGTCTTGTGCAATTTAATTACCTTTTATTTCTTGATTCATCAAAAATTAGTTAAAATGCCCAAAGTTTCCCAAAACATAAAATATTACAGGAACTAAAAATACATGGAAGGTAAAACAGGAGGCATATTTTTTCCATTTTGATTCTGTACAGCATCTTGACTGATAATGCTTACCTTGAGGTCTTTGGATGTAGCGTCAAGCTCATCTTTGAGACGGATATGCTGTGTGTGAAGCTCGTTGTTTTCCCTGATTAGCTTTGTGTTCTCACTGCGATAGGGTTCAAGCTGGTCCTCCCAGTTGCCCTTTTCTCTTACGGTCTTATTTGCCTGAAATTGATGAATAATAATATGAAAGACATTGCTGATAGCTTTCATGGAGATCAGATGGGTCTATTAGAAAATCATAAAATATTCTTCCTAATATTTATTTCAAATTTTCAACCCTTCGCATGTGTTTAAAAATACCTGTAATGGCTTCTACTAGATACTGATGGGGAAAAAAAGTACATTAGCATCAAAGTGAATCTTGTTGTAAGTGTAATTGTAAGTTTCATTTCTACTCCAATTGGAGTACTCATATATAGAGATTATAAAAATATAACATTATCAAGTACGATCATACGTCAACGGCAATTTGTATTTAACTGGAAGAAGAAGAAGAAAAACATCAAAACTTTATATTTAAAAAAAATCTGATTTTGTACAAACTTTCACCAGTTTGCTTCTCTGATTTGTTTGGTTTTATTTAGAGAAATAAGAGAACATTTACATGCAGACCTCTAGACCCTACTCCCTAGTTTACCATTAACATTAAGGCTAGAGTTTCCTTTATTTACTGCTGAGTGTTGTAAACAGGCGCGCCGAAAGCAGTTTGGGATTGGGGGGGCAAACATTCTAGGGGGCTCACCTTCCAGGGGCAGTGACGTAATGAGAAAAAACGTTCGGAAGGGGGGGGGGCAGACGAAAAAAAATCTGCATCACCACCAGTCTTACACGTTACATGCAGGTCCCGCGGAACGTTTTTCAAAATGGAGTATTAACGATCAGGTAGAGTGTAAATTGGCGTGGGGTCCAGCCTCGGCAGGGGGTCAACGGGCTGAGCCCCCGGAAGCTCAGGGATTTGAGGTATTTAATTACGGTTAGATGAGCATCCAGGGGCCGCCCTAGGGCCCTTGGTGGGGTCCAGGGGGCAGGGCCCCCTCGAAGCTCAGGGGTTTTAGGTATTTAATAACGGTCAGATGAGCATCCAGGGGGCAGAGCCCCCGGAAGCTCAGAGGTTTTTGGTATTTACTTATGGTCAGATGAGCATCCAGGGGCCCGCCTTAGAGCCCTTGGTGGGGTCCAGGGGGGCAGAGCACCCGCAAGTTCAGGGGTTTTAGGTATTTAATTACACTCAGATGAGCATCCAGGGTCCCGCCTTCTAGCCCTTGGTGGGGTCCAGGGGGCAGAGCCCCGGAAGCTCAGGGGTTTTAGGTATTTAATTACGGTCAGATGATTATCCAGGGGCCCGCCTTAGGGCCCTTGGTGGGGTCCAGGGGGCATAACCCTCGGAAGCTCGGGGTTTTTAGGTATTTAATTACGGTCAGATGAGCATCCAGGGGTTTTAGGTATTTAATTACGGTCCGATGAGCATCCAGGGGCCGCCCTAGGGCCCTTAGTGGGGTCCAGGGGGCACGGCCCCCGGAAGCTCAGGGGTTTTAGGTATTTAATAACGGTCAGATGAGTATCCAGGGGGCAGAGCCCCCGGAAGCTCAGGGGTTTTAGGTATTTAATGATGGTCAAATGAGCATCCAGGGGCCAGCCTTATAAGGCCCTTAGTGGGGTCCAGGGGGCAGAGCCCCCGGAAGCTCAGGGCTTTTAGGTATTTAATTACGGTCAGATGAGCATCCAGGGGACCGCCTTAGGGCCCTTGTTGGGGACCGGGTGCGCAGCACCCGTAAGCTCTGGGGTTTTAGGCATTTAATTACGGTCAGATGAGCATTTTTTATACCTTATTTGTGACATTGGCAGGTCACTTATTTTTTCTCTCCGTCTTTCTTTTTTTTTTGTCTTTAACATACTTTTTCAAAAAGTGGGGGGGGGGGGGGGGGGGGGCTCGAGCCCAGCCACTTTGCAGACCTTTACATAAAGGCTTCTAAATCAGCGTATTTTTCGCCCGACTGTAATTTGGGAATTTGCTATTTTCCAACAAACGCATAAAAAGGTATGACTTACAAAAAAAATGGAGAAAAAATACCGGAAAATCATGTCATAACAGCAACATTTGTAAATCACTGGTATCGTATAGATACCCCCCCCCCCCCCCCCCCATCAGTACGCCAGCGTTCAGGGGCTCATGTCTTCTCACCCCTATAACAAAACAAAAAACAGACACGCTTTCCCATTCTCGCACAATATGTCCACGATATGCGCGTATCGCTATCATAAACCGTATAGGTAGCATGCACAATGTTTATGAAATTTAATCCCTGTGAACTTTTCTTTTCTTTGAATGGAATGGTATATGTGATTTAATTCAGGTTTTTATTATTGTTATGTTCTTTTGGGTTAAAATACAATCCATGTTTGTTCCTTTACTGCTTTTTTTTTTTTTTTGGAGGGGGGGGGGGGCGTTTTGGGGGGGCAAAAATGCGTTTTGCCCCCCCACTTTTTTGACTGGGGGGGCAACTGCCCCCCTGCCCCCCCACTTCCGGCGCCTATGGTTGTAAATGATTCTAGACTCTAGTTGAATTTCATTTCTAAAATGAACAAATAAAATTATCTAGATTTTGGAATGTAGATCTACACTGCTAATCTCTCATCCTTACTAAAAGGCTCCAATTCGCATATAAAACTAGAATGTTCACCTGTAATTTGGCATTCTTCAGACTTTCTGTGGTATGAATGAGATCACTGAATAGTTTCTCAACAAGCGGCACAGACTCTATACCCAGAGCCTGTCGGTACCCAAGTTGATCAAGCCTCTTACGTAGCGCTGTGTACTTTCTCTCTGGCGCAGTCGTCATTGTGTAGATAATTGTCTTGGTCAGCTCTCAAATTTCAAAAGGCATAGACCAGCTATCAGATCAGCCACATCGCTGGTCAAGAAAAATTCCTGAAAACGAATGAATTGTCAATTAAATTAAATGAGGATGATATTATTTCAGATTATACAGAACTAATTTAAATTAATAACTCTGCCCAAGGTAAAACAAGGACAAGGCCTTGTTATCTTTCAAAGCAAAGTAGACTCTAAGTTAGTGCGTAACTTTTGCAGTTTTAATTTATTCCCTCTTCCCGATCCCTCCAACGCTATGCTACATACAATCTACAACGTTCCAGGCCGGGAGTTCCGGGGAGCCCGAACATTGAAAGCCCGCTAAGCTGCGTGACTTCGACCATAAACAAACTGCCGAATAAACAAGTGTTACTGACAAAGATTGAAACATTTTCACACATTATAGTATCAACATCATCAAGCGTAATAAGCAACTTGGATTATAGATAAACTCACCTATCAAATTGACTAAAATCTCCCGCAATTTCCTCGACAAAATAATGAGCTTCAAATTGTCCGCCGGAAGGATTAGCACAAAAAAATAGAATATAAGCGCCATCTATCGGTAAGACTAAAAGCAGGCTAGGGAACTAGCTGTCGACGGCCCCAATGATCTGCAAAAACCAACACAAATCTCATGGGAAATAATTACATGTATGCAACAAAAATGAAAAGAGAAGAAGAAAAATCAACTATAATCAAAATCATCACCACCACCACCACCATCATCATCGATCAGGAGGGGGTTGTTCAAACACTTTTTTTTTTGGTCTCGAAATTTGAAAATTTGACATTTTGTTCCGTTGTTCCGTTAGGGGGGGGGGGGGGTAAGGTCACCTTTATTAGGTTAGCTATGGCATAAAATTTTTTTTAAATTAAATAAAAAAAAATAAAAAAAGGGGGGGGGGGTTCCAAAAAAACATACACAAAACATACACATAAAAAAAACCTCAATTGGGGGGGGGGGGGGGGTAACCCTAACCCCCCCCCCCCCCCCCCCCCCCCCCCCCCCCCCCCCCCCCCCCCCCCCTCCCCCCCCCCCCCCCCGCGTACGCGTCTGGCGCCCTCTATATATCAAACAATTCCTAAACGGTACTCGTTGGTCCCCAATGATCCCCTTTTTTTAATGTTGAGAGCTGATTTGATGAGATAACCACCTGTCAGTGACCATGTAGGGAGGTCCAATCCATCCTGGCCAAACTAGTGCAGAAAGGCTGTAAGCAATATTGTGAGTCATAACTTTATATTATCACGTATAACGAATTTTTTAAAGCTGTTTTGCTCGCTCTCACATTCCAGACTCGGGGCTATATGGAGAAAAAAAGTTTATTATGGAGACGAAAAAACATGATAAGATAAATATTGACAAAATCTATCATTAAAAATTGTAGGTTTTCGGGAAAACACCATGTAATTATTTTCTCAAAGAAATAAGAGCCCTGCAGCTTGTGAGTTCCGCTAAGATGGTTCTCGACTTTTTGATCAGGAATAAATATGATCTGATCGTCTTCGGGAGAGTGATCAGGAAATACCATGGTCATCAGGAGATGATTCGTGCCAGCATAATTGACTTAATTGTTTGTATTAATTTTGCAGGTAGGCACGTGCACTTAAAGGTAATACAAAGTTTTGGTATGGGGTCATGAATTTGGTTCAAAAGAACATATTGGAAGCATATGCGATCCGTAAATATTCAATGATTGTTGTCGCGGTTGAAATCGAGTCTAAAGTTATGAAAATGTCAATAATAAACTCTTTATGTTGAAAAGCTCCCTCTCAATGTCAGTATATTAATTAAGCTATAAAGCAATATTTCTTGACTGAAATCGACCGATTAGCTATTCCCGTTTGGAAATTATATATCACAACTACATATTCTGAGATGTGCATGGTCGCAGCTACCGTTGTACGGCCGTATAGGCGCTATTTGAAATTTATTAAAATTTACCGGAAGCACCGGTAAATTTTTATATTCCATTTTTCTCGAAAGCAGAAGTGTTTTAGTGGCTAAAAATTTGTGTGCTTATAATACATCCACAGGGGAATCCAAATATATCAAAATTGTAAAGAATCACTATCCACCCAATTTTCAAAATGTACCAAAACTTTGTATTACCTTTAAACCGGAATCACATTCCGACTATAACAGATACATTCAAGGCCATATTTTGTTTCTCTCTCAAGAATCAATCAATTTGCTGGCTTGAATTTTATATCCTCATACTACTTAATTCAAGGCTTGAATTTCATATCCTCAATTAGTTAATTCCAAAACGGTATTTCTATTTGTTGATAGTACACTTCACATTACTTGTTGAGATCTGCACCAGGTTTCATTTATGAATAACATCTAAAAATAGTTTTACCACACAGGACAAGAAGTGGCGATGTGTATATACATGTAGAGGTGTTGTGGACGAGTGGATAAATCGCCGGACTGTGGATCACAAGGTCCGTGGTTCAAGTCCCGCCGCAGCACTAATGTCCTTTGGCAAGACATTGATCTACATTTGCCACTCTCCACCCAGGTGTTAAATGGGTACCCGGTAGGATGCGAAAGCTAATGTGGTTGGATTAGCAAGGTTAGTGTGCGCATGTAAAAATGACGCCTGGTTGGAATGCTCCCCAGGGAGTGGAGAATGTGCATACATTGTGTGCGGGTAAGCCTGAATCCAATGACCGGGGTAATAATATACTTATCTGTAAAGCGCTATATAAGAACGAGCTATTATTATTATTACATGCTTTTCCACACAACATAAACAACGTCAATATCCGACATCAGAATTTAGGGAGACCTTCCTTGCATGAAATCAAGCACATTTAACAAGGGACATCATATCCACTTTAATTCCCGGGTTTAATTCACTTGACTTGACATATATGAAGCAATTATGACAAGACAAGTTAGGATTGATGTTAAATAAGATCTATTAGTTCTATTCTAAACACCTAACCCCATGAAGTGTGGTTATTCTTTCAATCATTTATTTGCCGTTGGCGGAAAATCCCGCCCACTAATAAAAGTGTTTGACCACGTGTTTTGGCAAAGAATGGCTACGCTTTTCTTCCTGAAAAGAGAAAAATTATAGGTTCATGTTACAGTTTACTCGCACGGGATATTTTATATGCCCAATCCAACATTAAAACGTGTATTTTAAGTAAAATTTTAATGCAAGGCCTTTCGTGACCATTTTTCAAAATCTTGCTGGCACTGAAAGGATTATGACAGACACAGCTTCAAGACCTCTCTTCTTTATTAAAGTAGTCTGCTTATAAATGAGGGCAACAAATCCTTTTTGAATAATAATTGGTGATCAGTGCTAAATGGACTTTGCCTGCAAATAACAAAGGTATACAAGAATAATGATGGCAGTAAAGTATTTGATTGTACAAATAAAATGTCATACCTTGTTTAGGTATTTTACTAGTTGGGAAGTCAATCCTCCTACAGAAATGACATTAGGTTGGAGAGGGAAAGGAATATCCACTGCGAAGTCAAAGTTGATCGAAATCAACTGCGCATCGTAGAGAACATATGCGATATCCCAGCCGAGAATGAGAATTGGAAGGAAAACATGAAGTAGCAGACATCGTAGGTAAAGAAAATGGACAAGTCCTCCGAGATGGCTGCTACCGCATTTGAGAAACGCTGGAGGAATCCCATCTCGTAAGGCAAACCGGAAGTCATCTCTTGGATATACATGTAGGCGATGGTGTCGAACGTACCATAGCGACGGGCAAGAGACGGTTTGATCCCGCTTGCACTGGCGTAGCCAGGAGGGGTGGCAAAGGGGCCATTCCCCCTATTCAGTCCCTTAAAACAAATGCATTACCTCATGCTTCATGTAGGAATTATAAACCTTCCCCTAAAAAGAAGGTACTATCGGGAAATGTATTTCATACTGAAGAAAATGACACCAA
The DNA here is from genome assembly GCF_000002235.5 of Strongylocentrotus purpuratus. Taxonomy (NCBI): domain Eukaryota; kingdom Metazoa; phylum Echinodermata; class Echinoidea; order Camarodonta; family Strongylocentrotidae; genus Strongylocentrotus; species Strongylocentrotus purpuratus. The sequence continues at coordinate 20,519,056 of NW_022145596.1, forward strand.
GATTATTGATTTAGGTTGAGTTTTGCTTCTATACGCTTCCTTTAGCGGAACGATGTCATCTTCGAAAATGCAAAATCATCTCGTTTTAATTACGGTACTCACCATGATGCACCACAAGTCACTCACCACTGCAAATCAACATACTTCACCACAACTCATCACGACCAACCACAGCCAACCATTGAACATAAATCACAATTTACCACGATTCCAACACAACTCACCACAATTAAACACAAGTCATCACAAGTCATCAGAAACATCTAATTCACAACTTACCACGACCCACCACAGCTCTAAATTGGTCAGAACCGACCACAGGCCACCACGACTCACCACAGTGGCGGATCCGCCCCCCCCCGCCCCCTCCCCCTGGGAAAAAACGTGATTTTTAGCTTTTGGGGGATGGGGGGGGGGGTGCAAATTTTCGAGGGCCAAAACAAAAATAGTGCTCACTACCCCCCCCCCCCCCCCCCCCCCCCCCCCACTGAGCGACTTTTCGGCCGGCGCGATTTTCAAATTTTCGGGAGCAAAAAAAAAAATAAAAAAAATGGGCCCCCTCCCCTGAGAAATCCTGGATCCGCGCCTGACTCACCACTATACTAACAACTCATCATAATTCATAACAACCCACAACAATTCACCTCGTTTCTACAAAATATACCACAACTCACCAGAATTCACCATGACTTACCATACTTTACCACAACTCACCACAACTCGCCACAGCTCACTACAATTTACCACGGCTAACCACACTTTGCCACGACTCATTCCAACCAGCCACGCAGAAACGGGGAAATTAATTATACGTTATATTGCATTACAAAGAAAAGAGCTTAATCGTTTCGGTAAGCAGAATCGGAGAACAGGTTCTTATTCCTTTATCCGTTTTGTCAAACTCATTTCACATATTTAAACGACAATTAAGAAAAGAACGACAGCTTTCCGTATTTCTGTTTGAAAAGACTCGGCTTTAATAACAGTCTTAACATTCTGTGTATCTGCTCTTTTGAAGGCATCAATCAATAAAAAAAGCACTATGTTCACAGGATTCGATAAAATCCTGTGCTTTAAGTTTAATGTTGCTCATTGAATAGCACTTCATCCCTTTCTTAACTCAGAGCATGTCTTGGAAACAATTCAGTATTGGTGCATTATTAAAAACAAAGTCAATGTCATAATGCGTGACAGTGTAACATAATTATATATTACTAGTACACAAAATGTGGCGCACGTTTGAATAGGCGAAAAAACAACCAAGCAAAAGCAAATTAACATACAGAAATCACGTTCGTTCTTACCTTGCCGAGGTCTGCTCGACATAAAATGATAATTTTAATTTTTAGCTAGTAACATGAAATATCCTAATACAAGATGGAATGCATTATGAATAAACAGATACAACACAAAATCAAACAATAACAAATACATAATATTAAAATAAGTAAATGTAATAACACCTTCACTTACTCCAACATCCACATACAACCGTAATTCTGTTATTCCTGTACTTCAACACACCTTCAACGATATTTTGTATCAATCGAATTCATTGGCATATGTCATAAGTACGTGTTATTTCCTTAAATTAAAAAACAAACATTTTATTTCAGTTTAAGTGTTCGTTCTGGAAGAGAGATGACATCACATACTCTGGTAATGACATTTAGAACATCCGGCCCATGAGCTAAGAATACAACTCAAAATCAATCATGCACCGAATCTAGTGCAGTTTGTTTTTACATGTTGAACATCAATACGAGACTTGCATACATAATCAGGGGCGGACTGGAACTAAAGTTCGACCCCGGAATGTCCGAGAGGCCGGTCGAATCGACCTAAAATACCAGCGTTTCGAAATTATTCACATGCCCATATATAATATGCTAAGCCTGGGAGCGCTGGGGAGAGGGGGAGGGGGGGGGGGGGTAGTCTTCAAATAGTCTTGAGAGCCTGTATCGAAATAGTCAAACAAGCCATCCGAGCACACAGGATGTGACCCGAGTTATCAGCCAAAGCATAGCCGTCGGATATAGCCCCTAGAGCCCCCCCCCCCCCCGAAACAGAAACAAGTTAAGTCGATTCTACCCCCATCTAACCTATGAACCAAATTTTGTTAACAATTTTGTATTACCATACCAATATTCAAATTGAGATGCCCCTAAAAATTGGGGTCCAATTTTAAGTGTGATACTGAGCAGCTCTTTATACTTCACACGACCAGTCCGCCCCTGTTTATATTTATCATTTTTATTATACATTCATCGATATTTCTGTGCATATATTAACATCATTCTATACTGGAGGTCTCAATTTTGTGCAAACGTCATAGACAGCGGTTAAAAAGCTTTATTTTCATGACTTTAGGTTATTTATATGAGGATCAAGTAGGCAATGTTTCATCACTGCGTGATGTTCTTGAACAATAACGTCCACCCCAAAACAGGTGTAGTAGACTCGTCATCATTGAACTAGTAACGCTTGGAAGTCATATTAAGTATTGGTGTACAACTACCTTAGAAAAAATACATCAAGCACGGTAATAATCCATAAGAGCATAACTTTGGTGTTTCTTTGATTTTCGAAAGACGCCCAAAGAGAAAGAGATGGGGGGGGGGAGGGAGAGAGAGAGGGAGAGAGAGAGAGAGAGAGAGAGAGAGAGAAAGAGAGAGGGGAGAAAGAGAAAGAGAAGCTATTTAAATATCAAACTTTTCCGTTGTTCCGAGGCCCGCGTGTTCCCCAGAAACGCATCCCCACATTACCGCTCATGTTGAGTCGGAATCTGAGACCGGGACAAAGCTTCCGGAGCGGATAACCGACGATGAGACAGCAACCGCTCGATAGAATGCGATGATACTGCCGGATATACATGAACTTGAGAACCCGGTAGCATAGATAGACTATGAGGAGGAGAAAGGCGTAGACGTCGAGGGACCAGACCTGCCAGAAGTAGAGCTCAGTCCGAGATGTGCGGAGGTAGTCGCCGCCGTACTTGAGGACGTGCTCGATCCAGAATACAGCTCTCTCCATGGGAAGCTGCGGATTGGCCTTGAAGATGGACGACCATCGAAGTACGTTCTCCTTGTAGCTGTAGAACAATATTAGATAGATCAAAAACATAGTGATTAAATCTTGATTCGTCAAGCCTTATAAAGGATGCATCCTTGCCCGGGTAGTCATCCCTGTCCGATGCTTTTCATTTGATACATGAACTGATGGTTTGAATATTACACGTCGATATAAATTACCATTTGTGTTGTTCGTTGTAACTACAGATAAAATAGTTTAGTCACCTACAAAGTGGTGAAAGGATAAATCCTACAGAATTCTTTGTTCTTGTCAACAAAACGATAATTCGTCCCTATTTTCACGAAGTGCCGGATGAGCGCGCAATTAAAAGAAAGTTAGCCGTACTTAGCCGTCACTTCGTGAAAACAGGAAATCCTTTTACTAGGTATTTTCTTGTTTACGTCATCGTCATAGTGACATAATAAGAAATTATTGTGATTCGAAATGTTGTGAGGTTTAAGATGTTAGTGAATGATGTCCAACAACAAAAAAACTGAAATTATATGCAATTTTCCTCATTACCGTCACTTCGTGAAAAAAAGGGACGAATTGATCCCTCCCCCCTCCCGGAAAATTGCTGTTACTAATCAGTGGCAGATCCAGGAATTTCTCCGGGGGGGGGGGGGGGGGGGCACAAAATCGCATGGGGTGAAATATATGAAAAACGATGGAGCAAGGCGTCAGCGGCGGGGGAGCGGGGGTAGGTCTGGGCAAGGGGCGTCACCTTAACATTTACTTTCAAAGTTATACCACGTTATCAGTGGCGGATTCAGGGTAGTCTGCAAGCACAAACCCTGGTCAGTCGTAAATGTGAGTCTGCACTATACGACTACCATAGGCCATGTACTTAGCTGGGCTAGGCTTCTCTCAAGGCACAATGATTTGTTGATAAAGTGTCAAATTAGTGTCTGTGCTTGCAGACCAGATTCAGGGGGGGGGGGGGTTATGTTGCTACACACACCAGGGCCGTAGCCAGAGTTTGCTGTTTGGGGGCTCATGCATGTTGGAAATGGAAATAAACGAAATGAAACGAAAATGAAATGTAATTGATCGAGGGGTCTACAAAATTTCAACCGATCTTGGAATTATTTGGGGGGCAACCCCCCTGCAACCCCCCCCCCGTGGCTACGGGTCTGACACACACACACACACACACACTCTCTCTCTCTCTAGTTATTCTGTTTCACGGCGTGTACTTCCATTGGTGACCGGTTCTGTTGTCTTTTTAATCTTTGACGTTTCATTCAATTATTGGATAAAGAAGACGACTCGTCATACTGTTTTCTACTCTTTAATAATTCTTGTCTGAATTCAGTTTCGACGTTTCATTTAATTATTAGAGAAAGAAGACGACTTGTTTTACTGTTTTCGACTCTTAATCCTTGTCTGAATTCAGTTTCCCTCTCCCACGCGAAGCGCGGAAGCTTTGACTTTTTATTAAATTATTAGAGAAAGAAGACGATTCGTTGTTCGGATTCTTAATCATGTCTGAATTATCAGAAATGTCTTTTTGTCCGATAAAAAGTCACAGTTCGTAGGAAAAATATTTTCCCTCTTCTCTCAGGCTCTTATCCCCTTCTCTCTCTCCTCTCTTCCATCCTCCGTTTCTTTTGTTTCCCCTTTCTCTTTTTTGTTTTCCTTTTCTCCTTTTATTTCTTCTCTTCTATTTCCTTTCTTTCCTTTCTTTTCCTTTTCTTTTTAAAATTTTATTTTCCTTTTCCTCTTAATTTTCTCCTCCCCCTTTTCTCATTTTCCTCGACAGCAGCGCAATTTTACAACCAATATCCTGACAGGTGGGGGGGGGGTGTCGCACCCCACAACCCCCTTTTAGGGACACCCCTGGTTGTTATCTCATTATTATTTTATAAAGAAATGCAATTCCTCTTGCTCTCGCACTTCTCTTCTATCGTTGTTTAATTTATTTTTCATTTGTTTTCCTTTCTCCTTTAACTTACAAAAATTCTCTCTTCCCTCCCCCTTTTTCCATCTCTGTTTTTGTTGTTCTTATTGTGCCTTTTTTTGGGGGGGGGGAGGGCTACACGCCTGGCAAGAGGGACCCCATATTATGCACACTACAAAATTGCGTGCCCCCGCCCCTTTCCCGGTTAAAAAACACCTTCTTATAATATCATCCCCCTTTCTTTCTTTTCCTTTTTCATTATTCTCCTTTTCCTCCTTTTCTCTCCTACGTCTTTCCCCCTTTCTTCCTTTTCCCCCTTTTCTCTCCTCTCTCTTCCCCTTTCTTCATCCCTTTTCTCCTCTCCCCTTTTCTCTCTTCCCTCTTTTCTGCTTCTTTCTCTCTTTTCTTTTCTTACTCCCCCCCCCCCTTTTCTCCTTTTTCTCCTTTTCCTCTTCCCCCTTCCCCCTTCCCCCTTGTTACGGGGGGGGGGGGGGCACGTGCCCCCTGTGCCCCCTGAATAGTAATGATAACATTCAAAATTATTTTAAAAAGAATAGATCTGAAAATAATAACGAAAATATAAAAGGATTGTAACTCATGTGTAAAATAAACAATTGCTGGAACAGCATTATATTCGATATCGTAGTCACACGAAACTTGTAATCGAGCCTTTCCTCGCGTACACTTCCACATTCTCTGGCCAGGCTTTAACGACACCATTTCGGAGATGTACTTGAAGAAATATCTTTTGCGAGAGTATACAAACGGGTTATAAAAGAAGATGGGGGAGAGGCCTCTTCCCATGTTTATTTCCTCAGGGGAAGAGGAGAACGAAGGTAAATGTAAATGATCTACTAGAGCTGTTTTTTCTATTTGTCCTATGTTGCGGGTTGATTTACTGTACTTCGCTCGTGAAGATACGTATAGGCATAAGTAGTGGGAGTTACGAGAAACAACTTCAATAAATCAGCTAATGGTTGAGAGAGGTGAATCATTGACGTAGCTACTAGCTACAGGGGTACAAGGGTATGCCCCCTCTTCAGATCAAATAGCGAAACAAATAGAGAAATAAATAGCGAAACAAACACGACAAAATAAATACTTGGGAAGCTCTCTCGACTAAACGCTTTCTTTTGTTAACAAATGTGGACAATTTCCATTTATATTTATTGGAGCTCATCCAGAACCAAACCTGAACAATCTCTTTCAAGTTGTAACTATGTATTATTTTATATGAAATGGCATGATTTCTTATTCCATATTCAATGATTGGTTGTGTTTTAATTTATATTTTAAAAAAAAGGGGGGGGGACAAAGGAACGTAGAGAAAAGGTGTGTAGGTCATCCTACTGTGATCGGTGACTTGTAAATGCATAGTTCATCCACCAAGTAAGGCCGCAACCCCCATCCCCATGGTGCCAAGTGCCCCCTCACCCTCTATGCGGCTTGAGCCACGCTCTGCCAATGTCATGACTGTGGTGAATGATAGCGGTAATAAAGTAACAACTCAGATTCTGCATTGAATCCGGCTAGCTTTTTAGAGGGGTTGTGGTATAATGTGTTATTCGCTTAACTTCCCAGCTCGTGACTCACGGCCTTTTGGCAAGACATGATTCGACAAATGCCACTTTTCACTTAGGTGTACATGTTCCAGTATACTTCATACAAAGAATTATGAAATAAATTAATATGTCCCTTGTTGTAATCGACTTGTATGCTTAATTATTATCATGGTGTTATTATCTGGACAAATTATTATTATTGTTTTAGTTAATGAACGAATGATGTATAAGAAAAGAAATAGTTGGATACTATAATTAATTGAAAGAAGAAAAAAATATATGGAAAAAATTAAAAACAAGCTTGAACATTATCTATCGTTATTATCATTATTACTATTAATATTATAACTATTCTTGTGATAGTATTATTATTATTATGGTTATTATCATCATTTTAATATATTCATGTCGTTAATATTATTACTATCATTATTACTATTACTATCATTAATACTATTATTTTACTATAATTATTATCACTATCATCGTATAAGTCTCTCCTCTCTAACCTCGAATTATTGATGACATCGTTGATGGCTTTCGTTAACTCTTCGCTGGTGAACGAGAAGAAGTTGACTGCGATGCCCATCCCGCGGTCGACGATCCGGACGGCGACGTCGGGATGGTCGAAGATGAGCGGCAAGACCACCATAGGTACCCCGTGGTAGAGGGCCTCGTACATGCCGTTGTTACCGCCGTGGAAGACCAGTGCCTTTAGTCTGGGGTCACCTGTGGTTGTGAGGCGGTCACGGAGAGATTCAAACACAAAATAAATATGTTATATAGGCTTACCTCTCTTTAGAAATCTAGCCATCTGATTGGTCTACAGTGATTTTAGCCATTCTCGTAAAGAAAAGAACAATGCCAGTAATGGTCAATAGTTCATGAATGAGATTCCCGCAAGATTCCGGGTACCGGGAAAATAGTTAAATTTTGCTGCGATCCCTATTGGTTTACGTGTTAAAATTATCTGTGCTAGCGCGGATGCCTTACAGTGCTTTTTGTCTGCGATTCCGAAATGATTCGGTAATATTCAGTCATCTTTCTAGCGAAGATTGACAGACAGTGTCTCAGATTTTCCGTGATGTTTTAACCAATCTTTACTAAAGAAAAGGATAAGGTAAGAATTCTTGGTACGTTTTTGTGTCCATTCGGTATATAAATAAAACATCGACTGCTTTCATATTCGAGGCCTGGCTGTTGGCTCTTGAAGATGTGCACGTCCCCTTGAGCCTATAAAACAGCCAGGCCTCTCATGGCAGTCGTATCTCTATATACTGTGTTGCAAGCTACATTTAATATTTAAAGTGAAACTATGTATAGGATTTCCCGGCCAAATTCGCGTGTTTGTCATTCGAATTCATTTACTTTGCATTTAAGTTAGCGCAGATTGGCTTTGCCATGCCAATTATCACTCAATTTTCCAGCTTTTGTATTTAATTTAGGATTTTGGCCGAAGGGTTTCATAGATTTGTCATTCAATTTAGAAACTGCTTAACAAGCATTCAAATTAATATTCACTTGTCGAAGCGTAATTTTTATCATTCAAATTAACACCTGTCATTCGTAGTCGTAATATTTTTTATTCAAGTTAGGAATGTTAGGGGGAAGAATTGCAAAAAACTTTTACAGTTTTTAAATAATGCAGTTAAAATGCATGATTTGTCATTGGGTTCTAAGCTCTTAATCCATTTATTTATTTTCAGGACAATGCAGATGGATGTAATCAGACATAAAGTAAAGAAGGGGCGAAATTAAGGGATATGGCATTTCTGCACGGACATGTTCATATACCCGGGAAAGGTGGGGGTACCCTCAATCGCCCCCTTTTACTAAAGACTCGGAATTTTACAAAAGTAATTCACATCGTCTCTTATACCCAGCACACCCCTCTGTTTTTCTTAAAGAGTTTCATAGTTTACTTGCCCACCAGCAGATCGATGGCTAAAGACATGGCTAAATAATGAATCATTTTCAAATTGTTGACTCTAGTCCCCACACCAGTCACAATATTGTACCCTTCTTCCATAATGAAATTATGATGAAATTATGATCAATTTATGATGAAACATAAGACAAACAACTTCCTTACATAAACGTTTACAAATATACCGAGACCATCAGGTCCGTAGATACAAGTCGTTTTTTTCTTCTTAATAATCAAACTTAAATGCTGATGAATATCAGATAGATCTAATAAGTATAAGTGTATAGATGCAAGAAAATGAAATATGATGAAATACACATGAAAAAACAATCTTGAAAGAAAAAGAATGAGCTATAAAAAGTGTGTAATAAACGAGAAATGTATAATGACCATCAATTTAAGTGCACAAAGTGCTAATTTGAATGCTACAAATGAATTAGAATGCTAGAAGTACATCGTCGCGTTGTCAGAAAATCGTGTTGCGCCAAATTGAATGACCAAATAGCGATGTTCGTTAATTTGAATGAAACATACGTAGATTCTAACGAAAATTCCATAGATTTGAAAACTAGAAAAGGGAATATAAGCCCGAGATATACCTGACTGCACTAAAACCGTCGAATTTGAACGCAAGACAATTAATTCGAATGACAAACTCGCGAATTTGGCCGGGAAATCCTATATTAGTGACGTAACACACATGCGTTTAGAGATACACGTATAACCGTATAGGGCACCAAGCCAGGCCTTTAAGCTCCTCACATGATCTAGCAGTTATCACGCCAAACGAAATGTCGGTGGTTGGAAAGTTTGTCTTTTCAAAAGAGGATATCAATCAGGGGCGTAAATCCCGGGGGATGGGGGCTGCATTCCCCCCCCCCCCCTGGCTTGAAGTAGGGGGGATGGCCTGTACAATTTTTTTTTAAAATGTATGTATAACTGTATAGCCTACACATATACAGTATGTCACGATCATTAAGAGTAGTAACGCGACGTGCGCGAACAAGCACTTCATAAACTTCAGAATAATTTTTCGTTATTTTGCAAGGTATTATTATAGCCTAGACGTAAAGTGCGCTAGCGCGCGAGCGCTTAAAAAGTGCAATCATGTACAGTATATGCCCGGCTCCCCCCCCCCCCCCACTCAGTGTTATTTAGGGTACGAGTATGCTCGTTCCCTCCCTTTGAAAGCACCCCCTATCTATCCCCCCCCCCCCCCAGGACTGCCAACATTTCTGAATCCCCCTTTCGCCGGCTTTTCGCTGGCTTTTCCTGCCTTGGAGACCCCCCCCCCCCCAAATCATATATTTATATTTTGTTGGTCCCAAAAATTTCGCAACGACTCAGCCAACCGCTGAATAAGTGGGGGGGGGGGGTTACGAGTGTGTGTGTGTGTGTGTGTCCCAAAATTTGAAAAATTGGCCGATCGATATTTTTGTTTTTGTGATTAAAAAAAAAAGTTGAAGGGGGGGGGGGTCCTCCAAAACACACACATAAACAAAGTTGAAGGGGGGGTTCAACCCCCACCCCCCCCCCTGCGTACGCGCCTGATTACTACTACTACTACTACTACTACTACTTCTACTACTACTACTACTATACTGCTGCTGCTACTACTACTACTACTACTACTACTACTGCTGCTACTACTACTACTACTAATACTACTACTACTTCTACTATTATACTGTGGCTAACTTCTTCCTCCCCTCCCGTCTTCATTTCTTTCTTGAATACATAGAGATGTTTCCTTCTCTATATATATATCATTATCTGTTTTCCTCTTCTCTTCATTTCTCCCTTCCGATTTCTCTTAAAAGTTCCTTTCGCAAGATACTTTTCTACGTTAATTCCTCCTGTGTTTTTTCTTTCTCAAAATACTTGATTAGCTATTGAGTATCATGTGGTCGCATTTTAATAACGATTAATGACACGTAGGCCTACTCCAGATTTTATGGTATAAATTCCTGCTATACTAAAACGAAAAATAATAAATTTATGAAAATAAACCCATAAAAAACATTTGATGTGTAAGGGTTCATGTAACTATTATTGTTAAAATATAGATACCAAAAGGGCATAGTCTGAAGTGGATTGTAATAACCTTGACCAGGGCCTTGAATTTATCAATTATTATCATGTGGTCGTATTTGAAGAACGATTAATGACACGTACTCCAGATTTAACTGCATAAATTTCTGCTATTTTAAAGAAGAAATCCTTTTTTTTTTTATTATGAAAATAAACCCATAAAAACATGAGACCTGTAAGGGTTCATGTAACGGTTAATGTTGTGGAAGTAAAATGAAGTTGAATGCGCTAACTTTGACGGGCGAAATCGGTATGCAATAATCAAAATAATGGTGAATGATACAGACAGGCGCGTACGCAGGGGGGGGGGGTTGAACCCCCCCCCCCTTGGTATTTTTAATGTGTGTATATTGGATGAAACCCCCCCTTGATTTTTTTAATTGTTTAATTTTTGTTTAATTATAACAAAACAATTATACCAATGGCTGACCTAAAAAGTTGACCTTACCCCCCCCCCCTAACGGAGCAAAATGTCAAATTTTTCACACAAAAAAGTGCGAAATTTTCGGCCCGAATTAAAAATGTTAACCCCCCCCCCCCCCCCTTCAAAAAATCCTGCGTACGCGCCTGGATACAGAACCTTAAAGTAATTATTGATTCAAATGTTGATGTTTTTTGTCATTGCTATTGCAGTTTTTCCCACCCCTCCCTCCAAAACACACCCGACAAAATGAATTTACATGCAGATTGTATACGACAGGAGTTCTTCGTTAATTCTTTACCTCAAACATTAGCATATACAGTCTCTTTTATGCATTTACATTGCTGGCCACATATTGCAGTGATCCATCTCTCAAAATACTCCTTCCTCCGTCCACTCCCCCTCCCCTTTTCTGTTGCAGTGGTGATATTGTAGCAGGCACGTAGCCAGAGTTTGATGTTTGGGGGGGGGGGGGGGCACCACAAATGTAATCGATCGCGGTAAAAAAAAGGGGTCTAAAAAGTTCAACCGATCTTGAAAAGTTAGGGGGGCACGTGCCCCTCCCCCCCCCCCCGTGGCTACGTGCCTGTATTGTAGATCAAATAAATATAAAGCTATGTCACCCAGATATACCAAAAGGTTAGTTTATAATAAAAGTAGACTGACCAAACTTAATTTTTTGTTTGAGCAAGTGAGCGATCGAAATTATCGTGGTTCATTTCAACCGCCAAGTTTAAAATCTACACCGAAAAAAGTTCCCCCAAATTAAGGTTTTGGAGAATCTTTTCCCGCCGCAACTCCTTTCATCCAGCAACGTTGGTTCTCTCATTTTTTGTCTAGGTCTGATTTACCATTACACATGCACTTGTGTATAGGCTTGACTCCGACACAGATCTATAGACTTATATAATTCCCAATATTAAAGAACAACAATAATTTGTTCAAGCCAGCAAAGCCCATGGAGATCAATGGGGTTATACCGTGTGAGTCAAAAAAAGTTTACATCTAGAAAATTATTTCAAAAATCATCTATGAACAGTAAATTGTTATACATCTTATGTAAGAGTGCTGATATTTTTAATAATTAGCAATTTTCTAGGTGTAAACTTTTGTTTGACTCAAACTGTAGTGTGTGTCCGTACCACTGTCTATCAGGGGCGTAAATCCCGGGGGGGATGGGGGGGGGGGCTGCATCGTTCCCTGCTTTGAAAGCACCCCCTATCTATCCCCCCCCCCAGGACTGCCAACATTTCTGAATCCCCCTTTCGCCGGCTTTTCGCTGGCTTTTCCTGCCTTGGAGACCCCCCCCCCCCAAATCCGGAACACTGCTAAGTGTACCACCCCCCCCCCCCCATTTCAGGTAAGCTCTAGTCGATCGAGGGGGACTGGGGGGCTGGGGGCCAATGTTTTTACTTTTCAAAATGAAATAATCCTGAATGAGCTTTCAAAGCTAGCAGGAGTTTCATGAATTTGATCCCGGGATTCGATCAATTTTTCTATGATATTCAAGATATTTTATAACACCCTTTTTACATTTCTCAGGAGTCCAAAGAGAGAGAGAGAGAAAAACCCACCCCCTTTTTTTAAAGACATCTCCGGGTGAAAAGTCAAATACACCCCCTTGTTTTTTACAATTCTCGGGCCGGATTATGTCGCGCGAAAAAATATCCCTTTCCTGGAGATTTTAGGAACACGCATGCGGTCCCTCCGACCCCGGAGTGTGTGGGGGGGGGGTGGGGGTAGATGAAGACTGAAGTTCCAGACCTGGCGTGTTCAAGACTTACAGTGGCCGCTTGTCTCTTCGGTTATTTCAAGGTAAGCCTGTACACATTCTTATTATTTTTATATTTGAAACAGGATTTAGCTGAGGAAATTAAAGAATTCATTAGATTTAAATAATAAACACAGTACATGTATCATTATATGAATTCCAGAAACATTTTTTAAGAGGTGTGAAAACTGTGAACGCATCTGATTGAGAGTGATAAATAATACGGTAACTGTTTCATTGCCCAAGTCCTACTCGGTGGTTGTCATTTGTTCGCACCTAAAACTTAAGGGACAAGGGGATGATATTTAAGGGCTGCAATGCATGTGATGTTTGTGTAGGTCTATGAATGAATTAATTTGTTGTTTATATTGAATGAATTGAATTAAATTCAGATAAAAAGGGCTTAATAAGAGTCGAAAACGGTGCAACGAATCGTCTTCTTTCTATAATAGTTAAATCAAACGTCTAAGCTTTTCGCGCGGGAAGGGGAAACTGAATTCAGACGAGAATTAAGAGTCGAGAACAGTACACCCAATCGTCTGCTTTCTCTAATAATTTAAGGAAACGTCAAGGCTTCCGCGCTTCGCGCGAGAGGGGGAAACTGAATTCAGATAAATAGGGATTAAGAGTCGAAAACGGTGCAACGAATCGTCTTCTTTCTATAATAATTAAATCAAACGTCTAAGCTTTTCGCGCGGGAAGGGGAAACTGAATTCAGACGAGAATTAAGAGTCGAGAACAGTACACCCAATCGTCTGCTTTCTCTAATAATTTAAGGAAATGTTAAGGCTTCCGCGCTTCGATCGAGGGGGAAACTGAATTCAGATAAATAGGGCTTATTAAGAGTCGAAAACGGTGCAACGAATCGTCTTCTTTCTATATATAATAATTAAATCAATCGTCTGAGCTTTTCGCGCTTCGCGCGGGAAGGGGAAACTAAATTCAAACTAAAATTAAGAGTCGAGAACAGTACACCCAATCGTCTGCTTTCTCTAATATATTAAGGAAACGTCAAGGCTTCCGCGCTTCGCGCGAGAGGGGGAAACTGATTTCAGATAAATAGGGCTTATTAAGAGTCGAGAACGGAACAGCGAATCGTCTGCTTTCTCTAATAATTTAATGAAACGTCAAAACTTCCGCGCTTCGCGCGGGGAGGGGAAACTGAATTCAGACTAAAATTAAGAGTCGAGAACAGTACACCTAATCGTCTGCTTTTCCTAATAATTTAAGGAAACGTCAAGACTTCCGCGCTTAGCGCGAGAGGGGGAAACTGAATTCAGATAAATAGGGCTTATTAAGAGTCGAAAACGGTGCAACGAATCGTCTTCTTTCTATAATAATTAAATCAAACGTCTAAGCTTTTCGCGCTTCGCGCGGGAATGGGAAACTCAATTCAGACGAGAATCAAGAGTCGAGAACAGTACACCTAATCGTCTGCTTTCTCTAATAACTAAAGGAAACGTCAAGGCTTCCGCGCTTCGCGCGAGAAACTGAGTTCGTTTGTGTGTGTGTGTGTGTTGTGTGTTTGTGCGTGCGCGATTGCGCGCGCTTGCGTAAATTAGTGTGGGCGCGCGTGTGCTCGTGCTAGTATGTGATGGCTATCGCCGATCATCCCCCCACCCCTCGGTACGGATTTACGCCCCTGATATCAATAGTGACCTGTTTGAAAGAGCTGTTCCTGTCTCATGCAAGAAATTATCGACGAAATGAAAGGCTTTGGCATAGTTGTGAATAAAGTATATAATACACTGTACGTTATTTTGGACATGATCACTTTTGTCGAAATAGTTATCCCGTTTCACCTATGAAAGATATGACCCCTTCTCTTGTTTTGTCAATCAGGTGAAGATAGTGAAAAGGTGACCGAGATGATTTAGAAGTATTAAAGGGAAAGTTCACCCTAATAGGATTTTTTTTTATAAATAAAAGTAGAAAATGAGAGGAATAGGTAAGTGAAAGTTTGAGCAAAATTTAATTACAAATAAGAAAGTTATTATCTTTCGAGCTCCCCTCCTACTTGCTAGGTACTACAAATTCAGAACAAATATATTTTTGCCATAAAGAAAATTTTCAGTCATACAATAACCCGAAATAAAATCGTTGCAAATATGTTGTTTTATATAAAACCCCTGTATGAAAGAAATCCATCCCGTCATCAATAACTTAAATATTTTTAATCAAAATTTGCTCAAACTTTCACTCACCTGTTTCTCTCATTTTCTATAAAAAACAAATTAATATGAGGGTAGACTTGAGCAGCAAATCATTACAGTGTTCCTTTCACCTGCTGATGCAGATAGGTTGAGCATTCATTTTGGAATATTTTTTTTTATGCCTGGGCCCTGTCTTACAAAAAGTTGCAATCGATCAAAATCAATCGTAGGTCCTCCAATCAATCGCAAGTTTGCATCGCGTTTGTACATAGTTGCGATTAATATCAACTCTTTATAAAACGGGGCCCTAGTCATAGAATCTCCCCTGCCAGTAAAAGTGTAGGAGGCAACATTACAGCCCGATCTCGCCGGGCAACAAGTAGTACACTCCTTTCTTGAGCATGAAGGGATATGGCTCATTCAACCTAGCCAGCTTCTTTGTCGCAGGGCTGTCGGGGAGCGGAAGCCTAGGATGCATGCAGTGCCAACAAAGCCCACTTACCTAGCAGGTCATTTTGGGGCATCCATGGAACGATTCGCGTGTTCTCGCCGACCTGTAAGGACGGGGTGGCTCTCCCTTCATTTGCCAGACCACGCGCTGGGGTACGAGACTGAATGCCCGAGACAATTTCTCCATCTCGCACAATGGTAGCGTTGCAGCAGAACCAGCATAGGTCCCCAGTGTAAATAGGACCACACCATGTTGTCCAGAGGAAGCCATAAATTCCTCCCATGTCTGTACATAAACAAAAAAGATAAAACACAACGAAATAGAGTTTCATTCTAGATGATAAAAAACAACTTACCGTTATGTCAACACTTAACAGAGCCGAAGAATAACGACATTATCAATGTGGTAAATTAACATTCTGGATGTAACAGTGGAAAGGTGAATCCAGTCTTTTATAAGTGTTCATCTCTCATTATGAAAAAGATGGTAATCCTCAGCCCTTGTATAATGTTGATTTGACATTTTAAGAAAAATTGAGGACTCAATCAAACCAATCATTTTTAATACAAAATAATTCATCAAATTAAAATTTACTATCCTTCAAAAATATTTCTACATAGGCCTACACTAGTCCTTTCATACAGCTCTGAATCGTTCGAACCAGTTTTGTTTCTTCAAGTTTCTTCATATTGCTGCTCATTCACTTAGCTTTAAGCTACTTTGTGTCCGTTTCCAACAAGAAACGTGTGATCAAAATGTAATCAAAATGTAATCAAATGATGCCAGTAGTATTAAAGGGGTGATGGAAGGGGGGCTCGAACCTGATCCCCCATCCACCTGTAGACTAATTATTTAACCGTTTGCCGATTGCCAATTTGACAATCCAGGAAATATCTCACCTGAGTGATGAGTGATCCTTGGATTATCGCCAAGAAATAAATAAATAAGTTTGGCAGACAAAACCAATTTTGTGATAGATTTGTGTAGTGGCTTACTTAGTACATTTTAAGCACACAATTTGTACATGTGAAGTTACTCAGGCACATGTAAATGCAGTTTTTCTTCTTCAAGATAATCTGCCTCATTCAATACTGAAGATTCTTGCAGATGCCGTATACTCGGCCTGATTGGGGTGTGCAGGTGGACCATTACACCGGGGTTTCCCCCTTCTCTTATACGAATAGTGCAATGGGTTCTTAACGTGCAAGGGTGGTGACTCTCCTGTACACGGGGACGGAGTGTTTTCCACTTGACATAACCTGCGTCTATGAACAAGGGAAGGGGCACGTTAACACACAGCGCAGACTTCAGTCATCCGCCTGGATGGGAGTCCGGAACCCGGGATCTTTGGTTCGACAGGCAGACGCTTTACCGACTGAGCCAACTCGCCTCCTTCCTTCAGTTAACAACTAAGTTATTCATACCCCTTGTAACTTTGTTTTTGTTTTTGTGTGTGTGTGTGTTTTTTTCGTAACTGAAGAATAAGGGAGGGACGAGTTGAATTAGGGCCTTTGTTCTCAGGAAACATCAATTTTCACACACTTAAAAATTACAAAACCTGGTAATTCAGCTGTTAACTGTGTATATGAGAGAAGTTTCTTTTCCTCTGCCCATAACAATTATATGATCTTTGCAAGAACAAGGCAACATCAGGATAATTATTTAGGGTGTTTAGTATCAGTTGAAGCGAGATCGAGTTCTATAATATGAGATCTAATGACATATACACAATCAAAGACAAAATCCAGTATACTGCATGCCGCTCATATAACATTGCATTGTGAATGAAACTGTCTGGATCATACTTCTTGAAGATAGGTTTCTTCTAACATCTAAACGTTTTGGCAGAGTTTTGCCAGACATAGCACCAATTAATGTGTGCAAAGTGGATTCTATCTACATGTAAAGAGACGCTATTATGTAAAGCAGGTAAATTAAATTGAAATTAAGTAGCAGGAATTATTGAATTATATAGGGATCTAGGCGTGATAGGGAAGGTTGATTCTAGTACATGATTACTGACATGCACTGTTAAGTTTTGGAATTCTAAAAATGAAACGATTTTCACTCATGCTGAAGACCACATGCTCTGCACACACACATCGTTTATACAGGACTACACCGTAAACAAATGTTTGGTTCAAACATTTCTGCTATTTGTTGTCGAAGTTTGACAATGATCCCTTTCATGAGACATTTCTAAAGCTTTTTAAAAATCAAAACTGACATACAAATAATGATACAAATCACAAATTATATAAAAAAAAATTAAAAAAAATCTTCTTTTTTCTCCTACGTGACGAGGTCGGGATGAGATACTCCGGAGACTATTGTTCCGTGGACATTTCCTACATTCAAGACTGCATGGACCAAACAAAGTTTCAAAAGAGGCCATTTTTTCATTTTTCGGGACAAATTCTGTATTAAGAAACACCGTAATCGAGACAAGGATGAATACCTGTTTTCTCGGGGAATGATTTTATTTAAGTTTTCTGACAAGACAATCAAATATGACAATAAATGGGGGATTATATTTAAATTATAACTGTACACTGTTATACAGCGAGCTAAGGACGTATTTGTAGGAGGTCAGGAGGGGGGGGGGGAGCCCCTCATGAAAGATTTCCAACCCCCACCCCCCTCCCCCCCCCCCAAAAAAAAAAAACCCTCCTCGATCCTCTAACTCAATCCATGGCCTCGTCGTATAAATCTTGAAATTGTTATCAATATCAAGTTTCCATCGTAGCTCTTCATGAGACGGGGCCCATGGCTCTCAAGAAAAAGTGATGTCTTACTGCGCTAAGGGTTCGCCCCTTCTGAGGCCAACGTCTGGATACGCCGTAATATTCCACGACTTTACTTGACTTAATTGCATTTCGGTTATTTTCATGGAGTCCTTTAAGCCATACCATGTAATTCTGTTTTATTTATGTAACTCTTTCGAGAAGTTATAGAAAATGAAGACTTTTTAATCATACATCAACCATTTGGTAATTGACCAGCACCCATGTCATAGACTATCGACCTTAATTATAAACCGTAAGTGTAAGAAAAAATACTTCAAAAATGGTCCTAAGTCCTGACGCATCTCGCCTTACCACTTGACCTTACAAATCTTGACCGATCGTCTGATACTCTATGTTGAGTTCTGGCCCCGTCTTATAGTGAGTTGTGATTAATCCAAATCAATCGCAAGTTTGTAGTCCCCTATCTCTTATGAATTAGTTGCGATTGATATCAACTCTTTATATAAGACGGGGCCCAGGTAATCCGATTACATTCCTAAAGAAACTGCCGGAAAGTAATTGGAAAGGGTTGATTATGTAATATAATCAACAACTGGTGTATAGGCCTACCATGAGGTTTGTGAATACTAATAATGAGAGGTCAATTTATATAGCACAGCAACTATATATGAATATACTCTACTGCGATCGAGTATCATAGTATTACACCGACTGTAGCTGTGGGGTAACTTTTCTAGCCATAAGGGCCGCTATTCATAAGGACCGCTTTTCAAAACGTGCAACTCCCTTTACGTGAAGGACCGCTATTCAAAATACGAAATGAGGGAATTTGGGACTATGCGCATGCTACATCTTATCATTTCGAACATGGGGGCATTTTAATAAAGAGCCATCATTTTAAAGGTAACAATTCTTCAGAAAGCTCACACATAATGACACTGTCTTGTGTCAGTCTGTTGCATTATTTCTATTTTCATAATTATCTTCGATATAGGCCTATTAAAGTTTACTGTTTCGTAGGTTGAGGCTATATTGCATAATATACACGTTTGTATACGTGAGTACGATATCTGTGAGGGTTGAGCGCAGACCAAACGAACTGCTCTTACCTATCGTAATAATGCGATATTCGGAGGGAAATTATAACGGTACCCGTTTCTTTGTATGGAAGTATAAGTACCCATCGTAACACCGGAAGCGATTCATCAGTACTTAAATGCGCACGCAGAGCGCTGGGAGTTATGACTAAGAGAGAGAGGAAGAAGCACGTACGCATTACTGTTCAAAAGTTCGTTGACATTCTCCGTTGAGTTCAAAATGACATGATTCATTATGGGCTATATTTTTTATGACTATGTTTTTGTGCTGAACACGCATCATGTCAGGAGTTGAGTTAAAACCATGGACTTTGCAATTGTTATTATGTCAATAAAAGTTTCATTCTATATTACCTGCAAAATAAAAGTCAAGCCAAGGAACTTACGTCCAAATTTAAAGCGAAATGTAGGCCTATACAGGAAAATGTAATATGCGCTATTCCAAAGAATGTGGTCTTTCATTATGGTCCATATACGAATAATACTTTTGACCTTTGAACTTTCTTTTCCTATATTGGACCAATTTCCGGTTTTCCGATGCATTCTATTCCGCTGATGTACATTATACACGTCAAAGTTCAAGAACAGTGGTGTTCACGAAAGCCAATTATACTCCCAAAGACTTACACTTAAACTATATACATTTAAACTTAACGCTTTTCATTTCATGCCTTTAAACCAAAATAATTTTCTATACTTTGTGGCTGTTATGATTAATATCTTTCTGATTATATGTATTATAAGTTTGGTCGCCCAAACAGGTTCCTTTCTTGTGGCCATTAAGTTGAAGCTGTAGCTTAAAATGGCGGTCACCTGCATTTTTCAATTTTGAAATGATATTTAGAAACTATGTCCATTATCACATGAATTTGCGACTTAAGGAGCTACGCCGAATTCACATTCGCATGCGCTTGGACTAAAATAATTTTCGACTCACTATATGATTTTGGGAATCATCAAAATGGTGGCATATTTACTCAGTCTTGTTGATACACGTATACATTGGCAGGTGTTGTAAATACATTTTATATGGGACCACGTCTTAAAATTGAGTGCAAAACTATTCCAGTTGTATTCTTTTGATATACACATATGGGGACATTAAAGGAGAAATTATCTCCATGTGATATTGGTACCCTGGATCCATGTAAGAATAAAAAGGGTGAAAAACGTCACAAATTATTAGTTCGTTTAACTTTTATCAGAAGTTGGCTGCTCTTGATTCAAATTTCCTGTCGCTATGCAAAAAAAAAAAAAAAACCGTATACCGGACATGGACATTTGGGAAGGAAGCATTAGTTTATTTTGATGAAGTTGGCTCCTTTTTAATTGTTCTCTAGTTCGCACGTTTGTTTGATGAATATACACAGAGGGCCTACATTCAATTTAAAATCTTTTTCTTTTTCAAAAGAAATATATCACTCAGTCTAGGTAACCTGTCTATCTTCAGGAGTGTACAAAATTCAAGCCGGCGTGCACCCCTCCCCATCAGTTGCAGGCGTCCGGCGAAGAAGAAAAAAAGATATCATGACTGCCGAGAATCGTATTACGGACAATAGGTCTTCAGAGTCCATAAAATGTCTAAGCCCTAAATAATAGGTGTAAAAAGTAATGTAATTTGATTAAATCAACTGGATGAGGAAAATATAATCTGTATTAAAAAATAGAGATATATGGGTGCCGAGAATCGTGTTACTGGCAATAAGCCTTCAGAGTCCATAAAAATGTTTAAGCCCTAAATAATATGTGTAAAAAGTAATGTAATTTTATTAAATCAACTGGATGAGATAAATTTAATCTGTATTTAGTTTCATTTTCATTCTTTCTTCTCACTGCCATCCTGTTTGTGGAAATCACTGCTAAGGTCGCAAAAGCTGTCTTCACTACTACTGACCAGTAAATCAACAGTAAATGGGATCTTAGCCTATCATAAATTATCTTTTAAAAACCATCACGCTATCAAGAAACGGCGATGGCCATGTCGTGCTGAGAAACTGTACATTATTCTTGCTCAAAACCTCTAACATACGGTTTAGGTGGGAATTGTTTATATTACTTGGCAAGAATACTTTTAATCTCTCAAAATAGCTCCATTTATTTCCGGGTCTGAGCAGGGAGATGGGAGGTTTCCTTTAAAGGGATTTTGTAACATTTTTCAGATGAGAGAAAAGGGTGCTAAGGTAGTGACTTCAATGCTGGATGTACAATTAAAGATAATCTGATAGTTTGAGTGAAAACAAACCATTATCAATGATAAAAATTGGGGAACACTGATCTGATCGATTCCTTAATCCTCTCAACTATATATATATATATATATATATATTATTACAATTTAATTACATTTTAGGTGAATGTAAATGGTCACGAAACAATGAATTGGCTCTATATCATTCTAGACATTTAAATGTAGAAGATTTTTAAAAGCTTATATATGTCTTATTTTCATTAAAAAACGGCTGGGAGAATTTACTGTCAATAGAGGGTGTGGCACTGTGACGCCTTCAAAGAAAACCATAAATATCTTTGAAGTTTGATAAATTTTTTTCAGGATTTTTTAGAATGTTAGAGGGTTAATACAGTAGAAGGAATATAATAAGTAATATTTCATACAATCTTTTTTAAATCAACCTTCGACAGTGTTACCGAGTCACCTTAAACTATGTTTTTCGATGTAGATGATGCAGCCCAAATTTCAATAAAATCAATATGTTTATTTATTCTTAACGAAATTGTTTGAAGTAAGCTCATTTTCGAATAAAACAACCGAAAGCGTTGTTTTTGTAAGAAAGGTAAATGTTGTTTTGGTTAATTGTAATGTTCACACATTTAGATAAAAAGTGGCCAAGGGTATTGAATTTGTCTTAGATTGATTTTTCGAAAATCTTTGCGACCGGATTTTACGCAATCAGCTTTATTATACACTGTCACTCATAACGTTGGAAATTTATAGATTTATTTTGATAATGATTTATTCCTAATAGATCTAGATAATAATATACATTCTCAGATTTTACTGAATGATAATTTGCCAGTGTTTGTTTAGCGCGACTGCTAAAGCATGTGTATGCTACTATAATCAAAATAATTCCATAAATTGGGGTAAAAGAAAAAATATTCCAACGTTATGAGCGACAGTGTACATGTAAGTGTAATCGTTGATAAGTTGTCATTTTCACTTGCCTTTTGAGGTACTTTTGAGGGGCGATTCGGTGCAGAATAATTTCAATGTAAATACTATGAATACGTTTTAGTCAATAATTGATCCATTTTCATTACTTTTATATTTGTTTGATGTACAAATTTATGAACTTATTCTACATTATGTAACATTAACATGTAATAATTGAATTGATACGTAAAATGTTTTTGTTTATATTTAACACGAAAAGAGATCGATTCGAATCCAAAAGAGCATTTTTGTGACATTTCTTTTTAAATTGTGCTAAAGACGAATGGCAACTTCTTTATGAGTTTGTGAAATATTAACATTTGTCCAGCCTTTGTTGATGGTAAAAATCTTTGTGGATTGATGATTGATACACACCATGTGAAAGAAATATATATGATCATAAAAACTGTCACGAAATCAACTTCAGGCCAAATTCAATACCCTCTTTTATTGCCTATAGGTCAGCATTACGTAATATGTCATTGACTCATTGTACATTTCGCACAATGATTTCCAAAAAGTGATGGATGAGATGATTGAAAATATCAAATTTAATTTGCTCGAAAGATCATTGCGATAATATAATATTGACATTAATGATAATGCTTTTAGTTAACGGAAAGCAAATGGACAACTAATTTTTAGAAAAACAATGACAATAGACAATTCCGACATTCAGAGACGACACGTGAAAATGAGATTCGGTGTAAGATCATACCACTTACCTCGCTTAATGGTTGTTTTGGACGAGTAGTAAGCCCCCCTACTGTAACCACATTGGGATATAAGGGAAATGGATAATCCACCGAGAAATCAGAGTTTATAAGAATGAGTTGAGCATTTGACACGAGGTTACGAACTGACTTCGTGATGTTATAACGCATGCTCAGTAGAAAAGAAAGAGCGTCGTACTCGAAGAAGATCGCGATGTCGGCTACGAGGCCGCTGACGGTGTTGGAGACACGCTGCGAGAAAGTCATGCGGTACGACAACCCCGTCGACATTTCGGGATAGTAAGAGGTGGTGTCCGGGATCCCATGACGTCGAGCTAGGCTAGGTTTAATGCCACTTGGAATGAGAAGAACGTAGGGAATTGCTAGTCGACTTGCAAGAAAGACTGAACAGGAACTGTGTCCATCCAACAAGACCAGATCAAAGTGGTGCTCTTTGTTTTCAAAATGATTGATCATGTCCTTGCAACTTTCGATGGAGGAATAGAGATTCGGTGGCATCCATTTAAAAAATCGGGTAAATCCAGATGACTTTTTATCCATAAGATGCTTGGTAAATGCGTCCGAATATTTCCTAGTGGCTTCTCCATTGCTATCGTGAAAGGCTTCGATTTGGAGGTGTTCAAGGCGCGGGTCGTTTGCCTTCTCGGCATAGGCATCGCTAATGAACGCTGTGACTGTATGACCTCGGTCGACCAGGGCATGCCCGACAGTCGAAAAAACTGAGAAATGGCTGCCGAAGTTTGTTCCCGTCGTCAGTAAGATACGAGCTTCGTACGATAATCTACATTGTAAAAGACAAGCGAGGAGAAAAAAGCCGAGAGAACGGGTAGGCATGTTCGTTTGTAGGACGAATTCTCGTCTGGCTACTGAGGATATAAGATCTATGAGAGAAGGCGAACGTGATGACAGAGGAAATTTGAATTAGTGTACTCAGTGCGTTCTTTACTGCATGCGGGTCTTACGAGACAACAGTATCGTCTGTATAGGATACGGGGCCTAATTTTGTATTTCCCATATTTTATATTCGGGGTGATATTGATACTGAAAGTGAACAAAGGGCAATTTACTTGCATCTCATTGGGTGTATTTTTATTGGAGTATTTATATATCATGTTATTTTTATCTTTTCAAAGTCTGATTTTTTGCACGATCGAGAGCCAGGCGCGGATCCAGGATTTCTTAGGGGAGGGGGCCCAACTTTTTTTTTTTTGCTCCCGAAAATTTGAAAATCGCGCCGGCCGAAAAGTCGCTCAGTGGGGGGGGGGGGGGGGGGGGGGGGGGGGGAGGGGGGGGGGGGGGGGGGGGGGAGGGGGGAGGGGGGGGAGGGGGGGGGGGGGGGGGGTAAGCGGACACTTTTTTTTTTTTTTTTGGAGTCCAAAAAAAAATCGCAACGACTGAGCCAGCCGAAAAGTCGCTCAGTGGGGGGAGGGGTAGTGAGCACATTTTTTTTGGGGGGTCCTCGGACATTTTAAAATTTGCACCCCCCCCCCCCTTGAGCGCCAGGGGGGGGGGGGGCCCAACCCCCCAAAAAGGTAAAAATCGCGTGATTTTGCATGATTTTTTCTCAAGGGGGGAGGGGTGGCCCGGCCCCCCCCCCCTTTGGATCCGCCACTGTCGAGAGCAAGGCCCGGGTAGAAGGGCCGCGAAACGGTTTTTTATTTCTCCCCAATAAATGCCACCATAAATCCAAGAGACGGCTACGAACGCTTTTGACAGAGTCGATGCTTGCGCGCCCTCATATATCCCAGGGATTGTACATCCCTTTGATGCATACACTATATATATATATAGATCAATGTGATTATTTAGTATATCGTACAAAAGGAAACGTTTTGGGAAGAAAAAAATATGGATCATAACATACATTTTTGTAAGCATTTAAAATGATTTACCGTTTCTGCATCAAGTTACCCCCTAAAAAGTACTCTAAAAAGCATATAAGAGATATAAAAAGCTTCTATAATACTCTTTGTACTCGATTTATTGGCCATGGATTAATTATCAGCGAAGCATGTGTTCTCCAACACTAGATTCCCAAACACACATACAGCGTCTTGCATTTCAAAATGAATCGCCAGATCGAGAAGAAAAAAAAAGAAGATTATTATAATACACAAAATAAAACAGAGGTCCTATCGGTTATGGCGCTATAGACCCTATTGAATAGGACGTGCATGATGATTATCCCTAGCTAAAACAACGTTGTAACTTCTAGCAAAGCGCGCGTAGATGAGAGGAAACGGGATATATATTTTTCTCACCGTTGAGGGGGCTGGAGTGAACTTATCATACAGTGCCATTGATCAGGGCCTTCTTGCATACAAAGTTGAGTTTAATCGCAACTCAAAAAAATCAAACGCAAGTCCCAAATACGCGATCCTGATTGGTAACTGCAAGGAAAAGGCGCTATATCAAATATCTTTTGGATTGGATTGGATTGGATTAAATATCAAGTTGTGTTAAACTTTTTGAAACGTAACTTGTGTATGCAAGAGGGCCCGGGAGATTTGGCTATCCCGGTTCAATCGAGTTGGGCCCAATATGACGAATATTGCTTTGCTCAGCTCAGTAGGACATAAAAACAAATTACGTTAAAATTGTGACCAACTGAAACTAAGCTGGTAAAACTCTATAAAGATTACACTAATTTTATGTTTTCCTCAAGGTTATATTTTGAAAGTTTTTCTCATAGATTGTAAAAATATCAGTGTAGATCTTGCTATCGGTCGACATGATATCGCCCATTTATTGATCTACATTTTTGAAAATTTGTTTTGTTTAGGCCTCGTCTTTGTGTTGTGTTTTAATTTGGGGAGGGTTTTTTGGGAGGGGATGGGGGGGGGGGGGGGGGGGGTAAGAGGATACTTTTTTCTCTTTTTTTTTGGTCTCGAAATTTTGAAATTTGACATTTGTTTTCGTTGGGGGGGGGGGGGGTAAAGTCACCTTTTTTAGGTCAGCCATGGGCATATTTTTTTTTTTTTTGTTGTTTTGTGCAGGACAATTGAAGAGGAACTCGCAAGAAACCTCACAGTGTTGCCAATTTGTGATTGATTGCTCGCAACTACAAAGATTTATAACATTCTTATTTTTAATCGAACTTTCTATGTCATGTCCTCTTGTTTTTCTGTTTCTATTAAAACCAGATTAATATCAGGGTTTACTTTCCATTTAAAGGTAATTCAAAGTTTCGGGAAAATTTGAAAGATGGCTGGATAGGGAATCCTTACAATTTTGATGTATTTGGATGACCCTGTGGATGTGCTATGACCACTAGAAGATTTGAATTTTGAAAATTGAATATAAAAATTTACCGGTGCTCCCGGTAAATGTTGATAAATTCCAAGTAGCGCTTACAGCCATACAATAGTAGCTGTGTCCATGAACATTTCAGAATATGTAGATGTGGTATAAATTTCCAAACGGGAATAGCCAATCGGTCGATTTTAGTCAAGAAAAAATGTTTTATGGCTTAATTAATATCTTGACCTTGAGAGGGAGCTATACAACATAAAGAGTTTATTATTTACAATTTCATAACTTAAGACTCGATTTCAACCGCGTCAACGATTACTGAATATTGTAGGATCGCATATGCTTCCAATATGTTCATTTGAACCAATTTCATGACCCCATACCAAAATTTTGTATTACCTTTAAAATGTGTAATAGAAAAAGGAAAAAACCGAACAGTGACCCTTGTGGAACACCACATTTGATCGATAGGACATTTGAAGAAACACCGTTATATACTACATTATGTTCAAGATGATATCGACTAAGAGCGCATGTTTTCTTGTCTTTTTCGTTACCATGACAATAAATTGCAAAATAAAATATGTTAAGGTAAAATATTCATAGCATGCATGTTCTTGTCCTTCAGTTGTTTTTCAAGAGGTGACATTTTTTCAAAGCATGTATTTTGAAGTCTGTTAAATGGAAGATGATATGGACTAAAAAGCACGTTTTATTTCCTTATAGTTAAAATGGTTAAGACGGCCATATGAAAACAACCGTAGACATGAAACAGGAGAATCGGTAAAAGTTTGAATTCCAAGAATACATCCATTACCAAAGATGGAAACAAGGCGCTTACAATTATTAACAAAACATTTGACCACCTTGTAAAAGCTCCAAGGTAAACATTACAGGCAATCAGGGGCGTCGCCAGACCTTTTTCAGTGGGGGGGGGGGGGGGGGGGGTGTAGAGGCCAACGATTACCGACAAAACTAGCCACCAATTACCAACAAAATTAAATGTCCAATATCTACAATTTCAACCCTATTAACCTGGGGCCGAAGGCTAAATTGTTTTTCCTATGGACTATCTATAGTACATGTACTTGCATATGGGCAAAATAGTCATTTTCCTCGACGACATAAATATACGAATTCTTTCTTCAATTTAGTCAGCATCATAGCTATATATCTTAATGCAGAGGCGGAGCTAGGATCTTATTTTAGGGAGGGGCGGTAGTGAGCAAGAGAATCACTTAAAAGCGCGCTCATAAGGGGGGTGTGGGTGAATGGCCTCCCGCGCGAAGCGCGGAAGCTTAGACGTTTCCTTAAATTATTAGGAAAATAAGACGATTAATTGTACCGTTTTCGACTGGTAATTGGCTGAATGAAGTTCCCCCCCCCTCCCGCGCAAAGCGCGAAAGCTTTGACGTTTCATTAAATTATGAGAAAAAGCAGACGATTCGGTGTACTGTTCTCGACTCTTAATCCTTATCTAAATGAAGCTTCCCCCGGAAGTTTTGACGTTTCATTAGATTGTTAGAGAAAGAAGACGATTCGTCGTATCGTTTTCGATTCTCAATAAGCCCTATTAATTTTGTCATAATTCAGTTTCCCCCTCTCGCGCGAAGCGCGGAATCTTTGACGTTTCCTTAAATTATTAGAGAAAGAAGACGATTTGTTGTACTGTTCTCGACTCGTCTAAATGAAGTTTTCCCCTTCCGCGCAGAACGCGGAATTTTGGGTGTTTTATCACAATATAGAGAAAGGAAGACGATTCCTCGTACCGTTTTCGAATCTTATTAAAGCCCTATTCATCTGAATTCAGTTTCCCCCTCTCGCGCGAAGCGCGAAAGCTTTGACGTTTCCTCAAATTTTTAGAGAAAGAACACGATTCGTTGTACCGTTTTCGACTCTAAATAAGCCCTATTAATTTTGTCTGAACTCATTTTCCGCCTCTCGCGCAAAGCGCGGGAGCCTTGACGTTTCCTTAAATTATTAGAGAAAGAAGACGATTCATTTTACCGTTCTCGACTCGTCTAAATGAAGTTTCCCCTTTCGCGCGAATCGCGGAATTTTCGGCGTTTCATCACAATATAAAGAAAGGAAGACGATTCGTCGTACCGTTGTTGACTCTTAAACCTTGTTTGAATTTAGTTTCCCCGAAAGTTTTAAACCTCTGATTTCTGTAGCTGATGTTATAGGAAACTTCGAGAAAATACAAGTATTGTAGTTGTAGTCACTCTCGAAGTCATCACAGCGGATAAGAAGTCACAGTTCGTAGGGAAAAAAAACTTGTCGGCCGACCGACAATATACAATACATCTCACCGACTTCAAACTTCTGCATTGATATAGTACACGAGGATCGAGCAAGAATACCTACACAGCTGACCCGACACAGCAACATATTTACCCGTGTCCTTCTTGCTCCCTCGACGAGACGACTCCACCCAACAACCCCCTCTCTCTCCTCTTTTTCATCTCCCGTTTCTTTTGTTTCCCTTTCACTCTTTTTTCTTCTTTTTTCCTTTTCGTTCTTTTCATTTCTTTCCTCTCCTCCCTCTTTTCTTTTTTCTCTTTCTTTCTTCTCTTTTCTTTCCTTTCTTTTCCTTTCTTTCCTTTCTTTTCCTTTCTTTCCTTTCTTTTCCTTTCTTTCTTTTCTTTTCCTTTTCTTTTTTTCTTTTCTTTCCCTTTCCCTCCCTTTTTTCCCTCTCTTTTTTCCCTCTCTTTTGTCCCTCCCCTTTTCTCTTTTTCCCTCTCTTTTTTTCCCTCCCCCTTTTCTCTTTTTCCCGACGGCAGCGCAATTTTACCGACAATATCCTGATAGATGGGGGGTGTCGCACCCCCCCCCCCCTTTGGCGACGCCCCTGCAGGCAATTTCTGTTCTAAAAGTTGTTTTACCTTACATGTCGGGAATTATAAGCCCTTTGTAATCTGTGAAATTACGAATAATATTTCATTGTTAAAACTACGGACAGCATTCTTTGTCGGTAATTCGGGACTACGTACGAATCAATGCATGAAAAAAAAAACCTGTGAATGATATATAATCCATTGATAAGGCATGTTTCTACCTCCAACTAATGAAGGTAGCCTTGTGCAGACAATTGTCAATCTTTCTCAATAGAAATCTAAGGCGCTAATGCTGTTCTTGTTTGATTATGACATTGTTCTTTTTGTCATCGGAGTAGCGTAGGCTCAGTCAGAGTGGGATAAGGGTTCTTGGGAATGACGGACCTCACGGAGTTGATTAAGTGTGTGGGAG
Organism: Strongylocentrotus purpuratus; assembly: GCF_000002235.5. NCBI lineage: Eukaryota > Metazoa > Echinodermata > Echinoidea > Camarodonta > Strongylocentrotidae > Strongylocentrotus > Strongylocentrotus purpuratus. Next base: position 20,548,655 of record NW_022145596.1, read on the forward strand.
TAAAATTACCGATCACGGGTGGGGGGGGGGGGGGCGTTGGAGTAAAAAGGAGATTTGATTATGCTCGTCTCCCCTTCCCCCCTTTCCAGTTCCATCCCATTTTATCTCTTTTCCCTTTCTCTCTTCTTTCTTCATATAATAATCAGTGTTATAATAATCAATGATATCAATGACTGCGATATATATATTTTTGCAGTCATTTCCATATTTTTTTTAGGAGTTCCTTTGTTTTGAGGCTGTTGATGACGCTAGCTCGGATAATGTGACGTAATATAGTTAATTGAGGTGTACTATTGTGGCGCCACTATCTGTCGTGACATAGGCCTACTCATGGGCGAAAGTAAAGGAAATATATATGTATATGCGCTGCCTTGTCGATAATTTTCTCATCTGCTAAGAAGCATCAAACATGTGCCTTACGCTTATGATGATTAATAATAATACTAATAACAAATACGAAACCATTTGATATTGACTATTTCTATATACGAATAACACATGTTCTCACTCACTTCTCTCGTTTGCATTAATGTTCTATCATCTCTCTCTTTCTATCATTCTCTTCTTTTGTTTCTCTCTTTCTTGCTCTCTCTCTCTCTCTCTCTCTCTCTCTTTCTTTGCTCTCTTATTTCGTCTCTCTATCTCTCTCTCTATCTCTCTCCCTCTCTCTATCTTTCTCTCTTCTCTTTAGAAAAAAAAAGATTGCCTGTAGATTTAGAGATTTATCTATTTTTTTTTTTTATCTTGTTAACCCTCGAAGCCGTATAAGAGTGTTCATAACATCGGCGTGTATGCTAGAGTGGGCGGCGGAGCGTCTTTCAAAGTAGGGGAGCACCTACAAAGGGAAACCTCAAAGTGAACATACACTATTGGTAAATAACCCTACTTCGTCAGGATTGCGATTTTAATAACATGGATAACATCAATATTTGTTTCTACCTTTACGCGGTACAAGATGTTGCTTAAAGGGAGTGTATCATGGCAAATACTGGTTAACGCCATCTACGTTTTCTTTTAGACAACTGCACGTAAACGAATGGACATGGTTAACTGGGTCATATTGGATCTTATTTCGTCTCTCTCTCTCTCTCTCCCTCTCTCTTCTCTTTAGAAAAAAAAAAGATTGCCTGTAGATTTAGAGATTTATCTATTTTTTTTATCTTGTTAACCCTCGAAGCCGTATAAGAGTGTTCATAACATCGGCGTGTATGCTAGAGTGGGCGGCGGAGCGTCTTTCAAAGTAGGGGAGCACCTACAAAGGGAAACCTCAAAGTGAACATACACTATTGGTAAATAACCCTTCATCGTCAGGATTGCGATTTTAATAACATGGATAACATCAATATTTGTTTCTACCTTTACGCGGTACAAGATGTTGCTTAAAGGGAGTGTATCATGGCAAATACTGGTTGACGCCATCTACGTTTTCTTTTAGACAACTGCACGTAAACGAATGGACATGGTTAACTGGGTCAGCGCGCGCTAAACTGGGTGAAAAGTGGCATTTAAGAGAAAGTGAAGGGGTTCTATATTACAAAGGAAAAAGGGCACTTATCAGAAGGAAAAAGTGCACTTCATAAATAGGGAAAAGGGGCACGTATCAAAGTTTAAAAAAGGCAAAAACTTAAGAGGTGAAAAGGGGAATTTCTTGCAGGGCACCCGAGAAGAGGCACTCATCAGATATGAAAATGGGCACTTTAATATGAGAATGGAAAAGGGGCACTTATTATAAAGTAAAAGGGGCATCTATCAGATGTTGATAGTGGTAATTAGTGGGGTGAAAAGGGGGCATTTATGAGAGGGAAAAGGGACATTTATGAGAAGGAAAATGGGCATTTTTAAGAAAGGAAAAGGGGCACGTATCAAAATAAACTGGGCACTTATCAGAGGTGAACAGGGGCACTCATCACAGAAGAAAAGGCGCACTTATCAGAAGAGTAAGGGGGCAATTATCACAAACGAAAAGGGGCACTTGTCAAAGTAAAACGTGTACCTTTCAGATTTGGATGGGGGCAATAATTATCAAAGGTGAAGGAGGCACTTCTCAGAGGTGGTAAAGGCTGCTTCTTGTACCTAAAAAGGGGCACTTACACGAGATGAAAAGGACACTTATGGGATTGGAAACGGGACACTTATCACAAAAGAAAAGTGGCACTTATCAAATTTTAATAGGCGCATTTATCAGAGGTGAAAAGAGGGAAAGGGACATTTATGAGAAAGTGAAGGGGGTCTTATGAAGGGGGAGGGGGGGGGGGGTCACTTATCAAAAGAAAAAGAGGCACTTATTAAAAAGGGAAGGGGGAGTTCTTACAAAGAAAAACGACACTTTCGTGGTTGCTGAAAAAGTGTTCCCCCCCCCCCCTCCCCCCGTTGAGCGCCGCCTCTGTTTGTTCGTACTTATGTCTATCTAATTTAAAAGCTTTACGGATTCATCACATCATGCATTACCCGATTCTAGCTCGACACGTGTAACGGAGGCTGGCGGTGGAGTAAATTAAAAGCGCATATTTTATCGTTAACACAGCCTGATCGACTGGGCAATGACTTCCACGACGACCGCTATCGCCTTGCCATGGGTTGTGCTCGTATCCATTATGAGTTTCTTCGCTTTGGTTGGCAACATCATCGTCATTCTCGTTATCATCCAGGATCGTTACCTGAAGGGCCACAACTACACTTTCGCTCTCGTTTGCAACATGGCCATATCAGATTCCCTGTACGTTGGATTAGCTGTTCCGCTTATAATCGCGAGTGCCTTCACACAGGGCAACTGGGATTTGGGTAAGTTTATTTGTTTATAATAACGATATGATGATAATAATGATAATAACAATAATATTAATTATGATAATGATATTATCATTATTATCATCATAACCATTACCATAATGATAATCATTATTAGTATTTATTTTTACCCATGGAAGCCTCATCAGCATAAAAGCATAAAAGCTGTTCTTCCTAAGGACGTTACAATTTACGTTTTCCCGCTCAATTTTAGCAGTCTGTTCGTTCATTTATGTTTTGAACGCCTCGGCAAATTTTAATTCGATTGCATTTTCGTTCGTTCAAATTCGTTATTCATGCAACCAACTCTTTAATTGAGTCATTTAAATTTAAATAAGGATCATACAATTTACCGAATAGTCATTCAATTTAATTTTCTCTTGTTCGAATTTGGTATCGGTGCCGAAAATAACCTTCTAGTGAGTCAATTGAATTTATATGAAAAGCATGAGAAGGCGATGGAAATAATTTTCCATCGTTCGACTTCATGATCCATGCAATATTTTTTTTAACGAATCTTTTACATTTAAACTGGGAGTATACCGTTTAAGAAATGGGCAATCAAAATCATATGCCAATGGCCTCGGCATTTCCTCAGTCATTCATATTCATGAGAAGGTAGGCATGCTGTAAATAATTTCATTATATTTAAGATGCATCGTACAAGACCAACTATTATAAGCATAAATACAGGCCTTTCACGCTCATTTTCCATCAAATTACGTAATGATCACTTCATACTAATTGCTCCCAAAGGTCCAATATAAATTAGATAAAGGCACTGGCGTACCTGAGGGGGGGGGCAAGGGGGCAGAGTGCCCCACCCTTACGGGCTCCAGGGGAAAAAAAGGAAAAGGGGGAAGGGGAAAGGAAAGAAAAAGAAAAAAGGAAAAGGGAAAAAAAGGAAGAAGAAGAGAAAAGGAAGAAAGAGGGAAAAGAAAATAAAAGAAAAAAAAAAGGGGATTTTTTTAAAAGACCATGGCCGTACGCACCGGGGGGGGGGGGGGAAGGCAGTTGACCCCAGATATTTTGAAAACGTCCATTTTTTTCCCGAAAATGTTTAACAAAGCTCGCAAGTAGTGAAGGCTTATACCACATCCTTCAATTCTACTTTTGAAAATGCAAAAGTACCCTCATGACCAGTTCGGTCGCTCGAACTCCCTTCATTCCTTTTGCTTTTTAGTTTCTTCAAAAACTTTTCATGCATCTTTCCCCCTCCCCCATTAGAAAAATATTCAGCATACGGCAAAGTGAAAGACAAATGAAAATAGGAAAATATAAGTGATAATTTTAACAAATTCGACACTCTTCGCTGGCGCTAGCTGCTTGCTAGCCTGTTTTGTATTAATTGTTTTCACTTGCTCGTCCCCCTGAAAAAAGGAAAGGATTAGCATCGCCTAGAATACAATTGTGTCTGCCCCGACTGGCCCCAACCTGCAACCATGGCAACCATAACACCCAATTTATGTACCAAATGTTACTAAAAGAGACTAATTCATTTTTTCTCGCTCGCTACGCTCGTTCGCAAATAAATGAAATAGACATCGCTTTGAAAACAATTGTGCCCACCCTTGACCTGCAACAATATCATTAAAAATGAAAGTGTTATTTCGCCCTCTCGCCAGAAAGGAATTGATATCGTGTTAAACGCGATTGCGCCCATCCCGACCTGGACCAATAAAAACAAGTTTATGTATTAATTTCTATTAAAAGAGAATTGATTTTTTTTGCATCGCTATGCTCGCTCACCATAAAATATGTGCGCCCCCTTGCCTGCAACAAAAATTCCAGTAAATAAGTACCGAACGTTATTTTGAGAGATATTGTTTCCTCGCTCGCCAGAATTGATGAATTGAATGATTTTAGTGATTGATATATGAGTTGATTTGTTTTTTGTTTTACCCTCTCTTGCTACGCTGTCTTTACAAATAACATGCTCACCCCAACCTACAACAAATTACCAGTTGATAATTATGTATCAGACGTTAATCAAGGAAAATTTGGTTTGCTCGCTAGCTACGCTCCCTCGCCAATATGGAATAAACATCACCTTAAACATGATTGTGTAAGCCCCGACCTGCAACAAAAAACCTGAAAATTATGCACCAATCATAATTAATTTTGTTTTGCCTGCCCACCAAAATGGGATTGACATTGGCTTAATCACGATTGTACCCACCCCCTACCTGCAACAATGAAATAAAGTTTATGTACCAATTCATTGAGGACAATCGAACCAAATTAATTGGTAATTATTAAAAAAAGAAGCGATTTTTTTTCTTGCTCGCTACGCTTGCTCGCCAAAATGAAATTAACATCGCTAACGTGCCCGCCCTAACCTGTAACAACTAGGTAATATATTATGTACCAAACATTATTCAAAGAAGTTTTGGTGTGCTCGCTCGCCAAAGCGTAATTATTATCACCTTAGACATGATTGTGTAAGCCCTGTCCTGCAACAAAAAAAACCTGAAATTTATGAACCAACTATCATTACAAAAATTTTGCTCGCTCGCTACGCTCGCTCGCCTAAATAGAAATAACATCGCTTTGAATAATTACGTCCCTGACATGGATCAATGAAATCAAGTTTATGTACCATGTTCTCACCATAGAGAAGTGATTTTTTCGTTAGCTCCTGGAATTATGTGCCCACCACTGACCTGCTATACAATATCATTAAAAAGAGGAATGTAGGGGGGGGGGGTTGCCTGCCCACCAAAATGGGATTGAAATTGCCTTAAACACGATTGTGCCCGCCCCGAATTGCAACAATGAAACAAGTTTTATATAGCAATTCATTAAGAGAAAGGTGTATTTTCGCTCGCTAGCTAAAATGGGTATAAAATCACCCTAAACACAATATTGTTCCCGCACCCGGCATGGGACAATTGGACCAAGTTTAAGTGGCAACTATTAAAAAAGAAGGGATTTTTTTCCTTCCTCGCTAGGCTCGCTTGCAAAAATGAAAATTAACGTGGCTAACAAATGAATGTGCCCACCCCAGACTTGCAACGATACCGGTTTCTATTCCAAACGTAACTTAAATATATTTTTTTGCCCGCTCGCTCGCCAGAAGTGAAAATTAGCATCGCCTTTTTTGTTTTGTTTCGATCGCTTGCCCCCCCCCCCCTGACGGAGTACCCCAGGTACGCCACTGGATAAAGGATGTTAAGACGATCAGAAAGAAAACAAACATGTACCTTTTACATGTCAGTAATAGACATAAAAATACGAAAACATGCGAAAAATGTCACACATTGGTTTAAAACTAACCCTCTAGAATGTTATTCTTTTAAGAACACTGATGAAATCAAGCAAAGAATAGACAATCATACTGTCATTGTACACATCATAAAAAGGTGAAAGTTTTGTTTTAATCTGATGGCTTTGTATATGAATTAACAAGAAATCACAGACAAAAATAGAGGATGTACATGATATTTGGCACATCAAGCTTACACACACACACACACACAAAGACATTGTATAGATGTCGAGATAGAGGCAAGAAACACAAACAAACACACACACACACACACACACACTTTTTAATGTTTTATAGTAATTTTGTTTTATTCCTCCAAATGTAATACAAACAAAAACAACATATACAATTGAATAAAATGAATAAACGTCTTCAATATTAATTTCTTATACATAAACATATCAAACAAAAAATCATCTGCAGTATACATAACTGAGCAACAAAGTAAAAATAAAGTACATAAACATAATTTATAAGTCAATTGTACAAGTTATTCACTTATATAAACAAAAAAATGGAGGTTATGTTACTTGTACAAAATCGTGATTCTCCCTGCCCCCCCCCCCCCCCCCTCCTCACACAGACACACACCCACACTACTCACTCAGTGGATGTCTGCTAACATTCTCAACTCAAGCAAAATATACAAAATAAGTAAGTTATTTAACCAGGCTGCAAAATGGAGTTACACTTTAACAAACTCACGGTGGAGAGGAAACAAATCTTATTTAACACTAAGCAACTTCCACTTAAAAAAAATGTAATTCCAGCTTTCCCATTTTTATTCGATTTTAACAACTGTTCAAAACATTGCGTTTTTTTTCTACTCCATCTTCAAACCAAGCAGCTCTAGATCTCATCTAAATGCCTTGTCGAGAAGAATCATACACTTTATTTAATTTATCCCTTTTCTCCTCAATTCAACCAGCTATATATTTAGTTGGTCTTACTGCCACTTCGCTTTCTAAATCCTTAATTTGTTTC